>NC_035440.2:129965867-130605867 GCF_002127325.2 Helianthus annuus
ATTTTGTCCGAACCTGGATGTACCGAGTAGCGAGACTTGTGAGCTTCATCCATAACAAGTTCTCGTAAACCGCCATATAGTGGGACCCAAATGCGTCCTGTTACGTAATAGGCGCCGTCTTCCTTCTGTTCTAATCGTTGCCTTGAGCCACGTAAGGCTTCAGCCCTTACGTTTTCTGGTTTCAATGCGTCTACCTGAGCATCTCGTATCTGTGCAGGAAGACTAGACTGAATAGTAAGCTGCAGTGCTCGCACGCGCCTAGGTGAAGTATCTTTTCGACTGAGAGCGTCAGCCACAACATTGGCTTTGCCTGGATGGTACTTGATGGCACATTCGTAATCATTCAGCAGCTCGACCCATCGTCGTTGACGCATGTTCAATTCCTTCTGCTTGAAGATATGCTCGAGACTCCTATGATCGGTGTAAATAGTGCACTTGGTACCGTACAGGTAGTGTCGCCATATCTTGAGCGCGAAAACAACAGCTCCCAGCTCTAAATCGTGCGTCGTGTAGTTTCGTTCATGAACTTTAAGTTGGCGCGAGGCGTAAGCAATGACTTTATCCCTTTGCATCAATACACAACCAAGACCCTGAATTGATGCGTCACAGTAAACCACAAAGTCGTCCGTGCCCTCTGGCAATGAGAGAATAGGTGCGCTGCAGAGCCTATCCTTTAGGTGCTGAAAAGCTGTTTCCTGGGGATTACCGCAACGATAAGTGACACCCTTCTGTGTCAGTAGGGTAAGCGGCTGAGCAATCTTTGAGAAGTCTTTGATGAACCGTCTGTAATAACCCGCCAAACCCAAGAATTGGCGTATTTCCGTTGGTGTACGCGGTGCAGGCCAGTTTCTGATCGAATCTACCTTGGATGGATCAACATGAATCCCATCCTTGTTTACCACATGGCCCAAAAAGTGAACTTCACGAAGCCAGAAGTCGCATTTTGAAAACTTAGCGTACAGTTGTTCATTTCGAAGAAGTTCCAAGATAAGTCGTAGATGCTGCTTGACGTGATGTCGTGGGTCACGCAAATTTAATCCCCAAACAACTATAGTTAGTGGTAAGAGGGTATCGAACTCAGGGAGTATGTGGAAGATGTGTCGATTGTATAGCTTTGTACTTAAACTAATATTAAACTAAATTTCAGAAACTAAAATTCAAAAGTTTGGATTGTTGTTTTAGAAAACTAAATTAAAAACCAATTCAAATCAAAGTTGGTTGTAAAACAAATTAGGAGAGAACAATGATCACCTTAGGTTTCAGTTTCTTTAAACAATTGTGTGTAATTCCAACTAGAAAGAGTTACATAGACATAACTCGTGTATAGATGATTGAAGTGATAAAAGGGGACAAAGTACTCGGATTATATAAACGCGAGGTTGTTTCCCGATGACCAATTAATCAATAACTAACCCTAACCCTTCCCGTGATATCTCGATTGCCAACGGCACCAAGAACGTACGATTAAGACTAGAAATTGCAATATCGATTAACAAGTTACAAGCAATCAAACATACACCATGATATTCAAGCAACGCAAGTTATCATTCTAGAAATTCAGAATTAAAACACACAAAAGTTCAAGAAACATTCACTTAAGATGATCACCGAAGAGTTTAGCCGGACATGGCTCGGTGAATCATCATCATAATCAAACCAATGTTCATACAAATCGAAAATACAAACCGGATGATAAGAATTGTTCACAAACCAAGCAAACAGCCAAAAATCGCCCCAATGATGATCCAAAACTGTCCAATCATGAGAGATAATGAAAAGACACCCCAAAACTAACTTAAAAGTGGCAGTTACAAGTTTTCTCGCAGACTCCACCGTAAATTACGGCATCACCGTAATTTACGGTGAACATAAAAGTGTTACGGTGAGAATAGTCTGTGCTACGGTGGGAACCAATTGATTTTCAGGTCCACCGTAAATTACGGTGGGACCGTAGTTTACGGTGATGACCTGAATGTTCTTCTTTCTTTCGTCTCTTGTTCCACACTCGACCCGTTCATCACCAATGCCTCCGAAGCTGCATTTAATCCATCTTTAAGCCCCCGAAATGCACCTGAAACATAAGCAACGGTAGTTATCTAATTCAAGATAATTACACGATTAAGTGGAGGATTATTTCATCTTTTAACATGCTTAAGGGTTGTCCAAAGGACCACCCTTCACATCCCCACACTTAACCGTTGCTTGTCCCAAGCAACTCATCAAAACGATTTCAAAACAAGTGATCAAATTAAACCAAGCAAAGCATGCAATCTCTTTACCAACCCCTTTTTAACACCCAAGTAATGCACCCCTCTCAAATTCTCTCCTCTCGGCTAGAAGTGAAAACTAGCAAAGATAAGCTAGACACACACTAGGCAAACGGGTGGTTGCACAATCATAAGCTTGTACCTAAATCGATCATTCTCCTAAAATGGGTCAAACATGAATGCAAATCAAAGGGACTTCAAGGTTGTAACGCGGCTAGGTGTATAGGTAGGGAATGGAATATATATGAAGTAGCGAAAATTCGACCCGGTCTTTTTATTACAAACAAAAGCAAACTAACAAACAACCATACTACTATATACAAGACAATTAAACCCCCTTTTTTTTTAAAACAACCGTACGATAACGCATTACCCATATCTACTTCACACTAGCAAAACTACTAATACTATCACTAACATTATAAGACCGGGTCAAATTTGGGTAAATTTTAAGTAAGTAGCTAGGGGAAACAAATGATAAGCTTTAAAGGCACAAAATGGGCAACTAAATGTCCAAACCCCCGCCCCTCTCACTACCATGCTCATATATATACTTATGAGGTCCAACCCCCCAAATCCCACACTCGCTCACACCAACGACGAGGCTACCTAAATGCCCTTATCCTTTCTACATTCATGTCTAACTAAGGACTAAAATCGCATTCAAGCACAAGTTCTAATGCACCCGTAGCCACTCTCATCAAAGACAATTATTTATGTACAAGTGTGGCTACAACTCTCACCAAGAACAAAAAAGGTATCAAGGGTTGCCGGTGCATCAACTTGGGGCTAAATTAGGGCATTCAAAATTTCACACCATTTCGCTTGGCTCAAAATTTTTCAAAAACTCCAAAAATTTTCCCCCATCCCCTCACTTGGGATACATTGACCCCAATGTATGGCTTTGGGAGGCTTTGATCACTAACCCAATCAACATCAACAAAAGCTTTTTTTTTCAAACCCCAAATTTCTTTTTGTATTTTTCATTTTATATTTTTTTTATGTTTTACTTCTTTTTTAAACATGACACCACCAACAAACACCAACCCAACAATCAACCACATAATCAAACACCACCCATCCTCCCAACCATAACCAACATAAAACCAAAAATATGTACAAACTATACACAAGAGAGAATACCACCTGATTAATAATAGCGCGGTCCTGGAGGTCCAAAGATAGATGACATCATATCATTCCACTCTCCAAATCCGAATGCGCCGCTGCTACTCCCTGCTTGTTGTTGCGCTCCCTCCTGTTGCCTTGGGTCAAGCCATTGAGAATGGTGGAGTGGTGGAGTCGGATATGAAATGCTACCATCATAAGGCGGCAATGAAGCATAGTCCACATGTTGTGGATCCTCAACAACCGGCCTTCCGGCATGCCAATCCGCATGCATCCGCCTCATTTGATCATCATGATATCTATTATTAGTATCCACCTCTCGAGAGTATGCGAAGGTACGGTTCCACGCCTCTTGGCGATCGAAACTATGTTTTAACGCCCGCTCCAAACTGGCGCTATTCCGCGTGTTTTGATCAAATAATGACCTCTCCGACCCCGACCATGTGTCAAAAATAGACGCCGGAGGACGTTGACTTTCGATCACCTCTTGCATTGAACCACTATAAGCCCACCCCGGCTCATAAGATTGCTGCGCATAGTCGTAGAACATACCACCATGACCTCTACCAAAACCCCCTAGACCAACATTTGCACCACCATGCGGCTCGTCCGCATAATCCTCGTCCCCACTCGGAACCACTTCTTCATCACTTTCCGGCTCATCCGGCTCTCCCGGTAACAACTCTCTTGCACCCAATTTTAATGCCCTCCACCTTTGACCTTCCGATTTCAACTTATGATAACGTTCCAACTGAGTATACGTCCAAACATTCCCCAACCTATCCAATGTAAAAGGCTGGTGCCTTTTTGTCAAACCTCGGTCTTCGGATGTTAGCGCTTTCTGTTGTTTCATCAAACCCGTAATTATTCGACAATACGGGACGATGTCTCTTCCATACTTGTTCCGGCAGATCCATAAGTGGTGTATGATAAGGTAACGTATCGGGAAGCGTGGGGACCCATGCATCAACGAATAAAGAACGGGTATCTCCGGGTACCTCACATGTTCTTTGTCTCCCCTTCTTGGAATGACATTGAGAAGGCAGATTGTATGCAGCAATTTAGCTTCAATCTTCAAGTTCTTCCGGTATAGAATACCACTGTATCTACCGGGTAAAAACAATGCTGCCAACATGTCGTTCCACCTAACATGCTTTTCCGGTTTAAGCAATAGGTCATCAAGTGTGGGAACCATGTACTCTCGAGATGGGAGACTGTCATACTTTCCAAGCCTCTTCAGTGTATCATACGACATCTCCACCGGTACCCCATGTACCTCTCCGATCAACTTCATTTGTGATGGCTTGTTAAAGTTGTGACATTTTAAGGTTGCCATCCACTCTTGAATCTCTGTCATAAACAGGTTACTCTTGTCTTTGTCGAAGCATTTAAGCGCCCCTTCCCAACCTAGAGCGCGAAATTTAGCAAACACCCCAAACTGGCCAAATTGGGGCTCATCAACTTCTTTCTCACAAATAAAAGCGGCTGCCTTGTTTTTCAACTTATTCATGCAATCATTGTAAAGTGTTGGCTGCCAAACCTCGGGTTGATCATCCAAAGACCCCGAGTTCCATACCGGCTTTTCACTCGGGTCTAACTCCATCTCTTCTTCGCCTTCACTTTCGCTTTCACTAACCCTACCCATATATTGCCTCTTTCTTGGTGGTTGCTCCTTTTGTTTGCCCTTGCCTTTTGATGAAGACGAACTTGATCCCGCTTGTTCTTTTGTCCTAGCCATTTCCTACACACATGAGACAAGCAACAAAAGCAAACACCAAATTAAACCCTCTCTTCAAAATCATCCCCACACTTGCTTGTTATCATGGTTGTAGATGTTAGTGAACCAAAAGTATCTCAAAAATTTTTCAAAAATTGGGCATGATGTCTCTACAATGTAGAACATCCCAAAAGTTCACTACTTTAACCACAAATCCTACATCTACAACCAAAACCATGTTCAAATAAGCAATTTCATAATCATATCTTAACAACAAGCAAGTGGGCATGAACAAGTAACCTAAATCCCTTACTTTTCACAATGTAGCACCAAAATATACACAATAAGCTTTCATACCTTTGTTTCAAGATGCAAGAGTGCTTGTGAAACCGAAAACTCCAAAACCCCCAAATAATCTCGAACTAGGGTTTCAAATTCGGGCCCTAAAAGTGCGTTTTCTCAGAGATCTTTCGTCAAAATCAACAATCTTGTGAAAAATTAGTCAAGTTAGACCAAAATTTCACTTGATTTGGACAAAAATTGAAGGGTTTATGAAAGATTGAAGGTAGAAGAAACTATGGAGGTTTTTGGGTTTGTTTGAGAGAGAGATGATGGTGATGGAAGAGTGTGGAATGCAAAGAATGTGTGGCTGGGGTTAAAGTCATGTGATGTTGTTTATTATATTTTTTATTTTTTTTTTCTTATTTGCGGAACCCCAAACGACCGACACCAAATTTCTGCGTACCGTAATTTACGGTCTCACCGTAAATTACGGTGAGACCTGAACATCAATTTTTGCACCGTAACACAGTAGACTTCTACCGTAAAGCCCAAACATTTCCAACTTCCACCGTAAATTACGGTATGACCGTAATTTACGGTGAACACTGAACATCAAATCTCCGCCGTAACTCAGTAGAGTCTTACCGTAAAGCCCAACACATTTGAACAACCACCGTAAATTACGGCCATACCGTAATTTACGGTGAATACTGGGCATCTTTGATTCGCCAAAATTCGAGTTTTTATGTAAAACTTTTTAGATTTTTTTAACTTTTTTCGATTTTTTTATGTTTTTTAATTTTTTCAAAAACTTGTAAAAATTACCCTACCCCCTCAAAAATCCCGTGTTGTCCTCAACACAATGTAAGAGCAATTCGTGACCCGAACATCCCCACACTTGTTTCAAACACGGGTTTCGAAGAAATACGGCAATTGTGCACACTATACAAAACAAATAAAACAAAATACTACTATATACACTACTGAACCTGGGCCTCTCATGGTTGTTCCTCATCGACCGGGCGTAAGATGTAGCCCGCTTTGTCAAGCTCCAAGTTGTTGATGTCATTTCCCTCCAAGTACGGCTTCAAGCGGTGACCGTTCACCGTTTGTTGTTTCAATGTTTGCTCGTCTTGGATGTCTACATCACCAAATCGCCCAACTCTTCGAATAACATACGGACCCATCCATTTGCTTTTAAGCTTGCCCGCGAACATCTTCAATCGTGAGTTGTACAACCAAACTTTCTGCCCCACTTCGAACGTTTTCTTGCGCAATTTCGCATCATGCACTTTCTTTAGTTTATCCTTATAAGCCTATGCACATTCGTACGCCTCATCTCGAATCTCTTCTATCTCGCTCAATTGCAACTTTCTCAACTTACCTGCCTCATCGTAATCCGCGTTGACTGTCTTGATCGCCCAATGTGCCCGATGTGCCAACTCCATTGGCAAGTGACAACCCTTACCATACACCATCCGGTAAGGTGTTGTGCCAATAGGAGTCTTGTAGGCCGTACGGTACGCCCACAAAGCATCATCCAACTTGCTCGACCAATCCTTTCTATCCGTTCTTACCGTCTTCATGAGGATCTCTTTGATTTGACGGTTGGACACTTCGACTTGTCCACTCGTTTGCGGATGGTAAGGTGTGGCGACTCGGTGGTTCACGCTATACCTTTTCAATAATTTTCCAAAGTTGAAGTTCTTGAAATGTGAACCACCATCACTTATAATAACCCGCGGGATTCCAAAGCGAGAGAAGATGTTGGATTGAACAAATTTACAAACAACCGAGTGGTCGTTCGTTCGTGTTGCAATAGCCTCAATCCACTTCGAGACATAATCCACCGCTACCAAAATATAAAGAAAGCCATTCGAATTCGGAAACGGACCCATAAAATCTATTCCCCATACATCAAATATCTCTACAACCAAGATTGGTTGTAATGGCATCTCATCCCTTTTCGATATGCTTCCCATCTTTTGACAATTAATGCAATTCCTGGCAAACTCGATTGCATCCTTGAAAATGGTGGGCCAATAAAACCCACAAGAAAGAACCCGATAGCCCGTTTTATGCCCACTAAAGTGACCCCTGCAAGCGGACGAATGGGCATGAGTTAATATTTCCAACACTTCCGTCTCGGGCACACACCTCCGTATAACTTGATCCGGTCCGATTTTGAAGAGATCCGGCTCATCCCAAATGTATTGCCTCACTTGGACCATGAATTGTTGTCGACGCTTTTTGGTCCAATGAGTTGGAATGGCACCCGCGGCTAAATAATTGACATAATGAGCGTACCACGGTGCAACGAAAGTGGAAACGGCTAAAAGTTGCTCATCGGGGAAACTTTCATTGATTTCACTCACATCATCGGTCCCCTCCACCGGAATCCGAGACAAATGATCTGCTACTACATTCTCGCTTCCCTTCTTGTCTCGGATCTCTAGATCAAACTCTTGTAATAATAAGACCCACCGAATCAAACGCGGCTTCGCATCTTTTTTCTCCATCAAGTACCGGACCGCACTATGATCCGAATAAACCACTACCTTGCTTCCCCAAATATACGAGCGAAACTTATCCAAAGCATACACCACCGCTAGTAATTCCTTCTCGGTTGTGGTGTAGTTAAGTTGCGCTTCGGATAAAGTTTTGCTTGCATAGTAAATAACCACCGGTTTCTTGTCAACCCGTTGACCCAAAACTGCACCAATAGTGGTGTCGCTCGCATCACACATTATCTCGAATGGCTTTGACCAATCGGGTGGTTGCAAAATAGGTGCCTTGACCAAGTGTTCCTTCAAAACAGTGAAAGCTTGCATACACTCGTTAGTGAAATCAAATGGGACATCTTTTAATAACAAGTTACATAAGGGTTTGGTGATAACACTAAAACCTTTAATGAAACGTCTATAAAAACCCGCGTGTCCCAAGAATGACCTTACACCCTTAACATTTTTAGGAGGTGGCAAAGATGATATTACCCGTATCTTTGCCTTATCCACCTCCATCCCCCTTTCCGAAATCACATGCCCCAACACAATGCCCTCTTGCACCATGAAATGACTTTTCTCCCAACTTAGCACTAAATTTTTCTCGACGCACCTTTTCAAAACCTTTTGCAATTCGTTGAGACAATTATCAAAAGTAGTGCCAAAAATGGAGAAATCATCCATAAATACTTCGAGCGACTCTCCAACCATGTCCAAGAAAATACTCATCATACATCGTTGGAACGTTGCCGGAGCATTACACAAGCCAAATGGCATTCGCCTAAACGCAAAGGTGCCATATGGACATGTGAAGGTGGTCTTGTGTTGGTCATCCGGGTGTATGGCGATTTGATTATAACCCGAATACCCATCTAAGAAGCAATAATATTTTTGACCCGACAATTTTTCAATAATTTGGTCAATGAAAGGTAGCGGGAAATGGTCCTTAGAAGTGGCGGCATTCAATTTTCGGTAGTTAATACACACCCGCCACCCGGTAACCGGTCGGGTGGCAATTTGTTCACCACTTTCATCCTTGACTACTTGAATGCCGGCCTTCTTAGGCACAACTTGGGTGGGACTTACCCAAGCGCTATCCGAAATCGGATAGATGATTCCCGCATCCAACCATTTAATTACCTCCTTTTTAACTACCTCCCTTAGGTTCGGGTTCAACCGCCTTTGAGCTTCTCGTGTCGGTTTGGCATCTTCGGTCGTGATAATTTTATGCATGACAATGGATGGACTAATTCCTTTGAGGTCGGCAATCGTCCATCTAATAGCACCCTTGTTCGCTTTTAAAACCTCCATTAATGCTTGCTCTTGTGCCAACTCCAAATTAGAGGCAATAATGACCGATAAAGTGTCATTATCCCCTAAAAATACATACTTCAAATGGCTAGGCAAGTCCTTGAGCTCCAACTTTGGTGGTTCCTCCAATGATGGTTTTGTACCCGAATCGATCTCCACCGGTAGACCCTCGAATTGGTGGGTCCATGGTGGTCTACCTTCTTTCATTGCCATAGCATCTTGTGGTTCCTCTTCAACCCGTAGTGCATAAGCATGTACCTGTTCAGAAAAGTCACACAGGCAAATATCCAAACCATCCTCCTCATATTCATGCGGGTTGCATCCATCTACTATGTCTGCCATGAAACACTCATCAACACCGTTAGCATTAGAATTGTTAGTAAAAATATTCAAACGCATTTTTCGATTTCCAAACGCCATATCAACTGTACCAAATCTACAATCAATAATAGCATGTGCGGTGCTTAAAAATGGCCGACCCAAAATTATATTTTGTTGTTGTTTAGGGTCCGCCGATGAGTAATCCAAAACTAAGAAGTCCACCGGGTAATAAAACTCATCAATTTTTACAATTACGTTTTGAACCATACCCCGAGGCAACTTATGAGACAAGTCGGCCAAAACAACCGTCGTCTCCACCCTTGCTAACGGACCAAAGTCATATTGGTCATATAAGCCCCCCGGCAAAATGCTAACTCCGGCTCCGAGATCTAGCAACGCCTTAGCCATTTGAAAATTACCAACTTGTACATTAATCAATGGCGTGCCCGGATCTTGGAGTTTAGGAGGAAGCTCCCCATTCAACACCGCACTTACTTGCCCGGTCAAATCCACCCGCTTAGGCACTTTCTTCTTGTTTTGCCTTTTTTGTGTACATAATTCTTTTAAGAATTTTGCATAAGCGGGGACTTGTTTTATTGCATCGAGGAGTGGGAGATTTATTTTTACTTGTTTGAACATATCCCACATCTCCTCTTTTTGAGGACCTCTCGACACAATAAAATTTTTCTTTCCCAGGTCAAGTAGGGCCGATGGAAATGGAATTTGACTCGGTTCACCCTCAACTTTTTCATTCTTTTCACTTTCACCCAAACCCAGTTTTTTAACAGTTGTTTCTTTTGGTTTAACCGGTGAAAGTTCATCATCACTTTCAATTCCCGTGATATCCTCAACCACCCCCTCAACCAATTCGGGCGACAAATTGGCCTTAAATTCTTTCCCACTTCTTAAAACACTAACATGATTAATATTAACATTACCTCGTGACGAACCATGTGAAGGGTTTACTTAGTGTCGCTTGGAAGTTGACCCTTACCTTTCTTCAATTCCGCCACCTCGGTTGCTAATTGACCCATTTGGGTTGTTAGTGATTGGATGCTTTTATCACGAACCTCATCTTTTTGCATTCGCACTTCATCAAGTTGGTTCCGTTTTTGCATCTCCAATTGCATGCTCTTAAGCATCTCCATCACCTCGTTTCCACCCGAAGACCCCCCTTGTTCTTGACCCGTTTGGTATTGTTTTTGATAACCTTGGTTATTTCCGCCTCGGTACCCACCTTGGTTATTGTAAGATGGCTGTGAACCAAAATTACCTTGGCTACCTTGAAAATTTGGGTTTGCTTGATTTGAAGGGTTCCCATATCTAAAGTTCGGGTGGTTCCTCAATCCGGGGTGGTAGGTATTAGAATTCATGTTGTAGTTCCTACCACCTCCTCCTTGACCTTGGCCTTGAACCGCATGGACCTCCTCGTATTGCCCTTCCAACATCCCTTGGCAATTTTCAGCCGCATGACCTATCTCATTACACAAAGCACAAACATCATAAATTTGGTTAGTGGTTTGAACATTACCATCATCTATGGCGTGCACTTGCGGTCGGTTAGTGGTCGGTCGGGCTCTTCTTGAGGCTTGAGCTTTCCTCTTTGATGTAGTTGCCATGCTTTCCAAGAACTCCCAATCTTCATTCTCATAGTTTGTTCCAAAAGTCCCACCGGTGATAGACATCAAATCACGTGCGTCTTCGGCACTCAACCCCTCATGAAAGGCATTCATCAACTCCCACAATTCAATCCCATGGTGAGGGCAATTTTTAATCATCATATTGAAGCGCTCGAATGCCTCATGAAACATCTCACCATGTTGTTGTTGGAAGCTTCTCAACCCCTTCCTTGCATCGTTGGCCTTTTGGGCGGTGTAAAACTCATCCAAGAAGGTTTGTTGCATCTCCCCCCATGTATATATGGATGCCGAAGGTAACGTGTAAAACCACTTTTTCACCTTATCTTCCAAGGAAAATTGGAACAAAACCAATTTAATATCGTCAGCCGAAAACCCTTGACTCCCAAGAGTGTTGCAAATTGAGTCATAAGCCTCTAAATGAAAATACCGCTCCTCCGTTGCCAACCCCTTGTACTTCGGTAAACTTTGCAAAGAGTTGGTTCTTACTTCAAATGTTCGCCCTTGATCATTATGAGGAATGACCACCGGTGAAGGGTTTTGCGTGATTACCGGCCGAAAATGTGCTTCAATGCCCGTCACATTTTCTCTAAGGTGTCTCCTTGGTACACCATATCTACCTCTTGGAATAATAGGACCATTTGGCCTTGGTACTTGCCCTTGTGGTGCGATTGGTTGTTGAAACTGTTGTTGTCGCATCGGTGGACGTTGAGGTGGTCTTTGAAATTGTTGTTGCACATGTTGTGGCCAGACTTGTTGCAATGGAATAGGTTGTGGCATTGGTGGCCCTTGAGGTCTTGGCCGAATGTGTTGTGGTATAAGTTGTTGTTGTGGCATTCCACCAACACTTGCCATCCCTTGGGATTGACTTTGAACATACCCAAACTCCCCTTGATCACCATAATCTCCATAACCGTACCCATCATCTTCATACCCCACAAAATCTTCAAATCCCTCATCATAACCATCCCCTTGAATTCCTGAAGTTTGCCCAAATGGAATGGTCGAATACTGAAAACCCGATTGTTGTGGTCTAAATGATGAAGTAGTATGCACAATAGTTGAATTCGGTGCAATTGAAAAGGTGGATGTTGATTGACCCGTAGTTGGGGGAAAGAAGTGAGATAATGGTGGGATTGTGGTGGATGGATTGTAGGTGATGGTAGGCTCAGTTTGAGTGGTAATTGGTTGGGTGACATTGGATGGTGTGAATTCAGCGGTGGTATTAGGTAGTGTGGTGTTTGGTGATGGTTGGGTAGAAGTAGGTATAAAGGTTGAGGATGATTGACCCATTGTAGGTGGAATTTGGGAATCAGCCATGATGTTTCTCGGTGTGATGGGTGAAGTGGGTGAACCAATGATTTTGTTTTCTCGCACTAAAACTCGGTTTTGTCTTAGCGTTCTTTCAATTTCCGGATCAAACGATAGCGGTGATGACCTGTGAGAGCCTCTAGTATGCATACACCTAAAGTACCTGCACACTGAACACAACCAACGTAAACCCGAAAATAACAAACAAAACTATTAAACTAACACACGTTGCGCACTACTCCCCGGCAACGGCGCCAAAATTTGACGTGATGTCGTGGGTCACGCAAATTTAATCCCCAAACAACTATAGTTAGTGGTAAGAGGGTATCGAACTCAGGGAGTATGTGGAAGATGTGTCGATTGTATAGCTTTGTACTTAAACTAATATTAAACTAAATTTCAGAAATTAAAATTCAAAAGTTTGGATTGTTGTTTTAGAAAACTAAATTAAAAACTAATTCAAATCAAAGTTGGTTGTAAAACATATTAGGAGAGAACAATGATCACCTTAGGTTTCAGTTTCTTTAAACAATTGTGTGTAATTCCAACTAGAAAGAGTTACATAGACATAACTCGTGTATAGATGATTGAAGTGATAAAAGGGGACAAAGTACTCGGATTATATAAATGCGAGGTTGTTTCCCGATGACCAATTAATCAATAACCAACCCTAACCCTTCCCGTGATATCTCGATTGCCAACGGCACCAAGAACGTACGATTAAGACTAGAAATTGCAATATCGATTAACAAGTTACAAGCAATCAAACATACACCATGATATTCAAGCAACGCAAGTTATCATTCTAGAAATTCAGAATTAAAACACACAAAAGTTCAAGAAATATTCACCTAAGATGATCACCGAAGAGTTTAGCCGGACATGGCTCGGTGAATCATCATCATAATCAAACCAATGTTCATACAAATCGAAAATACAAACTGGATGATAAGAATTGTTCACAAACCAAGCAAACAGCCAAAAATCGCCCCAATGATGATCCAAAACCATCCAATCATGAGAGATAATGAAAAGACACCCCAAAACTAACTTAAAAGTGGCAGTTACAAGTTTCCTCGCAGACTCCACCGTAAATTACGGCATCACCGTAATTTACGGTGAACATAAAAGTGTTACGGTGAGAATAGTCTGTGCTACGGTGGGAACCAATTGATTTTCAGGTCCACCGTAAATTACGGTGGGACCGTAATTTACGGTGATGACCTGAATGTTCTTCTTTCTTTCGTCTCTTGTTCCACGCTCGACCCGTTCATCACCAATGCCTCCGAAGCTGCATTTAATCCATATTTTAGCCCCCGAAATGCACCTGAAACATAAGCAACGGTAGTTATCTAATTCAAGATAATTACACGATTAAGTGGAGGGTTATTTCATCTTTTAACATGCTTAAGGGTTGTCCAAAGGACCACCCGTCACTGCTCGTGCTCCTCCTGACTCTTGGAGTAGATCAGGATGTCGTCGATGAAAACAATCACAAACTTGTCTAGGTAAGGCTTGCACACTCTGTTCATAAGGTCCATGAAGACTGCAGGCGCATTCGTTAGCCCGAATGGCATGACTAGAAACTCGTAGTGGCCGTAGCGAGTTCTGAATGTTGTCTTAGAGACGTCCTCATCCCGGACTCTCAGCTGATGGTAACCTGACCTCAAGTCTATCTTGGAGTAGTAGCTCGACCCTTGCAACTGGTCGAATAAGTCATCAATACGTGGCAGAGGGTAGCGGTTCTTCACTGTCACCTTGTTCAGTTCGCGGTAGTCTATGCACATCCTGAAAGTTCCATCTTTCTTCTTCACAAACAATACTGGAGCTCCCCAAGGCGAAGAGCTAGGATGAATAAAGCCCTTATCCAAGAGCTCTTGTAGTTGCTTTGACAGTTCTTCCAGTTCAGTTGGAGCTAAACGATACGGTGTGCGACCTATAGGTGCTGCTCCAGGAGCTAGCTCGATTTGAAACTCGACCTGGCGATGAGGCGGTAGACCAGGTAAATCTTCAGGAAACACTTGAGGGAATTCGCGTACAACTGGGATATCCTCTATTCTTTTCTCTTTCGTTGATGCATCAGTAACTAGTGCCAAAATGGCAGTGTGCCCCTTTCGTAAACACTTTTGGGCCTTCAGGAAGGAGATGATGCCAACCACAGCACCACTCTTGTCGCCTTGAACTTCGAGAGGTTCTTTACCAGAACGGGGAATACGAACTATCTTCTCCTTGCATAGGATCTCTGCCTGTTGCTGAGATAACCAATCCATACCAATGACGATGTCGAAACTACCCAGAACTATAGGAATGAGGTCGATGGAGAAAGTCTGACCAGCGAGGATAAGATTACAACCCTGAACTATGTGTGTGGCCTCTAGACTTTTACCGTTAGCTAACTCTACGACATGTTTAGTGTTCAGAAGTGTAGGTGTGCGCTTGAGCATTTTACTAACTTTTAGAGATACATAACTGGTATCCGCACCCGAATCAAACAATACAGTAGCATAAAAGTCGTCAAGAAGAAACTTACCCATAACTATGTTGGGATCACTTCTGGCATCACCCTGCCCCAGCACAAATACTCGTCCCCTAGCTTCGTTGCCATTGTTGTTTCCCCCATTGTTGTTGTTGCCATTGCCCTGATTGTTGTTATTGTTGTTGTTGTTGTTCTGGTTTCGGTTTAACTGAGGGTAGTGTCTTTTGAAGTGACCTTCAGCGCCACATTGAAAACATCCCTTGTTGCCCTGTTGCTGATTCTGCTGTGCTTGCTGCTGCTGCTGATTTTGATTCGCAGGCCGTGGGCTCCTACAATCCTTGGCCTCATGACCCATCTTGAGGCACCTCTGACAGCGACCCTTGTTACACTGGCCACTGTGGCGTCTGTTACAGTTGTTACACCTTGGAAGGTTTCCTCGATATCCACCCTGCCTGTGACTGCCCGAAGATTGCTGATTAGGGCTCTGATAGTTGTCAGTCTTTCGTTGCTGAACCTGAGACTGAACTGAAGCTGATCCCTTGCTGGAATCCCCATCCCATTTTCTCTTGTTGTCACTGGGAGTAGCAAGAGTAGCAGAAGTGGTAGCGGTGGCAGTAGCACTGATACGTTTAGGCAGCTTGTTCTGTTCCACTGCCTGATCCGTGAGGCGATGAGCAAGGCGTTGAATAGCCTGGATATTGTCAAGATTAGCCGATGTCACATGGCTCTGAATTTCTGGTGCCAACCCTTTGAGATACAACTCAATACGTCTAATAGGAGGGTCCACCATAGTTGGACACAGAACTGCCAGCTCGTTTGACCTTTTAGTATATGCCTCAATTTCCGACCCAGTCATCTTCAAATGAAAGAACTCCACTTCTAACTTGTGGATGTCGTCGCGTGTGCAGTATTCCCGTTTAATCAGCTCCTTGAAATCATTCCAAGGGGTGGCGTTAGCAGCTGCCAATCCCAAGAGCTGAACTTGCGCATTCCACCAAGTCAGCGCAATTCCTTCCAGTGTGCCAGTGGCGTACTTCACCCTGCGAGCCTCAGGGCATTCACACATTTCAAACATAGACTCGAGCTTTTCAAACCAATGGAGGAGTCCCACTGCTCCCTCCGTGCCACTGAACGTGCTTGGACGACAGTCCATGAAATTCTTGAAAGTGCAAACAGGTGGCTGAGCGTGTTGACCTCCTGCTTGTGCGGCTGCAAGTGCCGCAGCAACTTGTTCGTTGATGAGAGCCGTCAACTGGGCTTGAGTCAAGTTAATACGTCCAGCCATGATCTTCATAGCAAATGTAACATAAGTGAGAGAGGTTCGCGAATAATGCGATGACAGAAGAGAGTAAGCTCACAAGTGTTCTCAAGCAATAACGAATAGTAAGCAATGTAATCTAAGCATACCACGAGCAAAGTTCTATGCAATTCTAGCATGTAGGCAATAAACATAAACCATATTACCTAGAATGTTGACTCGTGCACGTGGAGCGAGGCGTCGTTGTGGATCGTTGAGCACTGTACTGGTTATAGTCTGGTTTTAATAAAAAAACGTTTTTCCCTTTATTAAAACCAAGTTCTCTATAACCAATGGCTCTGATACCAATCTGTCACACCCCCAAAATCTACACGCGGAGTATCACCGCTTGGGAGCGTGACTGACCAGGATCAAGCCACCAATCATATAGAACAATGTAAAAAGTAAAAGTAAATGTAATTAAACCAAACCAATCCATATGAAAGGTGTTCCAAAACATAAGTATAATAACAAAGTTTAGCGGAAGCGTATGAGTAAAAGCCCATTCATAAATAAAGTACGTAATGTCATAATGTTTAATCAAAGCATTCACGATCCTTGTCCACAACGACCGCGCCTCCCCATGCAAGCTCCATGTATACCTAACGACCTGCAAGGCATGTAACAGAGAGTCAACAACTAGTTGAGCGAGCTCACAGTAAGTAAGTTCGTAATTGTAAGTATGTTTCGTAACGTGTGGCTCTACTAGGCCGATAGTATGTTCTATTAGTGGGAGCTTCCCATAGTTGCATATACACTAGACTATTCGTAACCATAAGTGTTCTTCTTAACCCGAGAACAGTAGTACGTACAAGCTTTACGTAGGTTTTACGTAAGTGTCCTTCTTTACCCGAGGACAGTGGTACGCGTGGGGTTTACGTAGGTTTTACGTAAGTGTCCTTCCTGACTCCGGAAGACAGTAGCATGTTCTTGTTTACGTAGGTTTTACGTAAGTGTCCTTCCTGACTCCGGAAGACAGTAGCATATTCTTGTTTACGTAGGTTTTACGTAAGTGTCCGGCTTAACCCGAGGACCATGGTAGATAGTCTAGTAGCCGTGTAAGTACGAGTAATTGTTCAATTCCATCATTCAACCCATTCCCAATCCCCGGGAATCCCATGCCTTGGTAAAGAGTGTGAACTTACCTTGGTTTGCTCAGTATGTTATTGCTTCTAGTGTTAATAAATGATTAGGTCCGTTACACACGACCTACGGTACATTGCACATAAGCTCGATGTAAGTGTTTACGTTCAATTAGGGTTTACAAGTCCTTGATGTCCAAACAACTGTGATTCCTGTGATGGTTGTGTATAGAATGAGATCACATAGATTGTTCATACATACAGTATCATCCAGTTACATACAGTAGCATATACAGCAATATACAGTAGCATATACAGTAACATGCAATGTGTTCTTCATTCAGGGTTTTGAACTCAGCATTATACGTAAACTCAGATCCCTATATCACATACAAACTCGGAACATATATATCATATGAAATTCGGACAAGGCATCACGCATAAAACTCAGGCAAACAACCCCTAGTGAAACTCGGACCATGTATATCAAAATCAAAAGGTCAGACTATGTGTATCAACTTTAAAAAGTCGGACTATGTATATTACCATTAAAAGTAGGACTAGGCATGATAACAAAATTTGGACCCCCTGCATGATACAAAATTCAGACCCCCTTCATGTATTAACAAAAGTTCGGACCTTGTGTCTTGTGAGAAATTCGGACCTTGTGTGAATATATATATATAAAATCCGGACTTGTGAGTTATGTTAAATTCGGACCTTGTGATTATATATAAAAATTCGGACCTTGTGAGTTATGTAAAATTCGGACCTTGTGATCCCAATAAAAGTTCGGACCTCATGTATTAATTCAAAGAAAGTCGGACCAATATATCTCAAAATTCGGACCAATGTACTCATTACAAAAGTCGGACCACCCTACCTAGTCACAAAACTCGGACCTTTATATGTTAAACAATATTCGGACCTTTATCCATTCCAAAAAGTCAGACCCTCTACTCATATATAAAGTTCGGATCATATCACTTCATGTATAAAGTTCGGACTATGCACATCATTCAAAAGTTCGGACTTCATACATATCATTCATGCGAACATTCATATGAAATGTAACAGTTACGTTTTTACGATCAAGAAACCCTAATTTCATACATTGCCAGTGCTGTAATCCAATTAACAATCAACAGTTCTAACATATCATGCATCTTAACATCAGGCAAATAATTACACAACTAATCATAACCATTTCACAATAATCCGCATCAATCAATAAACACAGAACTATTATATGTAGAACTAGGGTTTTGCATGAATCACATAATCAAGGATTAACATCAAACAATCATTAAACGTTTACCTTAGATTGATTCTAGATGAATTGGAAGATCAAGATTGATGCAAGAGGACTTGTGTAGCCAAGATTGATAGCCAAGAATGATGAGAGGAATGATTGTAGAGAGGATGAATTGAAATGTCGTATGATGAAAATTAGTGAGAATGATTAGGGTTAAGGGTTTTGTTTTATTTTCACTATTAACACTAAACACCCTTAAGTATTATCTATTACATAATACATGCACAAGACATACAATTTACAGTTTCATCACCAAATTCATGTATTTGTCAAATCATTAGTAAAACTTTATCAAATCAAAACGTATACAGTTACAAAGCAACAAATTGTGTAAGTAAGCAACTAGACAAACAGTGAACGTGCAATAAATGCGAAAGTGGAATCTCGGAAACTCGAGTTGTCACAGATCGGTTGGGAGGATATGCTGGCCGAACGAGAATGTTGTTCGATCGAGAATGTTGTTCGATCGAGAATCCTGTTCGATCGAGAATGTTGTTCGATCGAGAATGTTGTTCGATCGAGAATGTAGGATCAAATTCTGACACGAACGAGTCTATCAGAGGAGTTTTGATCAGATACAGGTGCGGAAAACAAGTACCTGATGTAGAAACAGCTAGATCTTCACTTAAATCACTTTATTGATTGATATTACAACGTTTACATTCAAATCTCACTCCGGCAGCACCTCGGTATGGAATCTCAGAAGTGTTACAAATGATTTCACTCAAGACCCTATTTATAGTGTTGGTAGTTTCACTTATATGTACATGTCCATATAAGCGAAACAATCATGTCCATATAAGCGGAACTATTAGTGTCGAGTCTTCGCATCTTCAGTCTTGATCTGTCTCTGGGCTTCACTCTCAATCTTTTCTTGCAGGTCTTTAGACTCCCCCTTGCGATATGCTGGCATTTCTTCAGTTCATCAGCATCATCAGCTTTTGGATCGTTGTCTGGCTTATTACAGATTTAAGTAACACAACCTGGATCACCTGTAAATTCTCTACCCAAAACATAAGTGGGAAACTAATAGTTCCGTATGTGGGAAACTATTATGTTCGTATGTGGGAAACTAATAGTTCCGCTTATATGGACATGATTAGTTCCGCTTATATGGACATGTACATATAAGTGAAACTACCAACACTATAAATAGGGTCTTGAGTGAAATCATTTGTAACACTTCTGAGATTCCATACCGAGGTGCTGCCGGTGTGAGATTTGAATGTAAACTCTGTAATATCAATCAATAAAGTGATTTAAGTGAAGATCTACCTGTTTCTACATCAGGTACTTGTTTTCCGCACCTGTATCTGATCAAAACTCCTCTGATAGACTCGTTCGGGTCAGAATACGATCCTACAAGAATGCTGTTCGATCGAGAATCCTGTTCGATCGAGAATGTTGTTCGATCGAGAATGATGTTCGATCGAGAATGTTGTTCGATCGAGAATCCTGTTCGATCGAGAATGCTGTTCAAACGGGTGGTGATTTGACTTGTATCACCTCAACAATGAACTTTGATATTCAAGCTATACTCTCATGCAAACATCAATTATATGGCCGACAAATCATTTAATATGACACATGTAAACTGATCACACACACATGCACTGATATTTGTAAACAATGACTAAATTCACATGAGCTATTAATAAATCTGACAGTTCACATGGTTCTTGACTTTAGTTAATAGATCATCATATTCATAGTGACATCTAACAATTCACGTGTAGCAATGATACCAAATATCCCACCTATTAATTTTAACTCATATGCAAAATGGTCGACACACTTGATTCACAATTCAATCTCATTGGGCCGTGTAATTTGATTCTATCTAATTCATATGCATCTTGTGATTACTGAAGTATGAATTAATGACTGCAGGTTACTTTGTTGACTAAAAGTTGACTAGAAACAGAACAAGTGAGGTGTTTGAAACGATTTGCTGACCGTTCGGCTGGGATGTTAGCCATTCGGTTAGGTCAACAGGTCAATGTTTTTAATGAATTGTAAAGTGACGTTGTGACAGGCTTGCTGTTCGATCGAATATGCTAGCCGAACGGTTAGGCTGTTCGATCGAACATGTTGGCCGAACGGTTAGGCTTTTGCTGTTCGATCGAATAGGCTGGCCGAACGGCTGGTGACGAACAGTTCAGCAAAAACAATCACAAAAACTCAGATGTCTCCCAAACGGCTTAGAATTTTGACCTGAAAATTTGTAAGGTTATGGATTAGCTAATTTCGCACAACATATCAAAAAATCAGCTAATTGGGACCGTAAAATCCCTGTCAATTTTGCAAAATTTAGAGAAAACGTGAAAAACAAGAAAGTTAAGAGAAATTTGACAAATCTGGATGTTTTTGGCTCTGAATCTGATCAATTCTTGTACGAATCTGTGCGTTTGATCTTCGTAACCGAGCACCTGCTCTGATACCACTTGTAGGTCCCGGTTTTTTACTCTGAAAGGATTGCGTAACGACACGTTCGACGTGCGGAATCCGTGAACGTGCGTGACCAAAACACACGAAACGTAATATAAACGTGATTCTATTCAATATACAACAAGTACAAGCACCACGAATCACCTTGAGCTATAGGTTCTCCCTCTACTTTCTCTCTCTAAGCACCAAGCTCCAAGTCTTCTAATGGCCAAAAGTCACTAAATGAAACCCTAAGGCTCCTATTTATAGGCACAAGGCATAAGGGATTTCCCCTTATTTACAAGATTGCCACCTTGCCCTTTTTCCTAAATATTACAACATAAAGTCTATTTTACTTCTATTTAGGCTATGGTTTTGATTGACGGAGGCGATAGACATTACTGCACTAACACTTCTCCTATCTGGGAACTTTAGAACGAACGTATATCCGATCTATCGAACCTTCATGGGATAACATGTGTCATTTTTTTGGTTTTTCTTTGGTGTTTAGCGTTGTAGTAGTTATAGCGATAATCCTTTGTATTGGAGCTTTTCTACGTATATAATGGTGTTTTTCGCGCCGTTTAGATGAGCGATAAATTCTGGGTTTTTTTTACATTTACTTATTGTATTATTTTGGTGCCAAACAATAACAGTTCTAATCAGACTTTTTGAATTCTCTTTTGTTTTATAGTACTGTATGCTATGAAGATTCCTTTTCTTTAATACTATGACACTGAAAGGCCAGAAGATATGAAGATATGATGTATCTAGCAATTTGACGTTTTAATTATGTGATAGCATGTTAATGTTTTTTATGTTCTTGTTGTCGTATATTATTTTGGCATGTTATGTAAAAACATAAATTTTGTTATATAATACGACGTAGAGGTGTTTTATCATAAAGATGCATAGTTTAAACAAAAACAAAACTATGTGCAAAATATGGCGTTTTACAGATGATCCTAATATAAACTTGCAAAAGTATGGAAAATATGGTATTTAACAAGCTTATCTACTTCAGTGGCCATCATTTCTTCGATCCTTTGCGGCCATCATTTCTCTGATCCTTTGAAATCCTGAATTGTACAGTTCCGTTATTCTTTATGCCCATAATTCCAAGAATTTGTCTTTTTACTTTACAAATTTTTATGCTTTCATTTATCATGGAGGAGGATTTTTGTTGTGTACTTGA
This sequence comes from Helianthus annuus, assembly GCF_002127325.2. NCBI lineage: Eukaryota > Viridiplantae > Streptophyta > Magnoliopsida > Asterales > Asteraceae > Helianthus > Helianthus annuus. Next base: position 129,988,135 of record NC_035440.2, read on the forward strand.
TCCCGATGTCATTTAGTTGTTTGTTTTGTTGGTTATATGGAGCGTTTTTATTTTCTAAACCACACGCCCAACCAGAATTGCCCCATATATGTTTCGATATGGCTCATTGTAAATATCACACACTCAATACCGTTCGACTTTGTTCCACTCCATGTTTTGCCTCATAATCTTTGTCCTTTTTCTCCGCCGAGCATTTGGGTGTTGTTCACGTATTAAATAGTTTGCAAAAGCATCTCGCTGCGAATTTGACATTTTTTGAAAATTTAGTGGTTTTAAAAAGAAAAGTTGTAAAGTAATAAGAAGTTTTTATTGGAGTTACCATATTTCCAACGCATCCATCATACTTTACTTCAATGTTCAGATCATCGCGTTGAGCATTATTGTCCAAAACATCAACTTTATATGATTTTAGATTGAAGCAGATAACGCAGAATGTTTTGTCCATAGTATTGGTATGAAGACCAACTCATAATCCTTAATCGTTTTATCTTTCAGATCGTTTTTTAAACGAGCGTCTCATTTTAATCTGCAGATTGTTTTGATCCAACCGTTGGGAACCGTTTTCATACTTTAGGCGTTTTCTCTAAATCCTGCCATATATACACTATTAAAAGAACCCATGTATTGCGGTGGTAATTTGCAACAAATTGTAGAAAAAAACACCCGTAACGATATATTTGCAAATCACCAAAAAATATCACCGTACTCTAAAATGAAGTAAAACCATGAACTATCCGTTTTTTGTAATCAATAAAAATATTTTGAAATACTTTAATTTTAGGTTTATTTTAATTTTATATTTCTTTTGTTAATTAATTAAAACTTTTTTTACTATTTAAACTAACCATTTTAACTACGATTATAATACGTTTACCACTTTATTTGTCAAAAGTAAGATTAAATTTAGTTTGATATAGTAAGAGAAAGTCTCATCTAATCTAAAGTGGTTAACTATATCAAACTAAACGTAAACTTACTTTTGAAAAATAAAATGGTGAAAAATAAAGTGGTAAACATATTACAGTTCGGGTCAAAATGGTTAGTTTAAATAGTAAAAAAAAGTTTTAATTAAATAATAAAAGAAATATAAAATCAAAATAAACCGAAAATTAAAATATTTCAAAATATTTTATGATTATAAAAAAAACGGATAGGTCATGGTTTTACTTCATTTTAGAATACGGGTGTTTTTTCTACAATTTGTTGCAAATTACCACTGCAACGGTAAAAAAATGTAAGTTGATATATGAAAACATTTTAAAAAGTAAGATGTTATTTTCATATATCTTTCTTAAAGATCGACTCTGTCACATGTATGGTTCTCAAATGAATTTTTAAGATTCTTCAACGTGTCAAAAAACCAACGTAAGAGAAATAAGCATTCACTCAATCTTGTATCCCACAACCAATAATACAAAATTACAAAGGTTCATGCATAATATATAAAACATGGATATTTAGAAGTCTAACAAAGGTCACTTAAATTACATTTAGCACAAATGGGAGACAAAACCAACTTGGGAAGTTCGGTCTGAGGCTGGGACAAGTCACCCCCGACTCGCAAAAGGCCGTTTCATGTGGAGTTAAAGTAGGGCGATTGGCAAACCTACGAATGCCTTTGAGAGAACACACTATGGACTTGCTAGCACAGAGACACCAAATGTGAAAGAATTTATCCTTCTCGAATGCAGCATACAACTCTCCGTTGTACTGCTATTCAAAATGTGCATGTTCCCCCTTCTTCCTTACCATGTCAAGTCTTTGTAAAAGAAGTTCGATTAGAAGTAAAGGGAAGACGTTAAGAAGAATTATCTATTGTTAACAAGTTCAATTATTTCTAATATAAAATCCACTTAAATATGTCTTAATAGTAAACTGATTAACTCACTATTGCTTTCCAAAAAGGTTTTGTAGAAGGCTCATATTCCTTAAAACAGCACACCATTATTCTAACATTAGGAAATCAAATTGAACCAAATTTTAGTAATAAGATGGTTCACCCATAAGTCCAGGGAAGTCCAAGAGCATGTCATGATCCCCGTTTAGCATGGTCTCGACAAATGACCCGTCACAAGCTTCTTCCATAGTTTCTTTGACACCATTCATCGACATGGTGTTGTTGTTACCTTGAACTATGTCAATCTCTCCAACAACTTCTAGGTTGAGATCTTCATCATTTGCATTTCCATCTTGCACATTTTCGATTAGAAACTCACGCCAATTAAATGTTTGTTTTGGATTTGTTTCATTCAAGGTTGAACAAGTGCTTGATGAAGACGATGAAGATGATGCTATAGAAACATGGAATGGATAAGAGATTTCTTGGTTGGTTGGTGAGTCCTTGACATGTGTGATGGCTTGAAGTTGAGTTAGGAGATCTAGTGAATCAGTTTTGACGATTTCTGGCGGTTCTACTTTGACAACATCGTTGTTGAAACTAGGAAACATTAATGTTTCCATAGGAACATGTTGGATTTCTTGATCACTCGAAACAAAGAACGTGTTCTTGATGTCCCTACCAAGTGAATGCATTCTAGTTTGGGTTCTTGTGAGTCCACTTATGTTTCCATAGTCGGCAAGCATTTGCGAGAAAGGCCTGTGAGTGACTGGATCAATTCCCATTGATGATAACTTCTTCTTTAGTTTAGTGTTCCAGTAGTTCTTCACATCATTTTCTGTCCTTCCAGGAAGTTGTTGGGCTATAATTGGCCACCTAGAAAAGAAACATATAGCATTAATAACTATAAAAAAATCATTACTAGAAAACTCAACTTACCCCACATCACATCTGCTAACCATTGAGGTAAGTAAAATGCAACCTATGTTAGGTAGGTGGCCTTCTAGGAGATTATAAGTAGAAAACATCAAACACCGTTATGTATGGGGATCTATTACTACCAATGTTTTCGTAACCTGGCCGATCATCACCTTATTGGTTCACTGGTCGGACCAGACGGACCGAATTCAAGAATCGGACAGCCTTATAATTAAATCAAAACATATTTAAGAAATGCATAAAATTTAAATACTATATACACATTTGCATAGTTCATAACACACATATATATATTTACACAATTAATATTTGAATATTTGAATAGTCGCTATCAAATTGAACAATATTATATGCTTTAAAGAAGTTTAAAGAAATGAAAATTTTAATTTTAAAACTTAAAAAAATATTTTGTGAGACTACCATCCCACATCGCCCACATCAAAGTGGAAGCCAAACTCCACCTCACATATAACCATAACCCTAGGGGCTTTATTACCTCATGTAAGCACCAGTTAGGCGACATATAAATAGGGGACTTTATAAAATTTGGTATTTTACCAGTATCGAACCGGTACCGATCCCGAAAAAACCGATACCGAAAATGCCAAAAAGTGGATACTGTTTCTGATACCGAAAAAATTCGGTACGGTATTTTCGGGGTCGGGACGGTATCGGGACGGGATCCGAATTTGAAAACAAATTCGGTACGGTATTTTCGGGATCGAGAGTCTCATGCGCGCTATTCTTTTGGCGGAAGCCAAGGATAGCGCCCCCTTTAACGGAGGCGCGGTGGTTTAGGGCGCTAAACTTCATTAGGTGGTGGGGGACGCGAAGCGACACCCCATGGCCTTTGTGAAGCTGCACCCCTTTAAGCAAAAGGCAAACGTCAGTAGCTTTCAGTTAATGCCAGCTATTGGCTAATTTAAGTGATAAGTGGTTTTTGTAATCTGGTTATCGCCAATTTTCCGGTTTTTTCAAGAACTGGCAGGTGTTTTGTGTCTGATTTTTTGATAGTTTTGGACTGGTAAGACTAGTGATTCCCGGTTGAACCCGCGGTCTAGTCCGAATTCAATTGATTCATCATCTACACTACAAAACAAAGTCCTTTAGTTGACGGAAGTATTCATCATATATCCCTCGATGAAAGTGGTATCCATTGGTAATCCGTCACTCTGTCAGAAAATATGACATGGGTGATGTGGCCCATATTTTATCGACGGATTTTACCGAGGGTGTAATTTTTCCCTGCTACATGCAGGCGTATGCCAGTAATCCGTCAGTATTCACTTAGGGATTACTAGCGTATGCCAGTAATCCGTCAGTATTTACATTTTTTTTTATTTGGGATTTTTGGGATCAACTTATGGTCTATTGCCTTCAGTAATACTCAATTTTTAGTAATACACGTAATATGGGTTTCATCAAAACTTCCATAAATTTGGTCATTTCCAGTGATTCTTGACTTGTTTAGTGATATATGTTTTAACATCTAGATCAAATATCCAAATTAACCATCTTTATGAATAGAAGCGAAAATAAGCAACATTTTGATGAAAAAAAAAAAGAAAAATACCTGCTGCCTATAGCGGAATGAAGCTTGATGATTAACTCCTCTTCTTGAGGCGTAAAGTTTTCATGCCCAGTGTTATCATTTCTCGTAACGCTTGTTTTCCTTAACCGACAACTCTTCCCACATCTTCTTAATCCTTTTATTTTACCAAAAAAAACCCACAAACATTAGAACCTATGGGACAGTTTTTGCATAGATAAATTATATTAATTCATAATCAAAGTAGATATAGATAACCTGGTTTTCTTGGAGCCCCAACTTGCCAATTACTTGTTTGTTTGTTCACAAAGGCGAGCATATGCCCATCCCCCTCTTCGTTCCATGGTCCTTTTCTCATATTGATCTTGTCACAACACGAAGGCCTTACCATGATCACGATTGTATGCTAGATCAAAAGTCACCGAAAGAGAGAGAATATCGCATCATGAGTTATGCATCCTAATAATGGAAATGCTCAAAGATAATGAACTTAAAAGAAAGTTCAATTGTAGGGTAGAAGAGAAGGCAAGAAAAGCATGCTCTAATTAACTAAAATTTCATGATAAAATGGCATCTACTTCAACAATTGTTTTGATCAAAAAATCTTGAAATAGGTTTATATTTGGTGGATTATTTGGTTAAACAATAGATTAAACTAATTACAAACCTAAGTTGTTGATTATAGTTTGGATTTACAAGGTGGGAATGAGTTTTTAGTGTGATTTGATTAGTTACAAATGAGATCACAAGTTTGATAAACACATGATTCAACTAATTAATGGGAAAATCAAAAGTCCATTATGTGCCATGCTATTATCATGTTATCCACCATTTTTGCATGATATAGGAAACCAATGAACTATTACATGTTAGAATGCATGTTATTTGAATCTTGAAGTGTATATATTTTAGTAGTGGTGTGACGGTCCGGTCCGGTCCGGTTCGATTTGGTTTTATCTCCTACTGAACCATGATCGAGCCACTGATTTTCCTTTTTGCGCTTGTCTTAGCCCAGGTTTAACTATGTTTAGGCTTTGACAAATATAAAACATTGCAATGAATTTAATATATATTCAGCCGAGTTTTTTCCCAAACTTCACAACCAACAATCATGATTTTATGCTAATTTCTAGTTCTTAAGTAAGGATTAGTAATGCAAAATAAGATAATAAAGTTATGTGATTGGTTAAGGATTACATTTTCCACGATAAAACACCCACATAAACCGTAAATCAATAATACCATTCATACCCTAAATCTTGGAACACCCTAAGGGCTAAGGTCCACGCTATCGAACCCGCCTTCCAATAGAAATGTAACGCCCTGCTTTTTCATACTTTCCATAATTAGAAAGCTCGCCTTGTAATGCTATTTTTGGAAATCTTGTATTATTGTAGTCGTCTTTTCGTTGTAAAATCCGAGACTTGGATCATAAATAAAATTCGTATTTCTTTAAATTCACCATCTACATGTTCATACGTTCGAATTCATTGTACATCGAATCCTTATTTGTAATTCATACTTATACTTATTCACGATGCATGTCCATGCTTGTCCTTATATTGTTGATACCTAAAAACCCCTAATAATATGCTTATTTATACAACGGTTAATCATCTAATATGTGACATATACTTGTCACTTACAAACATGTTACATACTTGTACATTACACTTTTTACCTAGTTAAATCATGTTTTATTTCATATTTCACCTTGTTACAAGTTAGGGGAAACATTGTTGCATATTATTACACAACTTAATTAACAAAATTACTCATTATAATGTTTTAAAAAAATAAAAAAAATAAAAAAAAATAAAGAAATATGGCAGCCCCAATTCAGCAAAATTCAGCCCCATATAGTTGGGTTTTGTGGGCTAGTTTCAAGGTGTAACCCCTTCTAAACACTTCCAAAGCCCAACCCATTGAAACCCGAATCCTTCCCCCTATAAATACCACTTATAACCAGCCTCCCTACCACTTTTGCAACACTAAAAACTCTCAAAACATCCTCCAAACCGTAGCTGAAAGCAAAGGTTCGAGCAGATTGACACCCCTTCACGAAAATGAGCATAACTCACTCAATTCTTATCCGATTCACTTGATTCTTTTTCCTACTTGCTTGGATAATCATGGGGTTCGATTCCTAGACTTCTCCTTGGAGAAATCAGACCTGGAAATGCCCCGAAATAGTCCATAAACTTTCTGTTTGATTTTTATGTTCTTCAAAACTTGTTTAAACCTATGCAACTTGTGTCTAACACATCTCATGCCTATGTCCTAATGCTTACAACTTATCCCATGGTTGGTTAAGCTTAAAAACGAGGTTGAGACATTTGAAATCAGAGGATTAAACCTCATAAACTTGGTGTTTTGTCTAGGGTTTCAACCCACAAATCATGTCAAACATAGTCTTTGATACATGAGTGATTATGGAACAACTTGGGTTGTCCAAACATACAATCCTCACATGATTTGATGATTTCTATTAGTTAGTTTACTTTACATACATGTAAAGACCTTAGTTCATGACCCTCCTTGGTTGTTTTTACATCAAGTGTAGTGGTGAACATCAAAGGGGTACCTAAATGGAAGCCTTGTCTTCCTACCCCATCCATGACACCCATGACTCAACTTGAGGTACCTAAATGAAGATGTAATCTTCTACCTCTTACTTGAATACTTGAACATTTGGACTTAATAATATGTGTATATTATACAACCTAAATACTATCTATGTACACTCGAATCATTGATGTTGAAATCATATTCATTTGTCAAAGTAGTAGGTTATCATCTAAGGACCTAAACCTTGTTATGATTCTTATGGGTGTTCAAATCATGAAATCATTATAACCCTTGTGGTTACCAAGTTTCATACAAGTGTTATGTGTGAAGATGAATATTTTGATATAATATTTTCATTTCACTTTCATTCCGAATCTCGACTCTAAACATGCTTGAACTTAAACCTTTACGCATTCAACCTTCCAACCTCGTCAACTTTGTCACATTGGATAGTCGGAAAACATATGCAAACTTTGTGAGTATACTCGTATTTCCCCCTTTTTACTTTTACCACTTTTGGGGTGTAACATGTTTATCTATCAACTTACACGTGAACATTTTGATTAAACACATGAACATTCCTATAACATGCTTGTATACGTGATGGCTTGATGCTTTAAACTTGGATTTATCTTATGTGTTGAATTTATCATTAACTTCGTACGAGCCAAACCGTGACATATGTAGCGCTATAGGATTAACGACCCGCCCCTTTATCTCGGTTATGTCATGAGCATATTGCGTTTCCTTGGTTTGATATGTTAGACACATACCATATTTAAAGGCTTATCTTGAATCACATGCTTGCTATGAGGAATTGTTCAAAACTTATCTTTTGCTATGTACGTATCAAACTTGTATACTCTCCTTTGCTTTTGCATTGAACTTTATTTTAACATGTTACAGGTGGATGTTGACGATGCATGGAATCTAGTAGGATGCTTAGATACACACTTAGAAAGAATTGTATTTGTATTGTATCATTTTATTATTCATGTTGTTGTACTTTGTTTCAAAACCTTGTACTTGATTCTTTAGAAATGAAATGAAATGATTATTTAAATACTTGTCACAATTATTAGCGTTATGATGTCTCGAGCAATCTTCACACTTCGTCTCATCCCGATGTTTCCGCCATTGGTTGGGGTGTGACAAGAAAACCCTCTCGGGGCCAAGCCTGATTATGACTTTTTTATTAATGTCAAACCCACACATTCTTTAAAATATACTCCTAAAATCTACCCAATGTCCAATTCTGACTTCTAAGATAGTGTTTTTTTGGATTTCATGATGCATTAGTAAGTAAAATACTTGTTTTAGTCAAAAATTATCCAAGCAATTTAGTGATCAAATTTGTTAAGTGAGGGAGTGTGCTAGTCTTTGAATTATAAGAAAAATTGTTATGAATGTGATTCTCAATTTGATAATTGTAAATGCTAAGTGTTTGTCTCGATAAATAGTTTGAATTGCTAAAAATTCTGCTCAGATTATCACGATATGGCTCGGGATATTGAGATTAAAGCAAAGGAAAAACAACAAAGAACACACGATGTTATGAGGAAAACCTTTGTAAATCTAGATCACCGACACAAAACCTCGAGAGACGACTAAAAGTTGTCTAACACAATCAATATTATTTCAATAAAAGAGTACAACTCGAGAACAATGCTGATCAATTATACATTGATTTCTAGTGCTAGTGTAAGCGTGAGTGAGTAAGATGCAAAAGAGAACAGGTGAGTATCCCAATGTAAAGTGTAAGCAGAGTGTGTAACCCCTAGATCGATCAACTTGCCTCTTATTTATAGTGATAAGATAAATACTAACAATCCGATATCCTGGGGATACTTCAGATATTCCCCTAGTGAACGTTGTAGACTCGTTCCATAAAGCCAACGGTCACATATTCAACATAAAGTGTAAGTCATTGGCTTGACTTGGTCGCATTCGTTCCTTCTTGTACAAGTTTAACAACACGTGCAAATATGGGTTAGTTAAATATAGGAACTAGGTTCAGGATATCAAACCTATTAAATATCTCGGATCGTCAGACTCTGTCCATAATATTGGTCGAAATAGTCACCCATGACAATTGTCCTCAAAAACAGGTCAGCTGGAGAAGCTACATACTAAATGCGGTCATTTTGGTTATCACGTATATTATCTCATTAACTATTCCCATTTGAATTTATATCATCATCCCCTCTAGAGATCCAAGGTAACCTTTTATCTTCTCTTTCAAATTTCTTCTTCTGTCTTTTTAATTTTTCTTTATACTTGGCGATTTTCACGGTAGCAAAAAGAACCAGTTTGTCATCGTTAAACATAAAAAGTGTGAGCAAATATTTCACGACTCAAAACCTTTTAAAAGAACCTGAGATCAAAACATGTACATTTTCCGATTTAAAAACTTCCAGCTTCAATCTTCAAATGTTTTTTTTTCCAAAATCTGCTATTTTTTCACCCGTACGATTGCAATGTGAACTCTAATTTTGTTTCCCTCTCCTGGATCTGTTTCTTAGCCTTCTCTTTCACCATCGGTTTCAAATACCCCTATCCTCCTCTGGTTACTAAGTTTTTAACTCTCACTAGTCTGAGCTACACTCAGATCATGCCGGAGATGTTGAGGATTTTTTTAGTCCTGTGTAAACTCGTTGAAAACCATGGTGTTGAAGTTCAATCCCCTGACTTAGCCACCTTCTATAAGCTAAGAACCCATGGTTCTAGCAAATTTTTTTCCTAGTCATACCACGAACGAAGTGTCTGGTTCTGAAGGCAAGTAAGAATGAGGGTTCATGGAAAAAGAATGTGACAACCGATAATTTACGACTCTTAATTACGCACAAAACGAACATTAGGACAATTATAAGTATAGTTTAAGATGCAAATTAACTTAAATAGACCTTAGGAGTGTCTAGGAGTGGCTAACCGGCTTTACAGTGCGGGAATGTGGTTTACGGAAAAACCGTTGAATGTTAAACGATAACGAACTAAAACCGAGCAAAATACTGACAACGCCAACATATAGGAATTTTATACGTATATTTTATACATATAAATTTAGTTTTGTGAATTTATAGTGCCTTCATACGTCACAAATACATATGTGAACGAAAAACGCGACTGCAGGAACGCACCGGCAACGAAACGAAAGCATCGGACACGTGTATTACCTTCAAATATGAAATATTACAATATATTTAGCTCCGTAATCAAATTTTATTGTCCACAATCCAAATCGGATCGAAAGACGGGTTTAAAACGACAAACGACGTATTTTACGCGATTTTTAACACAACCGACAAACGTACACGTCGAAGCCGACTACCAACATATATTTTTAGTATTTTTGTCTTTAAATATATATATATATATATATATATATACCTTACTTGTAACACCCCGTGTTTTTCGAATGTCAAAGTCAAAGTCAAGTTTGACCTCTTTGACTGTAATTAGTCTATTTTTATGTTTGTTTGTTTTAATTTTATTATATGGAGTAAGTGTTGTTGATCAAAGGAATCGAAGTAATCGAATGTTTAATCGACGCGAAACGCTTTACAACTGTGAATAGTAGGAATTAACAATGCGATAAAGTCAATCCATCAATAATCAAGATAATCGAATCATCAACCAAACTCGAAACTCGGATTATGCGACTTTGGTATTATTATACGTGTGTGTGTGCCTTATGTGTTACTTGTGCGTGTTTACTTTATGTTATGTGTGGTGATCAATCGAATCGAAACTCGAAACTCAATCAAACTCAATCGAAATCGAATTATGATGAATGGTGGCGAAAAGATAGTATGGAATATAGATGCTTGTATGTAGATATAGTAGTTGGGACTAAAAGTAATTTGAATAGGAACTCAATCGTATTCAAATCGTCTTCAATCGGAATCGAAATATCAGAAATCGTCGCACCAAACGCTCGAAATAAGCTGTTGATCGATCAGACTCCCAGCCGATTGAACAGTCCAGCCGATCGGACGGACTGTCCGATCGAGCAGGCTGTCCGATCGGGATGCCTGGCCGATCGGCCAGCCCTTACCTCTTTGGGAAGCCTATAAATAGCCCTGTCATTGTCATTCTTTCTACTTTTGGAAACTCTCTGACCGACCAGCTCGTGTTCTTCACTATTTCTCAGATTTCTCTCAATCCCGGTAAGATTTCATCCTAAATCTTGTACTTTCTTGATCAATGAACGCCCCTACACCTTCCTATCTTTCAAATCTTGATTTCTAACCGTGAAATCATCAAGATCTAAGTGTTCTAGGAAGATGTCATCATGGTGTTCTTGAAGAACTTCATGTTTTGGCCTCAATCCACCAAGAATCACTTGGATCTAGCCGATTTCCACATTAACAAACAAAGATCTATCCTAGATCTAAACATCTACACGATGTAAAGGATTGAAAGATGGAATTTCCCAACTTTCTTTCAACTCTTTTACACTCAATGCCTTCAAACCGGTAGAAACGGAGCTTGAGCCAACTCACTAATCATTCTAATGGTTGAGTGGTTCAAGATTCGGATTCTATCTACGAGGTTCACCGATTTCGGGTTAAACATTAAACTACCGTTCCGAACCGTTCACCGGCCGTACTTGGGTGATTCCTGTCCGAGCAGGGGGAACAAATAAGAACGAAGGTTCCATGGTTCAGCTCGTTGTCAAAATACCTCGATATAACGTCAAACAATTAGAACAGTCAAGTGTTAGACGAACAGGCCGACCAGGTCAGGAAGCTGACCGATCGAACAGGCTGTTCGAACGAACAGCCCAACCGATCGGACATGACAGCCGATCGACCAGGCTAGCCGATCGGCTAGCACATGCTCTCACACTTTGAAAATTTCATGAAGTATAGTATTGAACGAAGTAATGTTCGATCGAACGACTGTTTGATAATATTACTCTTCGGATCATGAGATACTATGCTTCAACACTTAATCGATTTTCAACTCGTTCGACGTATTGGAGTGCCATCCGATCGAACATGCCGTCCGATCAGGTGACATCCTGCTGAGGACTCATTTCTGAAGTACCTAGCCGATCGGTTAATCCGGCCGATCGAACAGGCCGTTCGATCGATCGACCTGAAAGGTAAGGACACTTCAGTGTTCTCAAATACTACGACGAAAACTTCAAAAGGACAAGCCATCATACACAAACACATCCTACTCAAAGGAAGAAACAATCCACTCGAACAGTCCACCCGATCGAGCCAACCGGCCGACCGAACAGGCTGTCCGAACGGACTGTCAAACCGAACGAACAACCCGTTCGATCGAACTTACCGACCGATCGACCAGGTTGTTCGACCCATCAACACTTGTTTCCATTTTGCGCGTTACTCATCATTATGCTATCGAACTATTCAGGCTAACCCTACTCTCAAGTGCTCCCTTCAATCCATCAATCGCTGTGAGTATACTCGAACCCTTTTTGCTTTAGCACTTTTGGGTGTTACATACGTTACCTACTAAAATCACAATCGAACACACTACTCAATTATTTAAATACTAACCGTTCTGCATGTATTACGTGACCAAATGAATGCTTGTTGTTATGTTTACACGTGGAATGTTGTCTACCTGCCTTAACGACGTAGTACTATAGTTTGGACTCAGCACCCGTTCACGCGGGGGTTGTTAAGGACCATTACTTGCATGGATTACGGTGGTAATCATGTATTGCGAACTGCCTTGGGCAGTCAACCCGCAGTCATTGGTATCGATGGATCCATGTCGATAATTAACATGCTTCGTTTTCCTGTGTGTACGTGCTGGTTATGCGTAAACTATTTCGAACTCTATATGCTATTACCAAACTTGTATGCTCACCTTTACATTATATGTACTGACTTTATTTTAACGTATGTGACAGGTGTTTAAGGTGTTTACTTGCTAGGGAAGCGAGGCTAGAATAAAGCTCTAGAGCCCCCCCAACAAATAGTTGTCTATAGTGGTCAAGCTAGGGGTCTTTAGAAGCAAACAAACAATATTTATTATTATATTTGAATCTGAGTTGTCGGAACAGAATATTTGACTAGTTGTATTCTGTAATAATTTGTTTTACTGTTTGGGATACGGTATGGGACGTATTATTTAAACTGAATGGTAATGATAGTTGTTGTGGAAACTCCTGGACAATCTGTTTCGCTCAGTGTCATGCCCCGATGATTCCGCCATCGGTTGGGGTGTGACAGATTGGTATCAGAGCCATAACTATAGGGAATTAGGCCAGACACGACCTAGTCCGGGTCGCTGTCTTAGAGACCTAGACTATAGTTAGGAACCAACAGACCAAGCTTATGTGCCATATCCAGCTATTTCTCGCTATCACTGCACTCGAATTTCCAAATAAAGTCAAGCGATTTAGTCAGGATTAGCTGTGAAAACCGCAAACTCTCGACTAAATTGCTTGGTCAATGTTGATTTTATCAATTTATCAATGATTTTCTCATTACTTTCAATAACAAATGAGGAGAATTATACCAAATCAGGAGTGAAATCCATATTTTGATGAATAATCTCCTCAACTCTGCTAAAACAAGGAAGAAGTTGCTAAGCTAGGGGTGAAACCCTAACCTTGACAACTTGTTCCGATTTTTATTTTATCTCACCAAAGCCTAGATGGACTCTAACGACCTGAACTCACGAGTATTACCTAGGGAATGCGTGTTGAATGCCCAAGAATCGAGGCAGAAACACGATCCCGAAAGTCGAAATGTGACGACAAGTCTATTGTGAATAGTCGAATCGCTTTGGGTAGTCGATGTCTAATAGCCGCAGAAAATCTACCTCTCGATTTTATGTATTTCGTTCTGAGCCCGCAACTGCTGACTCTGATAATTCGTCGATCTTTGTGTGTTTTATGTGTATTTATCTGTTTATTTGTTTAAAAATTTTTGAAAGTTCCTCGATTTTTGCTATCACTTCGATCGACACACACGACTCGCATTGCTATTCTATCTCAAGACGCTAACAAGTCGCTGCAATTTTAGACGACATTATGCTATGTTATACGATTATGCTATACTACTCGATATGTTATCGCTATACTCGAATGCTCGCAAATCTTAGAGGCAGTCAGGATACTGAGTATGCTATTGTGTATTGATAGGAGGATTACGTGGTATTATATGCCTCTGTGATTAAATGCGTATGTGTTTATGTGCTTCTTTGATTCTGTGCCCTACGTGCTTATGTGCTTTTGTGACTATGTGGTTTGGTGCCTCTGTGTTTATGTGATTCGTGCTTACCGTGTTCCTAAACTTTAGTAAGTAGTAGACGTGTGAGGTGAGAGTCGAATGGTTGTGTTGAGTTCTGTGACGATGTCTGTTGCAGACCATGTCGTCATCCGGACACCGACACCATCTTACCCGTCAAGAGAAGCGAGACGGTCGCCTTGCTGCTATCATCGCCAAGCAAGTGGCCAAAGCTGTGAGCGATGTTTACGAAAACGTTAGCAAATCATCGGAGGAGTCGAGAATCGAAGCTCCTAAAGATGCTAACAAGACTGTTTTCAGCTTCAAACAGTTTAAGGCATGCGGACCAAAAGAATTCACCGGAGAAGATGGCCCTACCGCCATGTTTCAATGGTTTGATTCGGTTGAAGTCACTCTGCGCCAAAGCGGCTGTCCTGAAAATCTCCATACCCTAAATGCGACCGGCGTCTTCCAGTCCCGAGCTCTAGACTGGTGGACGGCAGAACGAAACAAACGCGGGAATGATGCAGCTTATGAGCTGACTTGGGAAGAGCTGAAGGCCATCATGATGGACGAATTCTGCCCTCCCCATGAACGCCAAAAGCTGGAGGACGAGTTTTGGAACATCAAGCAGAAGGATGGAGACAATGCTGCCTTGACTGCTCGCTTCAAGCAGCTTAGCATTATCTGTCCCGATCAAGTCAAGACGCCAGACATGGCCATCAAGAAGTACATTCGAGCTCTACCTGATTGTGTTGCCGACTTTGTTCACGCCGCCAAGACATCGTCAATTGAGGAGACTTTCTTGCTTGTCGCCGAGATCAATGGCAAGCAAGTAAAATCTGGTGTATGGGATAAGCCCTCCAAGTCTTTGCATCAAGCTACAACTGCAACAACCACCGACTCCACTGCTCAACCATCCAACTAATCACGTCGAAGGAAGAAGCACAACAACAGCAGCTCCAGCAACAAGAATTGTGCTGTCACAACTACTGCTGCCCCTCTGCAAGTCGTACAGGCTCAGCAGCAGTTGCATCACCGACTAGCTCCAGTGACCAATGCACCGCCAGCAAAGCGTACTTACACAGGTCCCCACCCACTCTGCCCGACATGCTCATATCATCATCCGGCGGGGACTCGCATGTCGTTTCTGCGCTCACTGCAACCTCTACGGTCATTTCACTGCGAACTGTCGTTATGGTCCCCGAAACACCACAGCTCCTGCCACTGCTCGTCAAGCTCTACTCCCAGCCCCTCAAGGCCAGCACGCAGCTCAAGCGCCCACGGTCAATGCTCGAGTCTGCTTTGCATGTGGAGACCCTAGCCACTTTGCAAACATGTGCCCGAACAGGGTGGTGAAGCAAGAGCCCCAGCAACAACAAGCAGCCCGTGCCAGAACGTTCAACATCAACGCTCGTCAAGCCCAGGCTGAAAACAACGTGGTTAATGGTACGTTCCTTGTGAATGGTATTTATGCATCGTGTTTGTTTGATACTGGAGCCGATAACTGCTTTGTGTCGTTTGAATTCAAGAAGCTCCTTAGTCGTAAGCGCTCTTATCTCTCCTCGTCATTCGAAGTCGAAGTCGCTACTGGAAGAACTGTCGCCGTTAACTCTGTACTCCGTGATTGTACTCTCGAACTCAACAATCACATCTTTCCAATCGACCTTATTCCGATGCAGCTCGGAAGTTTTGACGTAATAGTAGGCATGGACTTTCTTCGCGAAAACCATGCTGAAGTTGTGTGCTTTGATAAAATGATTCGATTCTCGCTCGCGAATGGTGATCTATTATGTGTGTACGGTGAAACAGCTTCGAAAGGTCTCAAGCTCATGTCATGCATCCAAGCTAGCAAGTATCTCCGCAAGGAATACAAAGCTTTCTTGGCCAACATTGTAGTAGCGGAGAAGGAAAAGAAAAGGAAGGCCGAAGTCAAAGACGTTCCAGTGGTCCATGAGTTTCCTCAGGTGTTCCCTGATGATCTTCCTGGACTACCGCCAAGTCGTGATATCGACTTTCGTATCGACCTCATTCCTGGAGCTAACCCTGTAGCCAAAGCCCCTTACCGACTCGCGCCATCCGAAATGAGGGTACTCTCGAATCAACTCCAGGAGTTACTTGAAAAAGGATTTATTCGCCCGAGCAACTCTCCTTGGGGCGCACCAGTCCTTTTCGTTAAAAAGAAGGATGGGTCGTTCAGGATGTGCATCGACTATTGGGAGTTGAATAAGTTAACCATCAAGAACCGTTACCCTCTGCCTCGAATCGATGACTTGTTTGACCAACTGCAAGGTGCTAAGTGTTTCTCGAAGATCGATCTACGTTCAGGCTATCATCAATTGCGCATTCAAGAGGAAGACATCTCTAAAACCGCTTTTCGCACTAGATACGGCCACTATGAGTTCGTTGTTATGCCTTTTGGTTTAACTAACGCACCCGCGGTTTTCATGGATCTGATGAATCGCGTGTGTAAGCCATTTCTAGACCGCTTCATCATCGTGTTCATCGACAATGTCTTGATCTATTCTAAGCCGAAAGCTGAACTCGCGCAACATCTACGTTTGGTTCTCGAGCTACTCCAGGGAAATCAACTCTATGCCAAGTTCTCCAAGTGTGAATTCTGGCTGGAGGAGGTTCAGTTTCTGGGTCACATCATTAATAGTCAAGGAATTCATGTCGACCCCACGAAGATTGAAGCAGTTAAGAGCTGGATTACGCCTAAGAACCCGTCTGAAGTTCGTTCTTTTCTCGGACTAGCGGGCTATTATCGACGATTTATCGAAGGTTTCTCTAAAATCGTTGTGCCGCTTACCGCCCTTACTCCTAAGGACAAGCCTTTTGTTTGGGGAACTGAACAAGAGTCTGCCTTTCAAGCCCTCAAGCATATGCTTTGCAATGCTCCTGTTCTCACATTGCCCGACGGAAACAACGACTTCATTATCTATTGTGATGCTTCCAACCATGGTCTTGGTTGTGTTCTTATGCAGCGGGACAAGGTTATAGCTTACGCATCTCGTCAGCTCAAAATCCACGAGAAGAACTATACAACCCATGATCTCGAGCTAGGCACAGTTGTTTTTGCATTGAAGATTTGGCGACACTACCTGTACGGTACTAAGTGTACAATCTTCACCGATCACAGGAGTTTACAACACATCTTTAATTTGAAGTAACTTAACATGCGTCAACGCCAATGGGTAGAACTTCTTAGCGATTACGACTGTGAGATTCGTTATCACCCAGGCAAGGCAAATGTTGTTGCCGACGCGCTCAGCAGACGGAGTTATTTGCTCAGTATTCGCAATACCCAAGCCCAGCATGATCTCGAAACCCTCATCCGCGAAGCCCAACATGCTTGTTTTAATGAACGCACTTTGAAGAAAGGGAGGATTTATCACGATGGAGCTCAGCTTGTAAGCAAAGCGAATGGGATCTTCTATTATCTAGACCGAATCTGGATCCTTAAGCGAACCGATTTGCGTAAGATTATAATGGACGAAGCCCACAAATCCCGATATTCTATTCATCCCGGTGCCGATAAAATGTACCAGGACCTTCGCTACAAGTACTGGTGGCCGGGCATGAAACGGGATATCGCTCTTTATGTTGGAAGTTGCCTGACTTGTGCAAGAGTTAAGGCTGAACATCAGCGACCTTCTGACTTACTCGAACAACCGCCAATCCCTATATGGAAGTGGGAGAGTATAGCTATGAATTTCATAACCAAACTTCTGCCCATGCCATCAGGTCACGACAATATTTGGGTTATAGTTGATCGTCTGACAAAATCAGCCCACTTTTTGCCAATACGGGAAGACTACAAGGTAGAACGACTAGCCCGAATCTACACCGACGAGATCATTTGTAATCATGGTACGCCTCGTGACATCATTTCAGACCGTGACGCTCGGTTTACTTCGCGTTTGTGGGAAACGTTTCAAGCGGCCCTTGGTACGTCGCTTAATCTAAGTACCGCATTCCATCCTCAAACCGACGGACAGACTGAAAGAACGATCCGTACTCTTGAAGACATGCTTCGTGCGTGTGTCATAGACTTCGGTAGTAGTTGGAACAAATACCTGTCGTTAGTCGAATTCTCGTACAACAACAGTTATCATGCCAGCATCCAAATGGCACCATTCGAGGCCCTATATGGAAAAAGATGTCGATCGCCTATTGTATGGCATGAGATCGGTCACTCGCAATTAACCGGTCCCAAGTTATTACAAGAAACGACTGACAAAATCCTCCAGATTCGAGATAACTTGTCGAAAGCCCGGGATAGACAGAAAAGTTACGCCGATAGAAGACGCAAACCCCTTGAATTTGACGTTGGCGACTACGTACTCCTAAAGGTATCACCTTGGAAGGGTGTGGTCAGATTCGGCAAGAGAGGGAAACTAGAGCCTCGATATGTTGGACCTTTTAAGATTCTGGAAAGGATCGGAAAAGTCGCCTACAGACTCGAACTACCGAAGGAACTCGGTAACGTCCACCCGACTTTCCATGTGTCAAACCTCCGAAAATGCCTAGCTGGCCATGATCTAATTGTACCTCTCGACGACCTTCAAGTCAACGAAACGCTACACTTCGTGGAGAAACCTGTCGAAATCATGGATCGCCAAACCAAGCAACTCAGGCACTCACGCATACCTATCGTGAAAGTCCGATGGGAAGGAAAACGAGGCGCAGAGTTCACTTGGGAACTCGAAAGCGACATGAAGGCGAAGTACCCGCAGTTGTTCAAGATGATTCACGGCGCTGTACAGCTCTCAGCCTAATTTCGGGACGAAATTCCCTAAACAAGGGGAGGCTGTAACACCCCGTGTTTTTCGAATGTCAAAGTCAAAGTCAAGTTTGACTTCTTTGACTGTAATTAGTCTATTTTTATGTTTGTTTTAATTGTATTATGTGGAGTAAGTGTTGTTGATCAAAGGAATCGAAGTAATCGAATGTTTAATCGATGCGAAACGCTTTACGACTGTGAATAGTAGGAAGTAACAATGCGATAAAGTCAATCCATCAATAATCAAGATAATCGAATCATCAACCAAACTCGAAACTCGAAACTCGAATTATGCGACTTTGGTATTATTATACGTGTGTATGTGCCTTATGTGTTACCTGTGCGTGTTTACTTTATGTTATGTGTGGTCAATCGAATCGAAACTCGAAACTCAATCAAACTCAATCGAAATCGAATTATGATGAATGGTGGCGAAAAGATAGTGTGGAATATAGATGCTTGTATGTAGATATAGTAGTTGGGACTAAAAGTAATTTGAATAGGAACTCAATCGTATTCGTATCGTCTTCAATCGAAATCGAAATATCAGAAATCGCCGCACAGAACGCTCGAAAAAGGCTGTTGATCGATCAGGCTCCCAGCCGATCAGACGGACTGTCCGATCGAGCAGGCTGTCCGATTGGGATGTCTGGCCGATCGGCCAGCCCTTACCTCTTTGGGAAGCCTATAAATGGCCCTGTCATTGTCATTCTTTCCACTTTTGGAAACTCTCTGACCGACCAGCTCGTGTTCTTCACTATTTCTCAGATTTCTCTCAATCCCGGTAAGATTTCATCCTAAATCTTGTACTTTCTTGATCAATGCACACCCCTACACCTTCCTATCTTTCAAATCTTGATTTCTAACCGTGAAATCATCAAGATCTAAGTGTTCTAGGATGATGTCATCATGGTGTTCTTGAAGAACTTCATGTTTTGGACTCAATCCACCAAGAATCACTTGGATCTAGCCGATTTCCACATAAACAAACAAAGATCTATCCTAGATCTAAACATCTACACGATGTAAAGGATTGAAAGATGGAATTTCCCATTTTACACTCAATGCCTTCAAACCGGTAGAAACGGAGCTTGAGCCAACTCACTAATCATTCTAATGGTTGAGTGGTTCAAGATTCGGATTCTATCTACGAGGTTCACCGATTTCGGGTTAAACGTTAAACTACCGTTCCAAACCGTTCACCGGCCGGACTTGGGTGATTCCTGTCCGAGCAGGGGGAACAAATATGAACGAAGGTTCCATGGTTCAGC
Organism: Helianthus annuus; assembly: GCF_002127325.2. Taxonomy (NCBI): domain Eukaryota; kingdom Viridiplantae; phylum Streptophyta; class Magnoliopsida; order Asterales; family Asteraceae; genus Helianthus; species Helianthus annuus. The sequence continues at coordinate 130,008,299 of NC_035440.2, forward strand.
TCGTTGTCAAAATACTTTGATATAACGTCAAACAATCAGAACAGTCAAGTGTTAGACGAACAGGCCGACCAGGTCAGGAAGCTGACCGATCGAACAGGCTGTTCGAACGAACAGGCCAACCGATCAGACATGACAGCCGATCGACCAGGCCAGCCGATCGGCTAGCACATGCTCTCACACTTTGACAATTTCATGAAGTATAGTATTGAACGGAGTAATGTTCAATCGAACGACTGTTTGATAACATTACTCTTCGGATCATGAGATACTATGATTCAACACTTAATCAATTTTCAACTCGTTCGACGTATTGGAGTGCCATCCGATCGAACATGCCGTCCGATCAGGTGACATCCTGCTGAGGACTCATTTCTGAAGTACCTAGCCGATCGGTTAATCCGGCCGATCGAACAGGCCATTCAATCGATCGACCTGAAAGGTAAGGACACTTCAGTGTTCTCAAATACTACAACGAAAACTTCAAAAGGACAAGCCATCATACACAAACACATCCTACTCAAAGGAAGAAACAATCCACTCGAACAGTCCACCCGATCGAGCCAACCGGCCGACCGAACAGGCTGTCCGAACGGACTTTCAAACCGAACGAACAACCCGTTCGATCGAACTTATCGACCGATCGACCAGGCTGTTCGACCCATCAACACTTGTTTCCATTTTACGCGTTACTCATCATTATGCTATCGAACTATTCAGGCTAACCCTACTCTCAAGCGCTCCCTTCAATCCATCAATCGTTGTAAGTATACTCGAACCCTTTTTGCTTTAGCACTTTTGGGTGTTACATACGTTACCTACTAAAATCACAATCGAACACACTACTCAATTATTTAAACGCTAACCGTTCTGCATGTATTACGTGACTAAATGAATGCTTGTTGTTATGTTTACACGTGGAATGCTGTCTACCTGCCTTAACGACGTAGTACTATTGTTTGGACTCAGCACCCGTTCACGCGGGGGTTGTTAAGGACCATTACTTGCATGGATTACGGTGGTAGTCATGTATTGCGAACTGCCTTGGGCAGTCAACCCGCAGTCATTGTTATCGATGGAACCATGTCGATAATTAACATGCTTCTTTTTCCTCTGTGTACGTGCTGGTTATGCGTAAACTATTTCGAACTCTATATGCTATTACCAAACTTGTATGCTCACTTTTACATTATATGTATTGACTTTATTTTAGCGTATGTGACAGGTGTTTAAGGTGTTTACTTGCTAGGGAAGCGAGGCTAGAATAAAGCTCTAGAGCCCCCCCCCCCAACAAATAGTTGTCTGTAGTGGTCAAGCTAGGGGTCTTTAGAAGCAAACAAACAATATTTATTATTATATTTGAATCTGAGTTGTCGGAACAGAATATTTAACTAGTTGTATGCTGTAATAATTTGTTTTACTGTTTAGGATACGGTATGGGATGTATTATTTAAACTGAATGGTAATGATAGTTGTTGTGGAAACTCCTGGACAATCTGTTTCGCTCAGTGCCATGCTCTGATGATTCCGCCATCGGTTGGGCTGTGACATTACGATATTTCACGAAGATCTAAAGTATTTACGTTTTCTCATATAACTCTTTATAGTTTGGTAACATCTTGTGTTAAGTAATCCTAACTTGGATTCTCTAGTATGTTTTCTGTTTAACTAAATGTGTTTATTGCAATGTTCAACCTTTAACCTTTATTGTTAAAGGATTTATGATCCTTATAATTTTACCTAACATACCTTTCATACAAACTAAATATATGTTTTCTAACATGATGAATATACAACCAAAGTAAAGTAATATAATGGGCACAACATATAGTTAAAAATCTAATATTATTAAAGCCCATTAATATTTATCAAAAGTTTCTGGCCTGGATTTCACCAGCAAAACGTGGACCATCCATCTAGGCCAGATTAAGTTCAGCAAACGGTTAATGTTTGTGTGGAGAAATCAAAGAAGCAGGATAACAAAGGATTCATCCCCCAAACAGAGGATCCATCCACCTTTGTTATCCTACCTATTGTCTGAAGGATCAGTGACCCTTAAACCTAGAAAACTATTGTTCAAACTTACAACCCCAAATTGTTCAAATTAAAGCACCATAACATGAAAATTAAAAAAGTGGGATCAGGCCTCGTCTACATTATCCTTCATTGCCCACTATCGTGCCATCACCTCCGACACTGCCATCCATCTTCTCACCAGCATCCTTCAGTAGTCGGCACTCCACTAGTCCCCGCTTCACCTGCATCCACAGCTGCCTGCTCAAGCTCCTCATCACCGCCCAGGTTCTTCTGCTCCATCTCCCAAGAAGCTACCTCCCAGGTTGCCCGGTCAAAGCTAGAGTCCATTGCTTCCTGAGCCATCTCGATTCGATCCTGGAGGATAGCCCGGGCAGCACAAACCTTTGCTTCGTCGGTGGCGTTCATAGCAGCCTCGTGAATCCCCATCTCGGAATGTAGCAGTTGCGCCTCCAAGTCTTGTTTGTCTTTCTCTAAATTTGTGATGGTCTTGTCCTTGGCGGCAGCGGCGGAGCGTATCCTAGTCAGAGTCTCTTCGTATTCAGCAATTCTTTTCTCATGATGGACCTTCAGGCGGCTGAATTCCTGCAAAACAACAAACAAGGTTCAGGATATAGGATCCTTACAAACAGGTAAAACACAATAACAGGTTCAAGGATCCTTACCTCGGTCAGAACATCATGGAGCCTTTTCTCGATGTCGAAAAGGTCGATGTCTGGTTCAGAGGTCTTCCTCCTCTTTGATCCAGACTTAGCTCTGGTAGTAACTTGGCGAGGCTCAGCATCAGGGACGGTCCTTCTGGTTGGTTTGGAGATAATCATACTATTGATATCATCAAGGGCAACAGCAGAAGACTTGGGAGTGGATTTCTGAATGCCTAATCATCAACTATCAAAAAGATAAGTATCTATCCTAAATTTTGATATCTATTAACATATTGCATTTTATAAGTTTCTTACTTGACATGTTGTGGGCTAAATATGTTTGATCGTCCTCTGTAGGATCCTGGATCCTTATTTTAAATGTCCTCTCGATAGGGTCGAGATTCAAAAAAGCTTTGGCTCGTTCAGCAGTTCCCGATAGCTCAGCAAGATTCACGAAGTTTTTCACTAAAAAACGAAAGCAAAATCAATTGATGGTCAGAATATAAACAACCGACAAACAAAAACCCTATCTCCTACCCTTTGAGATCCACCTAACAGACAAGGTGTCTCCCTCCGGCAAAGAGTCTCTCTTAACGAAGAAAAACTAATTCTTCCAAGAAGAATCGTTTTTGGTGGTTTTTAAAACAGGGGTTGGCTGGTGGGGCTTGGACTTGAACAAAAATCGGTTAGAACCATGAGTAACCAGGGTATACAGATAAGCCAATTCAAGGACGTTGAACTGTAATCCCTCTTGTCTGATAACTTCTTCGATGGTAAATAGAGCTCTCCAGAGCATCGGCATCACATGACTAAAGCTAATGCGTATATGTTTAAAGAAGCTATGGGTTAAAGGAGGAAAAGTGTATGAAAACCCTAGGAGAAAAGGGAGTGCGTGGAAACAAATCCAAGTCTCCGAGACGTCGTCGCTTCGTGCAGATGGATCGAAGGGTCGGAAAACAGTTTGTGGTGGAAAGCAGGATTTCAAGCTTTGAATTTCTGGATCTGTGAACTTACAGATCTCAAGGTATGGGTCCTTCGAAAGGTTCTATGATTTGGGTGAATCATCAGATTTTTTGGAACCAGATTTGGTGAGGAACGAGTATGCATTTTTTGCCGGAATTTTTAGGTTTTTAGAAAAGAGAAGAGAAAAGGAGAGAGATTTACCTGGATGAGAGAACGGATGGAGGATATATGATAATTGATCTCTGGATTTTAAAAGGATGGAGGTAATTTATTCCCTATAAGTCGCTATGATGGTTCATAGCCTGAATGAGTCCCATCGTCTACCACAAAGGCTAAATTTGAATTTAAATGAATATACCAGTTGTGGCTTACATTCACAACCGCCATATTGGGGGCAATTGTTAGGGCTTATTTTCAATCCTTGTAGATCAATGATCCTTCTGTGTATCCAGGAAATGTGATCCTTAAAATATGCAGCGGGTACTGGAAGGATCAAAGATCCTTAGTTTATATAAAGGCTTCTAATAAGGGAAAATTTCACAGAATAGTAACCAAGTTTTAAAAGTGTTCCAATTAGGTCGCTGGTGTCGTTTTTGTCACAATTAGATTACTTAACATTCAAATTGAGCCATGTCTTTTTTTTTCACGTGTCAATAAAAAAATGGAGCATAAGATGTTGGGGTCGAATTGTTTTAATATATGAAATTATATTTATTAAAAAATAAAAACCATTTAATTACATTAAAAATTAAAAAAAACAAGTTACAATCCACGTCATCACTCGACGTTAGCATCAAATAAAAGAGAAAAAAGAAACAAAATCCACATCACCATGGTTACCTATGAAATGGATGAAAAAACCCTTAATTTTAATGAAGAATGAATGTTGAGTGACCTGATTAGAACACCTTTGAAACTTGAGTGACCTAATTGGAACACTTTTGATTGAAACTAGGTTACTATTCTACAAAGTTACCCTTCTAATAATTGTCTTCGATATGTTGTTATAATTCTATGCAGGTAACTAGGTGGACTTGGTCAAGTTGGAATATTATGAAATATGCTTTGGACTAAACATGTGCACAAGAGGAAGTAACCGTTGTGGGCGATCGTGGGAGCTCCCCGAATTATCATTTAGTTAGTTATTTGATATCTCTAAATATAATTAGGGAATAATGAAGCTCAATTAGAACACACAACACTTAAACACTCTCTCGCAACATTAAAATTGCTCTCAACACTCACACTAGAATTCCATTGTATCTAGCTCATTATCTACCAAAGTTGTATTGAATTCTTAGTTATTTGTTAAATATAGTTGGTGTTCGGTAGTTTTCATCACCCTAGGTTTTTTGTGCCGGAGATCTCATCAAGATCAAGGGTTTTTTCCTCGTATAAATCTCGGTGTTCATTGTTATTTGCACTTTGAAATCATTTACATTATCGTTCAAACACATAAACACTCTACCTCACAAACAAACTTTGGTTTCATTATCCTTAAATTGATTTTTGACCAAAACAATGATAATGGATGTTCATGTTTATATCCCTGAATGTTCATGTTCATATTAAGACGTGTCCAAATTTTGTTTGAATGTTCATTTTCATATTCTTGAATTTTCTTGAATATTATGAAGATGTTCATATTGTGAGATTCATATGATTAATTTTATTTATGAAGATGATAATGAAATTAAGAAGATGATGATTGATATGAACATATGATAGAAATTGATATGAACCTAGCCTAGATCTTCAAAAATGATGAAATTATAATATAGGGTTTGTTATTGTTTTTTTTTTAATGTTGTGAGATTACCAAAATACCCCATGATCTAACGGTCTAACTAACAGAATGTTAACAGAACGACTCAGATTGTAGCGAGTTTTAAACAACAGGGACTCGTTCGAAATTTTTATTTGGGGGACGCGAGTTGACAGCGGGCTCTTTCATTGGGACGCAAATTGCAGTTTACTCTATTGGTTAAAAGTTAAAGTTTTAAAAGGGTCAACAGAATTTTAATGTGCTTTACAAATAAATTAAAGACCTTGTAAACATTGAAAATAACAAGATTGCATGTTTAATTGTTTAAATGTTACAATATAATGGTTTTCATACCATCAATAAGACCATCTAGTGTGGTTTCGCTTTCGCGTCCGTCACCTCAGCGTCACATCATTTTCACACAATTTCATGCATAGAAATGTGGTTTCACTTTCCACACCCATCTAAAATAAAAAATAAAAACCCACCTTGCCTCACCAAACGGCCGGCCTCCACGCCAACCCTCGTTACCGTGGGCCAACTCACCACGTGTGTGGTGGAGTGGGTCCACGACATGGATGGCGTTGTTCCACGTCGTGGTTGGGGTGCCACATCAACCCACGCCCCTTTCCCTTCACCACACCCTTCTAGTCTAATAAATATGTGTTGTGGTTTATTTTAGATTGCTACCCTTTTAAATCTTTGTACAGATAACAACACAAGCATCACATGGAATTTTAAGGTTATGAAGACCTAATGAGTGAGAATGGAATTGTGACTTTTGAAGTTGGAAAATTAAAGACTACAATTTCATTACTCTATATTTTTTTTCTTGACTAAATTACGTTTTTGGCCGGCCTCTGTGGTTATATCACTTTTACTATATTAGTCTAAAATAAGAATTTTTAACATATCTGCCCCCATAGTCTCTATAACTAACCATTTTGGCCCCTAAGTGATAGGAGTAAAACCCCGAATCACCGGTTCAAATCAAACAGTAAAATAAAAGATAGTTCTACGGTTCGTTTGGATACAGAAAACACCACCAAACAAACGGTAGGGTTGTGATGTCATAACCGAAGATACAGATTCACCACTTCGGTTCAGAAATCGTGTCTAAGAACATCACCCAATGTGCCAAAATTGAGCTAGCATAGACAATTAATTTAACTCTCACACTCAAAAGATAAAATGATAAATCAACAAAATTCTTTTCTCAAACATAAACTCTCTTTTTTTTTTTTTTTTTTGTTGCTTGTTCGACCAATACATAATAAAGAGAAAAGAAATTGCTACTAAAACCATGAAAACTACCTTTGACCACTTACCACTACTAAATAACTAAATTGAAATGCAACATAACATAAAATAAACTTAGGAAATAAAATTGCAGTTGTCATAATAGAAAACGTGGATCCACTTGTGGTTCCGGGTCACGGGTGGACGGGTCGATGACCCGAAATACAACACTAAGTCTAACCATTTTGGCCCCCATGGTCTCTAGATTTAGGGGCCAAAATGGTTAGTTATAGATACCATGGAGGCAGATATGTTAAAAATTCTTATTTTTGGTTAATATAGTAAAAGTGATATAACCACAGGGGCCAAAAACGTAATTTACTTTTTTTTCTTTCACTTTTTTCAAGTTGGATAAAAAGTCTCTAACATATGTGGATGAGCAAACCCTATGGGGATATAAAATATAAGTTACGTTTTCCATTAAAAAACACTAATCACACATAAAGAAACTAAACAGAATCATCATAATAACATCAAGAATTTAAAAATATATATATATTAAATAACCACCATAAAAGATATGAAACATGCTACTAAAGATGCAGCCTGCAATAAGTTTCCAGATGATGCAACTCTGGTCACATTTGAATACCTTTCTTTGGAGCAATGGTACCTGCACCGACTTGGGGCTGCAACTCTATACACACCATTGCTTGTCAACAAGTACACGTCTTTGTTGTTATCTTCGCTTAATGATAGCACGTAACCCAGGTCAGGAACGTTGTGAGCCCCCGGTTTGAACCCACATTCCATTGGTGAGTCGTGGGCACACCCAAAAGGGACACTGAAACTGGTGAAGTTTTCACTGTTTTCAGTGGTCTCAATAGCTGCCCATATGTCATAACTGTACAAGTCTGTGTATATGTACCTGCACACGTGTGTATACGATCATATCCTCTTTGTTACCCAAACAATATGGTTTATGCGCACTTAAAGTGATTATGATCATGCTGATTTTATAACAGTTTATATAAATATTATATATGCTAAAAGAATTATAGTAACCGAAAATGTAAATATTACATATGTTACAAAAAAAAAATAAAAAATAACAAATCATAGCATCATAAGTATTAAACTAATTAAAATGGACATGTTATAGTCAAAAGTATTAAATACTTATAACCTCTCCTAAATCATGTTATTCCATTCCCTTCCAATATGTATAAAATTCAAATAAAATGGACCAGAAAAAGTGTTAGCGAGTCAACACAACACAATCCGACCCATTTTGACATGCAAATGTATACTAACCAGCCATTCAAGCATGGATCCGCAGCGCCACGGTAGAAATAACCACCCACGACAGAGGCGGGGCCTTTGCTCGCATCAACACTATCATGTGTGTATCCTGTCACAGGAAATATGGTAGTTATGGAGGTTGGTTTAGTGTACCCCCCAGGAGCATATGATGGATGAGTGGCATAGGGCCCCTCATATACACGCCATCCGTAGTTTCCGCCTTTCTTGATAATGTTAATCTCTTCATATTGATCCTATAAATGTAATATTATATTTTAAGCTAATATGATCTAGAGGAAGTCTTTCTTGTGAATTGTTAAGATGTTATTAGTTCATCATGTTTATGAACCAGACAATTTAGGGATTCTAACGCGTAAAAAGAGCTCAGAACGAAATGGTTAAACAAAGGGCCACCCTAGAAAATTCTAGGGCCTGGGAGAGTAGAAAACTGGGCCCCTTAAATATAATTTAAAGATTATATAAATAAATAAAAATTAAAATATACAAAAAAAGTATATGTATAAACTTTATAAAAAAAAGAGCTCGGGCCCTCGGGGAGAGCGGCCCTGAGCATCCTGCCCCTCCTCCGGGCCAACCCTGGTTAAACTGATCAAAAGTTGCCCAAAGTGTATTTTCAATGCATGGGCCTACAAAATCACTTTTTTTTTTCAAAAGTTATTATAATTGTAGTAATTTTTCATGTGATGATACTAAATCAACAAACTATTATTTAAAACTGAAAGACAAAAGGGGACAACATGTGTTATGGGTCTGCCAGGCCTAGCCCACCTAAAGCAGTATAGAAAAAGTACCCGTTTTGACCCGAACTTGTTTTGATCTATTCTCCAACTTGCCCATTTTCCCACCTCTAATACTCGGGTTTTCATTGTAAATTGATTTAAGAAAAGCATACCTTCCCAACATCTCCACATATGAAGCGAGAATGATTTTCTGAGTCGAAACTGCAACGCCAAGGATTACTAAGACCCAAGGCCCAAATCTCGGGTTCAAGTTCTTTATCAGTAGTGTATGGATTGTCTTTTGGTATTGAATAGTTTCCCCATAAGCCAAGTCTACTTATTTCCTCCGCATCTAATGTCATGTTCATGACAAAGAAACACGATAAGTGTCATAGATTTAGAGATAGTAAAATGGGCGGGTTGGCCCTGTTGAAAGCGGCTTGAGTTCACCTACAAATATAGTTTTCCAACTTTTGTATCTAACATTGTTATTACAACAATATTTTAAATCTGATGAACAAAACGTTTAGGACGTTGTATGTATTAAAAATAGACTCCTTGCGACTTTCAATCCATTTAACCCGTTCCTCTTTTAGTTAAATATCTCAATTAACTCGTGTGAAGTGTTTTAGACGATCGAAAGGTTTGTGAATTCTTGTTATGTGCAAAATAGTGAAGGTGCTTACTCGGTATGTTGTCTAGATCAAGCCTCAATATCTTTCCAAGCAAAGATTTCTTGTTTTGTGCGAAATTATACGGGTCAGCAACGTGTGAAGCATCTCCAATCATGAAATACAAGTAGCCATCATCAGGGCCAAAAAGAATCTGGCCTGCATGATATGCTTCAAATGGGAGTCCCATTGTAAATATCCTCCTCACCTCAACCGAATTCGCATGCCCCCTCTGTAAAATATGATCAAAAAACACATGTTCATCAATTCTAGAATCAAACACAACATAAATGATATAAACCCGTTAAGAAAAAAAAAGAATATCACCAAAATAGACGTGTTGACGACCTTTTGAGCCAAAAGATACATTGACTATTAGCCCAATTAAAAAATGAACATATTCAAAACTCAAAAGCAACCAATCAGTAAACACCACATAAGCTAAGTCAGTTAAGAAGGCTTGCATTTAGCCGACACAAAAAAAAAAAAAAAAAACCTTGAAAAGTACTATAGGGTCCACAAAACAACTAAGCAAATCGATACACGTGTAAAGGGCGGCTAAAATTTAGCCCACGATCCCTCAGAAGGCTAAAAGTAAAAAAACTGGCTCAGAAGTCGATGTCTATTTTGGTGATTATACCGAAAAATAATCCATCAAAGTTTCAAATGTTTCCTTCAATTAACTTTTTTGAAACTTTTGACACTAATTTGAGAAAAACTTTAAGCATAGTATGAAATCAAAAATCAACCATACTATGAAAGTTTAAGCAACCATACTATCAAAAATCAAAAACTTTAACATAGTTAGTTACCCATGAAAGTTTTGAAGAGAAGGTGGTGCCATTGGCGCTAAACTCCGCGATCACAAGATGAAACTGGCAAGGATAAGATTCTTGAAGAGACTCAACCTTGGAAGGATCACAACCGACATCCGTATTACAAGAACATCTGCCTTCACATCCAGGCTGCTGAAACTTATCACAATTGAAAGCAACAAAGAGTCTCCCATTTTCATTGAAGTTTGGATGAAGAGCCATGCTAGTAAGTCCCATTCCGGTTGCAAATATAACTTGATCCCTCAAGTCAAGAAACGGGTATGATTCATCTATCATCAAACCTTGTGATGAACCCACCTCAGGAACCATGGCTAACCATATTTTACCTTGTTGGTTACATACAAAAACTCGGTTTGACCCGTCTGGGTGTGGAACCATGTAGAGGTAGGAACTGTTTCCAAGTTTTTCTAGACATAGACCCTTTGGCGGTTGAGGGGCGTTCGAGTTAATGGTTACATTACTAGGACGAGATGATGACGATGAATGGTGAAGAAGAAGAAGAAGAAGCAAGAGAATGAAGATGCAAAGGATCTCAGTTGTTTCAGTCATTGTATTTGAGCAATGATATGTTACAGAAGTCCTTGAGTTTAAGTTTTGGTTTCATATCAGACAACAAATTTGGATTTTCATTGCTGCAAAGTTGCTACTTTTATGTAAGAAAAACATGTGCTAAAATGGGTTGGGTCGGGTTGGGTAATGGGTCAAAACATGCACTTTTTTACTTCGGTTAGGTTAACCCGCCAACACTTTTTCTATAATGTATTTTTTTTGAAGTTAAAAATTAATAATTTTAATTATTATTATTACAGGAAAAAACTATATTATTAAAGTGTGATCTAATTTATGTAAATAAATTGAAGGTTGAAAACATTTGAATAATGATAGTTAGTACCACTTTCGACCCGTTCAACGCGTTTATTAATCTAACCTTGTTTATAAATTTGGCCCATTAAATTCATTAGAGTTTAGATACAACCCATATATGTGTGTGTGTATATATATATATCATTTTTAAGAAAATGGGCTGAAACTGTCACATTTACAAAGAAGTCTTGGTAGGGCTAAAACTTTGTGAGTCATTCCGTCATATTGATCTAAGAGAGTGTTTGGATGTGCATTTTGAAAGCGATTGTCGTATCTTGAAGAATCATTATCAAATAATTGGTTGTATTATTCCATATCATAATCAAAGGTCATGGATTTTTAATAAGCATCTAAATTTATCTTCGTTGTTTTAGTGTCTTGGTTTATCCTACCATTTTGTTTGCTTTCTTTTCTAGGTGTCACTGTTAAGTGCTTTCTAGGTGGTTCGTGATCTTTTTTCTCTCCTCTTCTTTCTTTTATTTTCTCTCTCTCTTCTACTAACAGTATACGCTTTATGTTGTATTATGCGAGTAGTCTGCTCTTACGAGTGAGATATTAATGGGTACGTTTGTTAGTCTCTCTGTATTATGTCATATCTTAATTCTTTATTCAATTTCCATTGGTATCCACACTAATTAAGAAGAAAATAAGTTTCATAATGACTTGAAGACAAACATTCATCATAAGATTGAGGACACTTCCAAGTCACCATGTGTTCATCAATCTCAAGTGAATGATTCACAAACACAAAGTTTAGAAGTGCAAAAGCAGCAATCTCATCACCTAAATTCCAGTGCATACAATTCACCCTACAGACACACACGCAAACCTTAGGTTTGGATTTGTGTGCACTTGCATTTTGTGCATCCTATTTTCCGTACACACCCACGTTTTCTCAACTTTATACATCAAAACTTGAAGGATGATCTTCATTTTTCACCGAGAGTTCAGACGGATTAAGCTACATTTACTAGATCAATCTCAATCAACACATTGCTTGTGAATTAAGAAACGCACAAATGGTGTAAATTATTTTGTATTTTTTCTAATTACTCACGCACGCTTGCTTGCAACACGTACATTCGTGTGTGTATATGCATATACACACACATACATATATACACATATACGTAGGGGGTATGGACGGCATGTACAAGCCGTACAGACATAAGAGAACCACCACTAGTCAGTTCTGTCTCTGGCAGTTTGGTTTTTTGAGTTTTGTCAATCTCGACTAACTTATTCATGCCCCGAACCAATCAAGACAGACCAAAAATGCACGGTCTAGGGTCACTAGTCTCAATTAAAACAACGCTTAGAAAAGGCTAACGGTCTTCACATCTCCAGCCAGTCATTTGGTATATCCCTACATTCACATCTCATCACTCCATCTTCCACTTTATACTCGATTGCCGCCACCAATTTTAGCAATAAACCCGTCTAAAGCAACATCACACAAACACACTACTATAAACTAGAAAAAAAAAAACTAAATCGAACAAACCGAGCAATTAACTATAAGTCTGAAAAAACTATACGATATCACACGTTTGAATATTTAAGTCCTAATGTAGCAGTACAAAAACAGGCATGGCCTCTTTACGTCTAGGTTCTCCACCAGTTCCATTGGTTAAAGTAATCTCACAATGGTCCAACCTGCAGTCACAGAGTACACAACTGAAGGCCGCACCGTATGGTGACAGATGAGTCACGGATCTATACAAACATTTTCCAGTTTCTGATTTATCCGGCTCCAACCAAAAATGATTTCTTGGGAAAGAAGTAAGCCAGAATAGAAATCACAAGCTTCTTCGATCGTCCAACTTCTTGGAAAGTGACTTTATTAATCTGTGATAATACTAGAATGATGATTGACTTTTGTTGACTTAACCCTTTGACCATCCAACTTTTCTGGGTAAAAACTTCTCAGATGGTTAACTCTTCTACAAAATTTCCTTATATTACAAGCTTGCGCCAAAACTGGAACACTTAGTTTACAGCTTCATAAAAAAGAACCTGAGGTTGCAAATGCCCTTTTTCACACACGGAAACTACATCTTCCCATCTTCCGATTACCTACAAAATCAAATATTATTAACGCGAGCTACAATCATACATTGTAAAATCATAAATGTGTTTGTCTACCTTCACTGTTTTATCATCATACATCACCCATCGTTGATGAACATGGGTGTAAGCAAAGCAATGATAATGTTGTCCGTAATAGCATACCTTAAATCGCAAGCAACAAGAAACGTTAGAAACACCAAAACCATATATATAACAGTGTTTATATATATGTCTAATTATATGACCAAATGATATTTCACGCTTATTAAATAATTGCCGATTCTAAAAAGATCATGGGATATGAAGAGGCGTACCACTGAAACCAAACGGCGTTTGTTATTTGGATCAAGACCGCGATAAAGAACGCTTAAATCAATTTCGGTAGATAGCGCTGCCAAAGTTGCCTTTATGTCGTCAACACTTTCACATGTGTTTTGCCAACCAAGGACTACATAACAGAACAAGTGTACTTTAGTTGATAATGAAGGTTGCAATTTTCACTTACTTACCTATAAACAGGTCAACTTGGGTTGGGTCAAACGGCACAGTTTAAAAGACATCTAAAGTTCATTCATATGCATAAAACCTCCTAAATCACATGAATTATATTTTAAGAGTAAAATGCCATTTTAGTCCCTGAGGGAGGTTTGGCAAGTTTTGCGACTTTCGTCCTAAGGTTTGTTTTTCGCATTTGGATCCAAAAGGTTTGAAATCTTGTCATTCTCATTCGGCTAGTTAACTCCATCCATTTTTCTCTGTTAAGTCAGGGGTATTTCGTCTTTTTTGTTAACTTAAAGGGCAATTCGGTCTTTTTCACTTTATAAACAAGCATTTATAATACCCCTGACCAAATCCGTTGGACCGAATTGCCTTTTAAGTTAACAAAAAGACGGAAATACCCGACTTAATGAAGAAAAATGGATGGAGTTAACGAGCTGGATGAAAATGGCAAGATTTCAAACCTTCTAGATCCAGATGCAAAAAAACAAACCTTTGGACGAAAGTCCCAAAACCGACCAAACCTCAAGAACGAAAAATGGCATTTTACTCTCTTTTAATTAAAGAAAAGGTTAATAAAGTGTTCGCGGTCAGCCCAGAACCGTCACTAAATAATTAACCATTTGACCCGTCACCACTAGAGTTATCATGGTTTCTAGGAACACCTGTAGTTAGAAAAACCGAAACCGTAACCGAAATGTTCGGTTTTTAGTAACCGTTCAGTTTGGTTTTTTCAATGGTTCGGTTCAGTTATTTCGGTTTTTGGAACAACAACGTAAAATTCAAAAATAAAAAGTATAATCTAAGATTTAATAATCTTTCTTGAATCTTTATGTTTAAATTAATATATTTAACATTTTTTATTAATATTGTTCACATAAACCTAACCTTCTAATCTATTTTTATGTTTTTCCAAAGTTTTTTAAGACATTTTCTATTATCATACTTTGAAAATCATTTAATCTTTATGTTAAATTTTGTTATTTCTTGTAGGCAAAAGATAAATCATTTCATGGATAGATAAACATGTTAATGTTCTTATTACAAACACTAAATCAATATACAACATTAAAAAAAAATGATTTTTTAGGTTATTCGGTTCAGTTTGGTTTTTTTCAGTTTTCATAATATGCAAAATGGTAACCGAACTGAAAGTTTTGGTTCGGTTTGGTTCGGTCAGGTTTTTTTTCGGTTTTCTGCTCACTCCTACCTGTAGTAAATACATGAGGTGGAGTAGAAAGAATGTGATGAATATAATTAAGCTTCCCACATCCACCATCCTCAGGATCACATGCTAATTGGTGATTCATCTCAACAAGATTAAGTAACTCGTCAAAAGAACCTTCCGGACACATGACCTGGAGACATAAAACAATATACTTCATTATTCCATAATGTTGTTTACCGTTGAAATTATACACGGGTAGAAATAAGAGATAAGAAACGTGCCTTCATGGTGCGAAGGGCGTTTGCATTGATCTGATGAAAGAAAGAAGTGTACTTCAAACGCCTAGTTTCCAACCCGCAACTATAACAATTCATACGTTCGAATATATCCAAACCGAAAATAGAATGAGCTGTACAAGCTTTGTTTATACACTCCCAAGAGCCCATGATATTGTTTTCCACTAGTTCAGTACCGGAAATGCCAGTGACGGAAGTAAATGACTTATGTAAGCAATCAAATATCACTCCCAATACTTCAGACGCATCGTTCATTTGTGCCTGTCAAATCATAGCACATCTTTAGTAAAGGTTGAGATTGGATCCGCTGTTGTGTTTTATCTCAGACATATCAAACTAAAATAAATTAGCTAGATTGAAAGTGGATCAAACGGGTCGAAGGCACCCAAAGAAAATGCATAAAGAGTAAAATGCCATTTTCGTCCCTGAGGTTTGGCCAGTTTTGTGACTTTCGTCCAAAGGTTTGTTTTTCCGCATCTGGATCCAAAAGGTTTGAAATCTTGCCATTATCATCCGGCTCGTTAACTTCATCCATTTTTCTCCGTTAATGCAGGGGTATTTTCGTCTTTTTTGTTAACTTAAAGGGCAATTCGGCCTTTTTATAAAAAGACCGGATACCCCTAAAGAAAACTAAATTGCGTTGACAAAAAAAGACAGAAATACCCCTGACTTAACAGAGAAAATGGATGGAGTTAACGAGCCGGATGAAAATGGCAAGATTTCAAACCTTTTGGGTCTAGATGCGGAAAAACAAGCCTTTGGACTAAAGTCACAAAACTGGCCAAACCTTGGGGACGAAAATGGCATTTTACTCATGAATTAGATATCCTAAAACAATTTATTTAAAAAAAACAGAACATTACTATTATTAAAATCGAGCAACCACCAAAAAAAAACCCTATGGACGTACCTCCTGAAAGAAATTACTGTCTGGATACAATTTGCTAAGAGCGATCCGAAGAGAAGTAGGGGCAACAGCTTGAACTTTTGTATCAGAAGCGAAACTTAAAGCACTAAATATATCATACAAAGCACATGTAACACATGGATCACCAACATGAAGATGAAAAGAAGTAGACGTGCTCAGAAATTCCTCCCGGAACCGTCTCAAATGCCATAAGGACTGCAGTTTTAAGAACAGTTATCAATTTATGTTTGAGATGATAAAGATTGGCGGAAGTGCGGAACTTGAATTCTTTTTTATATATAACCTGTATAATAACATTTAAAAAACAGTTGTATTCACCAACTTCATTCTTCAGGCCTGTACCATATACATCACTTCCGTTTACGTTATCTGGAGAAACTTCAATAGATGTAACACAAGAGTCTTGCTCCTCTATAAACGTTTCTTCGGGTATCATCAATCCGGATATTGAAGAAGATTGCTTATGTGAATGAAACACATCTGAAATATTTCAAAAAATAGCAAATTAACGAGAATTCAGAAACCTTTTACATGACATGAGCAATTGAATTAGAAAGTGCGGCACATGTTTGCACAAACAAGTACATGCTTTAACATACCTAAAGGCACACAAACTGGAATAGTTGTGTTTACATGCATGACTTAGAAGTAGAGAGATTGACCCATTTACTTATAAATAAGTTGATTAAGGTTATGTTTTATTCTCTAACGAGTCAATTCCAACTTAATTCATGAATTAAAAAGGCCCAAAAAACATCAAAGCATTATAATATGCTCCAAATTGTACAAGTTATTAAACTTCTATGCAGTCAATAGCGTGCTATAGGGCTTAGTGGACATACGATCTCATAGCGGTTCAAATAGCGGTCCCTTATAGCGGTTCCGCTATTAGCAGTGCTATAGGCCGCTATTCTGAAACCCGTATAGCGGTCTTAGCATTGCTTTTAGCGGTTTATTTATTTCAGCCCGAAAGCCCATATTAATCAACTTTTTGTTTGAAATAAACCCAAAACAAAAGGCCCAAACCCAATATTAAACCTAAATCGAGGCCTAAAGTCTTCATTCACTGGACGCTGGTTCTTCATAAATCAACAAAATTAAACCTAAATCTAGAAATCGTTGGACTTCCACTTCCTAAATCCTAATTCGCTGGTGGTTCCTACTAATATTTTGCATGATATTATCTATTATCTATATGTATTAATTCATAACATTTGGATGAATAGTGACATTTTTGTCTTACTGTGATTTTGTCTTTAGTGTTTTATTTTTTGTTTTTTTAATTATTTTTGCAACTTTAAGGTTTTTTTTTATTTTGTAATAATTTTTGTTTTTTATTATTTTCCCACAAAAATTAAATGAGCTTATTATTTTATTTTTTGTTAGTTTTGCTTACGTTTTTATCGAATTTGATAGTCGTTTGGTTGCTACTTAGAACGGTGTTTGATGATCACATTTGGTTCCTCAAGTTTTCTTACCCCCTTGACTTTCTAATACGTGTCCGTATAAATTCAACTACCTACGTATACGTTTTACGTCACATGAGTCACTTGGTGTTATAAATTTGTGGTTTTATTTTATGTTTTTTTCCGGTTTTGGTCGTCGTTCAGTTGCTACTTAGCATGTTTTACGCCCTCCCTACAACGTTGGTATCATGACTTTACGCCCCCTCACCGCAACGCGGGGGCCAACGACTAGTTACTATGAATTTTGATATTGCTATTAATATTTTCAAATATATATAAATACATAAATTATGCATGATATAAAAACCTATATACCATATAGCGGACCTTGACCGCTATATGATTTTGGACCGCTATAACTGCATAATTAAACTTAATAATCGTGTGTTTTAGACATTAATAAAGATTGAAGCTTTTTTATCAGGACCATATTCTTTGCCCAGAATTTTTGGGTTTAGTCTTTATTTCCTACTTTTTATTATGTCCATATTCGTTTCCTTTTTCTACTCCATTACTCAAGTAGACTTTATTACCTGCTTTGATATTAAGATCATGAATTGATTTTGGATTTTATACTTCAAAGTTCAATGGTGTTTTAAATCTCAGTAATATTTCCACATTTTGGTTTAATGATGCTTTAAACTTAATTGGCTGCTGTTGTTGGTAGTGAAACAACATAGGATCGACAAATAATAGTTATCAGTGATTAATTAGAAAAAATAATTGTTTTAGTATCTGTAATTGTTTTATAATTGGACTTTATATATACATATATTATAACTTGGGTTACTAAAACACACATCACATAACCATATCTTGTTTGAAATAAGCAAATAAATAAATACATACCAAGGCTTTGGCGCACAGCTTTTGATAGGTCAGCTTGAAACCTTTTTTCGTCATTGTCTTCTGCTTGCAACATCAATATTCTTCTTTCATTATCTCCAGAAGAAGAATCTGCTGCCAAGCAACGTACCAATCCATCAGCTAAGAACTTAACATCATAAACAGGATCGAAATAAAAAACAAACAAAAAGATTTCAATTTCAGATTTTTTAAATATAATGCCACAGGATCACACAATCTTCTAAACAATTGGCATAATCAGGTAACACACGAATCCTCAGGTGGTTCTTGTTGGCTGCGGTGTATTTCATTTTCAGATATTCGGCATCTCAATTAGACCCATTTTTAACTACGGTTTTGAACACACATAAATATAGATATTTTTCACCTTGAAGCCGGTCACTATATGAATTTCGTCCAAATTCAGTAGTCTCCTTTCCAGATGACAAAGGTTGTTGTCTTCCGTCACTTAGCTTGGTTATATTCTTTTGCCGCCTGCCTCTTCTTCCCGCTCTAGACTCATATAGCAAAGCACCATCCTCCATTGTTCCTACACAAATATAAATAAATAAATTGCTTACCCTTTTTTCCTTGCTCCATTATGAATTATAAGCACAATCAATAAATTGTTTACCAGTCCTCTCTGAGAGTCCATCTTCTGGGAGGGTCAAAAGTCCATTGCTTTGGTTTACGGGTTCCTAAAAAAAAAAAAAATCGGTGACCCAAAAAGTAATCTCGTTGATGCTTTTCTAATAACTAGTACTTTGACCCACCGCGCGTTGCGGCAGTGTCGAAACTTAAAGTAACTAACTTATACCGTCAAATATTTGACCTGACTTGTTTTTGAACAAAATTTACATCAAAATGTAGACCAACTGAAAACGCACATGAAAATAAGCACGAAAACGTATTATATTTGACCTGACTCATTACCAAGAAATTTACGTCGAAACGTAAACCAACTTAGATTTACAACCAAACGTACCTAAAAATAAGCAAGCAAGAAAATAGTGTTTTTTTGCGTTAAAGAATGGTACCACGCGTTGCGGCATGCGGCGGAGTCGAAGTGTAAAGTAACTCGAATTGATACCGCCTAGTGAAAACAAGTTATATTTGACCCGACTTGTTTCCGAACAAAAAGTAGACCAACAAAAAACATACATAAAAATAAGCACGAAAAACGTATTATATTTAACCCATATACATAAAAATAAGCACGTAAAAGTTGAAGGGGGTGTAAGTGGCAGTGCTAATACTTGAAGGGTTAAATACACAAAAAAAAATGGGTTGGATGGCATTGTTGTAATTTTGGCGAAGAGAAACAATAAAAATAGAGGTTGTGTCTTAGGTACTATTCCTAAGACATCCTCTTTTATCATATTAATAAAATAATAATAATAATAATAATAATAATAATAATTAATAATTAATAATAATTCTGCTTTATATCTATCAGAAAAAAAAAATACCATGAGTACCAAATTTAACATCAACACAAAGACGCTCACCATGCTCACTGGTGTCATTCTTGAGCTATTTTTATGTTGTTCTGCAAGATGTCTTTGTTTAGTTTCGTCCTCGATTCTTCTCTGATACTCTAATGTCGCTTCAAGCTTCCTTTCCTCATCTTCAAGCTCAATCTTTCTACGCCTGACTTCATCTTCCTGTTCATCGAAAGCAACACTAACTTCCACAACACTTTCATTCACTTGTTCATCTATCACTTGTGGGTCCAAGAAACTGAAAAAAACAAACATCATCACAACATTATAAAAAAAACCTATCTTGAACATTCATGCATGGTAAGGAAGCAGTAAACACATACGCCTTTTCTGCCTTCTCATTCGGTAAAACATGTAATTCACTAGCACCTGTAGGCTGCACATGTAACATACATTAGCACCATATATTGTGTAAAGTTATTAAAACTTATTTCAAACCTTGGAATCCTTTGTTTTTCTGTATTCTTTGTTCTTTCTTTTATCCTTTACTTTATCATTAACATGCTTTGGAATATCACCGGTCCCTTTTTTAGAATCTAGAGCAAGTTCCGCCAAGAAAGCTTCTCTGGCAGCATCTGATTTCTCTGTAGCATCTTTTTCTGCTAAATTCTCTAGGTGTGCCTAAAGAAAAGATGAAAAAATGTAAACAAGTATATTTGCATTTTAAAGAGAATGTAATCATATAGCAAGTTGTATACAAAGTTACGAACCCGCAAATATGATTTCACAAGAGGCATAACTATGAGTCCAAAATCATGCTCGCATAAGGGGCCTAACTTGGCTTCCAACATCTGAATTTCCGATAGAGTCCGCATGATCCGTGCATCGATTTTGCTAAGCTGCATTTCTGAAAATGTGAGATAAAGTGGAGAGACTGAACATAAGATTCTGCGTAAAGATATGTATCGATTAATCAAACAAACCTCGATAGACAACTGTTCTTTTTGTTTCTGGATTCCGTTCTTTACGCAAGAATCCAATTGCTGGAGATAGTCATTCACCCTCCAATCATCTTCACCTGATTCTAAGTCAAATACATGAGAATTATTCACATTCACGCCACCGTAAGTATCCTCGAACCCGAACTGCTTCACATTCATAGAATCTGCTTCTTTAAGAACATTTGTTAAGACCTCTATTTCAAACCTATTAACATGTGTAACATCATTGTCATGTTGAGTAATTTCTTCTCTTCGTTTCCTCAAAATAGACTCGTAACTTTGGTGAACGAACTCCGTATCATGCTCTCTTCTCTTATCTTCTTCTAAGCAAAGATCTTCGATTAGCTGCAATGCTTCCTCATAACTCATATGCTCCAGCTTTCTATCGCATAAGCTCTGCAAATGTGAAAATTCTTTACCAATATTCTCGAGAATCTCTATCCCTTTATGCACATTCTCATCTCTAGTACGGGTCCAGAGAGTCAACTCCTCTTGACTTGTGGGACCCGAAAATATCCAGGACAAGAAAGAATCATCATCATGGCAAGTGTTTGCATTCAACAAGAGAGATGAATCATCTTGATCCAAAACTAATTTTTCAGCCATTTCGTTCGCTTGAGTGACACTGTTCGATTCTTCTAGAACATTCCCTTTTTCCAAATATCTACCGACTCCACAGGAATGAGATAACTCTTGCAAGAACATGAGCACTTTCCGAAGCTCTGTTGCGCCAAGTAAGCATATACAAAAAGGCGATTGCTCCGCACCGCAGTTGAGAAGCTGAGGATGCAACTCCTCAACTGCAAACTGGATAACCTTGGTAAGATGACTAGCTGCAAGACATTTATGTTTAATAAGCAACTGGAATAAAGTTTTTATCTTTTCGAGTAGCTTTGTTCGCTCAACGTCATCAGATAACGGCCAGTTGTCGGGATTAAAACATCCCTTACGACTTTCGCTTTGATCACATTCCATCGGGACACAGTCAGGGTCCTTCGCAATACCATTGCAGCCATCTGGCCCATCCTCGTACTTCTTTTGTACAGATGGTGAATCCCACGCATCCGCGTAACCATAACCGTCACTGAACCAGTCTGCGTTAGAAACTGGGGAATTTGATTGCGACTCGATCATTCTAACTGCAGCATCGGTATCCAATGCTCTCCAAGGATGAGTCAGAAGCATTTCAGTCCACTCACTGTCAACATCTAGAGGCAACAACGTCTGCAGTTTTGGTGATAAGCCATACATGTGTTCCTGTGCAATATGCTGCTTGTGCAATTCAGGGTCTGCAAATTTCTCACTGCATCGACAGCACATCCAGTACCTCCAACTCTTATTACTCGCACCAAACGACAAAGCTTCGGTAAGAACTTCATATCCTAACCCATCTTTTGGCGATTTAAAATGGTTTTTGATATCAGTTATCCTTATCTTGTACAAGTCTTTCTTCAAATCTGTACCCATCGACTTCCAGTAAGAGAGAATACAGTCTTTTCTTTCAATAGTAGATGCATTCTTCTTCACCTTACCGCTTTTCCTTCGTTCGCCTGTTCGCTGACTAGGCGCGGTGGAAGATTCCGGACCCTTGTCCCCTTCAGTTTGGGACTGGGACGACTCTAGTTTCTGCTGCAACAACCTCGCTGCAGCCACTTTAACTTCAATTTCCTTCTTTCTTTCCTCATCAGTTTTACTCGCTTTCTTAATATCATTACTCCTTCTGCCTTGAACCGTTCGTACATCCATTGGATCATCAGCAACCCTAGTCCTAATAGGAAAAAACCTCACGTTTTCCTCCCCGTTATTTAAACTCCTCATCCAACTCGAAATACTACCAACATTCGCCTTCTGATGCAACACACGAAGTTCATTCTGCACGTGCTCAATCCTCGCATCCGCCAAACCAATCTTCTGCTGGCTCTCATCCTGCAAACTCTCCTTCCCAGGATCAATCGGATTCTTAATCATCAACGCACGCTCACACTCCCTAACCGACTCCTCAAACTCCTTCGCATCAGTAGCCGTATCACACAACAAATTCGCATAAAAATGCGCAAACTCAACCGAATTCGGCGACAACACCACCGCCTTCCTCGCCGACTCAACCGCACTCTTCGCATACCGCTGTTTCGCATTCAAATCATCCATAATACCAGCAACCTTAACACACACAGTCCCTTGCACTCGATAAACCAACGCTAAACAGGCGGAGTTCCCATTCTCGTGTTTCGCACACAACTCCTTCATTAACCTAACCGCTTTTTTATAGTTTCCTCGTCTAAGTGCATTTAACGCTTTCTCACACTCGATTTTCACAGCAGAATAACCGTCAGATTCAATCGAAACTGAAACCTCATTTTCTAGGTTTAATTGTGGTTGTATCGATGAATTTAAACCTAAATCTAGTTCCGTAGTGAGTGAACTTACCTCAACATCAACGCCTCCGTTGTTAGCGGCGGATAACGACGGCGGAGGATGATTTCCGGCAGGAGTCGCCGCCGATTTGGAGCGAGAATCGGCGTTTCGCCTTTTGCGCCCCATAGGTTAATTGCAGTTCAGTTCATATGATGATGTGTGTGTATATAGATACAGGAAGATGAGAGTTACTGATTGATGTAGTCAGAGTGAGACATGAGTGAGAAACCCTAGGTGTTGGTGGTGGATGGTGGCGTTACACGGCGGCGATCGGTGTTGGTGAGTGGTTTGGGTACGGAAAGAGGGTTTTTTTGTTTTGTTTTGTTTTTTATCTTTAGGTGGTTTTGTGAAGTGTGACTATAAACATGGACCCGGTTTTCTTGATTGGCATTTAATTATCAACTACTATTAAGAATTTGGGCTCTATTACGAGAGAATAGAATGAATGAGTTAATGGAATGGATAATGAAATGAAATGGATCATTTTATTTCATGGTATTGTTTGGTCATCATGTGTGAATGAAATGAATCGTTACCTTGTAGTGTTTGATGGGCAGGAAAAGAAGGAATAAAATTGGCGATAGGTGGTGGTGGTGGGTGGCGGCGGTGGTGGAAGTGGCGGTGGTAGGTTATGGCGGCAGTGGTGCCGGTGTTCGGTGGTGGAGGGTGGCGATGGGCGGAAGTGGTGCTGATGTTGGGGCGAGGGGTGGTGGCGGCGGGTGGGCGGTGTTAGTGGTGGTGGCGCCGGTGTTAGGTGGCGGAGGGTGGCGACAGTGGTGTCACACCCCTTTCTGCGGCGGAAGCACGAGGTGTGATCATGAAAGATTCTCATTGCATACGAAAGGTAAACATACTACATGCTCGTAAAAATAACTTCCAATACCAAACATTTCATAATTTGAAAACATAATTTAGCGTTTACATCGCGAGGTAACATAAAACATTGTCTTAAAAAGTTTACAACTTTATTTAAAGATAAACATAAGCGACATCCACAAGCATGAGTAAGGCCACGCGCACATCCACTTCTAGTTACCTGAAATACATGTGAGTTTTGAAAAAAAAAACGTCAACATATGTTGGTGTGAATTCATGCAGTGATTGTTTTGAATGTTTAAATACTTGAATGAAAGCATAGTATGAAACTTGTAGAATGAATAAATGTTTGAATGTAACTTGTAAACGTATCAGTAACTGAGTACTATGACTGTTTGAATGTTGAGATCGCTAGTGGTTTGCAAGGCCACTAACATGTGTCACGACATAGGAAGTCACCAAACCTAGGCATTTTTGTCAACTTTGACTAAGACACAGAAGCACTCATTGGTAGAAGTAGGCCAAAAGTGGGGTTGTCTGAAACCCATTAGATCTAACCTTTTGTTCTGCGGTCTGAATGTATACGTTGATTAATGGTGCTTATGGTACCCTATTCGAGACATGGTCTAGAATGTTTCACTTGAATGTTCTCATACCCATCATACTATTTGTAAGCATTGTAACATTTGCAACATGTATTTCACCCCCGAAGTTATAAAACAAAAAACAGTTAAAGGAAAAGGGGGAGCATGAACTCACAACTTTGCGTTCCTTGCGTCGTAAACTTCACCGGATTTGCTTATAGTGCGTCGTGACCTAAACGTGTTTTATTATCGTCAGTCACTAGACTTGTATCGTACGAGCACAAGTCACTATCTTTTGTATTTGTATTGTTGTGTTAAAAATATTTTATACTTTTAACTATGTATCTTACTTATATTATTTTCTCAAAAATTAATATAAGTATCTTGTATTTTGCACTTTTTACGAGTATTTAGCGTATTATATAACACATATTACATACACTTAGCACAAAATGTTGTGATCAATAAATATATATATTTTTCAAAAATATACATACTTAATATCAAGTTTATTCTTGAAGAAAACATCATTTCTCTACTTGAAGTTTACACAAAAATTAGGGAAACCTTGGTAAATGTTTTTAGGGAATAAGTTTTCCCAAAAACTTATATTTTTCTAAGTATCAAAATTTTATAGAAATTTTGACCGAGTTTCCCATAAAAATGGAAGTTTCCCATGTTTTTAAAACATGTGTTTATTTTCTTTTAAGAATCATCATCAATCAATTTCAACAATAATCATCAACCACATACACTAATTTCTCTATTTCATGAACTTGATATATCCCGAAAACGCGTAGTAACTTGGTAAAGCTTTTAGTGGACTTAGTTTCCTTCTGAAGCATATTTACTTCAAAAAAAATCACTTTCTTAAACGAGTTACGTTTTCACAACTTGTAAATAATATTTACAAAAATTTACTTCTTGAACTCTTCTTGTAAATAAATGTTCTTACACTTATTTTATTTCTAAAAATAATGTAAGTATATGTAAAGTCATGATTTTCTAAAACCCGATTCTTTAACTTGGTTTTCTTAGAAAGCTTCTAGTGAAAACTTGAATCACCATGATCACCAATCTACTAGTTCATTTATATTTTAGAAAAATCTATTTTTATTCAAGTTCATGACTAGACTAAGAGATGATTATTCTAGTTTGTTACATAATCGTCCTCCTACTTGCTAGATTAGGTGTTTAAACCTCATCTAGCAAACTTCATGTGATGGTTATCATCATCAACCCAAGAAATCAACAAGCAAGTAACATACACACACCAAACAACATCATTTCATCCATGTATCATCTTATGTAAAGTTTATGTTTAAGTTTCATGTTCATGTTCTTTAGTGTTCATAAGATTTTCATCATAAAAAGTCTTTTAACCACTAAAAATAGAAGTAAATAAGGGTGTTCATGATGCTTACTACTAGCTTGAAGCTAGGGAAGAACAATGGCGAAAATGTGGTGGATAAAAGCAAACGAAAAAGGTTCTTCAAGTTCCGTGAGCACCGAGCCTCGTTAGTGACCTTCTAGCACCTTATGTAAGCCTTGAAATGAATGAACAATGGATGAAAATGGTGGTAGTGTGGTGGTGGGTTGGAGCCGTGAGCAAGGAGGGAGAGATGGGTGGAAGATGGGTGATGATAAGTAGGTGATGTTACATAGATTTTATAAGGATTCTCCATGGTATCTTGTAGAATATTCTTGGCATAATATCAAATGTAATCCAAGGAGATCAATTAATATATTGAAACAAATCTTGGAGGTATGGTGGTAGTGATGGTTTCGGTTTTGGGGGAGCCGAAAGTGAGAGAGAGAGTGAGGATGGGTGAGGGTGTAAGATATGGAATGATTTGTTTGTAGGAGGAGGCCATACTTATGATCACCTTCCCATATCTTGTCCACACCAATAAGCAAGCAATCACATAAAATATTAAGATTAAATCTTGAAGGCATGGTGTGAAGATGTGGTGGGTCCACATGGGACCGAAAATTCGGTTGGGGGGGGGGGCTTGTTTGCAAATTTTCAACTAAATGGTAAGTGTTAGTTAGAATGTAAGTAACTTGAAGTTATATGTTAGTTATAAGGTTTTTAGTGGGTGTTATGTCAAACGGGGATCATGTGTGACAACCCGTATTCTCGTTGTTGAGAGTAGGGTATTTTAGTAATGCGTTCATTTATTGTTATCATTATTAATATTATTGTTATTATCATTATTATTATTACTCATTAAATAATCACAACCGCGTCTCGGGGAACGCTTCGGTTAAGCAAACAAACCCAAGCCGAACATTCACTTTGCATGTATAATTTTCGTTGTAGTTAATTTTAAATTCCTCGGGATAGTTCGTTAATTGAGAGACCCATAATTTTATATGATCCATACGCACTTGGGCTAGGCCCAACCCAACTTACCAAAACCTAAAAACCCTACCCTTTAAATATAAACTTAAACCCCCCCCCCCCATTTTTGTTTACATAAAACCCCAAAACCCTAAATAACTAGTCAGCCACACCCCCACCCTCTTCCACATCCCCTGTTCGATCAGACTCATCTCCTACGATCGAAGATGCATTCCGGCCAACCCAAAAAGTTCCATTCCCCTTATCTTGTTCCAACACGCACACCTTCACACAGTAGAGAGAGAGTCCGAGGTGAGTCTGAGAGAGAGAGAGAGAGAGAGAGACCGGCGACTCCGATCGACTGCCGACGGTCTCCCTCCGTTCACCAGCGCTCCAACGAGACATCCCACCCTCTCGTTCCTGTCTACCCGGCGAGTGAAACCGGCCAGTCATGGCGGAGCTGGAGCTGCGCCGCCGCTCGCAGCGGCGGCAGTGGAGGTGCAGATGGTTCTGGTCATTTCGTCGAGCTTCACCGGTAAACCTTGTTCCTTTCATCCTCTTCTTAATTGTTCCTTCTGATTTGATGTTGTTGATGGTGAATCTGGGGATGTCCGATGGATGGATGACGCGGAGCTGGAGCTGCGCCACCGCTCGCAGCGGCGGCAGTGGAGGTGCAGATGGTTCTGGTCATTCCGTCGAGCTTCACCGGTAAACCTTGTTCCTTTCATCCTCTTCTTAATTTTTCCTTCTGATTTGATGTTGTTGATGATGAAACTGGGGATGTCCGATGGATGGATGACGACGAGAGTATCGAGAGGTGCTTCAGATAGTGACAGCGGATAACTCACCGGCGACGGCCGCGGCGGACCGCCGGAGCTCAGAGTCAGACGACAGCAGAGGCAGCGAGCAGCTCCTTTTGTCTCGTAACTCTCGGTCAGTTAATCCGAAGACTGTCTTGAGCTCCATGACTTTTGGTGTTTATGATTATATAGAATATAGAATTAATGAAATTTGTGAATGATTTGTGTTGACTATATGGTAGAAGTGAAATATAAAGTATGTTTTAGGAATGAATTGAGCTCAAGCTGTCCCTCATTTCGAGTTAATATTTCTGCTATTGATTCTTTGTGCATGAATTTGGATCTGCTAGATGATAGGAAGCTTTGTAATGAGTGGTAAATTGATTGTTTTGGTTACTATAAATAAAATAGAGATGAAGGGTATATGATGGTTCTGTGACTTCTTGATTGAGTTAAGTGTTTAGGGAATCGTCCGTCTAGTATGCGACTATTAACCTGCATCTCTTGTGATTTTTGTCATGAAACCTACCTGTTGAAGATGATTTCGTAAAAGGATTGTTTGCCACTTGTTTGACGACTAGATCTAAATGAATGAGTTTTATTGAATAATGATTGAAGATGAGTCTAAGAATATATATTGTTCATGAGATTGATAAAATAGTTATAGGGTCATAATACCTAGAATGAATATGGATGTGAAAACCCTACATGATGAACTGATTGAAGATGTGATAAATATTTGAAAAATTCTATGTTTAATCTGATTTCATACATGTACGGAATTGAAATCATGTTAAGGAAATCTTATTAGATCGTACAATGTGGATAAGGGTTCTAGAAAGATCCCACGGTGGTTGCAACTCGAGACCAGCTAGCTTGCGACTCGAGATCCCCTGATCTCGACTCGAGACCTGACCCGAGACCTCAGGGTCTCGACTCAAATATGCACTACTCGAGGCCTTCGGTTGCGACTCGAAAACGCTGGATGGCGACTCGAGACCTCATAGTCTCGAGTCGAGATCACACCGTTTCGACTGGACTGCCTTGCTTGGTTATTGGGCCGCACAAACTGATGTTATGGACTGTGTGCTACTGTTATTGCTTAACTGTTACTGTTTGACTGTTCACATGCTAAGAGAGGCCCAAAAAATATATGCTGGTATGATACGTATTATTGTTGCCATTACTGTACATTATACAAAGTGTGTGTATTATATGAAATGTGGATTTACGTGCTACGTGTTAGATACGTGTAATTTATACGAGACGTTACTTGCACACGGACCTAATAAATATGTATAACCATAATAGGGTATGGTTGACCAACCTAACACAAGTAAATTGTCTACCGAGCAAACCAAGGTGAGTTCACACAGTAAAAGCATGCGTCCCAGGGAGGGACACGGACAAACTGCCAACTTTGGGAAAAATACTTTTGAACTATTATTTCCGGGGGAAATACGAATGGGTACTT
Organism: Helianthus annuus; assembly: GCF_002127325.2. NCBI lineage: Eukaryota > Viridiplantae > Streptophyta > Magnoliopsida > Asterales > Asteraceae > Helianthus > Helianthus annuus. The sequence continues at coordinate 130,037,502 of NC_035440.2, forward strand.
TTAAATTACTATCTCCGGGGGAGATACGTTTGGATATTATTTATAAATCACAACTAGCCAAGCTAAACGAAACTCTATCACATCAAGTCCCTGCTTACAGTACCGATTAATCGCCGGGGGCGAACGGGTTATTAGTTGATAGCGCTATTAGGTTTGACAACCTCACACCGTGACCGGGGGGATCGGGCGTGAACTAGTAGACCTTGCATCTTGGTCAATGATGATAGACATTGACTCGGGGCACAACAACTTTTCGTCAACAGTTTCGGTATCAACAGTTTAGTGAGCTTACAGATGGGGTAGCTCCCCATAACGTGATTATAAATGGCTTATCTAAACAACTTACGTTTTCGAAAAACTAAAACTGGACAACTCGTGAACTCGCCAACTTTATGTTGACACCCTACTGCATGCTTTGCAGGTTGCTCGAAACAGTTTAGGACGGACATTGCAATCGGTTGGAGTGCGTGGTTTGTAAGTTTCACAATTAACAAACTTGTGGTTTTAAATTACGATATGCTTTCCTTTCCTTTCCGCTGCAAACTTAAACTATGTTTTGAAAAATTTAAATTGGTCGCTAATTATACCATTATTTGTAATAATAAGTAAGCGGTTCAAAATAATTAGTGGCTGGATCCTGGTCAGTCACGCCTCCAAGCGGTGGTACTCCGCATGTGGATTTTGGGGGTGTGACATCATGACTAGCCAAAAATAGTAAAACAACGTTCTTGACAAAAATTTAGTGTCCCGGATAATGTCCGGTTATCCGGTTGGATAACCGTTCTGTTAAAGTGTTTAATTATTCCTTAAAGTGTCTTATATGTATATTTTTGTAACACAAATAATTCCCGGCACTTAGGAAAGCATACAAGATCATTCTGCCATAATTTTGCATCCGACTAGCATTTTACAATGCTGAATTTTATTAATAATTGCAGAATTTTGCACTTAAAGTGCGGTTCGGGTGCTTTTTAGTGCGTATTTTAGCTTCCGGTATGTCTATAAATAAACCCTGGTATGTACTCTTGAGTTTTAGTGTATTCTTGCCGTTGGACCTACACCTAGTGTCACACCCCCAAAATACCACATGCGGAAACCCGCGCAAGGCGTGTGACGTACCAAGATCCAAGCCACCAATCACATTGAACTCATAAAGGTATTTAAATAAAACTTTCATTCATTAACATAAAGTGTTACAAATGTTACATGTCATTCATTGTATACAGCGGAAGCATAATTCATTTGTTAAGTATTTCGCAAACCATGTGTACATAAACCATTAAGCTTGTATGGAGATTCTTTGTTTCTCGACCCATGATTCGTAAAAGTCGGCTCCCATAAGTTGTTGACTAGGGTTAAGGATTCGTTTGGAGTCAAATCGCTGATGTTCGCTGCCAGTAACCAGAGTCGTTCAAATGCTGAAGCCGGTAAAATACTACATTTACCCTCTTGTCCACCGTTCTTCCAAGTTGATTAAATACTACACGGTTTGCTGCGAGAGTGTTGCAGAAGTGATCGCACTTCTGGATCTAATGCGCCAAATCTTTGAGTTCCACCATACGATGAGAAGTGAGAAAGGTTAATCATTGACATTGCAACATCCAACTCAGGAGCGTTTGTATTAGCACTTAACATTCTACACGGTTCGCTAGGCATTCAAAGGGGTGTTCAGGCAATACTCGATACCATCGAGATTCGAAATGATTCAGAGAGATGTGAAAAGGTCACATTCGAGTAGGAGACGATCACTGTTACGACTCCTATAAATTTGTTACATTTCAGACTGATCAAATAACAGAGCAGAACCCCTTCTTCACTTGTTAAGCCTCACTAGGACTCACATGCACCCCACATTATTATTATGTGTGCACCCACAATAATATTGTGATTTGCATGCTCATCTCAGCTCCTCCTAACTCATGTTGAATGGTTCCTCAAACTCGAGTAGCAAACAAAGAGCATTACAAAACGTGAGTCACGAATGTTTAGGGAAATACCACCCTATCAGTCATATAACACGTGCAAGTAATACGTAAGTTCATACTGTTGTGTTAAACGTGCAATCGCATACAATATCATATGTAAGTGTTCACTAGTTACGCAGTACAATTAGTATACGAGAGACGAACCTTGCAATCTGGAGCTGAGTGTCATGGTCGTATTCTTTGTTGTCAAAACTGTTCGGTTATAGTCTGGTTTTATAAAAACGTTATTAAAACCAAGTTCACTATAACCAGTGGCTCTGATACCAAACTGTCACACCCCCAAAATACCACATGCGGAAACCCCCGCAAGGCGTGTGACGTACCAAGATCCAAGCCACCAATCACATTGAACTCATAAAGGTATTTAAATAAAACTTTCATTCATTAACATAAAGTGTTACAAATGTTACATGTCATTCATTGTATACAGCGGAAGCATAATTCATTTGTTAAGTATTTCGCAAACCATGTGTACATAAACCATTAAGCTTGTATGGAGATTCTTTGTTTCTCGACCCATGACCACTCCAGCCTTCCAGACAGCAAGTTCCCAAAGATATAACCCTATAGACCTGCAAGCATGCAGACAAGTGTGTCAGACGACGCTAGTGAGTTCAAAGTTTTGTTAACGCGTTTAGTTACCAGATGTGTGTTTAAAACAGTTCAACGTTTTGTTTTGATGTTGTTATTAACTCGATTACCGTATGTGGCGACTAGTTGTGTTTGCCCAAACCCCAATGCCTCTATCAAAGCATTGGTCAAGTGGTCAAGGTAAATAGTTCACGCCCGTCCATTTCGGCCCGGTGTGAGGTGCCAAACCTAATAGCGCTATCAACTAAATACCTCGTTGCATTCTCAGCAACACGGTAGATGTAATGGGTCTTATAAGATAGATTCTGAGTTCAATAACCATCATCCCAGTTTAACAGTTTACCCAGCATTCCTTCCTGAAACGTTTACCAGATGTCCCAAACCACCGGGACACATGCTTAGAAAAGTGCAGTGAACTCACCTTAGATTTGCTCGGTATGATAATGTACTGCTGGTGTTTAATGAATGTTAGGTCCGTTACACGCGACCTAAGGTTTAATGAATGTAAGTACGTATCGAGTTGGGCTATGCAATACCCTAAGTGTGGACACCCAAATAATTCAGTATATGCAAACTGTCAAAATAACGCACAAGGACCATGTATTATATATAGTCTTTTAAAAGGATTACAATTATAACTTTCATACAATAACTTAATATATATACCAGACCAACACATTCCTCTATAAATCAATTATCGGTTCACTACTAAATTCGAATGCTTTAAGTTTAACATTTAAGTTTTGATTTACAAATCAAATACCACATATTGGGTCCTATAGATTGAAAAGCATGTGCAACAGTAGATAAGAATCATATTAACTGATATCATTTTAAGACAGTCCACTAAAGGCATCGGCCACTATTGAATGTTTGGTCCAATTACAAATTCTTGTTGTCAGAAGGTGCATTGAAATTGATTACATTCAAATGTTATTAAATGGTCTATAATTCAATCACTTAGCATACTATTTCAAAGTTTCAAAGATGTCATTTAAGGCTAATCAGTATATCACGTGATATCATTCATACACTACATATGTGTCATAGTCTATTTAGTATTCAGTATAGAGTTTAAACACATAATTATATCTATCATCAATATCCTCAACGACGAAACTTCAACCTTTCGTCGGGTTGAAGTGTGTGACGAAACATCACTAAGTTTCGTCGAGGTCGGTTACACATTCTAGCAAACAGTTTCGTCATTACCAAAGCAGATCAACCATCACAATTACTCGATTAGCACAAGACTTATCATTCAAATCTAAGTTTCACATAAACAATTTGGCTTCATTGCTATTTACATAACCACAATCATCCTCGAATACGTGATACCACCATCCATCAGTTAACAGTTTCAATACCTCAACTATTCATCATCATACGTCAATCAGTAGCACCCTTGATGCATTCACAGACAACTAATCATTATAACAAATCAGTTTACTAGTGTGCTATTAACATACGATCAGAATCTTGTGACAATACTAGCAATCATTACACAACCAACATTAACAAGGATAACCATCTCTAAACTAGAAATCAATATACTAACCAGAGTATAAAAGGGTGTGCGAGGAGGGGAATCTTTCTGATCCGTAGAGGACTTCGAGGGAGAGGAGATCTACTGCCGTCATGGTTCAAAAAGAGAGGTAGGGTTTCTTTGCTTTGAGTTTTTGGTGTTAAGCTATCACATAAAACATGCACTAAATAATACAAGTTTTGGGGCGGTTACCCCCCTTTGGCCAAAACGGGCTCAAGCCCACACCATTGGGCTATCAAAAATCATACGGTAAGGTTGTTTCAATCCAGTTAGTATTTTACTAGCTACACGGGTGTGAGGTGCGGCCCAAAACAATCACGGCCCAATACACTAGCATACTTGCTTATCATACACGGTTAACAGAATCACACAAGCACGGAACGTGTAACATATTGGAGAGAAATAACGAGGAATTAAGATTCCAAAATTAAACGTTACTAACCTGGAAGTTCGGGTTGTCACATCATCCCCAACTTGAAAGAAATTTCGTCCCGAAATTTGACACGTAATCCAAAAACAGTAAGGCGTTAGCTCAGGATGACTGTGGATTTTCCGCGGGTGCCACATCATCCCCAACTTGAAAGGAAATTTCGTCCCGAAATTCGCAAATGACAACAAAAGTTAGTTCAACCATCTAAACCATTGAGGATTTTAGAGCTTTATCATATCTCTACGTTCCCACGTGAACTCCGGTCCACATCATGAGTTCCAGCGAACTCTCACGATTGTCATACAACTATGCTAATGAACCATGACTTCCTGGTCCATGCTTTCGATTAATCCCCTGATACCGCAACTAATCATTAACCCTAGGCTCTCGCAAAGGTATCACAAGCGTTTCACCGGACAAACACTTCTTTAAATCTGAGACACAATTGACGTCATGCGCGTTACCCGATTCTCCGGGTGATTAGAATTTGTAGGCCATGTGACCGATTCTGCCCAGAGTTCTGAATACCTCAACGTAACGTATATCGATATTGTCACGCTTCCCAAGCGTACCACATCCTCCCAGGGTGAGACCTTCAACATAATACGATCGCCTACAGCGAACTCCCAGTGTTTCCTAACTCATCAACTTTTTTGATGGTTATGCGTCAGTGTCAAGCAATTTCCGATCTAAACAATCTTTGAGTACAAATCCTGGATCTGCAGTTAGGTTTCCAGGCATTATCGTCCATACAATGCCTCGAACGGAGCTGTCTGATTACCAGAATGGTAACTACTGCGGTAGCACTTAATCCAAGGGTACGTATCCATCCAATTCGTATTAAAGTCGATCACACACATGCTCGCAGCATGTCCTTAAGTGTCTGGATGGTTCGTTTACTCTGACCGCCTGTCCCATGGTGATAAGCAATGCTTGTGTCTAGAAGTGAACCAAGAGCGTTGAATAGTGTCTATCATAAATTGGGCATAGGTCAAAACCAAAGGTAACAGGAGTCGGCACCTCGTGCCTAAAAGCCGCCTCTCTCAGAGGAACATTCACAGCTATGATGACTCATCAGTTTCCTTGATTGCAAGAAAGCGTGCTAGTAACGTGAGATAATCTACGATCACTCAGGTGATAATGTTCCCATTTCGAGTTGTAAGTAGACTAGTGCCAGAATCCACGGCAGTCTGTTCTCATTTCCATATGGATGTTTCTGGTTACTGATACTTTACCTTGATTTTCCGACCAGTCAAACATCATTCCCATGCATGGCTAGGTGGGCCTTCATGCCCGATTACCAGTACAAGGCTTATAAATCCTAATGTCTCTCATCAAAACCCAGACGACTAGAATATCGAGGTCGGGGTGCTTTGCTCAACACAAATTTCCTACAGTTACCGTATAATGAGATCCACATTCGTTCCATGAGGTAGCGAATATCGTTCGGCCTGCCAAGGTTGCTTCTCCATGCCCCGCATGGGTTCAACTTGAAATTTTCTCTCCCTTCAGTTCTCTAGCTTGTACAAAACGAGTCTGATCAGGTAAGTTAGAGTCGATAGTGAGCTACAAAGCTCAAACACGTTCAAGCTCCACAGTCGTAATCCTCCCAAATGTTCCACCCAACGATGCCGTTTACTGTCTTAGCTCTTTCGAAACCAGGGTACACGGGAGGCCCTTGTGATCGGTCTAAGTAACGCATTCGGTACCGTCCAAGTAATGCCTCCAAGTAAATCCAAAGACCACGGTGTCCACCGCCGGTTGTGTGTCGTGCAATTCCTCTTTGTAACTCCATTACGTAGGTCATCACTCTTTCATGTTGCGTCGACGCGTAACTGCGACTCTGATTCAAAACATAATGATATACCACTGAATCACCCGCACCCTCAGGTAAAAACGATGCTCAGTGCATTACAGAGTTGGGATTCGAAAGCTGAAAAGACGTCCTCCTGTCTTGTCTTCTACGAACACCGCACCCTGCTGTGCTAAAGAGATTTAAGTTGCGCGACCTCCAAAAATCCTGCGATTAATCTGCGATATCATCAAGCGAGACTAAGAAATTGCTGTATCCTCGAACGGGTCTTAGCGAGATCCACGTGCATTCCCACTTCGTTGATTATATGACCCAAAAAGGGTACCTCCCGAATCTAGAAGCTACATTTAACCAGACTTCACACGTAATGACCCCTCCCTCAGGGGCTCTAAGATTAGATACAGATGTCGTCCATGATGTTCCTTCCTCCAGGGAATGACCCAAAACGTCATCAATAAACACGGTCGATTCTTGTAGTCTATAAGCTGCTGGTGTGTTGATTATCTCGATGGTCATGGTGTACAAAGTCGCACTGGCCGCATTGTGTTTGATGTGTCGTTCTAAGAGCATTCTCCCATTGGACTTCCACCTGATGATAGTTCGTCGTTAGTTCTCGATAATCAGTATGCACACGAAAAGGCTTATCTCCACGGATAAAATTGGGGCTTCCCAGAGCGAAAACTAGGTCCAACAAAACTCCTGTCCAACAGTTCTTGTAGTAGCTTATATAACTCTTGCAACCCTCCTGGTGCAAGACGGTAAGAGTACGAGTATTCGGAGCTGCCTCTGGCGTGAAATCAACTGAGATTCGGACTAACAGTTGCGGAAGTAAACCTGAAAGTTCCTCGAATAGTACACTAAGATGAGTCACAAACAATTGGTGCAAGACGTCATCAATAACGATTCTCCACTCAAAATTTTCTCCTCACCGGGTACACCCACGCGAGTTCAGGATAACAATCCATACTAACTACTACATCGTAACCATCAAGGGTAGTAGAAGGAAGGTCGGTATCGAATACCTGCCCCACAAGGTCGAGTTTGCATCCCAACTAACATACGCGGTTCCATCTGACTTGCCATCAGCCGATTCCACAACAGGTTCGGCTTCAAGAAGCATCAAGGTTAAGCAAAACAGTGACGAAGCGATTAGTTACTAAGTACGTGTAGGTCACCATGTTGTTATAATCCTGGTGTCGCCCACGCCAATCCAAAATGTCCTTCGCGAGTACCATATCCAGTGTTGTTGCTACTGCTACTAGAATTCCCGAAACTGTCATTGCTCCCTGGATTGTTGGCGTCTTGCCTTAACATCGGCCATTCCGAAAGTCATGATTTGCGAGTACCTTGCTATCATCGTGACTGTTGCTTCTAGTGCTGTTGCTTGAAATGGAGTCCTGCGATCTTTCACCAACAATGTCCATCTCTTCACATTCCGTGCCATATTCCAAGGCGCTACTCATTGTGCTGGCAGTTACACATTCCACATCTTGGTCAATTGTCATCGTTTATATCCCGATTGATTCGTAAAAGTCGGCTCCCATAAGTTGTTGACTAGGGTTAAGGATTCGTTTGGAGTCAAATCGCTGATGTTCGCTGCCAGTAACCAGAGTCGTTCAAATGCTGAAGTCGGTAAAATACTACATTTACCCTCTTGTCCACCGTTCTTCCAAGTTGATTAAATACTACACGGTTTGCTGCGAGAGTGTTGCAGAAGTGATCGCACTTCTGGATCTAATGCGCCAAATCTTTGAGTTCCACCATACGATGAGAAGTGAGAAAGGTTAATCATTGACATTGCAACATCCAACTCAGGAGCGTTTGTATTAGCACTTAACATTCTACACGGTTCGCTAGGCATTCAAAGGGGTGTTCAGGCAATACTCGATACCATCGAGATTCGAAATGATTCAGAGAGATGTGAAAAGGTCACATTCGAGTAGGAGACGATCACTGTTATGACTCCTATAAATTTGTTACGTTTCAGACTGATCAAATAACAGAGCAGAACCCCTTCTTCACTTGTTAAGCCTCACTAGGACTCACATGCACCCCACATTATTATTATGTGTGCACCCACAATAATATTGTGATTTGCATGCTCATCTCAGCTCCTCCTAACTCATGTTGAATGGTTCCTCAAACTCGAGTAGCAAACAAAGAGCATTACAAAACGTGAGTCACGAATGTTTAGGGAAATACCACCCTATCAGTCATATAACACGTGCAAGTAATACGTAAGTTCATACTGTTGTGTTAAACGTGCAATCGCATACAATATCATATGTAAGTGTTCACTAGTTACGCAGTACAATTAGTATACGAGAGACGAACCTTGCAATCTGGAGCTGAGTGTCATGGTCGTATTCTTTGTTGTCAAAACTGTTCGGTTATAGTCTGGTTTTATAAAAACGTTATTAAAACCAAGTTCACTATAACCAGTGGCTCTGATACCAAACTGTCACACCCCCAAAATACCACATGCGGAAACCCCCGCAAGGCGTGTGACGTACCAAGATCCAAGCCACCAATCACATTGAACTCATAAAGGTATTTAAATAAAACTTTCATTCATTAACATAAAGTGTTACAAATGTTACATGTCATTCGTTGTATACAGCGGAAGCATAATTCATTTGTTAAGTATTTCGCAAACCATGTGTACATAAACCATTAAGCTTGTATGGAGATTCTTTGTTTCTCGACCCATGACCACTCCAGCCTTCCAGACAGCAAGTTCCCAAAGATATAACCCTATAGACCTGCAAGCATGCAGACAAGTGTGTCAGACGACGCTGGTGAGTTCAAAGTTTTGTTAACGCGTTTAGTTACCAGATGTGTGTTTAAAACAGTTCAACGTTTTGTTTTGATGTTGTTATTAACTCGATTACCGTATGTGGCGACTAGTTGTGTTTGCCCAAACCCCAATGCCTCTATCAAAGCATTGGTCAAGTGGTCAAGGTAAATAGTTCACGCCCGTCCATTTCGGCCCGGTGTGAGGGTGCCAAACCTAATAGCGCTATCAACTAAATACCTCGTTGCATTCTCAGCAACACGGTAGATGTAATGGGTCTTATAAGATAGATTCTGAGTTCAATAACCATCATCCCAGTTTAACAGTTTACCCAGCATTCCTTCCCGAAACGTTTACCAGATGTCCCAAACCACCGGGACACATGCTTAGAAAAGTGCAGTGAACTCACCTTAGATTTGCTCGGTATGATAATGTACTGCTGGTGTTTAATGAATGTTAGGTCCGTTACACGCGACCTAAGGTTTAATGAATGTAAGTACGTATCGAGTTGGGCTATGCAATACCCTAAGTGTGGACACCCAAATAATTCAATATATGCAAACTGTCAAAATAACGCACAAGGACCATGTATTATATATAGTCTTTTAAAAGGATTACAATTATAACTTGCATACAATAACTTAATATATATACCAGACCAACACATTCCTCTATAAATCAATTATCGGTTCACTACTAAATTCGAATGCTTTAAGTTTAACATTTAAGTTTTGATTTACAAATCAAATACCACATATTGGGTCCTATAGATTGAAAAGCATGTGCAACAGTAGATAAGAATCATATTAACTGATATCATTTTAAGACAGTCCACTAAAGGCATCGGCCACTATTGAATGTTTGGTCCAATTACAAATTCTTGTTGTCAGAAGGTGCATTGAAATTGATTACATTCACATGTTATTAAATGGTCTATAATTCAATCACTTAGCATACTATTTCAAAGTTTCAAAGATGTCATTTAAGGCTAATCAGTATATCACGTGATATCATTCATACACTACATATGTGTCATAGTCTATTTAGTATTCAGTATAGAGTTTAAACACATAATTATATCTATCATCAATATCCTCAACGACGAAACTTCAACCTTTCGTCGGGTTGAAGTGTGTGACGAAACATCACTAAGTTTCGTCGAGGTCGGTTACACATTCTAGCAAACAGTTTCGTCATTACCAAAGCAGATCAACCATCACAATTACTCGATTAGCACAAGACTTATCATTCAAAACTAAGTTTCACATAAACAATCTGGCTTCATTGCTATTTACATAACCACAATCATCCTCGAATACGTGATACCACCATCCATCAGTTAACAGTTTCAATACCTCAACTATTCATCATCATACGTCAATCAGTAGCACCCTTGATGCATTCACAGACAACTAATCATTATAACAAATCAGTTTACTAGTGTGCTATTAACATACGATCAGAATCTTGTGACAATACTAGCAATCATTACACAACCAACATTAACAAGGATAACCATCTCTAAACTAGAAATCAATATACTAACCAGAGTATAAAAGGGTGTGCGAGGAGGGGAATCTTTCTGATCCGTAGAGGACTTCGAGAGAGGGGAGATCTACTGCCGTCATGGTTCAAAAAGAGAGGTAGGGTTTCTTTGCTTTGAGTTTTTGGTGTTAAGCTATCACATAAAACATGCACTAAATAATACAAGTTTTGGGGCGGTTACCCCCCTTTGGCCAAAACGGGCTCAAGCCCACACCATTGGGCTATCAAAAATCATACGGTAAGGTTGTTTCAATCCAGTTAGTATTTTACTAGCTACACGGGTGTGAGGTGCGGCCCAAAACAATCACGGCCCAATACACTAGCGTACTTGTTTATCATACACGGTTAACAGAATCACACAAGCACGGAACGTGTAACATATTGGAGAGAAATAACGAGGAATTAAGATTCCAAAATTAAACGTTACTAACCTGGAAGTTCGGGTTGTCACACCTAGGCCCTATTTCTACTGTCCGACTGCTTTCTGCTGTTCTGTTGACACATTGTGTCTCACTGGTGAGTTTACTAGTATTTCTGACGCAACGCTGTTCATTAATGTATAAAGTAATTCTTGTAGTATAAAACGTGCATGAATTCACTTGTATAATATGTAATCAGACAATGTTGACATTTAAGCACATAATTGCAGTCATTAAATAATAATTAAAGTGTACGGAAATTACCGGTTTGGTGCCAGTTGTCACAGTCTCCCCCCGTTAAAAGAATTTCGTCCCGAAATTCAGGCTGAACTAACTCTCGCAGGAGTCTTCTTGAACAGATGGGGATACTTTTCTTTGAATTGGTCTTCACGTTCCCACGTGTACTCGGACCCGTGCTTAGAGTTCCACGTGAGTGAACTTACCTCAACGTCATCGTCGCCGTTGTTAGCGACGGATAACGACGGCGGAGGATGATTTCCGACAGGAGTCGCCGCCGATTTGGAGCGAGAATCGGCGTTTCGCCTTTTGCGCCCCATAGGTTAATTACAGTTCAGTTCATATGATGATGTGTGTGTATATAGATACAGGAAGATGAGAGTTACTGATTGATGTAGTCAGAGTGAGACATGAGTGAGAAACCCTAGGTGTTGGTGGTGGATGGTGGCGTTACACGGTGGCGATCGGTGTTGGTGAGTGGTTTGGGTACGGAAAGAGGGTTTTTTTGTTTTGTTTTGTTTTTTATCTTTAGGTGGTTTTGTGAATGAAATGAATCATTACCTTGTAGTGTTTGATGGGCAGGAAAAGAAGAAGGAATAAAATTGGCGATAGGTGGTGGTGGTGGGTGGCGGCGGTGGTGGAAGTGGCGGTGGTAGGTTGTGGCGACAGTGGTGCCGGTGTTCGGTGGCGGAGGGTGGCGATGGTCGGAAGTGGTGCTGATGTTGTGGCGAGGGGTGGTGGCGGCGGGTGGGCGGTGTTAGTGGTGGTGGCCGGTGGTGGCGCCGGTGTTAGGTGGCGGAGGGTGGCGACGGTGGTGGGTTGTAGTGGCGGTGGTCGGTGGTCGGTGGTGTTTGGTGGTTGATAGTGGTGTTGGTGTCGATGTTTGATGGCGCAGGGGGTGGTTGTGGCAGCGGGTGGTAGCAGTGGCGCCGGTGTTCGGTGGCGGAGGATGGCGGTGGTCGGTGGTGGCACGACGGGTGGCGGCGCCGATGGTCGACGGTGTAAGGTAGCGGTGGCGGGTGGTGGTGGCATTTGTGGGTGGCTAGTGGTGGAGGTGGTGGGAGGTGTTGGTGATGAAGGTGGGAGTGGGAATGGAATGGAAAAAAAAAAACAAGGGGTATAGATGGAATGAATTTGAGATAATGGAATGTTATATGTAACCGGTGATTCCATTACATTGATCAACCAAACACATTTTTTTCCTTTTTTATTCCCTCGTAATAGTCCATTTCATTCCTTTTCTCATTCTTTAAATGGTTCGGTTATCGGGTCACTTTTTCCAGGCCAAAAACCCGAACAACCCGACCCGAAAAACCCGAAACACGAAATCCGAAAAAAAACCCGAACATTTATTTTTTTTTCTTATAAAAGTGTTTAGATTTTGAGTCTTTAATAGATGGAACACTAAGTTTTGGGTTTTTTAAATATTATAATAGCATATTGTCAATTAATCTTTGAACTTTGATAATATTTATAAAGTAACAATATGAATTTTGATGATATTTTGTAAAAAAAAAAACATTTATTTTCATTTTACATCTAAACCCGAAAACCGAATAACCCGACCCGAACTAAGCCGAACCCGAATAACCCAAACCCGACTAACCCGAACTTTAAATGGGTTGGTTATCGGGTCAATTTTTCCCAGAGAAAAACCCGAACAACCCGACCCGAAAAACCCGAACCCGAAGAAAAAACCCGATGAACACCCCTACAACTATGTGCCAAAAACCCAAGATCCCTGCTTGGTGGTTTTTGGTGGGGAAGAAACATTGGTGTGTGGCCGCAAAGTTGAAGGTGGCCGACGATTTATTTTTAAAAGCTGGCATGTAGACGGGGTGGTACTATTAGCCTCATCAGTTGTACTGCAACAGTTTAGGAAGAGAGATGAATACGTTGCAAAAAATTGAACGTGGAAAAAATACTAAATTATGAAGACCCCATACTTATGCTTGCCAAGGTACGTTTCACTCTATGCTATTATGTGTTTTTTTAAACATTTGAATATAATGGTGAAAATTAAACAAATAATATGTAGCTCTCTGAATATAAATTGTGATAATCTGTTTTGATTTATCAAACTTGCATATGTTTATGAGTCATATGTATGTTGGTGATGACTATGATGATAATATGACGATGCGATTTAAATTTGCTGACTGGAATGTGAAAGAGAAGAAAAGGAAGTATGTTGAGGAGATTGATGCAAAAGTATTTTTTTTTATACTGCACATAAATATGTTTTAAATATTAACTAACTAGGTTAGAACCCAGTGTATTACACGGGTTGAATAAATGCAATTTTATATACCAAATAATAAAAAAAATATATCTTTAAAAATCTCGTCTATTATACGGGTTGAATAAATGCAATTTTATATACCAAATAATAAAACAATATATATTTAAAAATCTCATTTATTACATTGGTTGAATAAATGTAATTTTATATATTAAATAATAAGCGAGACTAAGTTCGACCGTTAGGGAGACTAAAGCGGAAGGCTTTGTTATACGGGTTGAACACATGTAATTTTATATACCAAAAAATAAAAAGTTATATCTTTATAAATCTTAGATAAGAGATCACATCTTGACTCTCATGACAATTAGTTAGAACCAAATGGTTTATAGTGTTGGTTCAGTTCTGTTTGTGCATGAAGGAAAACAATATAAACATACCTGTCACCGCAGACAGTGCAGAGGAGAATCCAGTGAGAGAAGACGACATGGAGTTCGACATCTTTGTCAAGGTGATCTGGTTCCTCCTTAGGATGCTAACTGATGATGGGAACTTAGAAACCGAAAAGGGTATCGGTTAGGAGAGGGGGTTTCGTGATGATGTTATGGCTTATGGGGTGTGTGTAATTGTGTAACTGAGTAACCCCTAAACCTCCACATAATTCTCCTTATATAAGCACCCAGGAGGAAACCTAATTAGTTACTAAGGGTAATATGGTCCATCAACAATTACCAACTAATTAAATAATAGGTTCTAATATATTTTGATCTCTATAATGCAAATGATTATGATGGCTATAGATTAAATATTAATACGTAATATATTTAATCTTACATTCTCCCACTTAGCCGAGTAATCATTTACTATGAGTATTAGATAAGCCTGATCAGGAGTTAACACTCATTTTAGCCTTAAACAAGTACTATAGCAGAAAAATACAGCCGTTGAATCATTATGCGACTCAGGACCCCCATTAATCATACTATAGCCTTAATTTAAAACCTAATCATCATGATCAAAATACGCGTAAGCCCTTTGTTTGATTTGTAACTTTTATTTGTCTATATGCCATTATACCGGTTGAACATATTCTAACAGACACACAAAATCAAACTTTGAGGAAATTTCATTAAACATAAAACATAAGCTAGTACAATATGCTCAAATAAGGTCTTTACATAATCCCATATTCCGAACATGTTCTTCGTAAACCTTAGGAGGGAGACCTTTAGTCATCGGATCCGCAAGCATATCCTTAGTACTAATATACTCGATACAAAGATTATTTTCCTCAACACGTTCACGTACAAATAGATATTTCGTATCGAGATATAAACCAGCTCCAGTCGAACTGTTACTGTTCGAGAAACTAACGGCAGTTGAATTATCACAGTAAAGCTTCAATGGTCTAGAAATGGAATTAACGATTTTGAGTCCAGCGACCAGATTTCTAAGCAACATTCCATGACAGGTTGCGTTATAAACAGCAATGTATTCTGCCATCATTGTGGAAGTTGTGGTCAACTGTTGTTTATGACTCTTCCAAGAGATAGGGCCGCCTGCTAACATAAAGATATAGCCCGAAGTGGATTTCTTGTCATCTTTGCATTTGGCAAAGTCAGAATCAGAATAGCCCACCACTTCTAAATGATCACTTCTTCTATAAGTCAGCTTATAGTCTTTCGTCCCTTGCAGATATCGAAGTACCTTCTTAGCTGCTTTCCAGTGATCTAAGCCAGGATTAGTCTGATAACGGCCTAGCATTCCAGCAATATAAACGATATCTGGACGAGTACAGACTTGAGCATACATCAAGCTCCCGACTACTGACGCGTAAGGTATCTGGCTCATTTGCTCCTTCTCAACCTCTGTTGTCGGACACTGGAATGAACCGAAAACATCTCCCTTAACTACTGGAGCGACGGAGGGTTTGCAGTGTTGCATGTTATACCGTGTGAGGACACGATCTATGTAAGCCCTTTGGGACAATCCTAAGATCCCTTTGTTTCTATCTCGGTGAATTTCGATGCCAATGACGTAAGATGCATCTCCGAGATCCTTCATGTCGAAGTTATGCGAGAGTAAACGCTTCGACTCATGCAACATGTCTAAATTATTACTTGCCAATAGAATATCATCTACGTAAAGGACAAGTATAGTAAAGTCACTCCCACTCATCTTGAGGTAGGTGCATTGATCCACTTGATTCTTCATAAAACCTTGCTTCTTCATGACTTCATCAAACTTGAGGTACCACTGACGTGATGCTTGTTTTAACCCGTAAATGGATTTCTTCAGCTTACAGACTAGATGCTCCTGACCTTCAGGCTCAAAGCCTTCAGGTTGCTTCATGTAAACATCTTCGTCCAAGTCTCCGTTAAGGAAAGCGGTTTTAACGTCCATCTGATGTAACTCCAAATCAAAATGAGCTACTAGGGCCATGACGATCCTTAATGAATCTTTACGAGAGACAGGTGAAAACGTCTCTTGATAATCAATTCCCTCTTTCTGAGTGTAGCCCTTTGCAACCAATCTCGCTTTGTAGCGTTCAACGTTCCCATTCGGATCCGGTTTTGTTTTGAACACCCATTTGCATCCTACGGGTTTGACTCCGTTGGGTAATTCTACCAAATCCCAAACGTCATTTTTCTTCATGGAATCAAGCTCATCAATCATTGCTTTATTCCATTCAGAAGACTGATCACTGCTAATGGCTTCATTGTAAGAGATAGGATCATTGAGCTTTCCGGGATCCATTTCAGTCAGGTAGGTAACATAATCATCCCAATTAGGAGGCCTTCTTTGCCTGGATGACCTCCTGAGTGGATTATCGGGTTCAGCGTTGTCTTAGTTTTGAGCGTTTGATGTGCCTTCGTCATGAGGTATAATGGGTTCTGATTGTAGAGGTGAATTTGGAGTTGGTGCAGTAGCTTCAGGTGCAGTAGTTGCATTGGGTACAAGAGGAGTAATCGGAGTAATGGTAAGCAACGAGTCTCTCCCCCCCGCGTCTTGTACTTCTTGCAATTCTTCGTAAGGGTTGGTACTGCTCCCACTGACCTTGAAATCCTCCAGGAACGCGGCACGCTTGGTTTCAACAATACGGGTGACATGGGAAGGACAATAGAAACGATAACCCTTAGAGTTCTCAGGATACCCGATAAAGAAACAGGTAACTGTCTTAGGGTCAAGTTTCCTTAGGAAAGGATTGTAAAGTTTTGCTTCAGCAATGCAGCCCCATACTTTCATATATTTAAGACTCGGTTTCCTTCCTGTCCAAAGTTCATAAGGAGTTTTAGGGACAGACTTAGAAGGAACTCTATTGAGTATATGAACAGCTGCTTTTAACGCTTCAGTCCAGAGAAATAATGGTAAGTTAGTGTTGGCTAACATACTGCGCACCATGTTCATAAGAGTACGGTTTCTTCTTTCAGCGACACCGTTCTGCTGAGGTGTACCAGGCATGGTGTATTGGTTCACAATCCCCTGGCCCTTACAAAACTCATAAAATGGACCAGGAGCTTGACCCACATCAGTATGTCTTCCATAATACTCACCGCCTCTATCTGATCTCACAACTTTAATCTGACGATCTAATTGCTTTTCAACTTCAGCCTTATAATCTTTAAAAGTTGTAAGAGATTCAGATTTCTCCTTAATAAGATACAAGTACATGTAATGAGAATAATCATCAATAAAAGTGATAAATGAAGTATGTCCTGTTATGCCAGCGATTTGGTAGGGACCACTAATGTCAGTGTGAATGAGTTCTAATAAATTAGAACTCCTAGTGGCACCTTTCTTATTCGCTAATGTCATTTTACCTTTAAGACATTTGACACATGTTCCAAAGTCAGAGAAATCGAGAGGAGGTAAGACTTCATCCTTTACGAGACAATTTAATCGCTCTTTTGAAATGTGGCCTAAACGCTGATGCCACAACATGGATGAAGTCTCTAAGTCTCGTTTCTCGTCCATCTTTGTGAGTGATTCATTAATGTTATATGACAACAAAGATTTGGAAAAGCCATCATCTAGTTCTAATCTATAGAGACCTCCATCCAGAACACCAGTACCATAAAGAACAGAATCATAATGGATAGAGAGTTTGCAATGACCATGGGAAACAATAAAACCGTCCATGTCTAACTTTGGTCCTGATACAAGGTTCCGAGTTACCTCAGGAACATATAAGGTATCATAAAGTTTAATACATAAACCAGTTTTCATAACTAATTGTAATGTTCCAATGGCCTTCACTTCTAATTCTCGATCATCCCCAACCTTAAGCGTTCTTTGGTTTCTTTCCAGCTTCCGGATTGAAAGGAATCCCTGAGTAGAATTGGTAACATGAACCATAGAACCAGAATCAAACCACCAAGAATTAGCAGGAACACTTAAATTATAGGACTCAAGTATCATAAAATAATCGTTACCTTTCTTAGCCAGACACTCCTTAAAGTCAGGGCATTCCTTCTGCATGTGTCCTGTCTTTTTACAGAACTTGCAGCGGATACTGCCTAAGGAGTTCTTAGAGCTGGAAGGTGTACTTGTATTAGAGTTGGGATTAGGCCTTTGGACTTTTGAAGCATCCTTCCTATGATAATTGTTCTTCCTTTTCTTAGAATTGGAGGTGGTGAAGTTGGCAACATCAGTAGTGCGATCCATCCTCATGCGCTCTTCCTCCTGTACGCACATGGCGACCAGCTCACTCATCGTCCATTTTTCCTTCTGAGTGTTGTAGTTGATCTTAAATGCTTCAAAGGAAGAAGGAAGCGAAGTAATGATGAAATGAACAAGGAAACCATCACTGATTTCCATTTCCAGCCCCTTCAGCTTATTGGCCATGTCATTCATCATCATGATGTGCTCGCGAATGCCGCTCCTCCCATCATACTTAGTTGTCACCAGCTTGAGAATAAGAGTACTAGCGTGCGCCTTAGACGTCCCTTTGAACTGCGCCTCCACATGTTCCAAGTAGGTTTTAGCATCTTCAGAATCAGGAATAACTCCCCTGATTGCATTGCTTATGGATTGCTTCATAAACATGAGAGACATGCGGTTACACCTAGTCCACTTTTCATGAGTTAACTGCTCAGCAGAAGTACTTTGAGTGGTAAGGTCCGCTGGCTTTTTCTCTCTTAGAGCATAATCAAAATCAAGCAAGCCGAGAGTAAGCATGAGAGCATCCTTCCAAGCAGCAAAGTTATCACCAGTCAAAGGTGGAATCCCGCAGTTGGGTGCTGATAGTGGAAATAAGATGAGCAAGTTATGATACTAAGGAAGAAATCCTAATGTGATCTAAGGGCACGTTAAACTAAGGCAGGCAAAATAATGACCATTTTACATAATGAAGCTGTGATAATGTCTATTACTAACATCAAAATAATAGACTTAACTAAAAATTCTACTTAAACGAAGACAAAACAGCTTTGGCCAGAAGTGTAATCATTTAAGCATATGTGCAAAGTGGTTGTAACAAATCAGCTTTGGCCAGAAATTGAAACAATCACTTTAGTTATGCACTTGTTAAGTATGCCATCTATGAAAGAATTAAATCAGCTTTGGCCAGATATTAAAACATTCATGCTTATGATGCACACTTAACATAGCTTTCGTAATACTTGAATGATAAGTAGATGTATCAAGTCAGCTTTGGCCAGAAATGATATATCAAAAGCTCATTCAAGTTAAGCTATTCTGGTTTTGCAAAAACATTATCTGATTCTGATTAGTTAACTAAGTAAATTACAAAACCATTTATTTAATAGCAAACCACCCGTTAGCGCGGATCGAACTACGGTCTCGAGTCGCAACCTGATGATCTCGAAACTTCCTGTTACAGCTGTTAATTGTGATATCATAACCGAAAATTCGAAATTAAGGGATTTTGTGATATTATTTCCTGTTTTAAAATGATCTAATTTTATCAAGTATTTCGTAAATCATAATCTGTTTACCTTTTAACAGTTTTCGGAAATTTTAGAAGACAAAATCAGATCAAAACAGGAAAAAACACTTAATAATCCGAATCATATTCCAAATCATAACGAATTATCGAATTTTCACATGAACATGATGAACCCTAATCATAAAAAAAATAAAATTATGGAACCCGAAACCTGAAACTTTTAAGACTTCTGAACAGATTTCGGTTGTAAAACATAAACCCAGTTAAAATCGAATGAACATATGATTATCTTTTCCCGAAAACAAAGATCTCGAGTCGATGTTCATGACTCGAAACGGCTGTTAAGTTCATAAGGTTTCAAAAAAATTCCGTTTTCCAAGTTTCAATCCCAGAATTATGGATACGAAAACAGAACTGACTAATCAACATATGCTCTGATACCACATGTTGGTTCAGTTCTGTTTGTGCATGAAGGAAAACAATATAAACATACCTGTCACCGCAGACAGCGCAGAGGAGAATCCAGTGAGAGAAGACGACATGGAGTTCGACATCTTTGTCAAGGTGATCTGGTTCCTCCTTAGGATGCTAACTGATGATGGGAACTTAGAAACCGAAAAGGGTATCGGTTAGGAGAGGAGGTTTCGTGATGATGTTATGGCTTATGGGGTGTGTGTAATTGTGTAACTGAGTAACCCCTAAACCTCCACATAATTCTCCTTATATAAGCACTCAGGAGGAAACCTAATTAGTTACTAAGGGTAATATGGTCCATCAACAATTACCAACTAATTAAATAATAGGTTCTAATATATTTTGATCTCTATAATGCAAATGATTATGATGGCTATAGATTAAATATTAATACGTAATATATTTAATCTTATATATAGTCAATGATATAAGGTATTGCATAGTGATGAATATTCTAGTTTCCTTCGAGACAAGTGATATAGACATTAGAAGTGGTGTGATTTGTCGTTAAAAATGTACATGATGTTATTTATGTTTAATTTATGTTTAATTTTTTTAGTTATTGCTCGGGTGTATATTTCTTTTAACTATTCAACTACGTGTTCCTATAGGTATATAATCTGAAAGAGAGTGAAATAAGAGGGGAAATAAATCTTCGACTCGCTAAACTATAAAATTATTTAGTATATAAAATTTATTTATTTAACCCGTGTAATACACGGGGTTATAAACTCGAGTTAGTCGGGTCTTCACTGAAGCCATCTATTTTTATAGATAATTAATATCAATTAAAAAATAATTTTAAAATTAAATTTAATATAAACAATGATGTTTATTAGGAATTATTACAAATCAATTTTCCTTTATTAAAAAGATTATAAAATACATATATTAAAATCCATTATTCCTATATTAAACTACACGTTAGGAAAAACGTATATTAATAGCTTAGTGGGTTTTAAAAAGCATAATAGGTATGTTGTGATGAGAAGGGGGCTTTTTGTATATTTTATAGCGTGATCTGTTATATTAAACATAGAAAAAAAAAAGACGTGGGCTCAGATGTTAAAAATTTTTTTTTGGGTTAAAAGGGTAAAAGTGATATAACCACAGGGGCTAAAATCGTAATTTACTATAATATCAAATTAGATAACTAAGTTTGAATTTGAAGTAAATAGATAAATATAAAAGTAATAATTAAACTAAATAAATATTTAGTAGGAGGATTATCTATAATTAATTAAAAGATATTAAACTAAAATTATAATTATCCATAAGACATGGCCTAATATGATGACAAGTGTTCTCAAAGTGGTTTATTTTATTATATAGTATAGATGAATTATGTTGGACAAGTTGATGCAAAAATATTTTTATATACACTTGGTACTTAAGGAGTAGGATCAAATACAAACCACATTTTGCATACAAACTGTAAGAACCATTTAAAAAGTGTCACGTGACATCCAACCAATCATAGAGAAATGATAAAATAATATCCTAAATAATATCAATTATATTGAATTCCCTATAAATATGCTAACAAGCAATTAATTTTTTTATTTGGATCTTCCTTTTGTTTTCAATGTGCTGATTAAGAAAAGTGCTGATATCATTCAAATATGTGCTAAATCAATTATCTTGATTAATTTTCATGTGCTAATATAATTCAAATGTGCTACTTTTATATATGTATTGTTTTGATATGCGCTAATTTAATGTTTTTTAAGTGCTAGGATCTGTTCTTACGGTTTGTAGGATAAATATGGTTTGTACCGGAATCAACCCCTGGTACTTAAAACTCAAGTGTATCAAGAGATAGTCATTCCGGAGTGAATTTGATATTATGCTCATCCATTTTCCAATCAGGATATTAATATGGTATATAATTAGGTAGTTGATATCACAAACATTTTTTTTTCAATGAATGATGCAACTTAATGTTAATTGACCGAAAATAAATAGAAATAGTTTTCTTTTGGTTAAATCTTTTATTATTAATGTTAATTGAATGAAAAATAAACATAAATATTTTTCTTTTAGTTTTACACTTTTTACTTAGTGTTAAATCTTTTATTACTACGTGTTTGTATACCAAAAAATATGTTATGTTTCACCAGAGTTGAGATCCTGTACAAACAGTGCTAACAGTAAGAACCGTAAGAACAGATCTGAGCAATTGATAGTCTAAATCAAGGGTTGATATTGATTACAAATAAAATCCCTATAGTTAATAATTAGAGTTAATTGCCAAAATCGCCCCTGAGGTTTGAGCACATTTGCTATTTTCGTTCAAAATGACACTTTTGTACCATTTTGCCCCCCACGTTTGTAACTTTTTGCCATTTTCATCCAAACAACTAACTTAGTTTATTTTTATCTGTTATGTTGAATGATATCTGGATGAAAATGACAACTATAAACCACAGGGACGAAAATGGCAAATGTGCTCAAACTCTTTTTAATTTCTTTTATTTAGTTAATTTTGTCACATATATAATAAAAAAGAATATACATGCAATTTTTATATGAAAAAAAAATAGTTTTCTCACATATTTTTTTATAAATATTCATCCAACCACTAACTAAGTTAATTTTTTTCTATTAAGGCGAAGGATGTTTTAAATTTTATAAATTAATACAGAAATTAATTTCCAATTGTTTATATAGATCAGTTTTATAAAAATAAATCTACTTATACCTCTAACTTTTATAAAACTAAAATGCTTGTGACCTTATAGAAAAATGTCAAATAAACAAATATTATCATATGTACTGTTTTGGTCAAAAATCACACAAGGATAATGTAACCAAACTTTATGTAAACGGGGTATGATGCTTGGTTAATTATAAAAGTAAAGGATCACTTTTATGAGAAATATGCAAAGACACAATGATTTATACGAGGAAAAAGCCCTTGATCAATGTATGATCTCCGGCATAAAAAACCTCGGGTGATGGCAACTACCGATCACCAACTTCAATATAAGAAAAATATAGTTACAACTTCGGATGATAATGAGCTGAGTACAAGGATCACTATAGTTTCGAGTGTCTAAGCGTGTGAGAATTGTGTTGTGTGTTCTTCCGAATGAGGAAGAGTGTTATATATACAAGTGTAGGTGACCTATTTTAGGTAAAAAGACTAATAATCAGCTCATTACCCCTTTAGAAATAAAAGTAAATCTAGCCTAAATTATCGCCCTTAAATCATGCCAAGTTTCCATATCCTTCACAACGTCCATCTCCGATTAAGCACATGCCATAGTTGTGAAGACGTGTCCTTTAATTGTGATGCTAAGAGCGGATCCTGCTAGTCATTCCTGCAAAACAACATTAAATTCAACGAAAGCAACTGTTAGCATGAGGATCCTATGATGGTCCGTGATCCTGATCCTGGGAGTCTGCTGAGGATCACTATCTGCCAAAGAAACAAGGATCACTGGTTAGGATCACATGTGAGGATCATGTATTGTAAAAATCCAGCCCTAACAATTGCCCCCAAAATATAAGGAGTTTATTGTAAATTAACGAGTTGTATTTTGCTTTGATCTTATCTGCAACAAACAAGTCGGATAACTAGCCGTTTGTTGGGGCTGGATTTTACTATAAATGATCCTTATACGTGATCCTGACCAGTGATCCTTGTTTCTTTGGCAGATAGTGATCCTCAGCCAGACTTCAGGATCAGGATCATGGGACGATATGGTGATCCTTACACTAACGGTCACTTCCACTTGTTACAAAATTGTTTTGCAGGAACACCTAGCAGGATATGCCCTACACATCATGACCCAGGGACGCGTTTTCACAAATATGGCAAGAGCTAAATTGGAGATAGACGTTGTACCGGATATGGAAACTTAGCTTGATTAATGGGCAGCAATTTAGGCTAGATTATCTTTATTTCTAAAGGGGTAATGAGCTGATTAGTGGTCTATCTACCTAAAATAAGTTACCTACACATGTATAAATACCCATCTTCCTCATTCGGAAGAACACACACAACATACGACACAACTCTCAACACTTAGACACTCAGTGATCCTTGTACTCAGCTCATTATCATCCGAAGTTGTAACTACATTTTTATTATATTGAAATTGGTGATCGGTAGTTGCCATCACCCGAGGTTTTTTATGCCGGAGATCATACATTGATCAAGGGCTTTTTCCTCGTATAAATCATTGTGTCTTTGTATCTTTATCACAGAAGTGATCCTTTACTTTCATAGCTAACCAAGCATCATACCCCGTTTACATAAAGTTTGGTTACATTATCCTTGTGTGATTTTTGACCAAAACAGTTTGGCGCCCACCGTGGGGCAATTGGTGCTTCATTCATAAAGAAAATCTTTTGTTCGAAATCATTTCAAAGAGTTACATGGCTTCATCATTGAAGAACACCTCCACGGCGATGTCTACAATCACCTCAGCACAAACCACTCTACCTCCTCCACCGGCAGGATCCCAGAGAAATGCTGAGAAGAGACCAACCCCTTCTTTCTCTAAACCTCCATCTTCTTCTGCTATGAATTCTTCTATTCCCAGTACTAGTGATGTGTTTGCTTTAATTTTGCAGATGAAGGATCGTATGCAGCGGCAGGATGAAACTAATGACAGGATCCTCAGGGAGATTGGAGATCTCAAAAGACAAAAGAAAGCGGCAGAGGATCATTCCCCACTGATGCCAAAATCCTTGAGTTTTGAGACTCCAATGGTCACCTCTCAGCCATCAGGGATCCCAGACGTACAGATCACAGGGGAGACGAGAGGATTACATCTCAAGTCAGCAGCAATGACTCAGACATCGGGCTCGTATTTTCAGCCAGCAGGATCCTATCCTCAGTATATGGGATCCTTCATGAATCCGGGAGCCTATCCGGGGGCACAGCAGTTTCAAGGATCCTACTTTATCTCAGGATCATTCCAGGGCCAAGGATCCTCCTTTATCCCAGGATCATCCCAGGTTCAAGGATCCTCCTTCGTTCCAGGATCATCCCAGATACCAGGATCCTTACAGATGCCAGGATCCCTAAAAAGTTTGCAAACAGGGAGTCTAGATGTCCATCAAGGGGACTTCATTCCAATGCAGACTATAGCTTCCACTGGTCCCTCCGTTGTTCCAGAATCCCAGCAATATGGATTCCCTAACTTGAACCCAATGGGAGGTAACACTTTAAATAATTATCCTACCACTAACCATGGATTCATGCAGGATACAGGTACCAATCATGTTATGGCCAGGGAACTACAGAAACTAAAGGACATGATCTCAAGTGTTCCAGGGGTAGTCAAGCCTATCCCAGAGATTGCAGATGGGAGCCACAAGGTATCTCGCTTTGCACCACCAATCTGTGATGCAGAGGTACCCAAAAGGTTCCATATCCCTACCATGAAGTTGTATGACGGCACAACGGATCCAGAGGAGCATATAGCACAATACAGGGAAAGGATGGAGATCAATCCTATCCCGGAAAAATTGAAGGAAGCATGCCTATGTAAAGGATTTGGATCTACTCTTACTGGATCAGCCCTCAAATGGCTGCTAAGTCTTCCCCCTTACTCTATTACTTCATTTGCTAATTTAGTTAATTTATTCAATAACCAATTTTCTTGTAGTAGAAAATTTGAAAAATTAACTAGTGATTTATACAGGATAACTCAAAATCATAACGAATCATTAAGAGATTATA
Organism: Helianthus annuus; assembly: GCF_002127325.2. Lineage (NCBI taxonomy): Eukaryota > Viridiplantae > Streptophyta > Magnoliopsida > Asterales > Asteraceae > Helianthus > Helianthus annuus. The sequence continues at coordinate 130,063,181 of NC_035440.2, forward strand.
TAACTAAATTTAGTAAAGAATCCTTGGATATTCCCAACTTGGATATGGCTACGGCTGTTGAAGCCTTCAAAATGGGACTTCTTAAGGATTCATTATTCTATGATGATCTTGTTATGACACCTTGCAGGAACTTAGATGAAGTAAGAACTCGAGCACTCAGGTTTATCCGGCTAGAGGATGACAAGAGGATCCAGGAGAGACAAGTAGGATCCTCAAAACAAGATAAGCAAGGATCCTTCTTCAAAAGCAACAAGTTCAAATCCTACCATAGAAACGAGAACAAGAATGTGCATGCTGTCGACCAAGAAGAGGATGATGAAGAATATCCTCCAATCTCAGAATATTGTTTTTCCGTTGATAATCATGAACTAATCCTTGCAATGCAGAATCTAGGTGAAAAGGCTAGGTGGCCCAGGAAGAATGATAAACCATCCGGGACTAAAGACAAGTCCAAATGGTGTGCATACCATGAGGATTTCGGCCATCTGACTGAAGATTGCATAGCCTTAAGAAAGGAAATTGGATACCTGCTAAGCAAGGGGCATCTAAAAGAATTATTGGGGAGAAAAAAGCAAAGGACCCAGGATCCTGAAAGGATCCCTGAAAAGGCTCCAGCACCTCCGGCAAACGCACAAGTGATTAACTTCATATCCGGAGGATCAGACATTTGTGGAACATCCTTCTCAGCGGCCAAAAGACATGCAAAAGAATCAAAAATGGATAATGGAGAAAGGCCTATTAGAACCTCAAGCGTCTCAGAAGGAAAGATGATAACATTTGATGAGGATGATCGCATTAATGTTCAGGATCCTCACCATGATAGCTTAGTTATCACTCTCTTTATCTCTAACCATTTTGTCCGCAGGATCCTTATTGACGGAGGGAGCTCAGTGAACATTATCCAGCTTGATGTCTTGAAGAAAATGGGAATCCCAGAATCAGACATCACACCAAGATCCTCCGTGCTGGTGGGATTCAGTGGAGAAACGAAGAAAACTCTGGGGGACATCAAACTCCCAATCTACGTGGAAGGATTACATAATTACCAAAAATTTTGTGTTATTGACTGTTTATCTTGTTGCAACGTTATCCTTGGCAGGCCTTGGATACATGACATGAAAGCAGTTCCGTCTACCTACCATCAATGTGTGAAGCTCCCTAGCCCATGGGGGATAATCAAGATCGACAGTGACCAGCAAGAAGCTAAGGATTGCTATACCTCATCCATGAAGCCAACCTCGAAACCAAGGGAGCAATAGCAATTACAGTATCCTCCGAGGAACGTCTTGGAGGCAAGGGAACAAGATGTAGATGAAATCCTCTTGGATCCTAGTGATCCTGAATCAAAAATCTATATCGGATCAGGGATCCTTGGCAAAATGAAAGAAGACATGATATCCTTCCTCAAAAGAAGAAAATCCACCTTTGCTTGGAAACATGAAGATATGACAGGTATATCTAAGGATATTATTACTCACAAACTTGGCATTGACAGGTCTATCAAGCCAATCCATCAAAAAAGGAGGAAGTTTGCACCAGAAAGGAATGCCATTATCCAAGAAGAAGTAGAGAGACTACTTCGAGCAGGTATGATCAGAGAGGTAAAGTATCCTAAATGGTTAGCCAATGTGGTCGTTGTCCAAAAGAAAAACGGAAAGTGGAGGGTATGTGTCGATTTCACTGATTTGAATAAGGCATGTCCCAAGGATCCTTTCCCATTACCCCACATTGACTCCATGGTGGATGCAACAGCGGGGCATGAACTGTTAACTTTTATGGATGCATCATCCGGATTCCAACAAATCCAGATGGAACCATCTGACCAAGAGGATACAGCCTTTATGACCCCAACCGGTTTATATTGTTATATTGCCATGCCTTTTGGACTAAGAAATGCAGGTGCAACATATCAAAGGCTGGTAAATATGATGTTCAAAGATCAAATTGGAAAAACTATGGAGGTGTACATAGATGATATGGTGGTCAAGTCAAAGAAAGCTGAGGATCACCTAAGGGACTTGGAAGAAGCATTCGATATCCTTGATAGTTACAACATGAAACTTAATCCTTCAAAATGCCATTTTGGTGTTAAGGCAGGAAAGTTCTTAGGATACATGGTAACCCAGAGGGGCATTGAAGCAAGCCCGGAACAAATCAAAGCATTAATAAATATCAAATCTCCTGCCAATGCCAAGGATGTTCAAAGACTAACAGGCAGGATAGCAGCTTTGAACAGGTTCATATCGAAATCCTCAGAAAAGTGCAAAGAATTCTACGATATCCTAAGGAAGAATAAGAAGTTCGAATGGACTGAGAAGCATGAGAATGCTTTACAAGCCCTTAAAGAATATATGTCCTCAGCACCAGCATTAGCAAAACCGGAGAAAGGAGATGTGTTATCCTTATACCTAGCGGTATCCTCAACCGCTGTAAGTGCAGTCCTCGTCAAGGATCATGAAGGTACACAATATCCTATCTACTATGTAAGTAAAAGTTTGCTTGATGCCGAATCCAGGTACTCACACCTCGAAAAACTTATCCTTGCATTAATCATGGCATCCACTAAGTTAAGGCATTATTTTGAAACCCATACTATTGTTGTTAAAACTAATTTTCCAATTAAGAATGTCCTCAGGAAACCGGATATGTCAGGAAGAATGGCTAAGTGGGCAGTGAAGCTTAGTGCCCATGATATAAGATACGAACCAAGAACAGCCATTAAATCTCAAGCATTAGCTGACTTTGTGGCTGATTTCAGTAGTGATCTACAAAAGGAAGCAGAATTGGAGGTCCAACAGCTGGATGAGACCAAGGATCCTTGGATCCTACACACTGACGGATCCTCAAATATCAAAGGCACAGGGCTAGGGATCCTACTAAAATCGCCACAGGGGGACATAATACCCCACTCCATAGCCTGTGAGTTCCAAGCAACTAACAATGAGGCTGAATATGAAGCCTTAATTGCTGGCTTACAGATTGCTAAGGATATGGGGGTAAGATATCTCGAAGTATATGTAGATTCATTATTGATCACCAATCACTTTAATGGATCCTATGCTGTTAAAGGTGAAAAACTAACCAAATATTTAGAGATAGTCAAACAATTGGCACTCTCTTTTGTTTCTTTTAGCTTAACACAGGTACCAAGGGAGGATAACACGGAAGCTGATGCATTGGCCAACTTAGGATCATCCTTGAAGATTCCAGAAGATATAAGTATCCCTATCATCCATATCCTGGCTCCTGCTATTAAAAAACAGGTGGCCATGGAAATAGAAGAGGATACTGCAATGATCCCTAATGAAGAAGCCCAATCTTATTCAGGATCATGGATCTCACCAATCATGAGATACTTGCAAAATGGAGAGATCCCAATGGGAGAAAATCCTAGAGCTTTCAGGATCAAGGTATCTCAATTTACAATCTTAAATAACATGCTGTATAAACGATCCCTTGCAGGACCATATTTAAGATGTATTGAGGATCCTGAAATTGAAGAAGTGTTGAGAGACTTCCATGAAGGAGATTGTGGAAACCACACTGGGGGCAGGGCATTATTCTCGAGGATCCTCAGAACAGGGTACTACTGGCCAACCATGAAAAGGGATGCTGTAGAGTATGCTAAAAAGTGTGATCCTTGCCAAAGACATAGCAATATCCTCCATCAACCAGCTGAATTATTACACCCAATACCATCCTCTTGGCCGTTCATGAGATGGGGAATGGATATAGTTGGCAAGCTTCCTAAAGCACCTGGTGGAAAAGTATTTATGCTCGCCATGACTGACTATTTTTCCAAGTGGATAGAAGCTGAAGCCTTCGCTCAAGTCAGAGAAAAGGAAGTCATATCCTTCATTAAAAGAAACATTATAACTAGATTTGGCATTCCCTCTGAAATTGTATGTGATAATGGCTCCCAATTCATTGGAAGCAGAACCACTAACTTTTGTGACAGTTGGGGAATCAAGATGATAACATCAACACCAGTTCATCCACAAGCCAATGGTCAAGCAGAATCATCCAACAAGATCATCATCAACAATCTGAAGAAGAAGCTAGGATCCAAGAAAGGAAAATGGGCAGAGGAGTTACCTTATGTGCTATGGGCTGATAGGACAACTCCCAAGAATGCCACTGGCCAAACACCTTTCTCTTTAGTATTTGGGGCAGAAGCAGTGATCCCAACAGAGATGGTGATCCCAACTGCTAGAACAAGTGCTCGTGATCCTGAAGAAAATGCTACAATCCTAGCTCAGGATTTGGATACTATTGAGGAAAACAGGGATCTAGCTAGGATAAGGATGGCAAGCTACCAACAAAGGATGGCTGGTGCCTACAACAAGAATGTCAGGATAAGGAAGTTCCAAGTCGGAGATATGGTGTTGAGAAAAGCATTTCAAATACATCAATCCTGCTGACGGGAAGCTAGCACCAAAATGGGAAGGTCCCTACTTGATTGAAGCTGAAGCAGGAAAGGGGGCATACAGGTTGCTAACCATGGAAGGAAACTTGTTACCAAGAGCCTGGAATGCTGTTCACTTAAAGAAATATTTCATGTGAACATGATCCTTCCTGCATGTGATCCTTACATTGAAGTATCCTTGAAGGATCCTGGAGATATCGGTGATCCTTACTCAGGTAATATGCTTATCCTAAAACTATTGCATTTTCTTACTTTTTGCCTAAGGATAAGGATCATGTATCCTTCATCCTCTACTCACAAACCATTTGAGTTATGATAGTTCAGGTATCTTCAGCATATCATCAAAGATCTTCAAAAGCATCACAGATCCTCGGGTCCAACCCCAGTTATCCTTGGGATTATCCCCAGTTTCCGCCAGCAGCGCACGATGATCCTGATATAGTTCACGTCTTTGGGATCAGTACCCACTTTCGGGGCTGGCGACCTCATCGTACTGGCTATACCCAGGATCCTACGTATAATGGTGGACGCACCATACATCCGTTCCTAAGGTTTCTAACGTTTTCACGTTAGCTAAGGTTTTGACATTTTCATGTCACTAAGTTTGGATAGTTGCCAGAAAGGGCCATACTCCAGTTTACATACGATCCTTTGGGCTTGTCCCCAGTTATCCTTTGGGCTCATCCCCAGTTATCCTATGGGCTTGTCCCCAGTGATCCTCCGGGATCATCCCCAGTTATCTTTTTGGGCTTGTCCCCAGTGATCCTCTGGAATCATCCTCAGTTATACTTTGGGCATGTCCCCAGTTACTCATTTATCTTTTACATTGGCTTAGTCCCAAGTTACATCTCACTTTTCAGGTTTTGGAAGTCTAAACATATAAGGATCTTTAATCCTTATTAATTGTCAAAGTCTTATCTATGTTGTCTTGATTGAAGGTTAGGATCCTTACGTGGATCCTCAGGTATGATCCTTGACTATTTTTGACTATACTCTTTATCCTAACCAACCCTTATACTTTGACAACCGAACCTATGATCCTTGAACTAAAACGCTTTAAGAATTTTCAATATAAGGATATTTGATCCAGGATCATATCCTAAGTTTATTAAACACTTTTTCAAACTCTCGTTATTTTAACAAATATAGCAATTAAGAAATAAGAGGATTATTGAAGGATAACAACGCAAGATAAGCCAGAAAAGTTAAGTTATATTATTAAACAAAAGGATCATTAACCCTTTCAAAAAGTTGTCAAAATTGCCAACCCACATTTCTACCAGCAAAACGTGGCCCGTCCACATGGGTTGGCAAAGGGTGTCCATTGTCTATGCGGTCTTAGCATTTTTGCAGGAAAGTAAAAGCGGCAGGATCACAAAGGCTTCATCCCCCAAACAGAGGATCCCTCCACCTTTTGTAATCCTACCTATTGTTCAAAGGATCCAGGATCCTCAACCCTAAACTATTGTTTAAATTACAAACCATAATTGTTCACAAACACCACTACCGCAAAAAACCACTACCAATCCTAAAAAATTGGGCTCCGGCCTAGTCTCAAAATATCCATCATCGCCCAATCATGCAGCCTACACCTTCGCTGCTTCATCACCACCAGCATCTCCACCTTGATCCCTCTCGACATCACCTCCCTCCAGCATTGGGATATCCTCAGCATCATCGTCATCTTCCAACTCTGCTAGCCTTGCCTTCCAACCTTCGACATCCCATGTGCTCCTGTCAAAGGAAGGATCCTGAGCCTCCGTAGCCATCTGCAGTTGTATCTTGTACATGGTTACCGCGGCAGAGACCTTAGCGTCTTGGGTAATGTCATGCTTCTCATAATCAAACTTGATCAACGCTTTAACAGCCTCATCTTTGACTGCCCGGATCTCCTTCTCAAGATCGGCAATCTTAAGATCCTTCAGCCCACACGTCTGTTGAAGGTCAGCAATTTGACGATCCTGATCCTCAACCTGATTGACGTAAGTCTCCATTTCGGAGAATTTCTAAAGAAGACAACAGGAAAGCAACATCAGACACATGTGATCCTCGGACTTGTCGAAGACAATTAACAGGGGCAGTGATCCTAACCTCATCAAAATAGTCAAGGAATTGCTGACGGAGAAGAGGAAATCCTTGAAGGTCATCTGAAGCCTTCCTCTTTTTCCCTTTGCCTCGGGCAGGTGCTTTAGGGGCTGAGACTGAAGGGCTGGCAGCAGGAGCCTTCTTCTTCTTAGAAGACGTGACATTGGCAAGGTCACTTATCCCAAACATGGAGGCAGATTTAACAGACCTGGCAGATTTTCCGGCACCTACACAATTCAAAAACAAGATAAGTTCCCTTGTTAAATTAAATACTTTCACATAAAACTTATTTTTATGAGGATACTTACTTGACATTGTGGCAGACGCAGAGGATATCTCTTGAGAATCTTGGATAATAATCTGGAAGCTTCGAACTTCAGGATCAAGCTTCTTGAAAGCTAACACTCTCTCTTTGGCAGCAGGGGTCAACTTTAAGTGAGCAACGGAGATAGCTGCATAAAAAAAGAAAAGACATCAGTGATCCTCATCATATGAGACAGAACTGATAGTGATCCTTCGAGGATCCTCTATCCTACCATGAGTGGCCCATTCCTTGGGCAGATCCTTCCCATCCGGGATGGAATCCCTCTTAACAAAGAAAAATCGACGTTTCCAGTTGGTATCATTCTTGGTCACTTTGAAAATAGGGTGATCCTCCCCAGCTTTCCGTTTCAACAAGTACCGGTGAGAACCAAAGGTGGTGAGATCATAAAGTTCAGCTAACTCTGACATCCCCAAATCAATCCCTTCTTGCTCGATGATCCTCTCGAAGGTATATAGAACCCTCCAGATCATCGGCATAGCTTGGATATATGAGATGCCGGCAAGAGAAAAGAAGGATTGGGTAAATGTCGGAAAAGGATATGAGTACCCGATGAGGAAAGGGGTAGCAGGAAAGGCCACCCAAGTGTCCGAAACAAAATCACTCAAAGCAGTAGGGTCAAAAGGCTTAAAAACAACATTCGCCGGGAAGCAATGGCGAATCTTGTCTATCTGGATATCGGTAAAACAGCACCTCTCCATAGGAGAATCCTTGATAATCCCCTGGCTTTTCAAGGGACTATCCTTCTTAGAGCCTTTGTGCGGTGAATTCCGAAGAAGCATGTTCGAGACAAAAAACAGAGTAAAAGCAAGAAAGAACAGAGCAAAGAAGAGAAAGAAGAAGATGATACCTGATCAAGAGTCTTCAATGATGGTTATAAAGGGAGATACTTCGAATTTAAATACAAAATGATCCTAACCCTATCTCCTATTTATAATGATGATTTGCAGGGATCGTCACATCAGTGACGTAAATATCACAACGGCTAGTCCATGTGCAACGGCTAGTAACCCGGAATCGTCCGTTAGAGATAAGCTCAAAACAAAATATAACTCATCTATTTACAATTAACTCCTTATATTTTGGGGGCAATTGTTGGGGCTGGATTTTACTATAAATGATCCTTATACGTGATCCTGACCAGTGATCCTTGTTTCTTTGGCAGATAGTGATCCTCAGCCAGACTTCAGGATCAGGATCATGGGACGATATGGTGATCCTTACACTAACGGTCACTTCCACTTGTTACAAAATTGTTTTGCAGGAACACCTAGCAGGATATGCCCTACACATCATGATCCAGGGACGCGTTTTCACAAATATGGCAAGAGCTAAATTGGAGATAGACGTTGTACCGGATATGGAAACTTAGCTTGATTAATGGGCAGCAATTTAGGCTAGATTATCTTTATTTCTAAAGGGGTAATGAGCTGATTAGTGGTCTATCTACCTAAAATAAGTTACCTACACATGTATAAATACCCATCTTCCTCATTCGGAAGAACACACACAACATACGACACAACTCTCAACACTTAGACACTCAGTGATCCTTGTACTCAGCTCATTATCATCCGAAGTTGTAACTACATTTTTATTATATTGAAATTGGTGATCGGTAGTTGCCATCACCCGAGGTTTTTTATGCCGGAGATCATACATTGATCAAGGGCTTTTTCCTCGTATAAATCATTGTGTCTTTGTATCTTTATCACAGAAGTGATCCTTTACTTTCATAGCTAACCAAGCATCATACCCCGTTTACATAAAGTTTGGTTACATTATCCTTGTGTGATTTTTGACCAAAACCCCCACCATATAAGAAAAATATGATTACAACTTCGGATAGTAATGAGCTGAGTACAAGGATCACTATTGCTTCGAGTGTCTAAGTGTGTGAGAGTTGCGTTGTATGTCGTGTGTCTTCTTCCAAATGATGGAGAGTGGTATTTATACAAGTGTAGGTGACCTATTTTAGGTAAAAGGACTAATTATCAGCTCATTACCCCTTTAGAAATAAAAGACAATCTAGCCTAAATTGCCGCCCATAAATCAAGCCATGTTTCCATATCCTGTGCAACGTCTATCTCCGATTAAGCTCTTGCCATAATTGTGAAGACGCGTCCCTTGATCATGATGCTTAGAGCGTATCCTGCTAGATATTCCTGCAAAAATAACATTGCATTAAGCGAAGATGATCGTTAGTATGAGGATCCTATAATGTCCATGATCCTGATCCTGAAGTCCTGCTGAGGATCACTATCTGCCAAAGAAACAAGGATCACTGGTTAGGATCACGTGTAAGGATCACCTATAATAAAAATCCAGCCCTAACAATTGCCCCAAAATATAAAGAGTTTATTGTAAATTGACGAGTTATATTTTGTTTCGATCTTATCTCCAACGGGCGACTCCGAATAACTAGCCGTTACACATGGACTAGCCGTTGCGATCATTACGTCATAGATGTGACAATCCCTGCAGATCATGATTATAAATAGGAGATAGGGTGAGGATCAGTTTGTATTTAAATTCAGGATATACTCCCTTTATATTCTCCACCGAAGATTGATCAGGTATTCTCCTCTTCTCTCTTTCCTTCTTCCTTCTCTTGCTCTGTTTTTCTGTTGTGAGAATGTTGCTACGAAACTCTCCTCATAAGGATCACGAGAAGAGCAGTCCCCTGAAAAGCCAAGGGATCATTAAGGATTCTCCTACGGAGAGATGTTGCTTTACCGATGCTCATGTAGATAGGATTCGTCATTGTTTCCCGGCGGATGCTGTTTTCAAATCCTTCACATCCACTGCTTTGAGTGATTTTATCTCCGACACCTGGGTGGCTTTTCCTGCAACTCCGTTCTCCATAGGATATTCGTATCCTTTTCCAGCCTTCACCCAATCTTTCTTTTCCTTAACCGGCATCTCTTATATCCAAGCTATGCCGATGATCTGGAGGGTTCTGTATACCTTCGAGAGGATCATCGAGCAGAAAGGGATTGACCTAGGGATGGCGGAGTTGGCCGAGCTTTATGATCTTACCTCGTTTGGCTCTTATCGATATTTGTTGAAACGGAAAGCTGGGGAGGATCACCCTGTTTTTAAGGTTACAAAAAATGATACATATTGGAAGCGACGCTTCTTCTTTGTCAGAAGGGATACCATCCCTTATGGGAAGGATCTGCCCAAGGAGTGGGCCACTCATGGTAGGATAGAGGATCCTCGAAGGATCACTATCAGACTTGTCTCTTATGATGAGGATCACTAATGTCCTTTTTATCTTTTGTGCAGCTATATCCATTGCTCATCTTAAGTTAACTCCTGCTGCAAGAGAGAGGGTTTTAGCTTTCAAAAAGCTTGATCCTGAGACCAGAAGTTTTCAAGTCACCGTCCAAGATTCACAAGAAGTATCCTCCGCATCTGCCACTATGTCAAGTAAGTATCCTTATTAAAAAGTAAGTTATATGTAAGACTGTTTAGTTAGTAAGGGAACTTATCTGGTTTTGATTGTGTAGGCGCTGGGAAACCTGCTAAGTCTGCCAAGTCTGCCTCCAAGTTCGGGATTGATGAACTTGCCAATGTCAAGTCTTCAAGAAAGAAGACCCCTGCTGCTAGTCCCTCTACTTCTGCCCCTAAAGCTCCTATTAGGGATAAGGGAAAGAAGAGAAAGGTTTCTGAGGATCTTCAAGGATTTCCCCTGATTCGCCAGCAGTTTCTTGATTCTGTCAACGAGGTTAGGATCACTGCCTCTGTTGGTTATCCTGATGGTTTTTGAGGATCACCTGTGTCTGACGTCATATCTTGTTGTTTTTGCAGAAATTTACTGAAATAGAGAGTTATGTTAACCACGTTGAAGATCAGGATCGCCAGATTGCCGACCTTCAACAGATGGGTGTGCTGAAGGATCTCAAGATCGCTGATCTTGAGAAGGAGATCCGGGCTGTTAAGGATGAGGCTGTCAAAGCATTGATCAAGTTTGATTATGAGAAGCATGACATTACTCAGGACGCTAAAGTCTCTGCCGCGATAGCTATGTACAAGATACAACTGTAGATGGCTACAGAGGCTCAGGATCCTTCCTTTGATAAGAGCACATGGGATGTTGAAGGCTGGAAAGCAAGGCTAGCAGAGTTGGAGGATGACGATGATGCTGAGGATATCCCTACGCTCGAAGGTGGAGATGCTGGTAAGGATCAGGGGGAGGCAAGTGGAGCTGGTGGTGATGGTGCAGCGAAGGTTTGAGCTGCAAGATTGGGCGATGATGGAAACTTCTAGACATAGCCGGAGCCCAGTTTTTTTGAATTTTGATAGTAGTTTGTGGTATTTGAAACAATTATGGTCTGTAATCTCCGAACAATAGTTTTTAGGGTTGAGGATCCTGGATCCTTCGAACAATAGGTAGGATTACAAAAGGTGGAGGGATCCTCTGTTTGGGGGATGAAGCCTTTGTGATCCTGCCGCTTTTAATTTCCTGCACAATGCTAAGACCGCATAGACAATGGACACCCTTTGCCAACCCATGTGGACGGGCCACGTTTTGCTGGTAGAAACGTGGGTTGGCAATTTTGACAACTTTTTGCAAGGGTTAAAGATCCTTTTGCTAATAATATAACCTTAATCTTTCTGGCTTATCCCGTGTTGTTATCCTTATCTTCTTGTTTCTCAATTGTTTTTGGTAGTATATTTGTTAAAGTGACAAGAGTTAAAAATATGCTTAATAAATTTAGGATATGATCCTAGATCAAATATCCTCATATTGAAGATTCTCAAAGTGCTTTAGTTCAAGGATCATAGGTTCAGTTGTCAAGGTCTAAAGGTTTTTCAAATGAATAATGAAATTAAAAATAGTTAAGGATCATACCTGAGGATCCAAGTTAGGATCCTAACCTTTAATCGGGATAACCACAAGTAAAACTTTAATGGATGATAAGGATTAAGGATCCTTATTTGTTTAACTTCGAGAACCTGAAAGATGGAACATATCTTGGGACTAAGCCAATGTAAGAGATAAATTAGTAGCTGGGGACATGCCCAAAGGATAACTGAGAATGATCCTGGAGGATCACTGGGGACGAGCCCATAGTATAACTGGGGACAAGCCCAAAGGATAACTGGGGACAAGCCCAAAGGATCGTATGTAAACTGGAGTATGGCCCTTTCTGGCGACTATCCAAACTTAGTGACATGAAAATGTCAAAACCTTAGCTAACGTGAAAACGCTAGAAACCTTAGGAACGGATGTATGGTACGTCTACCATTATACGTAGGATCCTAAATATAGCCAGTACGATGAGGTTGTCAGCCCCGGAAGTGGGTACTGGTCCCAAAGACGTGAACTATATCAGGATCATCGTGCGCTGCTGGCGGAAACTGGGGATAATCCCAAGGATAACTGGGGTTGGACCCAAGGATCTGCGGTGCTTTTGAAGATCTTTGACGATATGCTGAAGATACCTGAACTATCATAACTCAAATGTTTCGTGAGTAGAGGATGAAGGATACATGATCCTTATCCTTAGGTAAAAAGTAAGAAAATGCAATAGTTTCTAGGATAAGCATATTACCAGAGTAAGGATCACTGATATCACCGGGATCCTTCAAGGATACTTCAATGTAAGGATCACATGCATGAAGGATCATGTTCACATGAAATATTTCTTTAAGTGAACAACATTCCAGGCTCTTGGCAATAAGTTTCCTTCCATGGTTAGCAACCTGTATGCCCCCTTTCCTGCTTCAGCTTCAATCAAGTAGGGACCTTCCCATTTTGGTGCTAACTTCCTGTTAGGGCTGGATTTTTATAGGTGATCCTTACACATGATCCTAACCAGTGATCCTTGTTTCTTTGGCAGACAGTGATCCTCAGCAGAACTTCAGGATCAGGATCATGGGACATAATGGTGATCCTCATACTAACGGCCACTTCCGCTTAATACAATATTGTTTTGCAGGAACATCTAGCAGGATATGCTCTAAAGACCATGATCCAGGGACGCGTCTTCACAAATATGGCAAGAGCTAAATCAGAGATAGACGTTGCACAGGATATGGAAACATGGCTTGATTCATGGGCAGCAATTTAGGCTAGATTGTCTTTATTTCTAAAGGGGTAATGAGCTGATAATTAGTCATTTTACCTAAAATAGGTCACCTACACATGTATAAATACCACTCTTCTTCATTCGGAAGAACACACACAACATACGACACAACTCTCAAACACTTAGACACTCAGTGATCCTTGTACTCAGCTCATTATCATCCAAAGTTGTAATCATATTTTTATTATATTGAAGTTGGTGATCGGTAGTTGCCATCACCCGAGGTTTTTTATGCCGGAGATCATACATTGATCAAGGGCTTTTTCCTCGTATAAATCATTGTGTTTTTGCATCCTTTATCACAGAAGTGATCCTTTACTTTCATTATTAACCAAGCATCATACCCCGTATACATAAAGTTTGGTTACATTATCCTTGTGTGATTTTTGACCAAAACAGTTTGGCGCCCACCGTGGGGCAATTGGTGCTTCATTCATAAGAAAATCTTTTGTTCGAAATCATTTCAAAGAGTTACATGGCTTCATCATTGAAGAACACGTCCACGGCGATGTCTGCAGTCACCTCATCACAGATCACCTTGCCTCCTCCACCGGCAGGATCTCAGAAAAATACTGAGAAGAGATCAACTCCCACTTCCTCTAAACCTCTATCTTCTTCTGCTATGAATTCTTCTATTCCCAGTACTAGTGATGTATTTGCTTTAATTTTGCAGATGAAGGATCGTATGCAGCGGCAAGATGAAACCAACGAAAGGATCCTCAGGGAAATTGGAGATCTCAAAAGACAAAAGAAAGCGGCAGAGGATCATTCTCCACTGATGCCCAAATCCTTGAGCTTCGATACTCCAATGATCACTTCCCAGCCATCAGGGATCCCCGACGTGCAAATCATAGGGGAGTCAAGAGGATCACGTCTCAACTCGGCAGCAATGACTCAGACATCAGATTCACATTTTCAGCCAATAGGATCCTATCCTCAATACATGGGATCCTTCATGAATCCGGGAGCCTATCCGGGGGCACAGCAGTTTCAAGGATCCTACTTTATTCCAGGATCATCCCAGGTTCAAGGATCCTCCTTCATTCCAGGATCATCCCAGGTTCAAGGATCCTCCTTCATTCCAGGATCATCCCAGATACCAGGATCCTTACAGATGCCAGGATCCCTAAAAAGTTTGCAAACAGGAAGTCCAGATGTCCATCAAGGGGACTTCATTCCAATGCAGACCATTGCTTCCACTGGTCCCGCCGTTGTTCCAGAATCCCAGCAATATGGATTCCCTAACTTGAACCCAATGGGAGGTAACACTTTAAATAATTATCCTACCACTAACCTTGGATTCATGCAGGATACAGGTACCAATCACGCTATGGCCAGGGAATTACAGAAACTAAAAGACATGATCTCAAGTGTTCCAGGGGTAGTCAAGCCTATCCCAGAGATTGCAGATGGAAGCCACAAGGTATCTCGCTTTGCACCACCAATTTGTGATGCAGAGGTACCCAAAAGGTTCCATATCCCTACCATGAAGCTGTATGATGGCACAACGGATCCAGAGGAGCATATAGCACAATACAGGGAAAGGATGGAAATCAATCCTATCCCAGAAAAGTTGAAAGAAGCATGCCTATGTAAAGGATTTGGATCCACTCTAACTGGATCAGCTCTTAAATGGCTGCTAAGTCTTCCCCCCTACTCTATTACTTCATTTGCTAATTTAGTTAATTTATTCAATAACCAATTCTCTTGTAGTAGAAAATTTGAAAAATTAACTAGCGATTTATACAGGATAACTCAAAATCATAACGAATCATTAAGGGATTATATAACTAAATTTAGTAAAGAATCCTTGGACATTCCCAACTTGGATATGGCTACGGCTGTTGAAGCCTTCAAAATGGGACTGCTTAAGGATTCATTATTCTATGATGATCTTGTTATGACACCATGCAGGAATTTAGATGAAGTAAGAACTCGAGCACTCAGGTTTATCCGGCTAGAGGACGACAAGAGGATCCAGGAAAGACAAGCAGGATCCTCAAAACAAGATAAGCAAGGATCCTCCTTCAAAAGCAACAAGTTCAAATCCTACCATAGAAACGAGAACAAGAATGTGCATGCTGTTGACCAAGAAGAGGATGATGAAGAATATCCTCCAATCTCAGAATATTGTTTTTCCGTTGATAATCATGAACTGATCCTTGCAATGCAGAACCTAGGTGAAAAAGCCAGATGGCCCAGGAAGAATGATAAACCATCCGGGACTAAGGATAAGTCCAAATGGTGTGCATACCATGAGGATTTCGGGCATCTAACTGAAGATTGCATAGCCTTAAGAAAAGAAATTGGATACCTGCTAAGCAAGGGGCATCTAAAAGAATTATTGGGGAGAAAAAAGCAAAGGACCCAGGATCCTGAAAGGATCCCTGAAAAGGCTCCAGCACCTCCGGCAGACGCACAAGTGATTAACTTTATATCCGGAGGATCGGACATTTGTGGTACATCCTTTTCAGCGGCCAAAAGACATGCAAAAGAATCAAAAATGGATAATGGAGAAAGGCCTATTAGAACCTCAAGTGTCTCAGAAGGGAAGATGATAACATTTGATGAGAACGATCGCATTAACATTCAGGATCCTCACCATGATAGTTTAGTTATCACTCTCTTTATCTCTAACCATTTTGTCCGCAGGATCCTTATTGACGGAGGGAGCTCAGTGAACATTATCCAGCTTGATGTCCTGAAGAAGATGGGAATCCCAGAATCAGACATCACACCAAGATCCTCCGTGCTTGTAGGATTCAGTGGAGAAACGAAGAAAACTCTGGGGGACATCAAACTCCCAATCTACATGGAAGGATTACATAATTACCAAAAATTTTGCGTTATTGACTGTTTATCTTGTTGCAACGTTATCCTTGGCAGGCCTTGGATACATGACATGAAAGCAGTTCCGTCTACCTACCATCAATGTGTGAAGCTCCCTAGCCCATGGGGGATAATCAAGATCGACAGTGATCAGCAAGAGGCTAAGGATTGCTATACCTCATCCATGAAGCCAACCTCGAAGCCAAGGGAGCAATAGCAATTACAGTATCCTCCAAGGAATGTCTTGGAGGCAAGGGAACAAGATGTGGACGAAATCCTCTTGGATCCTGGTGATCCTGAATCAAAAATCTATATTGGATCAGGGATCCTTGGCAAGATGAAAGAAGACATGATATCCTTCCTCAAAAGAAGAAAATCTACCTTTGCTTGGAAACATGAAGACATGACAGGTATATCTAAGGATATTATTACTCACAAACTTGGCATTGACAGGTCTATCAAACCAATCCATCAAAAAAGGAGGAAGTTTGCACCAGAGAGGAATGCCATTATCCAAGAAGAAGTAGAGAGACTACTTCGAGCAGGTATGATCAGAGAGGTAAAATATCCTAAATGGTTAGCCAATGTGGTTGTTGTACAAAAGGAAAACGGAAAGTGGAGGGTATGTGTCGATTTCACTGATTTGAATAAGGCATGTCCCAAGGATCCTTTCCCATTACCCCACATTGACTCCATGGTGGATGCAACAGCGGGGCATGAACTGTTGACCTTTATGGATGCATCATCTGGGTTCCAACAAATCCAGATGGAACCATCTGACCAAGAGGATACAGCCTTTATGACCCCAACCGGTTTATATTGTTATATTGCCATGCCTTTTGGACTAAGAAATGCAGGTGCAACATATCAAAGGCTGGTAAATATGATGTTCAAAGATCAAATTGGAAAAACTATGGAGGTGTACATAGATGATATGGTGGTCAAGTCAAAGAAAGCTGAGGATCACCTAAGGGACCTGGAAGAAGCATTCGATATCCTTGATAGTTACAACATGAAACTTAATCCTTCAAAATGCCATTTTGGTGTTAAGGCAGGAAAGTTCTTAGGATACATGGTAACCCAGAGGGGCATTGAAGCAAGCCCGGAACAAATCAAAGCATTAATAAATATCAAATCTCCTGCCAATGCCAAGGATGTTCAAAGACTGACAGGCAGGATAGCAGCTTTGAACAGGTTCATATCGAAATCCTCAGAAAAATGCAAAGAATTCTACGATATCCTAAGGAAGAATAAGAAGTTCGAATGGACTGAGAAGCATGAGAATGCTTTACAAGCCCTAAAAGAGTATATGTCCTCAGCACCAGCATTAGCAAAACCGGAAAAAGGAGATGTGTTATCCTTATATCTGGCGGTATCCTCAACCGCTGTAAGTGCTGTCCTTGTTAAGGATCACGAAGGTACACAATATCCTATCTACTATGTAAGTAAAAGTCTACTTGATGCCGAATCCAGGTACTCACACCTCGAAAAACTTATCCTTGCATTAATCATGGCATCGACTAAGTTAAGACATTATTTTGAAACCCATACTATTGTTGTTAGAACTAATTTTCCAATTAAGAATGTCGTCAGGAAACCAGATATGTCAGGGAGAATGGCTAAGTGGGCAGTAAAGCTTAGTGCCCATGATATAAGATACGAACCAAGAACAGCTATTAAATCTCAGGCACTAGCTGACTTTGTGGCTGATTTCAGTAGTGATCTACAAAAAGAAGCAGAACTGGAGGTTCAGCAGCTGGATGAGACCAAGGATCCTTGGATACTACACACTGACGGATCCTCAAATATCAAAGGCACAGGGCTAGGGATCCTACTAAAATCGCCACAGGGGGACATAATACCCCACTCCATAGCCTGTGAGTTCCAAGCAACTAACAATGAGGCTGAGTATGAAGCCTTAATTGCTGGCTTACAAATTGCTAAGGATATGGGGGTAAAGTATCTCAAAGTATATGTAGATTCATTATTGATCACTAATCACTTTAACGGATCCTATACTGTTAAAGGTGAAAAACTAACAAAATATTTAGAGATAGTCAAAGGATTGGCACTCTCTTTTGTTTCTTTTAGCTTAACACAGGTACCAAGGGAGGATAACACGGAAGCTGATGCATTGGCCAACCTAGGATCATCCTTGAAGATTCCAGAAGATATAAGTATCCCTATCATCCATATCCTGGCTCCTGCTATTGAAAATCAGGTGGCCATGGAAATAGAGGAGGATACTGCAGTAATCCCTAGTGAAGAAGCTCAATCCTATTCAGGATCATGGATCTCACCGATCATGAGATACTTGCAAAATGGAGAGATCCCAATGGGAGAAAATCCTAGAGCTTTCAGGATCAAGGTATCTCAATTTACAATCTTAAATAACATGCTGTATAAACGATCCCTTGCAGGACCATATTTAAGATGTATTGAGGATCCTGAAATTGAAGAAGTGTTGAGAGACTTCCACGAAGGAGATTGTGGAAACCACACTGGGGGCAGGGCATTATTCTCAAGGATCCTCAGAACAGGATACTACTGGCCAACCATGAAAAGGGATGCTATAGAGTATGCTAAGAAATGTGATCCTTGCCAAAGACATAGCAATATCCTTCACCAACCAGCTGAATTACTACACCCCATACCATCCTCTTGGCCATTCATGAGATGGGGAATGGATATAGTTGGCAAGCTCCCTAAAGCACCTGGTGGAAAAGTATTTATGCTTGCCATGACTGACTATTTTTCCAAGTGGATAGAAGCTGAAGCCTTCGCTCAAGTCAGAGAAAAGGAAGTCATATCCTTCATTAAAAGAAACATTATAACTAGATTTGGCATTCCCTCTGAAATTGTATGTGATAATGGCTCCCAATTCATTGGAAGCAGAACCACTAACTTTTGTGACAGTTGGGGAATCAAGATGATCACATCAACACCGGTTCACCCACAAGCCAATGGTCAAGCAGAATCATCCAACAAGATCATCATCAACAATCTGAAGAAGAAGCTAGGATCCAAGAAAGGGAAATGGGCAGAAGAGTTACCTTATGTGCTATGGGCTGATAGGACAACTCCCAAGAATGCCACCGGTCAAACACCCTTCTCTTTAGTATTTGGGGCAGAAGCAGTGATCCCAACAGAGATGGTGATCCCAACTGCTAGAACAAGTGCTCGTGATCCTGAAGAAAATGCTACAATCCTAGCTCAGGATTTGGATACTATTGAGGAAAACAGGGATCTAGCTAGGATAAGGATGGCAAGCTACCAACAAAGGATGGCTGGTGCCTACAACAAGAATGTCAGGATAAGGAAGTTCCAAGTCGGAGATATGGTGTTAAGAAAAGCATTTCAAAATACTATCAATCCTGCTGACGGGAAGTGTTTTGGTCAAAAATCACACAAGGATAATGTAACCAAACTTTATGAAAACGGGGTATGATGCTTGGTTAATTATGAAAGTAAAGGATCACTTCTGTGATGAAGATGCAAAGACACAATGATTTATACGAGGAAAAAGCCCTTGATCAATGAATGATCTCCGGCATAAAAAACCTCGGGTGATGGCAACTACCGATCACCAACTTCAATATAACAAAAATATAGTTACAACTTTGGATGATAATGAGCTGAGTACAAGGATCACTATTGTCTGAGTGTGTGAGAGTTGCCGTATATGTTGTGTGTGTTCTTCCGAATGAGGAAGAGTGGTATTTATACATGTGTAGGTAACTTATTTTAGGTAGATAGACCACTAATCAGCTCATTACCCCTTTAGAAATAAAGATAATCTAGCCTAAATTGCTGCCCATTAATCAAGCTAAGTTTCCATATCCGGTACAACGTCTATCTCCAATTTAGCTCTTGCCATATTTGTGAAAACGCGTCCCTGGATCATGATGTGTAGGGCATATCCTGCTAGGTGTTCCTGCAAAACAATTTTGTAACAAGTGGAAGTGACCGTTAGTGTAAGGATCACCATATCGTCCCATGATCCTGATCCTGAAGTCTGGCTGAGGATCACTATCTGCCAAAGAAACAAGGATCACTGGTCAGGATCACGTATAAGGATCATTTATAGTAAAATCCAGCCCCAACAATTGCCCCCAAAATATAAGGAGTTAATTGTAAATAGATGAGTTATATTTTGTTTTGAGCTTATCTCTAACGGGTGACTCCGGGTTACTAGCCGTTACATATGGACTAGCCGTTGTGATATTTACGTCACTGATTTGACGATCCCTGCAAATCATCATTATAAATAGGAGATAGAGTTAGGATCATTTTGTATTTAAATTCGAAGTATCTCCCTTTATAACCATCATTGAAGACTCTTGATCAGGTATCATCTTCTTCTTTCTCTTCTTTGCTCTGTTCTTTCGTGCTTTTACTCTGTTTTTTGTTCAAAATATGCTGCTCCGTAATTCTCCGCACAAGAGTCCCAAGAAGGAGAGTCCCTTAAAGAGCCAGGGAATTATCAAGGATTCTCCCGTGGAGAGATGCTGCTTTACTGATGTCCACATAGACAAGATTCGCCATTGTTTCCCAGCGAATGTTGTTTTCAAACCCTTTGATCCTACTGCTTTGAGCGATCTTGTCTCAGATGTCTGGGTGGCTTTTCCTGCTACTCCCTTCCTCATTGGGTATTCATATCCTTTTCCGATGTTCACCCAATCTTTCTTTTCTCTTACCGGCATCTCATATATCCAAGCTATGCCGATGATCTGGAGGGTTCTATATACCTTCGAGAGGATCATCGAGCAAGAAGGGATTGATCTGGGGATGGCAGAGCTGGCCGAGCTCTATGATCTTACTACGTTTGGTTCCCACCGGTATCTGCTGAAACGGAAAGCTGGGGAGGATCACCCTATTTTCAAAGTGACCAAGAATGATACCAACCGGAAACGTCGATTTTTCTTTGTTAAGAGGGATTCCATCCCGGATGGGAAGGATCTGCCCAAGGAATGGGCCACTCATGGTAGGGTAGAGGATCCTTGAAGGATCACTATCAGTCCTGTCTCATCTGATGAGGATCACTGATGTCTTTTCTTTTTTGTTTTTCTATGCAGCTATCTCCGTTGCTCACTTAAAGTTGACCCCTGCTGCCAGAGAAAGAGTGTTAGCTTTTAAAAAGCTTGATCCTGACGTTAGAAGCTTCCAAATCATTATCCAAGATTCTCAAGAGATATCCTCTGCATCTGCCACGATGTCAAGTAAGTATCCTCATAGAAAGTCAGTTTTATGTAAGAATATTTAATTTGAGAAGGGAACTTATCTTGTTTTTGAATTGTGTAGGTGCTGGAAAATCTGCCAGGTCTGTTAAATCTGCCTCCATGTTTGGGATAAGTGACCTTGCCAATGTCACGTCTTCTAAGAAGAAGAAGGCTCCTGCTGTCAGTCCTTCAGCATCCGCTCCCAAAGCGTCTATCCGGGCAAGGGAAAAAAGAGGAAACCTCTGAAGATCTCCAAGGATTTCCCCTCCTCCGTCAGCAATTCCTTGATTACGTGAATGAGGTAAGGATCACTGCCCCTGTTGGTCATCCCGTTTTGAATATCCTGTTTGTATGTCCTGTTTCTTTCGAGGATCATCCGTTCTGTACTTACCTTATTCCCTTCTTTGCAGAAACTTGCCGAGATCGAGACTATCTAGGCCATGTTGAGGATCAAGAGAGCCAGATTGCCGACCTTCAACAAATGGGCGTGCTCAAGGATCTCAAGATAGCAGATCTTGAGAAGGGACTCCGGGCCATGAAGACTGAGGCTGCTCAAAGGTTGATTGATATGGATAGAGAAGCAGGAGATCACCCAAGACTAAGGTCTCTGCGCGATAACCATGTACAGGATACAACTGCAGATGGCTAGGAGGCTCAGGATCCTTCTTTGACAGGAGCACATGGGATGTTGAAGGCTGGAAGGCAAGGTTAGCAGAGTTGGAAGATGATGATGATGCTGAGGACATCCCAATGTTGGAGGAGGTGATGCTTGACAAGGATCAGGGTGGAGAAGCTGGTGGTATGGAGCAGCGAAGAAGTAAGCTGCATGATTGGGCGATGATGGATATTTCGAGACTAGGCCGGAGCCCAATTTTTTTAGGATTGGTAGTGGTTTTTTGTGGTTGTTGATGTTTGAAACAATTATGGTCTGTAATCTCTGAACAATAGTTTCTTAGGGTTAAGGATCCTGGATCCTTTGAACAATAGGTAGGATTACACATGGTGGAGGGATCCTCTGTTTGGGGGATGAAGCCGTTGTGATCCTGCCGCTTTTAATTTCCCTGCAATACTTTGAACCTATTATCATGGACACCTTTACCTACCCCAGCGGACGGGCTCACGTATTGCCTGGTAGAATGCTTTGGGTAGGTAATTTTGACAACTTTTTGAAAGGGTTAAAGATCCTTTTTGTTTAATAAAATAAAATCTTAAACAGTGGTTCGTTCTGGCGGCAGAGACCTTAGCGTGCGTTGGGTAATGTCAATGCTTTCTCAATAAATTCAAACTTGATCAAACGCTTAACAGCCTCATCTTTGAGACTGCTCGGATCTCCCTTCTCTTCTCAAGATCGGCAATCTTAAGATCCTTCAGCCCACACGTCTTTGAAGTCAGCAATTTGACGATCCTGATCCTCAACCTGATTGACGCAAGTCTCCATTTCGGAGATTCTAAAGAAGACAACAGGAAAGCAACATCAGACACATGTGATCCTCGGACTTGTCGAAGACAATTAACAGGGGCAGTGATCCTAACCTCATCAAAATAGTCAAGGAATTGCTGACGGAGAAGAGGAAATCCTTGAAGGTCATCTGAAAGCCTTCCTCTTTTTTCCCTTTGCCTCGGGCAGGTGCTTTAGGGGCTGAGACTGAAGGGCTGGCAGCAGGGCCTTCTTCTTCTAGAAGACGTGACATTGGCAAGGTCACTTATCCCAAACATGGAGGCAGATTTAACAGACCTGGCAGACTTTCCGGCACCTACACAATTCAAAAACAAGATAAGTTCCCTTGTTAAATTAAATACTTTCACATAAAACTTATTTTCTATGAGGATACTTACTTGACATTGTGGCAGATGCAGAGGATATCTCTTGAGAATCTTGGATAATGATTTGGAAGCTTCTGACTTCAGGGTTAAGCTTCTTGAAGGCTAACACTCTTTCTTTGGCAGCAGGGGTCAACTTTAAGTGAGCAACAGAGATAGCTGCAAAAAAGAAAAGACATCAGTGATCCTCATCATAAGAGACAGGACTGATAGTGATCCTTCAAGGATCCTCTACCCTACCATGAGTGGCCCATTCCTTGGGCAGATCCTTTCCATCCGGGATGGAATCCCTCTTAACAAAGAAAAATCGACGTTTCCAGTTGGTATCATTCTTGGTAACCTTGAAGATTGGATGATCCTCCCCAGCTTTCCGTTTCAACAAGTACCGGTGAGAACCAAAGGTGGTGAGATCATAAAGTTCAGCTAACTCTGACATCCCCAAATCAATCCCTTCTTGCTCGATGATCCTCTCGAAGGTATATAGAACCCTCCAGATCATCGGCATAGCTTGGATATATGAGATGCCGGCAAGAGAAAAGAAGGATTGGGTAAATGTCGGAAAAGGATATGAGTACCCGATGAGGAAAGGGGTAGCAGGAAAGGCCACCCAAGTGTCCGAAACAAAATCACTCAAAGCAGTAGGGTCAAAAGGCTTAAAAACAACATTCGCCGGGAAGCAATGGCGAATCTTGTCTATCTGGATATCGGTAAAACAGCACCTCTCCATAGGAGAATCCTTGATAATCCCCTGGCTTTTCAAGGGACTATCCTTCTTAGAGCCTTTGTGCGGTGAATTCCGAAGAAGCATGTTCGAGACAAAAAACAGAGTAAAAGCAAGAAAGAACAGAGCAAAGAAGAGAAAGAAGAAAACGATACCTGATCAAAGCCTTCGGTGACGATTATAAAGGGAGATACTTCGAATTTAAATACAAAGTGATCCTAACCCTATCTCCTATTTATAATGATGATTCGCAGGGATTGTCACATCAGTGACGTAAATATCATAACGGCTAGTCCATGTGCAACGGCTAGTAAATCGGAATCGTCCGTTAGAGATAAGCTCAAAACAAAATATAACTCATCTATTTACATTTAACTCCTTATATTTTGGGGGCAATTGTTGGGGCTGGATTTTACTATAAATGATCCTTATACGTGATCCTGACCAGTGATCCTTGTTTCTTTGGCAGATAGTGATCCTCAGCCAGACTTCAGGATCAGGATCATGGGACGATATGGTGATCCTTACACTAACGGTCACTTCCACTTGTTACAAAATTGTTTTGCAGGAACACCTAGCAGGATATGCCCTACACATCATGATCCAGGGACGCGTTTTCACAAATATGGCAAGAGCTAAATTGGAGATAGACGTTGTACCGGATATGGAAACTTAGCTTGATTAATGGGCAGCAATTTAGGCTAGATTATCTTTATTTCTAAAGGGGTAATGAGCTGATTAGTGGTCTATCTACCTAAAATAAGTTACCTACACATGTATAAATACCCATCTTCCTCATTCGGAAGAACACACACAACATACGACACAACTCTCAACACTTAGACACTCAGTGATCCTTGTACTCAGCTCATTATCATCCGAAGTTGTAACTACATTTTTATTATATTGAAATTGGTGATCGGTAGTTGCCATCACCCGAGGTTTTTTATGCCGGAGATCATACATTGATCAAGGGCTTTTTCCTCGTATAAATCATTGTGTCTTTGTATCTTTATCACAGAAGTGATCCTTTACTTTCATAGCTAACCAAGCATCATACCCCGTTTACATAAAGTTTGGTTACATTATCCTTGTGTGATTTTTGACCAAAACACCGTTAATCTCGAACTAGCCGTTGCAACCTTTACGTCATTGAGGTGACATCCCTGCAAATCATGATTATAAATAGGAGATAGGGTTAGGATCAATCTGCATTTAAATTCAAGATATCTTCCCTTTATAATCTCCATCGAAGGTTGATCAGGTATTCCCTTCCCTTATCTTCTCTTTCTTTCTTCTATTACTCTGTTTTCTACTCCCCTGTTTCTATTCTCCCGCAAGGATGTTGCTCCGAAATTCTCCTCATAAGGATCACAAGAAGAGTAGTCCCCTAAAAAGCCAAGGGATCATCAAGGACTCTCCTACTGAGAGATGCTGTTATACCGATGCTCTCATTGATAGGATCCGTCACTGTTTTCCGGCGGATACCGTCTTTAAATCTTTTTCTCCTATCGCCCTAAGTGATTTTATCTCCGACACCTGGGTGGCTTTTCCTGCAACTCCGTTCTCCATAGGATATTCGTATCCTTTTCCAGCCTTCACCCAATCTTTCTTTTCCTTAACCGGCATCTCTTATATCCAAGCTATGCCGATGATCTGGAGGGTTCTGTATACCTTCGAGAGGATCATCGAGCAGAAAGGGATTGACCTAGGGATGGCGGAGTTGGCCGAGCTTTATGATCTTACCTCGTTTGGCTCTTATCGATATTTGTTGAAACGGAAAGCTGGGGAGGATCACCCTGTTTTTAAGGTTACAAAAAATGATACATATTGGAAGCGACGCTTCTTCTTTGTCAGAAGGGATACCATCCCTTATGGGAAGGATCTGCCCAAGGAGTGGGCCACTCATGGTAGGATAGAGGATCCTCGAAGGATCACTATCAGACTTGTCTCTTATGATGAGGATCACTAATGTCCTTTTTATCTTTTGTGCAGCTATATCCATTGCTCATCTTAAGTTAACTCCTGCTGCAAGAGAGAGGGTTTTAGCTTTCAAAAAGCTTGATCCTGAGACCAGAAGTTTTCAAGTCACCGTCCAAGATTCACAAGAAGTATCCTCCGCATCTGCCACTATGTCAAGTAAGTATCCTTATTAAAAAGTAAGTTATATGTAAGACTGTTTAGTTAGTAAGGGAACTTATCTGGTTTTGATTGTGTAGGCGCTGGGAAACCTGCTAAGTCTGCCAAGTCTGCCTCCAAGTTCGGGATTGATGAACTTGCCAATGTCAAGTCTTCAAGAAAGAAGACCCCTGCTGCTAGTCCCTCTACTTCTGCCCCTAAAGCTCCTATTAGGGATAAGGGAAAGAAGAGAAAGGTTTCTGAGGATCTTCAAGGATTTCCCCTGATTCGCCAGCAGTTTCTTGATTCTGTCAACGAGGTTAGGATCACTGCCTCTGTTGGTTATCCTGATGGTTTTTGAGGATCACCTGTGTCTGACGTCATATCTTGTTGTTTTTGCAGAAATTTACTGAAATAGAGAGTTATGTTAACCACGTTGAAGATCAGGATCACCAAATTGCCGACCTCCAACAGATGGGTGTGCTGAAGGATCTCAAGATAGCCGATCTTGAGAAGGAGCTCCGGGCTACCAAGGATGAAGCTGTCAAAGCATTGATCATGTTTGACTACGAGAAGCATGATATCACCCAGGATGCTAAGGTCTCTGCTGCGATAACCATGTATAAGATCCAGCTGCAAATGGCTGCAGAGGCTCAGGATCCCTCTTTTGACAAAGGCACATGGGACGTGGAAGGTTGGAAGGCAAGGCTGGCAGAGTTGGAGGATGATGATGATGCTGAGGATATCCCTATGCTTGAAGGTGGAGATGCTGGTAAGGATCAGGGGGAAGCAAGTGGAGCTGGTGGTGATGGTGCAGCGAAGGTTTGAGCTGCAAGATTGGGCAATGATGGAAACTTCTAGACATAGCCGGAGCCCAATTTTTTTTAAAATTTGGTAGTAGTTTTTGTGGTTGTTGGTGTTTTCAAACAATGATGGTCTGTACTTAAACAATAGTTTTAGGATTAAGGATCCAGGATCCTTCAGACAATAGGTAGGATTGCGAATGGTGGAGGGATCCTCTGTTTGGGGGATGAAGCCTTTGTGATCCTGCCGCCTTTAATTTCCTGCACCTGCTAAGACCGCATAGACAATGGACACCCTTTGCCAACCCATGTGGACGGGCCACGTTTTGCTGGTAGAAATGTGGGTTGGCAATTTTGACAACTTTTGAAGGGTTAATCCTTTCGTTAATAAATAAAATCTTAAACTTTTGTCGCTTATCTTGTGTTATTATCCTTTTTAATTTCAATTGTTTTGACACATGTTTGTTTGAGTAAGAAAAGTTGAGCAAATTATGTTTAAGAAATTTAGGATATGATCCTGGATCAAATATCCTATAATCGAAAATTTTCAAGGTAGTTTATTATAAGGATCATAGGTTCAGTTGTTAAAGTGCAAGGGTTGTTTAGTATAATCAAAATAGTCAAGGATCATACCTGAGGATCCAAGTTAGGATCCTAACCTTTGATCAAGATAACCATAAGTGAAATTTTAACGGATAACAAGGATTAAGGATCCTTATTCGTTTAGCTTTGAGAACCTAAAAAATGGAACATAACTTGGGACTAAGCCAATGTAAAAGATAAATTAGTAGCTGGGGACATGCCCAAAGGATAACGGAGGATGATCCCAAAGGATCACTGGGGACAAGCCCAAAGGATAATTGGGGACAAGCCCAAAGGATCGTATGTAAACTGGAGTATGGCCCTTACTGGCGACTATCCAAACTTAGTGACATGAAAATGTCAAAACCTTAGCTAACGTGAAAACGTTAGAAACCTTATGAACGGATGTATGGTACGTCTACCATTATACGTAGGATCCTGGGTATAGCCAGTACGATGAGGTTGTCAGCCCCGGAAGTGGGTACTGGTCCCAAAGACGTGAACTATATCAGGATCATCGTGCGCTGCTGGCGGAAACTGGGGATAATCCCAAGGATAACTGGGGACAAGCCCAAGGATCTGCGTTGCTTTTGAAGATCTTTGACGATATGCTGTAGATACCTGAACTATCATAACTCAAATGGTTCGTGAGAAGCGGATGAAGGATACAGGATCCTTATCCTTTGGTAAAAAGTAAGGAAATGTAAATGTTTTAAGATAAGGACATTACCAGAGTAAGGATCACTGACATCACCGGGATCCTTCGAGGATACTTCAGTGTAAGGATCACATGCTTGAAGGATCATGTTCACATAAAGTATCTCTTTAAGTGAACAGCATTCCAGGCTCTTGGTAACAAGTTTCCTTCCATAGTTAGCAATCTGTATGCCCCCTTTCCTGCTTCAGCTTCAATTAAGTAAGGGCCTTCCCACTTTGGTGCTAACTTCCCGTCAGCAGGATTAATAGTGTTTTGGAATGTTTTCCTCAACACCATATCTCCGACTTGGAACTTCCTTATCCTAACATTTTTGTTGTAAGCATCAGCCATTCTTTGTTGGTAGCTTGCCATCCTTATCCTAGCCAGATCCCTGATTTCCTCAATAGTATCCAAATCCTGGGCCAGGATTGCAGCATTTTCTTCAGGATCACGAGCACTTGTTCTAGCAGTTGGGATCACCATCTCTGTTGGGATCACTGCTTCTGCCCCAAATACTAAAGAAAAAGGTGTTTGACCAGTGGCATTCTTGGGAGTTGTTCTATCGGCCCATAGCACATAAGGTAACTCCTCTGCCCATTTTCCCTTCTTGGATCCTAGCTTCTTCTTCAGATTGTTGATGATGATCTTGTTGGATGATTCTGCTTGGCCATTGGCCTGTGGATGAACTGGTGTTGATGTTATCATCTTGATTCCCCAACTGTCACAAAAGTTAGTAGTTCTGCTTCCAATGAATTGGGAACCATTATCACATACAATTTCAGAGGGAATGCCAAATCTAGTTATAATGTTTCTTTTGATAAAGGATATAACTTCTTTTTCTCTGACTTGAGCAAAAGCTTCAGCTTCTATCCATTTAGAGAAGTAGTCAGTCATGGCAAGCATAAATACTTTTCCACCAGGTGCTTTAGGGAGCTTGCCAACTATATCCATCCCCCATCTCATGAATGGCCAAGAGGATGGTATAGGGTGTAGCAGTTCAGCTGGTTGATGAAGGATATTGCTGTGTCTTTGACAAGGATCACATTTCCTAGCATATTCTACAGCATCCCTTTTCATGGTTGGCCAGTAGTATCCTGTTCTAAGGATCCTTGAGAACAATGCCCTGCCCCCAGTGTGGTTTCCACAATCTCCTTCATGGAAGTCCCTCAATACTTCTTCAATTTCAGGATCCTCGATACATCTTAAATATGGTCCTGCAAGAGATCGTTTATACAATACATTATTTAAGATTGTGAATTGAGATACCTTAATCCTGAAAGCTTTAGGATTTTCTCCCATCGGAATCTCCCCGTATTGCAAGTATCTCATGATTGGTGAGATCCATGATCCTGAATAAGATTGAGCTTCTTCACTAGGGATTACTGCAGTATCCTCTTCTATTTCCATGGCCACCTGATTTTCAATAGCAGGAGCCAGGATATGGATGATAGGGATACTTATGTCTTCTGGAATTTTTAAGGATGATCCTAAGTTGGCCAATGCATCAGCTTCCGTGTTATCCTCCCTTGGTACCTGTGTTAAGCTGAAAGAAACAAAAGAGAGTGCCAATTCTTTGACTATCTCTAAATATTTGGTTAGTTTTTCACCTTTAACAGCATAGGATCCATTAAAGTGATTGGTGATCAATAATGAGTCTACATATACTTTAAGATATTTTACCCCCATATCCTTAGCAATTTGCAAGCCAGCAATTAAGGCTTCATATTCAGCCTCATTGTTAGTTGCTTGGAACTCACAGGCTATGGAGTGGGGTATTATGTCCCCCTGTGGCGATTTTAGTAGTATCCCGAGCCCTGTGCCCTTGACATTTGAGGATCCATCAGTGTGTAGTATCCAAGGATCCTTGGTCTCATCCAACTGTTGGACCTCCAATTCTGCTTCTTTTTGTAGATCACTACTGAAATCAGCCACAAAGTCAGCTAGTGCTTGGGATTTAATGGCTGTTCTTGGCTCATATCTTATATCATGGGCACTAAGCTTTACTGCCCACTTAGCCATTCTTCCTGACATCTCTGGTTTCCTGAGGACATTCTTAATTGGAAAGTTAGTTCTAACAACAATAGTATGGGTTTCAAAATAATGCCTTAGCTTAGTTGATGCCATGATTAATGCAAGAATAAGTTTTTCGAGGTGTGAGTACCTGGATTCGGCATCAAGTAAACTCTTACTTACATAGTAGATAGGATATTGTGTACCTTCGTGATCCTTAACAAGGACAGCACTTACAGCGGTTGAGGATACCGCCAAATATAAGGATAACACATCTCCTTTTTCGGGCTTTGATAATGCTGGTGCTGAGGACATATATTCTTTAAGGGCTTGTAAAGCATTCTCATGTTTCTCAGTCCATTCAAACTTCTTGTTCTTCCTTAGGATATCGTAAAATTCTTTACATTTTTCTGAGGATTTTGATATGAACCTGTTCAGAGCTGCTATCCTGCCTGTTAGCCTTTGCACATCCTTAGCATTGGCAGGGGACTTGATGTTTACTAGTGCTTTAATTTGCTCCGGACTTGCCTCAATGCCCCTCTGAGTTACCATATATCCTAGGAATTTACCTGCCTTAACACCAAAGTGGCACTTTGAAGGATTAAGCTTCATGTTATAATTATCAAGGATATCAAATGCTTCCTCCAAATCCCTTAGGTGATCCTCAGCTTTCTTTGATTTGACTACCATATCATCTATGTATACTTCCATAGTTTGTCCAATTTGATCTTTGAACATCATATTCACCAGCCTTTGATATGTTGCACCTGCATTTCTTAATCCAAAAGGCATGGCAATATAACAATACAAACCTGTTGGGGTCATAAAGGCTGTATCCTCTTGGTCAGATGGTTCCATCTGAATTTGTTGGAATCCAGATGATGCATCCATAAAGGTTAACAGTTCATGCCCCGTTGTTGCATCCACCATGGAGTCAATGTGGGGTAATGGGAAAGGATCCTTGGGACATGCCTTATTTAAATCAGTGAAATCGACACATACCCTCCACTTTCCGTTTTTCTTTTGGACAACGACCACATTGGCTAACCATTTTGGATACTTTACCTCTCTGATCATACCTGCTCGAAGTAGTCTCTCTACTTCTTCTTGGATAATGGCATTCCTTTCCGGTGCAAACTTCCTCCTTTTTTGATGGATTGGTTTGATAAACCTGTCAATGCCAAGTTTGTGAGTAATAATATCCTTAGATATACCTGTCATATCTTCATGTTTCCAAGCAAAGGTAGATTTTCTTCTTTTGAGGAAGGATATTAAGTCTTCTTTCATCTTGCCAAGGATCCCTGATCCGATATAGATTTTTGATTCAGGATCACTAGGATCCAAGAGGATTTCGTCCACATCTTGTTCTCTTGCCTCCAAGACATTCCTCGGAGGATACTGTAATTGCTATTGCTCCCTTGGCTTCGAGGTTGGCTTCATGGATGAGGTATAACAATCCTTAGCCTCCTGCTGATCACTGTCGATCTTGATTATTCCCCATGGGCTAGGGAGCTTCACACATTGATGGTAGGTGGATGGGACTGCTTTCATATCATGTATCCAGGGCCTGCCAAGGATAACATTGTAACAAGATAAACAGTCAATAACGCAAAATTTTTGATAATTATGTAATCCTTCCACGTATATTGGGAGTTTGATGTCCCCTAGAGTTTTCTTCGTTTCTCCACTGAATCCTACAAGCACGGAGGATCTTGGTGTGATGTCTGATTCTGGGATACCCATTTTCTTCAGAACATCAAGCTGGATAATGTTCACTGAGCTTCCTCCATCGATAAGGATCCTGCGGACAAAATGGTTAGAGATGAAGAGAGTAATAACTAAACTATCATGATGAGGATCCTGAATGTTAATGCGATCATCCTCATCAAACGTTATCATCTTCCCCTCTGAGACACTTGATGTTCTAATAGGTCTTTCTCCATTATCCATTTTTGACTCCTTTGCATGCCTTTTGGCCGCCGAGAAGGATGTACCACAGATGTCTGATCCTCCGGAAATAAAGTTGATCACTTGTGCATTTGTCGGAGGTGCTGGAGCCTTTTCAGGGATCCTTTCAGGATCCTGAGTCCTTTGCTTTTTTCTTCCCAACAGTTCTTTTAGGTGCCCCTTGCTTAACAGATATCCAATCTCTTTTCTTAAAGCTATGCATTCTTCGGTTAGATGCCCAAAATCCTCATGGTATGCACACCATTTTGACTTGTCTTTAGTCCCGGATGGTTTATCATTCTTCCTGGGCCACCTAGCTTTTTCACCTAGATTCTGCATTGCAAGGATTAGTTCCTGATTATCAACGGAAAAACAATATTCTGAGATTGGAGGATAATCTTCATCATCCTCTTCTTGGTCAACAGCATGCACATTCTGGT
This sequence comes from Helianthus annuus, assembly GCF_002127325.2. Taxonomy (NCBI): domain Eukaryota; kingdom Viridiplantae; phylum Streptophyta; class Magnoliopsida; order Asterales; family Asteraceae; genus Helianthus; species Helianthus annuus. Next base: position 130,095,299 of record NC_035440.2, read on the forward strand.
TCTCATTTCTATGGTAGGACTTGAATTTGGTGTTCTTGAAGGAGGATCCTTGCTTCTCCTGTTTTGAGGATCCTACTTGTCTCTCCTGGATCCTCTTGTCATCCTCTAGCCGGATGAACCTGAGTGCCCGAGTTCTTACTTCATCTAGGCTCCTGCATGGTGTCATAACAAGATCATCATAGAATAATGAATCCTTAAGCAGTCCCATTTTGAAGGCTTCGACAGCCGTAGCCATATCCAAGTTGGGAATGTCCAAGGATTCTTTACTAAATTTAGTTATGTAATCCCTTAATGATTCATTATGACTTTGGGTTACTCTATATAAATCACTGGTTAATCTTTCAAATTTTCTACTACAAGAGAATTGGTTATTGAATAAATTAACTAAATTAGCAAATGAAGTAATAGAGTAAGGGGGAAGACTTAGCAGCCACTTAAGAGCTGATCCAGTAAGAGTGGATCCAAATCCTTTACATAGGCATGCTTCCTTCAGCTTTTCTGGGATAGGATTGATCTCCATCCTCTCCCTGTATTGTGCTATGTGCTCCTCTGGATCCGTTGTACCATCATACAGCTTCATAGTAGGGATATGGAACCTTTTAGGTACCTCTGCATCACAAATTGGTGGTGCAAAGCGAGATACCTTGTGGCTTCCATCTGCAATCTCTGGGATAGGTTTGACTACCCCTGGAACACTTGAGATCATATCTTTTAGCTTCTGCAATTCCCTGGCCATAGCATGATTGACACATGTATCCTGCATGAATCCATGGTTAGTAGTAAGATGATTATTTAAAGTGTTACCTCCCGTTGAGTTCAAGTTAGTGAATCCATATTGCTGGGATTCGGGGATAACGGAGGGACCAATGGAAGCAATGGTCTGCATTGGAATGAAGTCCCCTTGATGGACATCTAGACTTCCTGTTTGCAAACTTTTTAGGGATCCTGGCATCTGGAAGGATCCTGGTATCTGGAAGGATCCTGGTATCTGGGATGATCCTGGAACGAAGGAGGATCCTTGAACCTGGGATGATCCTGGAACAAAGGAGGATCCTTGACCCTGGGATGATCCTGGAACAAAGTAGGATCCTTGAAACTGTTGTGTTCCCGGATAGGCTCCTGAATTCATGAAGGATCCCATATGCTGGGGATAGGATCCTGCCGGCTGAAAGTGTGAGCTTGATGCCTGAGTCATTGCTGTTGATCCGAGGTGCAATCCTCTTGACTCTCCCACAATTTGCACGTCTGGAATTCCCGATGGCTGAGAAGTGATCATTGGAGTATCAAAGCTCAAGGATTTGGGCATCAGTGGGGAATGATCCTCTGCCGTTCTCTTTTGTCTTTTGAGATCTCCAATTTCCCTGAGGATCCTATCATTAGTTTCATCCTGCCGCTGCATACGATCCTTCATCTGCAAAATTAAAGTAAATACATCACTAGTACTGGGAATATAGGAATTCATAGCAGAAGGAGATGGAGGTTTAGAGTTAGTAGGAGTTTGTCTCTTCTCAGCATTCTTCTGGGATCCTGCCGGTGGAGGAGGCAGAGTGTTCTGAGACGAGGTGACTGCAGACATTGCCATGGACATGTTTTTCAATGATGAAGCCATGTAATTCTTTGAAATGATTTCGAACAAAAGGTTTTCTTATGAATGAAGCACCAATTGCCCCACGGTGGGCGCCAAACTGTTTTGGTCAAAAATCACACAAGGATAATGTAACCAAACTTTATGTAAACGGGGTATGATGCTTGGTTAATTATAAAAGTAAAGGATCACTTTTATGAGAAATATGCAAAGACACAATGATTTATACGAGGAAAAAGCCCTTGATCAATGTATGATCTCCGGCATAAAAAACCTCGGGTGATGCAACTACCGATCACCAACTTCAATATAAGAAAAATATAGTTACAACTTCGGATGATAATGAGCTGAGTACAAGGATCACTATAGTTTCGAGTGTCTAAGCGTGTGAGAATTGTGTTGTGTGTTCTTCCGAATGAGGAAGAGTGTTATATATACAAGTGTAGGTGACCTATTTTAGGTAAAAAGACTAATAATCAGCTCATTACCCCTTTAGAAATAAAAGTAAATCTAGCCTAAATTATCGCCCTTAAATCATGCCAAGTTTCCATATCCTTCACAACGTCCATCTCCGATTAAGCACATGCCATAGTTGTGAAGACGTGTCCTTTAATTGTGATGCTAAGAGCGGATCCTGCTAGTCATTCCTGCAAAACAACATAAAATTCAACGAAAGCAACTGTTAGCATGAGGATCCTATGATGGTCCGTGATCCTGATCCTGGGAGTCTGCTGAGGATCACTATCTGCCAAAGAAACAAGGATCACTGGTTAGGATCACATGTGAGGATCATGTATTGTAAAAATCCAGCCCTAACATGTACCAAACTATTATTTTTTTCGTATAAAAATTACAACTATATTCTTTTTTATTATATATGTGACAAAATTAACTATAAAAGAAATTAAAAAGAGTTTGAGCATATTTGCCATTTTCGTCCCTGTGGTTTATATTTGCCATTTTCATCCAAATATCCTTTAACTTAACAGAAAAAATAAACTAAGTTAGTGGTTTGGATGAAAATGGCAAAAAGTTACAAACGTGGGAGGCAAAATGGTACAAAAGTGTCATTTTGGACGAAAATGGCAAATGTGCCCAAACCTCAGGGGTGATTTTGGCAATTAACTCTAATAATTAATACTATCAAGTTAGGGGTATTTTAGTCATTTACTCATTTCCCATAAAATGCTAATTCCACCAAGTTTTTTAAACTAAAATAACTTTTATATATTTCATTAATTTTGGAAAAAATATACCATAAAATCAAGTATTTTTTTATCTTTAATATGAGTACCATATTGCTATACTTTTTTTTATTTATAAAATGACTTTTAAAAAAGTTACAAACATGTGTTTTATAATTGTGCAAGTTATGTAATTGGAATGTGCTAATATGAAAATATATTGTGTTGATTTTAAATCTATACGTAAGTTCTTATTTTATTATGTAATTCTTATTTGTTGTTATTTTTTTCTTTTGTGTTGTTATCTGATCCTATTTAGAACTAAATTTATTTTCTACTAGTTATGTAATAGTATGTGTTATTTACAAAATTAAAACAAAAATATGAAATTGTGCTAGTATGTAACAGTATGTGTTGTTTATAAAATAAAAAAAAATGAAATTGTGGTAGTATGTAATAGTATGTGTTTATAAAATTTAAAAAAAATGAAATTGTGCTAGTATAGAACAATATGTGTTGTTTATAAAAGTAAAAAAGAAATGAAATTGTGCTAGTTTGTAATAGTATCTGTTGTTATTTCTTTCCTTTTGTTTTGTTATTGAGAGCCTATTTTGAAATAAATTCATTGGAAGGTCGTTATTTTATTGTGCTAAAGTTGTTTATGTTAGTGTTACTGTCGGATGCCCAGACGGTGGTGTTAAGAGAGTGCTAATGTCGTTATTTGATTGTGATAATGTTGTTTTTTGATTGTGCGAATGTCGTTATTTGATTGTGCTAATGTCGTTTTTTGATTGTGTTAATGTCGTTGATAACGGAAGTTCCTTTTTTAATTGAAATGTCGCACCCCGATATTTCCACGTATTACAGGTGGGCCCGGTGGGGAGTATTGTGACGTAGTTTATATCATCATAGTCAAACAACACAAATTTAAATGCACAGCGGAAGCAAAAGATAGATTTATTTCAACCAAATAAAATTGTAATATTTAAGTATCACAAGTAGTTGAAACAGATCCACAGACGGATCAAAATAAAGAGGAAACTTGTTCAACAGACTAAATGCATCCAAGCTTGCGAGACTCTTAGAGGGGACGGGGCGGTCCGTTATGGACCCCCGAGCACGCGTGATGATCATTAAGCACACCGCCGCCACTCCTTTTTTAACGCGTTATAAACATAACGCGTGGAGTAGATAACGCGTTGAGAATATGAACGTTGGGTTTTTGACCGTTTTTTTTTGACCGTTTTTTTTTGAACGTTGGTAAATGGGTTTTTTTATATAAAATCCAAATATTTCAATACACAACTCATACAACTCTCAACAATTCTCACACTCTCAACAATTCCCACAAAAACTTCAAAAAACTCTCAACTATTTTCACACTCATTTTTTTACAAGAAATATGGAAGGTTCAAGCAAGAGAGGTGGTGGATTGAAAAAAAGAGGTGGCGGTTCGGGTACGAAGAAAATAAGGCCCAAGGTTCGAGCGAATCTTGGTGAGCCCGATCGATTTAGGTTGCAAGACGAACCCGACCAAGTCCCACCCTTTCAAACCCAACAATATCCACCCTTTCAAACCCAACAATATCCACCCTTTCAATCGCAAACGTACCATAACCAACCGTTCGTTCCACCGTTTCAACCTCACCAATTTCAATCGCAAATGTATCAAACCCAACCCAACACACTCGACCCTCTACTAGAAGACAACACCCTCATTCATCTTTTAGCCAACGCGTGGAATGGACCACGTGAACCACAACCAAGTCTTGACGAGGACGAGGAAGAGGAAGAGGAAGAAGAAGCGGAGGAAGAGGAAGAGGAAGAGGAAGAAGAACAAAATGTTGAGGTTCAAGAAATCGTTCCAATCGGCCGACAACCTTGGACGAGCGAGGAGGAGGTCTCGTTGACGAAGGCGTATTTGCACATCTCGGAGAGTAGGAAACACGGGAACGAGCAACGAAGGGATGCGTTTTGGAGACGGGTTATTAATCATTTTATGAAACTTCCCGGTGCAAGGGTCCGAAACATGGACAAAATGACGTCGAAGTGGACGGATTTGAACAAGAAAATTAGCAAGTTCAACGCTTGTTTCATTCAAAAGGTATGTTTTTTTATTAACAAAAAAGTTAAAAAAAAAACAGTTTTTATAAAAAAAACAGTTTATAAAAACAAAACAGTTTTATAAAAAAACAGTTTATAAAAAAAACAGTTTTTTATAAAAAAAACAGTTTTTAATAAAAAAAACAGTTTTTTATAAATAACAGTTTATAAAAACAGTTTTATAAAAAAAACAGTTTTATATAAAAAACAGTTTATAAAAAAAACAGTTTTTAATAAAAAAACCGTTTTTAATAAAAAACAGTTTTTTATAAATAACAGTTTATAAAAAAACAGTTTACAAAAAACAACAGTTTTTTATAAAAAAAACAGTTTTTTATAAAAAACAGTTTATAAAAAAAACAGTTTATAAAAAAACAACAGTTTTTTATAAAAAACAGTTTATACAAAAAAAACAGTTTTATAACATTTTATTTTTTTTGTAGAGCGGAAACCCACAAAGTGGAGCGAGCGAGGCGACGATCATGCAACAAGCCATCGAATTGTATTGCACAACGTACCATAAGAGAACTTTTCCACACGTGGCGGCATGGGAAGTTGCGAGACATCACTCGAAGTGGGTCCCCGTTGAGTTGGTTGACACGAGTGGTCCTACGGCTCCAAAAAATCGAGGCGGTTCGAAAAGATCAAAGACATCCGATTCGGGGAACTACACGACTTCCGCGTCGGATAACTTGCCCCAAATGAACTTAAACGACGAGCCTCTAGACGAACCCCTTGACGAGCCCGTTGAGGAAGATACACCCACAAGGCCACAACGCAGACGAGGTGGTGATTCGTCAAGCAAAGGGAAGGAGGCGGTGGCGGAGTCGATTTTTAGAATCGAAGAGGAGAAAATGACCCAATACAAGATGGCCGAACAAAGAAAAGAAACAATGATGACCCTAAAAGTTGAACGGGAGCAGGCGTACAAGGAACACTTGAAAACGATCGAAAGACAAAATGATTTAAAAATCTTGTGTGAAAAACACGCCCATCTCGACGAACCGTTCAAGTCAATTGTCATCGAACAAAAGCGCGCGATTTGCGCAAAGTGGGGTTGGGAGATGCCATCGGTTTAGTTGTTTTTTTTATTTGGTTATGTAATTTTTTTTAAAGTTTAATGAAATTTATAATTTAGTGTTTTATTTTTATTTTCTAATTTTAAAATGAAAATTAAAAAAAATGGGAGTGATAGAATCCATCACTAGTGATTCCACCCCTAGTCCATTTCTATCACTAGTGATAGAAATATGGTTGATGACATGTCATGCTTTGATTGGAGAGTGGGAGTGATAGAATCCATCACTAGTGATTCCACCCCTAGTCCCCTTATTGATGCTAAGGAGAGGCCAGCCTATTACGAGTAGTACCTGCACTTAACCTTTTTGGGAAAATACGTCAGTTTGCACTGGTAAATACAATTTAAGTGACTCATTTTGAAAAGGTTTAAAATTGATTTGAATGCACGTGGCACAAAAAGATTTTTATAACTTGGGATAATTATTTGAATATAAACTTGTAAAAGATTTACATATTTCTTATGCGTTCAATAGCCCGGGTTGACACCGGGTTAAAGATCAATAGACACACCACATGGTATAGTCCCGCAGCGGTTAAACCCAATACCGGTGGTTATACCTTAATATTTATTTATGCACTAACGGGTGTACGCCTACACCCGCATGCTTAGGTCGTGGCCATTTCGTAAAATGATGCCAAGGATATCCGGGACATGGTCATTAACCCCCCAAAGGCTTTAAGCAAACAAAACAATTTAAACAGGTCATTTCAATAAATTAACCTTCATACGATTAAAGATTCAATGCCCGATCAAGTGGTATTTTATATACCGTACCCCAAGCCCGTATAAGGGAAAATAAGTTAAAAGTATTTACCTTTGCAAGTAAAATCACAATAAGCAAGTGCACGTAGCTTTTACCGGTTCTCCTATTCTGGAACAAAGGTTTATAATAACCTATTAGAATCCTAACGGGTCTTTATTTTAGCCTAAGCTTAGACCGGTTAGTTTTAAAGAAAGATTCGGTTTAAATGCATGAAAGGCGAAGACCAGTTTAGAATGTGGTTTTAACCCGACAAGCTTGCATGCTTGTTTAATGTGGGTAACTTAATCACATTCTGAATTTAGAGACAAAATGATATGGTTTGACCCGTTTCGGCTAATATATGCAAACTAGTTACATTAGCCGATCCGAACGCGAAAGTGCGTAACGGGTAACCATAAGAGTCATATACAAGTTTCCTAGGTTAATATGCCTTAAATATGTTGTGATATCAGTAAGATATCTTCTATTATGCCCAAAATGATTTTAAACTCAAACTATGCCCCGTAAGGGCATTTTGGTCATTTAAAAGGTTATAAAAGAGTTCAAATAGTAATCTGAGTTACAGGTCTGATTTATTTAGTAAATATACTTAATTTAATAAGTTATAATAGTAGGGTATCATATATATGTGAAATTTATTAATTATAATCATACTATGCACCGTAGGGGCATTTTGGTAATTTCACATAAGCCTAAAAGGCCAAAACTGGAAATTTGAGTTTAAGACTTTTGCTTACTGTTAAAATATAAAAATTGACTGAATATACCAGTAGGCATTAACCCTTATGTGTTTAAAATAGTTTTGATACATACTATGCGTTAAAAACGCTTAAAGGTGATTTGGAGCCATTTCCGGGTTTTAAAAGAAAAGCTGATATTTTTATAATTCCAGAAGGCTCAAAATAATTTACTTATCATATTAGATCTTTAGAAAAAGGTTTGGTATCAAAAGGATTTGTAAAACTCATTTTATAGCTCGGAAGGGCAAAACCGGCAATAACCGAAATAAGCTTAGAACTCTAAGTTATGCTCAGCCTAAAAATAAATAAAAATATCCAAAAATCCCAAAATATTATTTTATATCAGTAGGTAAAAGTTTGATATCAAAAATTGGGTTTAGATATGCCATATGCTAATTACGCCATTAAATTACTAAAAAGTTTCTTATTTACGCTAATGAACATAACTCCTATTCTAGACCTTAAACTGATATCAAATTTTGGGTACAAGTTTATAAATCAGTAGCTAAGGTGTCTACTCTTTTACATTTTCAAAAATCACATTTTAAGGTGAAAAGGGCATAATAGTCGACATTTAGGCAATTAACGGAAACTTGCATAATAATTAGACAACTAATGAACCAAGCCGTATAATCACAGAGGGTTATACTTACATGTAACTAGGTCCAAAAGAAGCTCTAAGGAAATCCTAAACTAGGCTTAAACGGGTCAGAACTGAAAGTCGAAGTATAAGTCAAACTATGCGACTTTCGTTTCCGAACCAGACCTAACTAAAAATTGTCGGGGTGAACATGTTTAGACATGTTCTTACATTAATTACTAAGTTATATTAATGATAAAACAGGTTGCATGGATCCTACATTGCTAATTATGTATTAATTTGAAATAAAGCTTTCTGTTGACTTTTTAAGATCAAGTTTGACCCGATAATTGACCTACTTAGAGTGGGAATCAGAGGGTACTCTTTTAAGGGTTTGTTTACCCACATAATTACCTACTCATATGTATTTTTAATTCGATATTTGACTGGGTAATTATGGACTAATCTCGAAGTCAAACCTTAATTACGATGGTTTGACTTTTAGCTAATTAACTAAGCTAAACTGAATTAAAAAGGATTAAGGACATTTACAAGAGTCCTAAGTATGCTTATGGATCCTAAGAGAAGTTGGTTGCTGTCCAGAAAGCTCCAGAGATCAGTTGAAATGAGTTTGAATGAAGTGAACAAAATGGTTGCAACTTCATTCTCTTATATATTGAACCCAAGTGCACAAGATCATGCCAAACTAGTCTACATGTGTTGCAAGATCATCCCAGATGTCCCTATGATGCCAAAACCAGTTGCAGGAGCCTCAGTATTCGAATACCACTCAAGTAAGGCGGTGCAACAGGCTGAACAGGCACCTGTCCATTTTCTGCTGCCAGCGACTGTCTTACGGACCGTAAGCTATAAGCCTTGCGGACCGTAAGCATCTCTTACGGACCGTATGCTTAAACGGATGCGGTCCGTAACCGACCCTGGCTTATATCGCCCAGTTACATCTTTACGGATTGTAAGCCCTTGGCTTTGCGGTCCGTATCCGATGACCAGAATCCAAAAATTTGCAAACTTCCAAGCTTTGACGATGCATTTCTTACAAGTCCGAATCTTGTGCTTCTTTTTCAGTAGAGGGGACCATGTGCTCAGGCCTTGCATGCTTTGCATGCTCTTACACATTTTGGTTCTTTGTGTTGAATGCCTCAAGTGCCAACATTTTCGAGAACTCACATTGGATTCAAGTCTTGAGTTATAATCAATTTGTTATTTGGGACAACCAGATTTATTTACATAATTTAGATGTTGATTAAGTATATCATGGTTAGGGATTTATTAATAGGTCGCTCAGAGGTATAAATTAACATGTCGACGCTTTTAAATCCTACCGTACATCTTTATCTGGATCCGGGTTTATAACACGTTTATCTTACATGACACGTGTCTTTATTTTATTGGGTATGATTTTACGAGGTGTTACATCCTCACCCCCTTAAAAGAAATCTCGACCTCGAGATTTACTAAAACAATTGAGGGTATTTTTCTTTCATTGTGGACTCTAACTCCCACGTGTATTCGGGACCTCTATGGGCATCCCATTTGACCTTTACAATAGGTACATGCTTCCTTCGAAGCTTCTTTACCTGTCGATCCTCAATCGACAAAAATTTTTTCACAAATTTCAAGCTCTCATCTATGTGCACATCCGTATGTGGTATGACTAGTGATTCATCAGCTAGACATTTCTTCAGATTGCAGATGTGGAATACATTGTGAATACCACTGAGCTCTTCAGGTAAGTTTAACTTATAAGCCACTGTTCCTACACATTCGATGATCTCGAATGGTCCTATATACCTCGGGCTTAACTTACCCTTTTTACCAAATCGCATCACCCCTTTCCAAGGCGACACCTTAAGCAGGACTTTATCACCAACCTTAAACTTTAGAGGTTTTCGTCTTTTATCCGCATAGCTTTTCTGCCTATCCCTGGCAGCTTTCTGGCGGTCACAAATCTGGACAATCTTGTCCATCGTTTCAAAGACTATGTCAGGACCTGATAACAGAGCTTCTCCTATTTCTGCCCAACAAATAGGCGTCCTGCATTTCCTACCATATAATGCCTCAAAAGGCGCAGCCTGAATGCTTGTATGGTAGCTATTGTTGTAGGAGAACTCGACCAATGGCAGGTGGTTATCCCAACTACCACCTAGATCAATCACACATGCACGTAGCATGTCTTCCAAAGTTTGGATGGTACGATCACTCTGCCCGTCCGTCTGAGGATGGTAAGCCGTACTGAAGTTTAAGCGCGTGCCCAAAGACTGTTGGAAACTTTTCCAAAAGTGCAACGTGTATCTGGTATCTCTGTCAGAGATAATAGCCACTGGTACTCCATGCAGAGATACAATCTTATCAGCATACAATTGGGCTAACATGTCAGAACTATAAGTTTCCTTAATGGGTAGGAAATGTGCTGACTTAGTCAGTCTATCTACTATCACCCATATAGTATCATTTCCTTTCTTTGTCTTTGGCAACTTGGTGATGAAATCCATTGTCACCATTTCCATTTGCAAGTGGGAATTTCAGGCTGTTGTAGCAACCCTGACGGCTTCTGATGTTCTTCTTTGACTTGTGCACATGTCAAACATTTAGCTACGTAAGCAGCTATAGACTTCTTCAAGCCTATCCACCAATAATTTGCCTTTAAGTCCTGGTACATCTTATCAGCTCCAGGATGAACGAAATATTTGGAACTGTGGGCTTCTTGGAGGATGACATCCCGAAGTCCTCCATAAACTGGAACCCATATGCGTCCATTTAGCCTTAGGATTCCGTCCTTGCCATAGGATAACTGTTCTTCAGTTATTCCTAGCCTTTCATCAGGATAGTTAGCTTCCAAAACAGCTTCCTTCTACGCAGCCAACAACCTTTCATTCAAGCTATTCTTGATCTCAATGCTCTTGGCATTGATTCTTATTGGTTTCACTCTTTCCTTTCTACTTAAGGCATCAGCGACTACATTTGCCTTGCCTGGATGGTATCTTATTTCACAGTCATAATCATTCAAAGTTTCCATCCAACGTCGCTGCCTCATATTTAAATCCTTCTGATTGAACAGATGCTGAAGGCTTTTGTGATCAGAATAGATCACACACTTAGTTCCATACAGGTAATGCCTCCAAAGCTTTAGTGCAAATACAACGGCACCCGGCTCCAAGTCATGGGTGGTGTAATTCTTCTCATGCACCTTCAACTGTCGCGAAGCATAGGCAATGACCTTGCCTTTTTGCATAAGCACACATCCCATCCCTGTGTGTGATGCATCGCAATAAACTACAAACTCATCAATTCCTTCAGGTAACGTCAGTACTGGAGCATTGCTCAACTTTTGCTTCAAAATATCGAAGGATTCTTGCTGCTTAGGCCCCCAATCAAACTTGCTATTCTTGCGAGTGAGTAAAGTCAGGGGTGCTGCAATTCTTGAGAAGTTTTCGATAAATCGTCTGTAGTATCCAGCTAGTCCTAGGAAGTTGCGAATTTCCGTAGGCGTCTTCGGCTCTTGCCAGTTCATAATAGCTTCAATCTTAGCGGGATCTACTTGGATACCACGCCCACTAACAACATGTCCAAGGAATTGGACTTCACGAAGCCAGAATTCACACTTTGAAAACTTGGCATAGAGCTTTTCATGATGAAGCAGTTTCAGAATGCAATGGAGATGCTTCTCGTGGTCAGCTTGGCTCTTCGAGTAGATGAGGATGTCATCGATGAAGACGATGACAAATTTATCTAGATAAGGCTTGCAGACGCGATTCATGAGATCCATGAATGCAGTAGGTGCATTAGTGAGCCCAAAAGGCATCACTAGGAACTTGTAATGGCCATAGCGAGTCCTAAATGCAGTCTCATGTACATCTTCATCTTTAACCTTCAATTGATGATAGCCTGACCTCAAATCAATCTTAGAAAAGTAGCTTGCCCCTTGCAATTGATCGAACAGATCGTCGATCCTGGGCAAAGGATACCTATTCATGATAGTGACCTTATTAAGCTCACGGTAATCGATGCATAAACGCATCGACCCATCTTTCTTTTTGACAAACAAGATTAGCGCTCCCCATGGAGATGAGCTTGGTCTAATGAAACCTTTAGCTAGCAAATCATCTAGCTGTAATCTTAATTCCTTCATCTCTGTTGGTTCCAACCTATAAGGCGCTCTTGCAACAGGTGCTGCCCCTAGAATGATGTCGATTCTGAATTCTACTTGTCTATCTGGTGGCAAGCCAGGTAGTTCTTCAGGGAAAACTTTAGGGTATTCAGAAATGACTGGGATATCTTCAATCTTGGGTTTCTGCTGATCAACGGTTACTTGTGCCATATAAATGACACAACCCTTCTTCAAGCATCTAGATGCCTTGAGCATAGACACTTGCTCAGGCAGTCCATACTGGGTATCTCCTTGAATGGTAAGTAGCTCACCAGACGGGGTCTTGACTACTACTTGCTTCTTGTTGCACACAATCTGAGCTTGGTTATGCGATAACCAATCCATGCCTATCACTATATCAAAACCTGCTAACTTAAAGGGAAGTAAGGACAAAGGAAAAGAGTGGTTCCTAATGGATATGACACATCCATCTAATAAAGTTGATGTGGTTTCTATGGTTCCATCAGCTAATTCCACTTCATACTTCACACTTAAAGCTTTAACAGGCATTTTCAACAACTCACAAAACTTATTATCTACAAAATATTTATCTGCTCTAGAATCAAACAACACTCTTGCGTAAACATCATTAATAAGAAAGGTACTTGTTATGACATTGTCATTCTGGATCACCTCCTGTGCGTTCATCTGAAAGACCCTTACATTGGTCTTCTTTCCTTCATCAGCTTTCTTTGCAGCTTTTGGACAATTTGTCTTAATGTGCCCTTTTTCGTTGCAGCTGTAGCGTGTTGCATCCTTCAGCTTCTTGCATTCTAGAGTCTTATGCTCAGAAGATTTGCAAATCCTACATGGCCTTGGCTGAGACTGGGATTTTGAGTCATATCTACACTTCCCAAAGTGGTGCTTCTTACAGACCTTACACTTGGGCTTATCTCCAGATTGATGCCCATCCTTCTTAGATCCAGACCCCTTCTTGTGGTCACTGTTTCCCCTGTGCTTCTTATCCGAACGTCGTGAGTTGTCATCCTCACGCTTTCTTTTCTCGGCATCCGTGTTCCTCAGCGATCTTTGCCTGACCGTGTCCAAAGTAAGGGACAAGGATATATCAGCTGCAGACCTGAATGTAGTTGGCCGAGAGACCTTCAAACTTGCCTTTATCTCTGGGGCCAAACCCCCCAATGAAACGAGCTATTCTCTTGGGCTCCGGTGTCACCAGATAAGGAACCAACCTTGACATAGTATTGAAGCTCATGAGGTAGGCTTGACAATCCAGGTTCTTCATAACCAGAGATAAGAAATCAGCTTCAATCTTTTCAACCTCATGCCGAGGGCAGTAATTCTCCTTGATTAATGTCACAAACTGTTCCCAAGACATGTTGTACAATGGGATTTTCCCTGTAGCTTGGATCAAAGACCTCCACCAAGCTAATGCCTCACCCTTAAAAGACTGAGATACAAACTTCACAATGTCTCTTTCAGCACATCCACTAATATCTACCACAGTGTCCATTTCATCCAACCAGGTCATGCAATCCACTGCCCTTTTTTCCCTAGTGAAATCCCGAGGTTTGCAAGAAACAAAGTATATATATGTACATGACTTGAAACGTGGTGCATTATCAAACACTATCCTCTCGGAAGGAACACTGTTATGGTTTGAGGAGTGTCGATCATCATCTTTCTTTGGTTCTTCTTTCTTAGGCTTAGGTTGGGTAGAAGGTGGCTTGCTGTGAGCCTCGGAATGAGTCTTAGGCTTGGACTGCGGTGAAGATAGGGTCCTACTTCGAGTTCCACTAGATTCACTATACTGCAGATCCATAGCCCTTGTAACAACATTATCAACTAGTGCTTGCAGTTCTGCACCAGTCATCTGTATCCTAGCATTCTCGTGGTTTTCCACCGGATGACTGTTTACCTCATCCGACCCGGCCATGTAGCTTAAATTGCTACATATAAGAAAATAATGGGCAAGGTTTATTTAGAAGCTGTTACAGTATTTTATGAATTATTAACCATGGTTTTAATAGCCATTTTGGGTTAATTTGTTAATTATTCATATATTCAGGACCTTTATTACAATCCTATATTTTAATTTAATAATAACACAAAAGCCTAGTCATACAGACAGATTTTATTTATAAACCAAGATTTTTACAGAATCAAGGTATTTAAGGTTTGAATCAAAGTTCATTACCTTTTTCTAGACAGGGAGTTGTAGGCTACTACTGTCTTTAGTCTCAAAGAACATTAATTATAGCCCGTAGGCACTTCATCCTTAAGGGATGGTTATATAATTAAGGGAATTTAAAATGACCAAATTTAAAGATGACCTATGTGATTTTATCGCATCACAGTTTGTCATGAATGTTAACACTCTTTCAGATGTTAACAAGAGTTGGAATCTTTTGTATAGGCTCTACCATCTTGGCCATGTATGCAACGACATATAGACTAGGTTTTACCTTTAAGATCCTTTTAATAATTAACGCAGAACAATCCTAAATTAAGATGTTAATGTGGATCTAAGTCTAATTATGGAACTAACATCTTGGCCCTGTCTTATGATGACACATGGCTAGGTCTTGTCCTTTTTAGATTTTTCCATTTTAGTATAATGGTAGATCTTTTAAATAGGAATGTTATTTTCATTTATTTTATGTTTCATGTTCATGCACATAATTAATAACAAACAAAATGAAAAATTAAATTAGACCATCTCATTAATAATTTAAACAAGTACAACTTTTGCCCTAAACGGGACTTCTACAAAATTGCATGCCCTAGCAGGGGCGAAACAAATAAACATACCCACGTAGGGGTCAACAGAAGGACATGCCCACACAGGAGCAGAGTACAAAAAGACAAGCCCACGCAGGGGCTGAGTACAGAAACAAAAGTCCACGCAGGGACTTGATTACAACTAAATAAAATAAATAAACAAAGGTCTTTAATGACCCCTTCTCTTGGACTTCCCCTTGATCAGGTCTGATAACCCCTTGAAGAAGCCTCGAGTGTTACTGCGCTCCGTTTGAATATCCCGCTCACATCGGTCCAATCTATCCAGAACCTCTTGTTGACGTTCCGGCAGGATTAGTTGCGGTTGCGGCGGCTGGTGATGCAGAGGTTGAGGAGGTGGCGGATGCTGGTACACATAAGGTGGGTACCCAATGGTCCAAGGACCACCAAAGGGCCCTTCAGGGTGACGACCATTGTAGTCCCACGCCTCCTGGTACGGGTCCACATTGGCATAGTTGTAGCTTTTGTGGCCCGGTAGCTCGAACGGGTTATATGCCGCTGAACCGGCATATGCAAGGATTGGGTTATCAAAACCCAATGGTGGCGTCACTGGCGCAGAGTTTGCCTCCGAGATGGGGTTTGATGGCCCCCCCATCTGCGGGTCTTCTTCTTGGAGTGGCGGATAATGGCTGCCACTCGAGGGCCGAGGAGTGCTGATGCGGACTCCTCCTCGCACGGACATCCGCGCGTTTGATCTTCTCTGCCTCGGTGGTTCCGGAGGCAGCTGCTCCACTGGTGGTGGTGGTGGCGGAGTGACTGCCACAAATCGGGAATCCACAGAAGGATCGTGTTGCTGTTGTTGCTGCTGTTGCTGGTGGTACGTAGACGAGTGCTTTGAGGGTGTAAAATACCACTCAAACTGGTTGAACCTCGCCTGGTAGCTATCCGGACCGCGGTAAGGCGATCCATGAAACGAGGACCCATCAGAGATCTCGATGGGATGGTTCGGGGTCCTGGTTGCTGGTTCGACGGGATCAGTGTCCTCGTCCATGTCGTTGTCACCCGAAAAGTGATCTTCGGGTCCTAGTGGGTTAAAACCCCCGGGTTCTTGAATGTAATTAGCCGGGTTGAACCGGCTCTGAAAGGCGGGAGTGGGGTCGCCGAAAGAGTGGTGCGAATTTGATCGCTGAAGAGGTATGAAGGAAGGTTGGCGGTTGTTAGGCTCATTTTCAGACTGTGGCCCAAAGGAATGAAAGTAGGATGGTGAGGAGCTTAGGGAGACAGATCGCCTCCCGGGTTCAATATACGTCCTCCAGGGCTCCTGAGGACTTGTGCTCATAGTGATTGAGGGCGTACGCCGGTGAGAAGGCCCGGCTTCGTGGTCATGGCCCGTCACCGGTGTCACACCCTGGCTTTGCGGAAGCGTGGTTAATTTGGTGTGACTTCTTAATACCATACCTTAACCATAACAAAGCTATATGAATAAAAACAATGCAAGATCATCCATTCATTTAAGTTTTAAAACCAAATACAATAACATTGTATCAATGGATATACACCCTAACGACATAAACATTGTTCAGCAAACATAAACATAAACACAGTTTAAGGACTGTGACTTGTCCAGGAAAGAGTCACATTCCCTAAACCCGGATGACCTCGTACTAGTGCAGCGGGAAAACGTGCCATACCGTGCCAGATCCTTTAATTCCCTGAAATACATGTAAGTTGAAAAATCAACAATAATGTTGAGCGAGTTCATGTGTAGTGAGTAAGTATAACCTTTGTAAAATGTCTGTATGTATGAAAATTCCTGGTATGTAGCAATAAGGAAAAGAGATCAATTAATGTGTAGCTAATACATTAATAAGTGAAATGGCCTAGGAAGCACTCAAACCTGTAACGCGAATTTCATACCGGTCCTTCCGGCGGAACGACATAGTCACCACATGCAGCCACACGCTGGCTCATGCGTGGGGCTCGCAACACCCGATAGATCTATCACTCATGCCTCTCGGTCCTTATACAAGGATTAATGGTCTTACGATAATAGCCTATCCATTCACGTGATCTAGCAGTAGATTCCTTAGCTAATCATACCATGTATAAAAGCGTTTGTAACAGTATGTAACATGTATTTCACCCCCGCAGTTTAAAAAAAACTGAAAACAGTTAAGAGAAAAGGGGGACATGAACTCACAGCGGTGCGTCTCTACCAAGTAATACTCCAAGTCAAGCAGCTGTGCAACGACCTACATGTACTAACTCTATTAGACGGACGGCCGTGCCTTAGCTTTATGGTTTAGGTTTTTGGGAAATAGTTAGACAACTATTTCGTGTTTACATTCCGTATATACTTGGTGATTATTTTCCTTCCCAAGGATGGGGGATTTAATACATGTGCGTTCGAATTATATCATTAAGTCTCACTTAATATATATTTATTTCCAATCCCAAAATATAAATATTTTTCTCAAAAATATCATATTTTTACTTTACAAAATTTTCCCAAAATAATACTTTGTCAAATATACGCGTGCATGAATATTTCCATAAATTGCGTAAGTTACGTTTTGACGATCGAGTGGTAATAATAATTACCGGTGTAACTTATATATTTATCGTGAAAGCGTTCGTATTATTTTGGATTCGTCAACGTTCGAAAATATTATTTTTACTCTAAAAATAATATTTATGTATCTTCACAAAATAGTCATAAACACACATCAAGTGATTTATGAAAAATATATATATTAAATATATATTTACTAAGTTTTATTTTGTGAAATCCCACCTCCGATATTTTGTAAATAAAGTCGTGGCGAAACTTATATTTCGAAAACATGTCAAAAAGTATTTCTAACACTTATAGTGAAAATATTTCTAAGTGTTAGGTTTTTAGAAAAATTTCGCCAGAGTTTCCTCTGTAACTGGAGGTGGCCACGCTTTCAAGCGTATCATTTTCTTTTACAAATTAATTCAACAATTTCTTTATTCGATCAAAACAATATCCAACACAACAAACTAGTTAACAATTATGTAAATCGCATAAATCACATGAACTTGTAGTTTCCTAAAATTATAGTGTAAATCTCATCACTTTTACCGGATCTTTATATAAATTAGTCCGGTTTCGTAAAAACCCCGTTTTTATAGAAATTCCGTCTTTACAACTTCTCGTCTTCTTTTACAAAAATTGTTATTTTGTCGAAACTTTTGTGTTACACAAGTGCTTACACACTTGTGTGTTCTAAAAATCATATTTGTAAGTGTAAGATCCGTTTTTAGAAAACATGATTTCTTTGATACGTGGTTCTTTGAAAATACCGCTTGCAGATACGTAGATCTGCTAGTTCTAAATACTATTTCACAAGTAAAAATGCTCTTACACAAGTTCATGATTCGTGTGTGGTAGAGTTTCACCTTTTAACCCTTGTTTCATTCAAAACAACCTTATGTCATGATCCATGATCATGACCAACCCGGGTTAAATGATGATCCGAGCTACCACAACATAGATCGGGTCCAAATAACCACACAATTCAATTACTACATCATTTACACAATATATGAGCTTTTAACCATCATTATAAGCATTTTTAGTAAACTTTAAAGCATCATCTTGTATGATTTCGAGTTTTAACCGTTACACATCATATTAACCACTTCAAAATAGTTCAAGTAAGTGATTTAAGCAACATACCACTAGCTCGAGGCTAGGGAAGAATCTAAGCGCAAAATGAGAGGATAAAAGCTAGAGAAAGAGGTCCTTCGAGCTCCGAGTGCACCAAGACTTCTTGTACGTGATCCTTGATGCTTGTGTGATGTTGGAATTGGATGAACTAAACTCAAAAATGGATGGATGGGGATGGGGGTGCTCGGCCGAGAGTTGTAGAGAGGGAAAGAGAGAGTTTTGTGTGGTGTTGAATGGTGAAAGTTCTTATGTGCATCATATGTTACTTATAGGCAAAAGTGAGTTCTTAATCCAAAGGATCTTTTGCCTTTTAGATATCAAACATGATGGATTAAAATAATAAAAGAAGCCAAAGTGTGTCCCCCCTAATTTGGGGCCGGTTAGTGAGGGGGGGGGGGTTCTAGTCCATTTCCAAGTATTAGTTAGCTTAGAGTTAGGTTAAGTAAGTTAGTTAGGTACTTAACCCGGTTAGTTGTGTGATGTGCTTTATGGCGGGTGTTAGGGTATTCAGGGACCCTAACTGGCTCAGAAAAAGATAAATAATGTTTATGGCCATATTTTCATGTCCCGGGTAAAGTCCGGTTGTTTGGTTGGATAGTAATCCGTTAAAGCGCTTAACAAAGCTTTTAAGTGTCGTTAATGCCCTTTTTAGTGACACATCTTATTCCCGACACTTTGGAAAGTGTCTAGTAATATTTTTCTCATGTTTTGGCACTTAACTAGCCAGCTAGAAGCTGAATTGTTCATTAAAGTGCTGAGTTTTGTGCTCAGTGTACGTTTTAGGCACATCCAGTCACTGTATCTTATTCCTAGAGACGCAGTTCTACAACCCTTGTATCCCTACACTCACTATGGGTGTAGTAAAATATTTCTGGCTCATACAGGCCCTAGAGGCAGTGTCTGCCTGATGCTGGCTTTATCAGCATGTTCAATAGGTTATCCGTTCATAGTGCTACTGTGCTTTTATGCATCATGTTTGTCACTAGAGTTCAGTATGTAAATAATGTAGTGACGGTAATTAAAGTATGATGCAGGTATATACAAGTATCAGAAATCAAGTAGCAGTTCATCAGTAATTTCAAGCAAGCACAGTAATTAAGCAGCAATTAATTATTAATTAAACCGTACGGATACCTGATTTGGTGAGGGTTGTCACATTCTCCCCCCATTAGAAAAATTTCATCCCGAAATTTTAAGTTCTGCTTCTAGTCGCAGGGTTCTTGGGAAATAAGTGGGGGTATTTCTCTTTCATCCGGTCCTCACGTTCCCAGGTGTATTCAGGACCATGTCTGGCATTCCAACGAACCTTGACGAGCTTGACACTGCTCCGGCGGGTCTTGTTCACTTTCCAATCCATAACCTCAACGGGTTTTTCAGCGAAGTGGAGCGTGTCGTCAACATGAATTTCGTCGGTAGGAATGACAACGGTATCTTGAGTTGGACTCTTTCTCAAATTTGATACGTGGAACGTATCGTGAACTCCATTCAGTTCGGTAGGTAGATCCAACTTGTATGCTACGGACCCAATTCTTTCCAAGATTTTGAACGGACCAATATACCGCGGATTCAACTTCCCACGCTTCCCGAAGCGTGCCACCCCCTTCCAGGGTGATACCTTCAACAAAACCATATCTCCTACCTCAAACTCCAGAGGTTTCCTTTTTCGATCCGCGTAGGCTTTCTGACGGTCACGAGCCGCACTGATGCGATCTCGGATCTGTGCAATCTTGTCTGTGGTTTCCTGGACCACATCAGGACCAACCAACTGTCTATCACGTGCGTCAGACCAACAAAGCGGTGATCTGCACTTGCGGCCATATAGAGCTTCGAATGGTGCAGCACCAATACTGGCGTGGTAGCTGTTGTTGTATGAAAATTCAACCAAAGGCAAATGCTTATCCCAGCTACCGCCCAAATCCATCACACATGCTCTCAGCATGTCTTCCAAGGTCTGTATCGTCCGTTCGCTTTGCTCGTCGGTCTGCGGGTGAAACGCGGTGCTCATATTCAATTGCGAGCCAAAAGCTTCTTGGAAGGATTGCCAAATCCTTGATACGAACCTTCCGTCTCTATCAGAGATGATTGAGAGAGGTACTCCATGGCGCGTAACAATTTCTCTCATGTAAATTTCGGCCAACTTGCTCGTATTATCCTTCTCTCTGATAGGTAAGAAGTGTGCTGACTTCGTTAATCGATCCACTATTACCCAAATAGTGTCATGGCCTTTTGGCGTTCTTGGCAACTTCGTAACAAAATCCATGGAGATTTGTTCCCACTTCCACTTGGGAATTTCCGGTTGTTGCAGAAGTCCTGAAGGCTTCTGGTATTCCGCTTTAACCTTAGCGCAAGTTAAACATTTGCTCACATAAACAGCCACATCGCCTTTCATCCTAGGCCACCAATAATAATCCTTAAGATCTTGGTACATCTTATCCGCTCCAGGGTGGATAGAGTACCGCGACTTGTGAGCTTCATCGAAAATGACCTTCCTTAAACCTCCAAACAAAGGAACCCAAATCCTTTTCTCAAAACATAATGTTCCTTCCTTGTTTGGTACCAATAGCTTCTCCATCCCACGGAGATATTCTTCTTCAAGGTTCCCTTCCTTGAGAGCTTCCTTCTGCGCGGCACGAATGCGCAAGGAAAGATCGGTCAGAATAATCATCTCCAAAGCCCTAACCCTTATGGGCTTGATCCTCTCTTTTCGACTTAGGGCGTTGGCGACCACATTCGCCTTCCCTGGGTGATATTTTATCTCGCAGTCGTAGTCATTCAACAACTCGACCCAACGTCTCCGTCTCATATTCAACTCCTTCTGGTTGAATATGTGCTGCAGGCTCTTGTGATCTGTAAATATCGTACACTTTGTACCATAAAGGTAGTGTCTCCAGATCTTTAATGCAAGAACCACGACGCCTAGTTCCAAATCGTGCGTGGTATAGTTCTTTTCGTGCACTTTCAATTGACGCGATGCGTAAGCTAGAACCTTTTGGTGTTGCATCATCACACAACCCAATCCTTGACGCGAAGCGTCGCAGTATACCACAAAATCATCCGTACCTTCCGGTAGGGATAAGATCGGCGCGTTGCAGAGCTTTTCCTTCAATATCTGGAACGCTTCTTCCTGTTTGATTCCCCAATCAAACTTCTTATCCTTCCGAGTGAGGAGCATCAATGGTTGAGCGATCTTTGAGAAATCCTCAATAAATCTTCGATAATAGCCAGCCAAACCCAAGAATTGTCGAATCTCGGTTGGCGTCTTTGGCGTTTCCCAATTCTTGATTGCTTCGATCTTGGTTGGATCCACGTGGATTCCATTTACATTTACCACGTGTCCAAGGAATTGCACTTCACGTAGCCAAAACTCGCACTTAGGGAACTTGGCATACAACTGTTCCTTCTTCAGCAACTCCAGAATGGCTCTTAAATGCTGTTCATGCTCACTTCAGATCGAAGATCTATTCATCAAATCGATGAACACTGTAGGTGCGTCTGTCAACCCAAACGGCATAACTAGGAACTCGTAGTGCCCATAACGAGTTCTGAAGGCTGTCTTTGGGATACTCTCCTCTTGTATCCTTAACTGATGGTATCCAGATCGAAGATCGATCTTTGAATAAAAGCTCGAACCTTGCAGTTGGTCAAACAGATCATCAATCCTTGGCAGAGGGTATCTATTCTTGATAGTCAGCTTATTCAACTCCCGGTAGTCGATACACATTCGAAGACTACCGTCCTTCTTCTTGCCAAACAAAACTGGAGCTTCCCAAGGCGAGAAGCTTGGTCGGATAAATCCCTTGTCTAACAACTCTCGAAGTTGTGTCGACAGTTCTTGCATCTCAGACGGAGCAAGTCTGTAGGGTGCCTTAGCCACAGGCGCAGCACCTGGAACTAAATCGATGCGAAACTCTACTTGCCTCTGAGGCGGCAGTCCAGGCAAGTCTTCTGGGAAGACTTCTGGGTATTCTCTCATGACAGGGATGTCTTTGATTCTCGGCTCAGCAGCCTTCTTATCCACAATATGTGCCAGGAAGGCAGCACATCCCTTCTGCAAACACTTACGCGCTTTCGAGCAGCTGATAATTCTCAAAGGCGTCTCACGCTTCTCTCCATGAACCATAATGGTCTCACCATCATCGGTTGGGATACGAACTATCTTTTAGTGGCAAACAATTTCTGCCTTGTTGCTCGATAACCAATCCATCCCTACTACCACGTCGAAGCTTCCCAACTGGACGAGTAGTAGATCCAAAACAAACTCACGCTCTCCCAATTCGATCACACAACCTCTGATAACTTCGTTGGCTTCTACTATCTTTCCATTAGCCAACTCAATTGAGTACGGAATATCTAACTTACTAGCGGCTAACCCAAGCATATTCTTAAACTCTAATGATACGAAGCTACAATCGGCACCAGTATCAAATAAAACGGATGCATAGCGTTAAGTAATATGGGACGTACCGATATCCATGCTTGGATTCCTGGCGTGCTTCCTTAGCCCGGTGTTAGACATCTTTCCCATAATTTTGTCTAATCTCCTTTGGGCAATCTTTCCTATAGTGCCTCATATCCCCGCAGTTGTAACATCCCTTATCTTTTCCTTTTCCTTTCTTTCCACGCTTCGTCTCACGCCAACACGTTTCCCTGTTGTGTCCCACTTTGCCACAGTTGTCACACTTCCCATTTTTACATCGCCCGGTATGATGACGTCGGCACCTGTCGCATTTAGGTAGCTTACCCATGTACTCTTTTCTCTTTTTGGCCTTGTTGTTGCTACTCGACTGGGTACCCTGTTTGAAATTCGCCAACTTTCTCTTGTTGTCCCCAGATGACTCTACATGAGTCTCCTTCTTCTCCTCAGAGGTTGAAAATTTGTTCATCCTGATTGCCTCTTCAGTCAAGGCTACACTTAGATTGATGCTCAGTGATCGTTGCAGGCTTAGATGTCGTTACCATGCTCATGATTTGGGGTGCCAATCCCCAAATGAAACGCTCAATCCTCTTAAACTCCGGATTTACCATGTAAGGAACAATACGCGACAGAACTTGGAACTTCTCCACATACTCAGCTATTTTTGGACCTTCCATCTTCAAGTTCCAGAGCTCAGTCTCCACCTTCTGGCTTTCTGTTCTCGAACAGTACTTTTTATACATTAGCTCTTTTAGCTCATCCCATGATAAAGCATACGCAACAGCCTCGCCCATTGTCTGAACCTGTAGTTTCCACCATGATAGGGCCCCATCTCGGAACAGCCCGGAAATGTACGTGACCTGATCCTCTGGGGCGTATTTGCTCGCACGCAAAACAGCGTTCGTCTTCTCAACCCAGCGCACAAAGGCTACGGCACCCCCAGTGCCGTCAAAATGTAGGGGCTGGCAGCCTAAGAACTGCTTGTAGGTGCAGCCGTTGGGTGGTTTGTTTCCGGGGCGAAAGGCCTCGTACTGTGCGATGAACTGTAAGAGGCGTTCTTGAAATTCCACCTCTGTCATCGGCAAAGGGTTGTTGGTATCGGTGTTCCCTCGAGTCGACATCTTCCTAGAAGGAAGTCTGTCAGGTCGGGTCTTAGTAAGGACACGAGCACATAAGTCTCTGTTTAACGAATAAGACCTCAGAGGTATATTACATTTACATAAATACGCAGTTGTTTAACAATTAATCACATATCATCACGGTTATAGCACAGCTTGCAAATAGGAACGTAGCAAGTAAACATGTGGTATTATAGTTATAGCACAGATATGTAAATCATCAACGTGCTTAGTGGGAGCATAGCGACGATATTTTTCGTCAGTCATTAGTCATAAGTATTGTCGCATGTATAAAGATGATCGGGCTTTCATTATCCTCCGGCCACAATCACTGTGTCTTACCAAAATGCATCACATCAGAAGGGACATAGGGTCACCCTACCCTTGTCCAATAAGTATATCGGTGCATCACAATTACGTGGTCAGAAGTGATCCTCAAAAGTCTCCGAAATCCCCGCTTATCATTAGCATCTTTTCCCAAGAGTAATGCAATCCGCTTAATCCAGAAAGCAACTACACTGGTGACTGAGGTGGGGGAGGAAAGAAAAGTATACTGTTAACGTGCGTGAGTCATTTGCTCTATCGCTTGTTAGTTTAGACATGAACATCAGAATCCCGGGAATGGTGAAAGAACAAGGTCAAGAGCACAAAGGGGTCTTGATGTATGCGGCGGATCAAAGCATGCTGGTGGAGGACGTGGTGTTTTACTTAAAGTCTTCAGACAATATGTTGTCTTGTGATGTAGACACTTAACTCATGTCTTCAGTTATGTAATGTTTTGTATTTGAAGTTGCCCTTTGTGGTGTCAGCTCAAGCTTCAACGTTCCGCGACTCATATCCTCAACTGCAGTCGATGTTATAGGAGCAACTTATCCTGTGTGTGTTTTTCATAATGCAAGGAATGGTAAGGGTTTATAGCTATCATAGTACGTTTATAGGGACCATCAAATCGGCTTATGGAGCATCGTAGAGAAGAATGTAGCAAGCGGTGCGGTCAGTTGGGGGGGGGGTTATTCCCAGTAGTGCCATCGCTGTGCTTAGAGCGGAGTGCTTCATGTCAAGCAATTGCCGGTGAGTTGCGTTTTCGCAGCTCAGCTTCTATCCTTGGCAACATACTGGTGTTTGTGTCACACCTGGGTGGCATTCTCTTCTGTCGAAATGGCATGAAGTGGGTTAGACAACTTTCCAATTGTCTATGAGATACATAGCACCATAAGCCATCATGTACTCACCTAATTTTACACGTAAATATACTCAATGTATGGGTGGGGAAATAAATTTCTGAGCCTTCACATAGGCTTGCCAATTTGGCTTGTTGCTTGAAATAGAATGAACTCGAGGCTTCATCGCCTTGGTCATTCGTGTTCAAGTTATTTCCTGCCACATTGGTTTTCATTAGCTTGACCCGCAGAGTCCATCAGGATTTCTGTGCACTACAAGTCGTTATTACGTGGGCCCCCGTAATAATAAATTGTCTTGCACAGTTACCCCAAATTTTCTCTCGTCCAAGCAGATGATCAATCAAGGAGCAACAGCAGGTGCATCGGCATGAACAGGGTCATGCTCCAATGCGGTGTTAGGAGCAACGCCTGGCTCAGGGGCCACGGCTGGCTCCGTATCAACAAACTCCATCTCAAAATCAGCTGGATCAACCATCACAGGGGGTTACAGGATCCTCCAAGGGCTGGTCTAAGTGTATGAACTCAAGGTCATGGTCTGGATCAAAACCAGATGGGAGAACAGGATCACCCTCAATACTGTGATTAAACTCAAAGCTGTGTGCGGGAACCGGTGCAGCCGATGATGCCGTGTCAGGGTCGGCGTTGTGTGAATGGTGCTGCACTCCCTGTATATGCGAAAATGCGGATGTCAGGAACTCAAATGAGTCTGGGACAGGGGAATGGGCATGAGTTTCCCCTGCAGGAGCGTCCGCAAGCAGTAGGCTAATACCAGCAGCAATAGGGCCTCGCCCTCGAATGGGTCCTCCTCTAGTAGATCGTTATCGTCGTCAGAGGCCACGTCGGGGGGGGGGGCATATCAACAACAGGATAAGCGGCAAGGGGCACAGAAGCAGGGATCACCGCGAGTGGCAAATTCCCAACAAGATGGCCATCAGTAGGCTCTGTTACGACATCAGGCAGCGCAAAAGGGCTAAAAGTCGTCATCGTCTGTGCCGGTAGTATCGGAAATGTACACCTCGTGCTCCGATGAAACTATGTCGTCTGATACTATGGCCATGGGATTCGTAGTGTCCTTCTTTCTAGTACAGGATGAAAGCATGGCGTTTGTAACACAAACACATATACGTATAATAATCAATCATATAATCATCTAAACATGTTAGTCAATAAGCAATCAAATAATTCTCCTAGTCCCACTAGCCTTCCAGTCTCCTAGACTGATACTCCTAGTCCCACTAGCCAAATTCTCCCAGTCTCTAAGACTGCTCTATCATCTACCTCGACCTCTTAGATCGAGCCTCGGCCTCCAAGACCGAGCCTCAGCCTCCAAGACTGAGCCTACTCTCCCTAGTCTTACTAGCCATCTACCTCTATCTCTTAGATCGAGCCTCGGTCTCCAAGACCGAGCCTCAGCCTTCAAGACTGAGCCTACTCTTCCTAGTCTCACTAGCCATCTACCTCGATCTCCTAGATCAAGCCTCGGCCTCCAAGACCGAGCCTCAGCCTCCAAGACTGAGCCTAAAAATAAATAAATAAAATGTGCTCAACATTTTTTTGTAAAAACGTTTTGGATCTGGACTTAAGTGGTATGCAGTAAAAATGTTTTCGTGAGAGCCCTAGTGATCATAGTCTAGACTCGAGAAGGAATCCTAGTTCGCTATGATCAGAGCTCTGATACCAAGCTGTCACACCCTGGCTTTGCGGAAGCATGGTTAATTTGGTGTGACTTCTTAATACCATAGCTTAACCATAACAAAGCTATATGAATAAAAACCATGCAAGATCATCCATTCATTTAAGTTTTAAAACCAAATACAATAACATTGTATCAAGGATACACACCCTAACGACATAAACATTGTTCAGCAAACATAAACATAAACACAGTTTAAGGACTGTGACTTGTCCAGGAAAGAGTCACATTCCCTAAACCCGGATGACCTCGTACTAGTGCAGCGGGAAAACGTGCCATACTGTGCCAGATCCTTTAATTCCCTGAAATACATGTAAGTTGAAAAATCAACAATAATGTTGAGCGAGTTCATGTGTAGTGAGTAAGTAGAACCTTTGTAAAATGTCTGTATGTATGAAAATTCCTGGTATGTAGCAATAAGGAAAAGAGATCAATTAATGTGTAGGTAATACATTAATAAGTGAAATGGCCTAGGAAACACTCAAACCTGTAACGCGAATTTCATACCGGTCCTTCCGGCGGAACGACATAGTCACCACATGCAGCCACACGCTGGCTCATGCGTGGGGCTCGCAACACCCGATAGATCTATCACTCATGCCTCTCGGTCCTTATACAAGGATTAATGGTCTTACGATAATAGCCTATCCATTCACGTGATCTAGCAGTAGATTCCTTAGCTAATCATACCATGTATAAAAGCGTTTGTAACAGTATGTAACATGTATTTCACCCCCGCAGTTTAAAAAAAACTGAAAACAGTTAAGAGAAAAGGGGGACATGAACTCACAGCGGTGCGTCTCTACCAAGTAATACTCCAAGTCAAGCAGCTGTGCAACGACCTACATGTACTAACTCTATTAGACGGACGGCCGTGCCTTAGCTTTATGGTTTAGGTTTTTGGGAAATAGTTAGACAACTATTTCGTGTTTACATTCCGTATATACTTGGTGATTATTTTCCTTCCCAAGGATGGGGGATTTAATACATGTGCGTTCAAATTATATCATTAAGTCTCACTTAATATATATTTATTTCCAATCCCAAAATATAAATATTTTTCTCAAAAATATCATATTTTTACTTTACAAAATTTTCCCAAAATAATACTTTGTCAAATATACGCGTGCATGAATATTTCCATAAATTGCGTAAGTTACGTTTTAACGATCGAGTGGTAATAATAATTACCGGTGTAACTTATATATTTATCGTGAAAGCGTTCGTATTATTTTGGATTCGTTAACGTTCGAAAATATTATTTTTACTCTAAAAATAATATTTATGTATCTTCACAAAATAGTCATAAACACGCATTGAGTGATTTATGAAAAATATATATATTAAATATATATTTACTAAGTTTTATTTTGTGAAATCCCACCTCCGATATTTTGTAAATAAAGTCGTGGCGAAACTTATATTTCGAAAACATGTCAAAAAGTATTTCTAACACTTATAGTGAAAATATTTCTAAGTGTTAGGTTTTTAGAAAAATTTCGCCAGAGTTTCCTCTGTAACTGGAGGTGGCCACGCTTTCAAGCGTATCATTTTCTTTTACAAATCAATTCAACAATTTCTTTATTCGATCAAAACAATATCCAACACAACAAACTAGTTAACAATTATGTAAATCGCATAAATCACATGAACTTGTAGTTTCCTAAAATTATAGTGTAAATCTCATCACTTTTAGCGGATCTTTATATAAATTAGTCCGGTTTCGTAAAAACCCCGTTTTTATAGAAATTCCGTCTTTACAACTTCTCGTCATCTTTTACAAAAATTGTTATTTTGTCGAAACTTTTGTGTTACACAAGTGCATACACACTTGTGTGTTCTAAAAATCATATTTGTAAGTGTAAGATCCGTTTTTAGAAAACATGATTTCTTTGATACGTGGTTCTTTGAAAATACCGCTTGCAGATACGTAGATCTGCTAGTTCTAAATACTATTTCACAAGTAAAAATGCTCTTACACAAGTTCATGATTCGTGTGTGGTAGAGTTTCACCTTTTAACCCTTGTTTCATTCAAAACAACCTTATGTCATGATCCATGATCATGACCAACCCGGGTTAAATGATGATCCGAGCTACCACAACATAGATCGGGTCCAAATAACCACACAATTCAATTACTACATCATTTACACAATATATGAGCTTCTAACCATCATTATAAGCATTTTTAGTAAACTTTAAAGCATCATCTTGTATGATTTCGAGTTTTAACCGTTACACATCATATTAACCACTTCAAAATAGTTCAAGTAAGTGATTTAAGCAACATACCACTAGCTCGAGGCTAGGGAAGAATCTAAGCGCAAAATGAGAGGATAAAAGCTAGAGAAAGAGGTCCTTCGAGCTCCGAGTGCACCAAGACTTCTTGTACGTGATCCTTGATGCTTGTGTGATGTTGGAATTGGATGAACTAAACTCGAAAATGGATGGATGGGGATGGGGGTGCTCGGCTGAGAGTTGTAGAGAGGGAAAGAGAGAGTTTTGTGTGGTGTTGAATGGTGAAAGTTCTTATGTGCATCATATGTTACTTATAGGCAAAAGTGAGTTCTTAATCCAAAGGATCTTTTGCCTTTTAGATATCAAACATGATGGATTAAAATAATAAAAGAAGCCAAAGTGTGTCCCCCCTAGTTTGGGGCCGGTTAGTGGGGGGGGGGGGGGGTTCTAGTCCATTTCCAAGTATTAGTTAGCTTAGAGTTAGGTTAAGTAAGTTAGTTAGGTACTTAACCCGGTTAGTTGTGTGATGTTGTTTATGGCTGGTGTTAGGGTATTCAGGGACCCTAACTGGCTCAGAAAAAGATAAATAATGTTTATGGCCATATTTTCATGTCCCGGGTAAAGTACGGTTGTTTGGTTGGATAGTAATCCGTTAAAGCGCTTAACAAAGCTTTTAAGTGTCGTTAATGCCCTTTTTAGTGACACATCTTATTCCCGACACTTTGGAAAGTGTCTAGTAATATTTTTCTCATGTTTTGGCACTTAACTAGCCAGCTAGAAGCTGAATTGTTCATTAAAGTGCTGAGTTTTGTGCTCAGTGTACGTTGTAGGCACATCCAGTCACTGTATCTTATTCCTAGAGACGCAGTTCTACAACCCTTGTATCCTACACTCACTATGGGTGTAGTAAAATATTTCTGGCTCATACAGGCCTTAGAGGCGGTGTCTGCCTGATGCTGGCTTTATCAGCATGTTCAATAGGTTATCCGTTCATAGTGCTACTGTGCTTTTATGCATCATGTTTGTCACTAGAGTTCAGTATGTAAATAATGTAGTGACGGTAATTAAAGTATGATGCAGGTATATACAAGTATCAGAAATCAAGTAGCAGTTCATCAGTAATTTCAAGCAAGCACAGTAATTAAGCAGCAATTAATTATTAATTAAACCGTACGGATACCTGATTTGGTGAGGGTTGTCACAACCGGGGCCTTGCCTCCGCCTCTCCAGAGTCGTGGTGGCATTGTCAAACCTGTCAACATAAACAAAGATAACAACAGGAATATATATATATATATATATATATATATATATATATATATATATATATATATATATATAATGAAAGACAAAATAAAACAAACAGAATTTGTCCTATGTTATTTGTCTAGACTCGAGGATAGAGGAATGTGCAATTTGTGCACTGAGATTAAACACAAAAGGCTAGTGTTTAATTCACTCAGTGTTGGCTCTGATACCAACCTGTCACACCCCGATATTTCCACGTATTACCGGTGGGCCCGGTGGGGAGTATTGTGACGTAGTTGATATCATCATAGTCAAACAACACAAATTTAAATGCACAGCGGAAGCAAAAGATAGATTTATTTCAACCAAATAAAATTGTAATATTTAAGTATCACAAGTAGTTGAAACAGATCCACAGGCGGATCAAAATAAAGAGGAAACTTGTTCAACAGACTAAATGCATCCAAGCTTGCGAGACTCTTATTGATGCTAAGGAGAGGCCGGCCTATTACGAGTAGTACCTGCACTTAACCTTTTTGGGAAAATACGTCAGTTTGCACTGGTAAATACAATTTAAGTGACTCATTTTGAAAAGGTTTAAAATTGATTTGAATGCACGTGGCACAAAAAGATTTTTATAACTTGGGATAATTATTTGAATATAAACTTGTAAAAGATTTACATATTTCTTATGCGTTCAGTAGGCCGGGTTGACACCGGGTTAAAGATCAATAGACACACCACATGGTATAGTCCCGCAGCGGTTAAACCCAAAACCGGTGGTTATACCTTAATATTTATTTATGCACTAACGGGTGTACGCCTACACCCGCATGCTTAGGTCGTGGCCATTTCGTAAAATGATGACAAGGATATCCGGGACATGGTCATTAACTCCCCAAAGGCTTTAAGCAAACAAAACAATTTAAACGGGTCATTTCAATAAATTAACCTTCATACGATTAAAGATTCAATGCCCGATCAAGCGGTATATTATATACCGTACCCCAAGCCCGTATAAGGGAAAATAAGTTAAAAGTATTTACCTTTGCAAGTAAAATCACAATAAGCAAGTGCACGTAGCTTTTACCGGTTCTCCTATTCTGGAACAAAGGTTTATAATAACCTATTAGAATCCTAACGGGTCTTTATTTTAGCCTAAGCTTAGACCGGTTAGTTTTAAAGAAAGATTCGGTTCAAACGCATGAAAGGCGAAGACCGGTTTAGAATGTGGTTTTAACCCGACAAGCTTGCATGCTTGTTTAATGTGGGTAACTTAATCACATTCTGGATTTAGAGACAAAATGATATGGTTTGACCCGTTTCGGCTAATATATGCAAACTAGTTACATTAGCCGATCCGAACGCGAAAGTGCGTAACGGGTAACCATAAGAGTCATATACAAGTTTCCTAGGTTAATATGCCTTAAATATGTTGTGATATCAGTAAGATATCTTCTATTATGCCCAAAATGATTTTAAACTCAAACTATGCCCCGTAAGGGCATTTTGGTCATTTAAAAGGTTATAAAAGAGTTCAAATAGTAATCTGAGTTACAGGTCTGATTTATTTAGTAAATATACTTAATTTAATAAGTTATAATAGTAGGGTATCATATATATGTGAAATTTATTAATTATAATCATACTATGCACCGTAGGGGCATTTTGGTAATTTCACATAAGCCTAAAAGGCCAAAACTGGAAATTTGAGTTTAAGACTTTTGCTTACTGTTAAAATATAAAAATTGACTGAATATACCAGTAGGCATTAACCCTTATGTGTTTAAAATAGTTTTGATACATACTATGCGTTAAAAACGCTTAAAAGGTGATTTGGAGCCATTTCCGGGTTTTAAAAGAAAAGCTGATATTTTTATAATTCCAGAAGGCTCAAAATAATTTACTTATCATATTAGATCTTTAGAAAAAGGTTTGGTATCAAAAGGATTTGTAAAACTCATTTTATAGCCCGGAAGGGCAAAACCGGCAATAACCGAAATAAGCTTAGAACTCTAAGTTATGCTCAGCCTAAAAATAAATAAAAATCTCCAAAAATCCCAAAATATTATTTTATATCAGTAGGTAAAAGTTTGATATCAAAAATTGGGTTTAGATATGCCATATGCTAATTACGCCATTAAATTACTAAAAAGTTTCTTATTTACGCTAATGAGCATAACTCCTATATTCTAGACCTTAAACTGATATCAAATTTTTGGTACAAGTTTATAAATTAGTAGCTAAGGTGTCTACTCTTTTACATTTTCAAAAATCACATTTTAAGGTGAAAATGGCATAATAGTCGACATTTAGGCAATTAACGGAAACTTGCATAATAATTGGACAACTAATGAACCAAGCCGTATAATTACAGAGGGTTATACTTACATGTAACTAGGTCCAAAAGAACCTCTAAGGCAATCCTAAACTAGGCTTAAACAGGTCAGAACTGAAAGTCAAAGTATAAGTCAAACTATGCGACTTTCGGTTCCGAACCGGACCTAAACTAAAAATTGTTGGGGTGAACATGTTTAGACATGTTCTTACATTAATTACTAAGTTATATTATTGATAAAACAGGTAGCATGGATCCTACATTGCTAATTATGTATTAATTTGAAATAAAGCTTTCTGTTGACTTTTTAAGATCAAGTTTGACCCGACAATTGACCTACTTAGAGTGGGAATCTGTAAGTGCAGTTCCTGCCGGGTAACTGTCGCTTATCAGTTCTGTGTCAACCAAAGCAGAAGTCCAAGTTAAAGTCAATGATAATGAAGATTATCAATTGCTGAAGGCATTCCGGACGACTTTCTAGTGTTTCGGATTATTGTATTGTTTTGTATCCCGGACAATGTGTTTTGTCCGGGTTTAGTCCCTAGCCTATATATATGTGTGTATTGTGTAGATTATGTCAACTCTCAAAAGCTTTGTGCTCCTCTCCCAACTTGTTCCTGCTGGTGTGAATTCTAGAGAAAGAGAGAGACTATGTGTTAGTGAGAGAAAGCAAGGGTTTAGATCTTTGTGATCTAAACCAGCTTGTAGAAGATGATGTATACTCGTTTGGTATGTAATCTGTGATGATTGTATTGAAATGAATGAGTTTGTCTTGCATCTTCTTCTTCATCTACCTTATTTTGTTCTTCATGTCTTGAATCAAGTGCAATGTTTGATGTTCGTCATCGATCCGGTGCTTTAACAGTGGTATCAAAGCATGGTTACCGATTCAGAATGGTCTAACCGCGTTCTGAATCAGCATTGCTCTTGATTTGATGTTTGTTTCCGCCAAACATCTTGAAGACTTGAAGATTTTGCAGAAAATTTGAAGAAAATGAAGCTCTTCGTAGTTGTTTTGTTCTCCAAGTTGTTGCAGATATGAGGTTTGATCCAAAAATTGCTCTGTCCGAGTTTTTCTTAGTGTTAAACCCGTCTGAGTTTAAAACTCTGTGTTTGTGTTTCCGGGGTTTTGGTGAACTAGTGTGAAGTCACACTAGGGAGATAATCCGAAGACTTGTTTCTGAGCTTCAGCTTGTCTGGGTTTTCCTTTAACTGATCCGAGTTTTTAGATCATTGTCCGAGTTTTAGATCCGAGTTTTAGTGAACCGAGTTTTACTGTCAAGACAGTTGTCATTATGTTTCCGAGCTTTAGCTTTTCAGAGGTTTAAGACAGTTTCCGCTCACTGATTCCGAGTTTTAAAAGGTCAAAGGAGTCAATACGTCTCCGAGTTTCATAGCTTGAACATTTTTCCGAGTTTTTACAGCAATATAGTCCGAGGTTTACCAATGATCTCTGTGTCTCCGAGTTTGCTATGATTTTGTCTCCGAGTTTTACAAAGACCAGCTTATGTGTCTCCGAGTTTGCTATGATTTTGTCTCCAAGTTTTACAAAGATCAGCTTATGTGTCTCCGAGTTTGCTATGATTTTGTCTCCGAGTTTTACAAAGATCAGCTTATGTGTCTCCGAGTTTGCTATGATTTTGTCTCCGAGTTTTTAAGTTTGTTTTGAGTCAAGTGAGATTGTTTGGGAGAGTAAAATGTTTCTGTTATTTCCGAGTTTTGAAGGTCAAAAGACAATGTTTCCGAAGTCTCTGTTTCCTGTTGTTTCCGAGTTTTGAAGGTCAACGGACAGTTTGAGTATATTTCCGAGTTTTGACGATAGTTTTCTGTATTCCGAGTTTTCTATAAAGTTCCGAGGTTTTACAGTTTTTAAACACTTCAAAACTGATTTTCCGAGTTTCAAACAGTTCTTCGAAATATGATTCTGAGTTTTACACAGTAAACCGTCTGTCCGAGGTTCAGATCAATTGTCTGAGTTCTTTATATTTCCGAGTTTTAGAAGGTGATGGTCCGAGTTTTACTGAGAAACAACCATATGTGTTAACTGTCCGATGTTTAACACAGTTTATGTTTCCGAGTTTTTTAACTGTTGCTCCGAGTTTTATATTTTTCTTCTGTCCGAGCCTTGAAGGTTTTCAACTGGGTACCCAAATTGTTCACCAAATCAGGCTTGGTCATTCCATCTCCACTATCGACAATGGTCAATGTGTGCTAGCTTTATCAGGGATAATATGAATGAAAAACTCAGGTTGTCCATCTAGTTTACTTTGGTCAGTCAAGCTCTCAAAACAGAACTTGTCTAAAGCATCAGACAAGTTGCTAATAAGCTCACGGAGAAAGATCTCATGGTTGCTGTAAAACGTGTTGATGATGAGACTCAATAGCTGGTTGATCTCAGCTTGAAACGCAAAGATCTCTGTGTCTGCCATTGATGAAATCACTCAACATATAGAAATAACAGAGAATAATGAAATTTGAGAGACGTTAGGAGGATTTGAAGGTGGAATGAATAGATCGAGAATGCGGCGGAGTGTGTTTATATAATAATATTCAGTGGGGTTGTTTGAGTTTCTGGCAGCGCATGATGTGTATGATGGGAAGCGGTGGTAAAAGGTTGATGTCGGAATTAGAATTTGTTTACCGATGAAATCGGCTGGAGTTATCTGATGGCAGATGATGTTGGCGGCTGTAAAGCGTGGGCTAGGTTTTGGAGTATGACTATGCATGGGCTAGGGCATACAAGCCCAATGAGCCCAATGATTAGAGAAGGATGAAATATTTTTTTTGGGCCCGCATAACATGACGAATTTTGTGGCAGTTGAAAATGTTTGATATTGTTGATGGGGTCCACTTATTTATAAAACATCATAATGATGTATGAAGCATGGGATGGATTACTTTTTGGGGCCACATGTCAAAGTTTCTCAGGTATTTTTTTGAGCTTGCTGGATATATTATAACATGTTGGCTCTCAAAAAAAAAAATCGAATTTATGGGTTTTTCGGATTTCTTTGCTTGTTCTGAATTTCTTTGTACTCTAAGTACTATTCCGATGATCTGATTCGAGGTTTCAAGAGCTTTCGGGTGTTACGAGTTCCGAATTTTCTAGAATTCCGGGTTACCTGGGGTACCGGATTTTTAGCTAAATTTAGAAGTTAGTGTTGTTCGGAAGTTTCGAGTTGTGCATGTTCCGAGTTTTTCTAGTTATTCCGGGTTACCTGGGGTACCGGATAACTAACTAAGAGTCAGAATTATGCGTAGTTTGAAGACTTGAAGTCGGTTTCGGATTATCGAAAAGTTTTATGGTACTTATGTTGTCCGGATCAAGTGAGGAGGTGAAGAGAATAA
Source organism: Helianthus annuus (assembly GCF_002127325.2). NCBI lineage: Eukaryota > Viridiplantae > Streptophyta > Magnoliopsida > Asterales > Asteraceae > Helianthus > Helianthus annuus. The sequence goes on from NC_035440.2 coordinate 130,131,473, forward strand.
GACTTGCTTGGATTTTTGTATTGTTTACAAAGAAAAAGGGGGAGTAAAAATTTTGGAAATCCTGTTTTCTTTGTAAACCAAAAGCTCGTAGTGCTACATCGAAACAAGTTCATGTTCACTATCTTTGAGATTAACTTAGTGTTAATCTTACCGGTGGCGAAGTGTAACATGAAGCAAGTTAGAGCTAGTGTATGATTGAGTTTTGTCAAGTTTGTTCGAGGTTTAATCAAGTGTTGACGTGATGAAGCAATTGTTCGTTTGGCAACTAGTTGAAGGTCATGCCTTTATCGTATGCCGGTTAGAGTAGAGAAGATTAGTCTTCTTGGTACCTCTTCCAAGTTGGTGACTGATCGGATTCTCGAAATAGGGGTTCTTACATTGAGGGGGAGATCAGAGACGAAAGTCATCGGGTAATTGGTGGATTTGTGAAGATACGAGATTGGATCTTGAAGATTCGAGATGAAATGATTTCAGACACTCGGTTGAAGACTCTGATCAAGATGGTGGATGTACTTTTACAAAGTTCAGTTTGTTATTAACTTATCGAACTGAGCTTCATGTCTTTGTGAAGTTTGAAGTGTTCAAGATTGGGCATTGGAAATCCAATGTTTCTTTCTGCTACCGGTTAGGTTTGAAGATTAATGTATCGAGCGATATTCCTACATGTGGTTGCAGTTCAGTTCGCGTTAACTTGATTCGGGAGTAGTTTGAGGGGGAGGATCTGCAGTGTTTGATGTCGGATTCTTCGGGTTTCTCAAAGCGGCCATTTAAGTGATCGTCAGCAAGTCTTTAATTAGAAGGGTTGAAGATCGTTGTGCTCTACCTAAAAGATCAAGTCTCAGCTTAAGTTGAAAGCATGCATGATATCATCAGTCAAGGGGGAGTCTGTAAGTGCAGTATCCGGTGATTGAAGATTATCGATGCCACACAGAACTGATGCAACAGTTAAGAGGGAGACTGTAAGTGCAGTTCCTGCCGGGTAACTGTCGCTTATCAGTTCTGTGTCAACCAAAGAAGAAGTCCAAGTTAAAGTCAATGATAATGAAGATTATCAATTGCTGAAGGCATTCCGGACGACTTTCTAGTGTTTCGGATTATTGTATTGTTTTGTATCCCGGACAATGTGTTTTGTCCGGGTTTAGTCCCTAGCCTATATATATGTGTGTATTGTGTAGATTAGGTCAACTCTCAAGTATTCGAATACCACTCAAGTAAGGCGGTGCAACAGGCTGAACAGGCACCTGTCCATTTTCTGCTGCCAGCGACTGTCTTACGGACCGTAAGCTATAAGCCTTGCGGACCGTAAGCATCTCTTATGGACCGTATGCTTAAACGGATGCGGTCCGTAACCGACCCTGGCTTATATCGCCCAGTTCCATCTTTACGGACCGTAAGCCCTTGGCTTTGCGGTCCGTATCCGATGACCAGAATCCAAAAATTTGCAAACTTCCAAGCTTTGACCATGCATTTCTTACAAGTCCGAATCTTGTGCTTCTTTTTCAGTAGAGGGGACCAGGTGCGCAGGCCTTGCATGCTTTGCATGCTCTTACACATTTTGGTTCTTTGTGTTGAATGCCTCAAGTGCCAACATTTTCGAGAACTCACATTGGATTCAAGTCTTGAGTTATAATCAATTTGTTATTTGGGACAACCAGATTTATTTACATAATTTAGATGTTGATTAAGTATATCATGGTTAGGGATTTATTAATAGGTCGCTCAGAGGTATAAATTAACATGTCGACGCTTTCAAATCCTACCGTACATCTTTATCTATATCCGGGTTTATAACACGTTTATCTTACATGACACGTGTCTTTATTTTATTGGGTATGATTTTACGAGGTGTTACATGAAATGAGAATGCTGATAATGTGGATGGTCTTATGTTATGCTAATGTCGTTTTTTGATTGTGCTAAGATCGTTGATAATGGAAGTTCCCTTTTTATTGAAACGAGAGTGCTAATAATGGAAGTTCCTTTTTTGATTGTGCTATTATCGTTTATGTGGGTGTGCTTATGTTTTTTTTTGTTGGTGGTTCCTGCAGGTTGGTTTGATCTGGATATGTTACAAAATTCAGATTTTGGTTTGAATTAATCTAGGTGGATTTAGGGATATTATGATAGTTAACTTTAATTAGTTATAAATAAATAGGGTCAAAAGGTCCAAACTACCCCTAAACTAATTTTTAATTGAAGAACACTTGTCATTTATGTATTAGTTCTTATGGTTCTTGTAAACATAAGAGTTTGTATTTGATCCCATACCTGTTTCACCATGTGCTTGGTTATAAGTTATATACATTCCAATAACTAAGCTACATGTTACCTATTCTTCATATCATAGCAGCAAATTGTTGTTTTGGCATCACTCTATAATGTTTTTGGGTTGTTTGGTTGATTAGTTATGATCTGAAGTCTTTGCATTTGTGATTTGCAGTTGAACGGGTTGCTTGATGTTGGTATTAGGTTTTGTTTCTTTATCGTTATTTTTTTGATTATTTTTTAGATTTTCCTTTTTGTGCGCATTTAATATTACCGCTTTACTACTTTATGTATCTATGTGTACATACGGTTTTGCCGCCGCAACGCGCGGCAGGATAAATTCCTAGTATGTATTAATTCATCGCATATCAATGAACAATAACATATGTTGTCTTTTGTCTTTTATGGTTTGTGTGGGACTTAATATTCACACACTCCTTCCCTCTATCTCTCTCTATACATACATAGATACATATAGAGAGCGAGTGAAAAGGGATGTGAAAATAAGATTTATGGATGTGAGAATAGTGAAAGCCTTTGTTTTTTGTTTTCCTTTTCCTTTTATTTAAGTTTAGTTTTTTTTCCATTTTTGTTTTATAAGTTTATTTCTTATTTTTATAATTTTGTCATAAAAGTTAAACAAGCTTAATTTTTTATTAGTTTGTGTTTTACGTTTTTTTTTCTAGATTTAGTTGTCGTTCGGTTGCTACTTAGTACAGTGTTTGGTGGTCACATATGGTTTCTTAGTTTTTTTTTTCGACCGGTTGCTATTTTGCATGGTATTTGGTAGTTTTTACGTCATGTGAGTCGCTTGGTGTTAAAAATTCGTGTTTTTGTTTTACGTTTTTTTGTCGTAGTTCGGCTGCTACTTAGCACGGTTTTACGCCCCCGACCCGCAACGGTGGTAACACGGTATTACACCTCCCCCCGAAAACGCGGGGGGTTTAAGAGTAGTTAATAACAATATACATGAATATCAATATAAATAAAAATATGCATGTTAATGTATTTTCAAAATTTTGTATTTATTCATTAGTATTATCGACATACAAAATATGTTTTATTTTTAAGTCAAACTTATCCTGAGTTGATCAAGAAAATCTGATTCTAGCTGAGGTTGACCGCCTTTGATCAATTCCGAGTAATTAGGCAGAACTGGCAAAAATTTCATGTACCTTATAGCGATTACGCGGCGAATTCTGGACCTAGTTTTATAACATGCAAGCAAAAAATAAAACACAAAAAAATAATGTCATAACATAACCAAAACGATATTTATATGTGTTATGTTCGTCGAAAAAAGTAATCACTAAACAATAGTTCCAAAATTAGTATATTTTTCATAAATCTTATGCTCTATCAACAAGTCATGAATGTTTATATTTACCATAACATGATAATTCTATTCATGCTTATATTTATCATAACATAAAATTTTTATTCTTTTATCAATTACATTCTATCAAATATCTTTTAAAAATTACGGAAATAAAAAAACTCGGATTTAATTAATGCATTTGTAGTATAGAATAAACAATAACTTTTATAAAAAGGACATACATAGATATAAAAGATTGAGAAGAAAGAAATTGTCGGTATATTCTAACTGAAATGGAAATCCTCGTGTTGATTAATCAGTCTGAAAAGTGGAAGAAGAGCGAAAAAATAATTAAAAAAATTCCTTGCTTAGACTCGAACCCGCACAAACCCTCTAGCTTGGGGTGAAACTTAATACTACAACATGGGTGATTTTTGCATTTTACTTTTTTTTTGTATATATCCTAAAACAGAAATGCTTAAAATAAAAAGGAATGTTAGTGGATGCCATATGACATCCACTTGTTGATCCCACCGTCCCCTGACCAATCGGGGGATAAACCATTCACAATATGCATTTTTATGTATAGTAATTATTCTCTTCTCTCTCTCTGGGCTGGCTCAAGGGAGGGGCGAAGTGGGCGACCACTCAAGGCCTAGTTTCTCGAAGGGCCCGAAATTCTTGTAAAAAAAATTTATATATTTTTATATAATTTATTTAGCTTATACATATGCTTAGTATACATTTTTTCATTTGACTTATTTCTTGTTTCTTTTCCTACTCTTTTATTTTGTTTGTATCCACCCCTCGCTTGTTTTGTATATGAAATATGTTGTTCGATGAAAAAAGTACACTTTGTTGTTGTACATTTGTACAATCTAGTTTAACAATTTCATGAAAAAAAAATATCAATTTGTTGTTGTACATTTATACAATCTAGTTTTGGGCTAAGACATTGGGGGTTCACTTAGGGGTGTTCAAAACCGGATATCCAAAAATTCGGATATCCGAAAATTTCGGATACTTGTTTTCACTATCCGATTCCGTATCCGAAAATTCGGATATCCGAATTTATGGATATCCGTTCGGATAGTAAAACGGATATCCGAATTTCAAAACAAAAAAAAAATCAAATTAAAGTCTACATAACCAATAGTCCAGTACTCCAGTTGTTAGAACCGTTAGAACCTGAAGGTTTATACATAGAGGAGTGCATAGAAAAGGGTTGTTTTAGTAAATGTTTATTTTATTTTTGGGTCGATATGTATGGGTTGGGTTTTGCTAGATAGTTTCGAATGGGCCTAGGGTATTAACCCATACGTTTTGTATTTAAGCAAACCTCAACTTTTGGGTTGAGGTTGATCAGTTGTTACGCACAAGAGGCTACTCGAAACATGTGAAGTTGTCTTGTATCAGTCAATGTTCAAGCTTTGAATGCAAGATAAACTGGTTTGTTTGTTTATTATTGGTTTCGATTACTTTATGTTTCTTGAATCCGCTTGTGTTTGATTTCCGCACTTACACAAGTTGTTGTTTGATATCATTGAAAGATCCACACGGGTTTTACAATTGGTATCAGAGCCAAGAAACCAATTGGTTTTGATATCATTCGGATTCAAGAAGATTGTTTTTATTACTGATCTTATTTACCAGTTTTGTTTTACAGGAATTCAGTTTGTTTTGGTGTGTTTTCTTAATTTTAAGATTCACATCTTCAAACTGTTCTTAGCATATTCTACATAATTGGTGCTGATTTTGGTTTGTGTGATTTCTGATAGTGTGTTTGCTGATTTCTCGGAGGTTTGGTGTTAAAAGAAAATTCAAAGATTTCGATATCTTTGAATTTTTGGAAAAGTGCTGAAAATCAGGGATTACGAGTCAACAGTATTATCTCACATCTGTTTTGCAGGTCTCGACTTGAAATCAGCTACCGTCTCGAGTTGTCTTCTTTTGGTCTCGACTCGCAACAACCAGTGGTCTCGAGTAGTCATCATTTGGTCTCGACTCGCAACAACTTGTGGTCTCGAGTAGTCATCATCAAGGTCTCGACTCGCAACAATCTGTGGTCTCGAGTCATCATCTTTGTAATCTCGACTCGCAACAAGCTGTGGTCTCGATTTGGAACTTTTGACTCGCAATCTCTTGTCTCGACTCGCATCGACAAGCTGCAACGTGTTTTGGACTTTGGACATTGAACATAACTTTTTGGATGTAAAAGTAAATTAAATAATTAACATTTAATTAATCATGTCCACAAATAATGTTGACCTGGCTGCACTCAACAAACAGCAAGAACTGGATTCAAAAGTTGGAACCACTACACGCATTCCAAGGTTGACTGATGCAAATGATTTTCCTGAGTGGAAGTGGCGTTTTGAACAACATGTGAAGGTCAAAGATTCTAAAATTTGGCGAAGTATTATGAGAGGTCCAAGGGAGATCATGACAGATAGTCCTACTGAACCTGGAGTAAAAATAAAGAAACCCCTTAGCAAATATACTGAAGATGATTTCACAATAGTCGAAGAGGATGAAAAGGCACTTTCCTATCTGACTATGGGATTGGGTCCGGACATTGCTATTGGTTTTCGTACTTGCAAATCAGCTAAAGAATTGTGGGAATCTCTGATAGATGTCTATGAAGGTAATGAAGATATGAAGGAGAGTCGAAGAAATTTGCTGAGACAAAATTTCAACAATTTCAATCATATCTATGGTGAAACTGTTGACAATCAAATTCTGAGGTTTGTCAAGCTGGTTACTCAAATGCAGATGGAAGAAATACATACGACAAATGCAACAACAAACAGACAGCTTCTAAATGCTTTACCTAAAAGTTGGGATCATCATGTTGCCATGATCAAGAAGACCAAAGATCTTGCTAGGTGTACTCTGTCTGAGATGATTTCACATATCAAGGCCTGTGAGCTGGATGATAAACAGAGGGAAACTAACTATAAGAACAACATGTTGGCTGCAGGATTCTCAGTTGGACCAAATTCATCAAACAATAACAATGCAGCTCTCTTGTCTCAAGGAGGTTTTCAAATGTTTAGCAACACGGCATCTGCTAAAGCTGCTCCTACTTCAGCAAATGTTTATTACTCTGGGTCTCCTGCTCCTTCACATTCTTCAGCTGCTGCATCGTCCAATTCGTCTACTGCTGCTCCTACTTCTGCCGTGAAAAATGAGATGATTGCTTTCTTTACACAACAGTCTAAAGATAATCTGGATATCGCAGCCTCTGTTATAAATTGTTTGAATGCATTTGTTGCAGGAAAAATTGATCCTCCTAAATGGTCTAGAGATGACTTACATTAGATTCATCCTGATGATGTTGAAGAAATGGACATCACATGGCAGATGGCTATGGTTGCTTTCAGAGCAAGGAGATTTATGAAAAGAACTGGTAAAAACAAATGGGGTGCTTCGTTTACTGGAGCTTCTAAAGTGCCATTCAATCTGCGCTGTTACAATTGTTATGAGGAAGGACATTATGCACGAAACTGCACCAAGCCTCTGATTATTAGAGAACAGACTCCAGCCCAACCTGTTTCACCTAATCCAGAGAGAGCTCTTGTGACCATATCGAGTACAACTGCTGATGCTGCTGCTGGTGGAAGTCCTCAAGCCTTGGTGGTTCAGCCTGATAGCAACTTTGATTGGACCTCAGAAATGCAACGTCTGAACATCTCAGCTCCAGAAAATCAAGTTGTCGCAAACAACATTGCTTTCATGACCTCAGCTTCAAATGATCAAAACTCTGCACCCGAGGATGAGACTTCAGCTGAAAACCTTGCTCTCATGACCCAGATTCTTTCAGCTCCAGTCAAAGGTCTCACCAAAGAAGAGGTACTTTCTGTTTTCTGTACTCCTGAGTGTAGAGAAAGGGTTGAAGCTTATAGAATACATAATGCTGAGCTAATTCAAGACTATCAAGATATTAAAAATAAAAACTTTACTTTATCAAAAAATGAGAAACTTTATAAAGAAAAAATGAAGCTCAGCAAAAAGACATCATCAAACTCAAGGATGATGTAAGTGTAAAAGCAACTCAACTCTTATATGTTCAGGAGAAATTATGCACTGTAACTAAAGAACTGGAGGATATCAGAGATAGATATCAAATAAATGAACTCAATATTAAGAAATTTGATTCTTCCAGCAAACTAGTTAAAAACTTGTGTGATCAACAGCTCGCGTATAAGAAAAAGAAAGGGTGTTGATTGGGTTTCAATCAGGCTCCTCCTCCGTATAATGACAATTATACTTATTTACCTATGACTGAGGAGGAGCTGATGAACGAAAGTAAAATGACTTATGGTCCCAAAAACAATAAGTCATCATTTAATGGCAGACCAGTTGAGAAACAGGAATCTACTTCAATAAATTTTGCTTCTAAAGGCTCAATTGATCCTAACGCTTCGTCTTCATGTGCAGATAAAGTATCTGAAGTAAAGTGTGGAGATGTTCTTGGGAGTGAACCAGTTGTTCATTCTAATATTTCTAAAATTTATTTTGAACAAACTGAATCTGATATTGCTTTTGGTAGAGCTTTGTTTGAGTCGTTTTGTGCTTATGTGTTGTCAAGTGAGCCTGATGTTTGGGGCAAAACTGATGATGTTTGTGTTGAATCCTTTAACAATAATTGTGGTGATGATTGTGTTTCAGTTAATGCGTGTGATTGTAATGTTTCTAATGTTTCAGATGATAATAGTGTTACAGGTGAGGTCCCTCAGGACACATTCAGTGAAACCACTGAAACTTCTTCTCAAGAAAAGCAAGAGTATCCTGATTCTTCTTCTGAATCTGTCTCAGTGGGTGTCCCTAATGTTGAATCTAGTGGGACCCCATTGGAAACTGTAGATGAAAGCAAACCTAAATCAGATTCACATGATACATGTGTTGATGAAACATATGTTGATGAGACTTCAACGTGTTCTAAAATTGAAACTGAAACTGAATTTAGTAAAGAAGAAAGGGGTTCGAAATAAGTAAACAGTCACCGAAAAATGTTTTAGAACAGAAAACTGAGACTGGAACACCAGCTTTTCAAACGAATGATGATCATAGTAAAAGAGAGGTATCAAATTGTTCATCAACATCACATGATTGTGTCAATTCTAATCAGCAGACATCAAAATGCTCAGAACAGACACAGGCGAAACATACTAGAAAAACCAAAACGCCTCATCATTCAAAAACAAGCAAAGCTTCTTCAACAAAGTATCAAAATTTTCACACATTGAAACGACAAACATGTTTCAATTGTGGTACAACTGGACACATTGCCAGAAACTATGTTCAACTCCTAAGTGTACAGTCTAAGAAGAATATTGTCCAGAATCAGAAGGTCAAGTCTAATCGATATCGTTGTTCCGAGTCAGTGACGACTGAAAGGTCTAAGACAATGAAGAATAACTATCGCAAGACTAAACCTTCTGATCAAGATTGGAATGCAGCAAAATATAGAAATCAAAATCAAAAGAACAATTTACAAAGAAATCAACATAATGGTTTTGGTTACTACAATTCTAAATGGTCAAACACATTTTGGAAACCCAAAACTAGTGCTGCACAATCTAATACATCTCGTCAAGGATCTCTCAATAAAAAATCCTTCAAGAGTTTTGAACAAAGATAATTTAATTTGGCAAAGAGTGACATACATTGATGTCACACCCCGATTTCCACGTGTCTCACCGGTGGGCTCGGTGGGGGATTACCGTGACGTAGTTGGCAACAATATAGTCAAACCACACAATATATGAATGCACAGCGGAAGCATAAAGATAATTATATTTCAACCATTATTTGTAATATCAAATGTATTACGAATAGTCGAAAAAGTATCCACAGGGGATCAAATAAAAATATAAGTTTTGTTCAACAGACGAAGGCATCTTAAGCTTGCGAGACTCTTTATGATGCTAAGGAGAATATCCAGCCAATTACGCATAGTACCTGCATTTAGTCTTTTTGGGAAAATACGTCAGTTTACACTGGTAAATACATTCAACCGACACTTTTGTAAAAATGTTTATTAAAATTGATTTGAATCCACTAGGCACAAACTTTTTTTATAACTTGGGAGAATTATTTAAATATATAATCTTGTGAACAAATTACATGTTCCTTATGCGTTCAGTAGCCCGGATCAAGTCCGGGTTAAAGATCAATAGACACACCACATCGACTATTTATGCACTGACGAGTGTACGCCTACACTCCGCGCTTAGGTCGTGGCCATTTCGTAAAATGATGCCAGGGATATCCGGGACATGGTCATTAACCCCCCAAAGGCTTTTAAGTAACAAGACTGTTTAAACGAGCCGATCAAATTTATTCAATTACCCACTCAACGGTGGAGAACTTGATGCCCGATCAAGCGGTATGCTATATACTGTAACCCAAGCCCGTATAACGGAAAATAAGTTAAAAGTATTTACCTTTGCAAGTATAAATCCTTAATAGAAATAAATTGCAGATAGCTTTTACTGGTCTCCTAATCTGGAACGAAGGTTTAAATTAACCTATTAGAATCCTAACGGGTCTTTAATTTAGCCGTAGCTTAGACTGGTCAGTTTCAACGGATAGTTACGGTTTAATCGCGTGAAAGGCGAAAACCGGGAATGGATGTGATTTTTGACCCAACAAGTTTGAAGACTTGTTTTATATGGGTAAAATAATCACACTTTGGATTTTGGGGTCAAAACAATTTGGTTTGACCCGTTTCGGCTAGTTTATGTAAACTAGTTACATAAGCCGAATCGTGCGCGCAAAAGGAGCAACGGGTATCCGTAAGAGTCCTACACTGTTTTCCTAAGTCAATATGCTTTAAAGAGGTTGTGGTATCAGTAGGATACCTTCCATAATGCCCGTAACGAGTTTAAGTTCATATTATGCCCCGAAGGGGTATTTCGGTCTTTTTAAAGATTATAAGAGAGGTTTCTGAGTTCTACAGGAAATCTAAGTTTCCCGAACAGTTTATAAAGTCTAAAATACTTTATTTATTATTTAAAATTAGTAGCAACTTGAATCGGGTCAAAAGACCTTGTAGAACTCAAGTTATGGCCGAAAAGGGTATATTCGGTATTTACCGAACCGTTGCCATAACCGCAGGTTATGAGCATGTTAAAAATAATTAAAAATCTTTAAAAATCCCAAAATATTATTTTACATCAGTGTGTAAAAGTTTTGGTGTCGAAATCTGGGTTTAGATAAGCGTTATGCTAATTGCGCTATTAAATTACTAAAGTTTCCGTAATTTGCGCTATTTAGCATAACTCCTATTCTGGACCTCGGATTGACGTGAAATTTTAGGGACATGCTTAGAAATTAGTAACTAAGGTTATGATTCTTTCACATGTCCGAAATTCTCGTTTTAAATCAAAAAGGGCGTTACGGTCAACTTTTAAGCATTTAACGGAAATGTGTAAAAGACTCGGACAAACAACGAACCGGTCACAGAGGGTTATACCATCATGTAACCTGGTCCTAAGAGAGTCCTAAGGCATATCTAAATCATACTTTAACGGGTCAGAACTGAAGTCAATGCAAAAGTCAAAGCTTTGCGACTTTCGGCTCCGAACCGGGTCAAAACAGTAAATGGTCGGATCAAACAAGCTTAGACTAGTTAATATACTTATTATCATGTTTTATGAGTGTTTAAACAGGTTACACATCATCTACATTACTGATTATGTATTAAATCGCAAAATGGCATTTCTGTTGACTTTTTCTAAGCACGTTTGACTCGACATTTGGACTAGTTAGAGTGGGAATCAGAGGGTGCCCTTTTAGGGGTTTAAAGCACACATGATTACCAACATATAACTATCTTTGATTCGACAAACCACTGGACCATTTTTGATTTTCAAATCTTTTGTAATGATTAACCTGACCTTTTGGTTTCGAAGGGGTAACTTTGCGATTTGGCCCTCGGTTATTTACAATTAAGGGCCTCGTGCCTTTTACCCGCATTGTTAAGTCCCCGGTTAGTTTAATTACTATCCGAAAAGCCTTAACTTTTATTGTTGACGCTTTTAACCCCTCGCATACGAATTTGATCATAACTTTCTCGTTTTAAAACGGAACTTCGCGAAATTTATATCGTATATTCTAGTGAGCGTATTTTACTATTACAAAGCCCCGGGTTCGTCAAAGGGTCACTCAGAGGTATAAATTAAACATGTTGACACAATTAACCCCTGTAGCTTGTAATCTCTCACTTTCTTCCGCGTTTCGCTCCGTACGATCCATGATTTATTCGTTTGAAGGTACGAGCATCATTTAGGGTTACTATACAGTATATTTACCCTTTGTTGACATTTATAACCCTCGAATTCACATACTTTCAAGGTTTGTCAACTTTAGTCCTTTATTTAGTATTTAATGCCACGTACAAACTCATGACACGTGTCAACACTTTATTGGACACAAAATTTCGAGGTGTTACATCCTCACCCCCTTAAAATAAATCTCGACCCCAGATTTACTGAAACAAATATGGGTATTTCTCTTTCATCGTGGATTCAACCTCCCACGTGAATTCGGGACCTCTACGGGCATCCCATTTGACCTTAACAATAGGTACATGCTTCCTTCGAAGCTTCTTTACCTGTCGATCTTCAATCAACAAAGGTTTTTCCACAAATTTTAAGCTCTCATCTATATGCACATCTGTATGGGGTATTACCAGTGATTCGTCAGCGAAGCACTTTTTCAGATTGCAGATGTGGAACACATTGTGAATTCCATTGAGCTCCTCCGGTAAGTTTAACTTATAGGCAACTGACTCGACACGTTCGATAACCTCGAAAGGTCCTATGTATCTCGGGCTTAGTTTGCCTTTCTTACCGAAACGCATCACCCCCTTCCAGGGTGATACTTTAAGTAACACTTTTTCACCTACCTCGAAGTGAAAATCTTTACGCTTTCGATCCGCGTAACTCTTCTGCCTATCTCGGGCGGCCTTGAGACGGTCTCGAATCTGGACAATCTTGTCCGTCGTTTCGAAGACTATCTCTGGTCCTGATAATTGGACATCTCCAACTTCCGCCCAACAAACAGGCGATCTACACTTTCTACCGTATAATGCCTCGAAAGGTGCAGCCTTAATGCTGGTATGGTAGCTATTGTTGTAGGAGAATTCGATTAATGGTAGGTTCTTATCCCAACTACCACCCAAATCGATAGCACATGCACGTAGCATGTCTTCCAACGTCTGAACAGTACGCTCACTCTGACCGTCTGTCTGAGGATGGTAAGCCGTATTAAAATTCAAACTTGTGCCCAAAGATTGCTGGAAGCTTTTCTAGAAATGAGACGTGTATCTAGTATCTCTATCGGAGATAATAGACACATGTATGCCATGCAAGGCTACAATCTTATCAACGTATAACTGGACCAACATGTCGGAGCTAAAAGTCTCCTTGATGGGTAAGAAATGTGCTGACTTAGTCAGTCTGTCAACTATAACCCATATTGTATCATTTCCTTTCCTCGTCTTGGGTAATTTGGTAATAAAATCCATAGTTACACATTCCCACTTCCATTCGGGAAGTTCAGGCTGTTGTAGCAAGCCTGACGGCTTTTGATGCTCAGCTTTGACTTGCGCACAAGTCAAGCATTTTGCTACATAAGCGGCTACAGACTTTTTCAAGCCTATCCACCAATAATTTGCCTTTAGATCCTGGTACATTTTATCTGCTCCAGGATGGACAGAGTATTTAGAACTATAGGCTTCCTGGAGAATGACATCTCGAAGTCCTCCGTAAATTGGAACCCATATTCGTCCATTTGATCGTAAAATTCCGTCCTTGCTAAGAGTTAACTGCTCCTCAGTTACTCCCAGCTTTTCTTTAGGATAGTTAGCTTCCAACACAGCTTCCCTCTGTGCAGCTAACACCCTTTCAATTAAATTATTCTTCACTTCAATGCTCTTGGCATTGATTCGGATGGGTTTCACCCTTTCCTTTCTACTCAGGGCATCAGCGACTACATTCGCCTTGCCGAGATGATATCTAATTTAACAATCATAATCATTTAAAGTCTCCATCCAACAGCGTTGCCTCATGTTTAGCTCCTTCTGATTAAACATATGTTGAAGGCTCTTATGATCAGAATAGATCACAAACTTGATACCATACAGATAATGCCTCCACAGTTTTAGTGCGATCACAACGGCACCCAGCTCCAAGTCATGGGTGGTGTAATTCTTCTCGTGCACCTTTAACTGTCTCGAAGCATAGGCAATAACCTTGCCTTTCTGCATGAGCACACATCCCATGCCAGTGTGTGATGCGTCGCAGTAAACTACGAACTCTTCGGTACCTTCAGGTAATGTCAGCACAGGAGCGTTGCTCAACTTTTGCTTAAAAGTATCAAAGGACTCTTACTGCTTAGGGCCCCAAACGAATTTTACTTTCTTCTTGGTCAAGGAAGTTAAGGGCGCAACAATCCTTGAAAAATTTTCAATGAATCGCCTGTAATATCCTGCTAACCCCAGGAAACTACGAATCTCTGTAGGCGTCTTTGGCTCTTGCCAATTCATGACAGCTTCTACTTTAGCGGGATCCACTTGGATACCACGCTCGCTGACAACATGTCCTAGGAATTGGACTTCTCGAAGCCAGAATTCACACTTAGAGAATTTGGCATAGAGTTTCTCACGATGCAGGAGTTTGAGAATACAGCGAAGGTGTTTCTCATAGTCAGCTCGGTTCTTAGAATAGATAAGAATGTCGTCGATGAAAACGATGACGAATTTATCTAAGTGTGGCTTGCAAACGCGATTCATGAGATCCATGAACGCAGTCGGTGCATTAGTGAGCCCAAAAGGCATCACTAGGAACTCATAGTGACCATAACGAGTCCTAAATGCGGTTTTATGTACGTCTTCATCTCTGACTTTCAGTTGATGGTAGCCTGACCTCAAGTCAATCTTCGAGAAATAACTTGCCCCTTGTAACTGATCGAACAAATCGTTGATCCTCGGCAAAGGATATCTATTCTTTATCGTAACTTTATTAAGCTCGCAATAATCGATGCACAGATGCATCGATCCGTCCTTCTTCTTGACAAACAGGACAGGTGCTCCCCAAGGAGACGAACTAGGCTTGATGAAACCTTTAGCTAACAGTTCATCCAGTTGGGTCCTCAACTCCTTCATTTCGGTTGGTGCTAACCTGTAAGGTGCTCTAGCAATAGGTGCTGCTCCAGGGATGATATCGATCCTGAATTCCACTTGCCTATCTGGTGGCAAACCAGGTAGATCTTCAGGGAAAACTTCTGGATATTCTGAAATGACGGGAATGTCTTCTATCTTCGGTTCAGGCTCATCACAAATCACCTGTGCCATGTAGATGACACAACCCTTCTTTAAACATTTTGAAGCCTTGAGCATAGTCACTTGCTCAGGCAATCCATACTGGGTATCTCCCCGAATGGTAAGCGATTCACCAGATGGAGTCTTTATCACCACTTGCTTTCTGTTGCAGACGATTTGGGCCTGGTTGTGAGATAACCAATCCATACCCAGCACTATGTCAAAACCGGCCAATTTAAAGGGAAGTAGAGATAGAGGAAAAGAGTGGTTCTTAATGGATATCACACATCCATCTAACACAGTGGAGACGGTTTTTATGGTGCCATCTGCTAGCTCTACCTCATAATTCACATTTAAGGTTTTGACAGGCATATTCAGTAATTTGCAAAATTTATGATCTACGAAAGACTTATCAGCGCCCGAATCAAAAAGTACTCTTGCAAAGATATCATTTACAAGGAAAGTACCTGTGATCACGTTATCGTCTAGCACTGCTTCTTTCGCATCCATCCTGAAGACTCTCGCATTGGTCTTCTTGGTCTCTTCAGGTTTCTTGGCGTATTTAGGGCAGTTATTTTTAATGTGCCCCTTCTCGTTGCAACTGAAGCAAGTTGCATCCTTTATCTTTTTGCAATCCAAGGTCTTGTGGTCCTTGGACTTGCATAACCCGCAAGCAAACGACTTCGACTGAGTCTGCGAGTTCGATTCGAGTCTACACTTTCCAAAGTGATGTCTCTTGCAATTCTTGCACTTGGGCTTCTCACCAGACTGTTGCCCATCCTTCCTTGACTCAGACCCTCTCTTGTTGTCACCGTTTCCATGGTGTTTCTTGCTCGACCTCCGTGAAGTATCATCTTCACGCTTTCTCTTCTCAGCCTCTTTGTTCCTCAGCGATCTTTGTCGGACCGCATCCAGAGTGAGGGACAAAGAAATGTCAGCTACAGATCTAAAGGTCGCTGGCCGAGAGGCCTTTACGCTTGCCTTTATCTCGGGGGCTAAACCATCGATAAAACGAGCTATCCTCTTTGGCTCCGGGGTTACCAGATACGGAACCAACCGGGACATTGTGTTGAAGCTCGTGAGGTAAGCTTGACAGTCAAGGTTCGTCATAACCAACGATAGAAAGTCGGTCTCGATCTTTTCAACCTTATTTTGGGGGCAAT
Organism: Helianthus annuus; assembly: GCF_002127325.2. NCBI lineage: Eukaryota > Viridiplantae > Streptophyta > Magnoliopsida > Asterales > Asteraceae > Helianthus > Helianthus annuus. Next base: position 130,147,548 of record NC_035440.2, read on the forward strand.
AATTCTCTTTGATGAGAGAAATGAATTCCTCCCATGTCATGCTGTACAGAACAGCCTTCCCCGAGGCCTGAACCAACGACCTCCACCAAGCCAGGGCCTCGCCTTTGAATGATTGTGAAACAAACTTTACCACATCTTTCTCTGCGCAACCACTGATGTCCACCACGGTGTCCATCTCGTCTAGCCACGTCATACAGTCTACCGCGCCTTTCTCCCCAGTGAAGTCTCGGGGTTTGCATGATACGAAATACTTGTAGGTGCAGCCCCTGGCGCGAGATGCATCAGTGTACACTTTTTCTGGACGGACACTGTTTTCATTGGATGAGTGATTATCATCGTCCTTTTTAGGCTTAGACGGTGGTTTGCTGTGAGATTTTGAGTGGGTTTTTGGCTTTGAGTGTGGTTTAGATTTGGTTCTGCTCCGGGATTCAGTATACTCTTCGTATTGTCGATCCAGGGCTACCTTAACAGCACTGTCGACAAGAGCTTTTAATTCAGCGCCCGTCAAATGAACCTGGGCGTTATCGTATTCATCTTCTTTCGAATGACTATTCTCCCCACTTGGATCAGCCATGGTAACTTGAATCTGCCACAGAAGATAGCGAAAAGTTTTATTTAGGAGTTTATTATGGAATTGTCTTTTATGGCAATTCATTAACCATGGTAACAGAGACCATATCTGGTTAATTTGTTACTCACTTTTATTTAGGATTTGAATATAACTTATCCTAATTACAAACAATATTGCTAGTGGCATAAAAGTCTAGTCACGAGGACGTTTTTATAATATTAGCCGGGATTACAGAGAATCAAGGCATGAAGGTTTGAACCGTAGTCCTTTTACCCATTTCTGACAGGGAGTCATAGACTACAACTGCCTTTTGTCTTATATGACAATAAATATGGCCCGTAGGCGCTACATCACTAATGGATGTTTAATAAGTCTGGCCCGTAGGCACTACATCACTAATGGATGTTTAATAAATGATCCATCTTTATTGACGATTTAACCCATGATTTCTAAATCATTAATTTGGGCTTTGGAATCCTTAAAAGGATTCTTATGTAAGAATGACGTGTGCAATTTTAACGAATCACATCTGCCATGAACGTCAACATGTTTACAGAGGTTAACAGGGAATCTGAATCTTTTAATTAGGTCTTACCATCTTGGCCGGATCTTATAAAGACACCTGGCTAGGTTTCACTCTTAAGATTCTTTATTTAGGCAGATTTAATTTAAAAGGAATGATTTTTGATTTATTTCATATATAATAATAACAAAAATGAAATTTATAACATAACATTCCATTACTTATAGTAATGATTACACGCTGCCCTAAACGGGACTTTTAAATAAGTAAATACCTACACAGAGGTTTATAGAAAACAAGCCCACGCAGGGACCAAATACAAGATAGATGTCCGTGCAACGACTAAAAGATAAGTCCACGTAGGGACTGAATTACGATAAATGTCCACGCAGGGACTAAATTGTAAATACAACAATACATAAGGAGACTAATGATCTCGTTTCTTCCTCCTTTTTAGTAGGTTTGCTAGGCCCTTGAGAAATCCACGATTACTCTTTCGTCCTTGTTCGAAGTCTCGTTCAACACGGTTTAAACGGTGGAGTATTTCTTCTTGCTCTGGTGGAGAAAAACGTGGCTGCTGCGACGGTTGTTGAACCGGAGGTCTAGGAGGTTCCATGAGCTGAGTAATCTGGTCTCCAAGAGGTTCCATGGAGGGCATTGTAATTAGCCGCTACCACATATGGATCGGCATCATAGTTATAGTTGTAGTGCGTGTGAGTCGGCTGCTCAAACGGATTGTACGCGGTGGAATCGCCGTATGCTGGTATCGGATTATCATATCTGAAAGGTGGCGGAGGTGGTGCAACTGGTGCAGAATTCACCTCTGCAGGGTGACCAGAAGGTTCCCCTAATTGTGGTTCTTCAGGCACTGACGGAAAGTGACTCGCACTCGAGTGGCGAGGGGTGCTGAAATGAAATTCCCCTCCTCGGGTGGACATCCGTGCACCTGATCTTCTACGCCTTGGCGGATCTGGAATTACTGGTTGAACTGGTAGCGGTGGCGGTGGCGTAACTGCCACGAACCGCGAATCCTCAGAAGGATCCTGTTGCTGCTGTTGGTCGTGAGGCGAGAAATGATGTGAAGGTGCAAAGTACCAATTACATTAGTCAAACCTCGCCTTGTAGCTGTCGGGACCTTGATAGGGTGTTCCATGGAAGGATGACCCATCAGAGATCTCGATTGGATGATTAGGAGTACCCCGTGCAGGCTCGACGGGATCTGTATCCTCGTCCATATCCACGGCATTATCTTCAGAAAAGTGATCCTCTGGTCCTAAAGGGTTATACCCTATTGGCTCTTGGACATAATCCGCCGGGTTAAACTGTCCTATGAAGAAAGGTGAAGGATCGCCGTAAGAACGGTGCGAAGCAGATCGTTGGAGAGGTATAAAGGATGGTTGAGGGTTATTGGGATTGTTTTCCGAATCTGGTCCAAAAGAATGATGGTATGAGGGTGTCGAACTGTGCGAGGTGGAATGTCTCGCAGGTTCAAAGAGGTTTCTTCTTCGTCTCTGTGGTTCCTCACTTCTTGTACTGGAAGGAGCTCGCATGTTCGAAGGTCCAGCCTCGTGATCATTGTGAGTAATGATCGTCCCTTTGCCTCTTCCTCCTCTTCCTCGTCTGATTGCTGGTGGCATATTTCCTGCTTTCAAAACTTTAAATAACAATAAACAATAAAAAGACAAACTGGAATAACAATTTGAATTTGTCCTATGTTCTTGTCTAGACTCAAGTATGTGCAATTGTGTCATTAAGATTAAACACTTAAGGATAGTGTTTAATTCACTCAACGTTGGCTCTGATACCAACCTGTCACACCCCGATTTCCACGTGTCTCATCGGTGGGCTCAGTGGGGGATTACCGTGACGTAGTTGGCAACAATATAGTCAAACCACACAATATATGAATGCACAGCAGAAGCATAAAGATAATTATATTTCAACCATTATTTGTAATATCAAATGTATTACGAATAGTCGAAAAAGTATCCACAGGGGATCAAATAAAAATATAAGTTTTGTTCAACAGACGAAGGCATCTTAAGCTTGCGAGACTCTTTATGATGCTAAGGAGAATATCCAGCCAATTACGCATAGTACCTGCATTTAGTCTTTTTGGGAAAATACGTCAGTTTACACTGGTAAATACATTCAACCGACACTTTTGTAAAAATGTTTATTAAAATTGATTTGAATGCACTAGGCACAAACTTTTTTTATAACTTGGGAGAATTATTTAAATATATAATCTTGTGAACGAATTACATGTTCCTTATGCGTTCAGTAGCCCGGATCAAGTCCGGGTTAAAGATCAATAGACACACCACAGCGACTATTTATGCACTGACGAGTGTACGCCTACACTCCGCGCTTAGGTCGTGGCCATTTCGTAAAATGATGCCAGGGATATCCGAGACATGGTCATTAACCCCCCAAAGGCTTTTAAGTAACAAGACTGTTTAAACGAGCCGATCAAATTTATTCAATTACCCACTCAACGGTGGAGTACTTGATGCCCGATCAAGCGGTATGCTATATACCGTAACCCAAGCCCGTATAACGGAAAATAAGTTAAAAGTATTTACCTTTGCAAGTATAAATCCTTAATCGAAATAAATTACAGATAGCTTTTACTGGTCTCCTAATCTGGAACGAAGGTTTAAATTAACCTATTAGAATCCTAACGGGTCTTTAATTTAGCCGTAGCTTAGACTGGTCAGTTTCAACGGATAGTTACGGTTTAATCGCGTGAAAGGCGAAAACCGGGAATGGAATGTGATTTTTGACCCAACAAGTTTGAAGACTTGTTTTATATGGGTATAATAATCACACTCTGGATTTTGGGGTCAAAACAATATGGTTTGACCCGTTTCGGCTAGTTTATGTAAACTAGTTACATAAGCTGAACCGTGCGCGCAAAAGGCGCAACGGGTATCCGTAAGAGTCCTACACTGTTTTCCTAAGTCAATATGCTTTAATGAGGTTGTGGTATCAGTAGGATACCTTCCATAATGCCCGTAACGAGTTTAAGTTCATATTATGCCCCGAAGGGGTATTTCGGTCTTTTTAAAGATTATAAGAGAGGTTTCTGAGTTCTACAGGAAATCTGAGTTTCCCGAACAGTTTATAAAGTCTAAAATACTTTATTTATTATTTAAAATCAGTAGCAACTTGAATCGGGTCAAAAGACCTTGTAGAACTCAAGTTATGGCCGAAAAGGGTATATTCGGTATTTACCGAACCGTTGCCATAACCGCAGGTTATGAGCAGGTTAAAAATAATTAAAAATCTTTAAAAATCCCAAAATATTATTTTACATCAGTGTGTAAAAGTTTTGGTGTCGAAATCTGGGTTTAGATAGGCGTTATGCTAATTGCGCTATTAAATTACTAAAGTTTCCGTAATTTGCGCTATTTAGCATAACTCCTATTCTGGACCTCGGATTGACGTGAAATTTTAGGGACATGCTTAGAAATTAGTAACTAAGGTTATGATTCTTTCACATGTCCTAAATTCTTGTTTTAAATCAAAAAGGGCGTTACGGTCAACTTTTAAGCATTTAACGGAAATGTGTAAAAGACTCGGACAAACAACGAACCGGTCACAGAGGGTTATACCATCGTGTAACCTGGTCCTAAGAGAGTCCTAAGGCATATCTAAATCATACTTTCACGGGTCAGAACTGAAGTCAATGCAAAAGTCAAAGCTTTGCGACTTTCGGCTCCGAACTGGGTCAAAACAGTAAATGGTCGGATCAAACAAGCTTAGACTAGTTAATATACTTATTATCATGTTTTATGAGTGTTTAAACAGGTTACACATCATCTACATTGCTGATTATGTATTAAATCGCAAAATGGCATTTCTGTTGACTTTTTCTAAGCACGTTTGACTCGACATTTGGACAAGTTAGAGTGGGAATCAGAGGGTGCCCTTTTAGGGGTTTAAAGCACACATGATTACCAACATATAACTATCTTTGATTCGACAAACCACTGGACCATTTGTGATTTATCGCAAAGTCAATCGTTAATTACGACGGATTTACTTTTAAGCTAAACTAAGCAAAAACTAAGCCACAAAAGGGTAGGCATACTTACAGAAGCTTGGTGCACGACTAGGGATGATGGAAGAATGCTTGAGAGCTCCAGAAATGATCATAAGGCAGGTTTGAGGTGTGTTTCACAATGGAATACTACCATGCCTTTTATAGTGAAAAACTTAGCTCAAGATCGTTACAACTCACTCTAGGATTGCTCATGGATGATCAGCAGGTGTCCTAAGATGCTAGGGGACATGTAGAGGGCGCCCATACTTCAATTAATGCCTCAATGATCGTTCACAAGCTTAAACATTGAATCTGTCCAAGAATTCTGCATCTGTATGTCGTACGCGGCCCGCATTAGGATTCAGGCCACTTGGATACGGGCCGCCTGAATCCATATGTCAGTAAACGAATCCTCAACTGGCGTGCGGCCCGCATTAGCTCACTCATAAACTTAACGCGGCCTGCCTGAGGGTTGATTTCCAAGATTTTCAAATCTTTTGTAATGATTAACCTGACCTTTCGGTTTCGAAGGGGTAACTTTGCGATTGGGCCCTCGATTATTTACAATTAAGGGCCTCGTGCCTTTTACCCGCATTGTTAAGTCCCCGGTTAGTTTAATTACTATCCGAAAAGCCTTAACTTTTATTGTTGACGCTTTTAACCCCTCGCATACGAATTTGATCATAACTTTCTCGTTTTAAAACGGAACTTCGTGAAATTTATATCGTATATTCTAGTGAGCGTATTTTACTATTACAAAGCCCCGGGTTTGTCAAAGGGTCACTCAGAGGTATAAATTAAACATGTTGACACAATTAACCCCTGTAGCTTGTAATCTCTCACTTTCTTCCGCGTTTCGCTCCGTACGATCCATGATTTATTCGTTTGAAGGTACGAGCATCATTTAGGGTTACCATACAGTATATTTACCCTTCGTTGACATTTATAACCCTCGAATTCACATACTTTCAAGGTTTGTCAACTTTAGTCCTTTATTTTGTATTTAATGCCACGTATAAACTCATGACACGTGTCAACACTTTATTGGACACAAAATTTCGAGGTGTTACAATTGATGCACAAGGAAAACCCAGATCCACCATGGGCTGGGTTCCTAGGTCTAACTAATCCCGCTAATCGTGCAGGAACAGTTGTGGAGGACTACCGTGCGACTTTGGTACATGGATAGTGGCTGTTCCATGCACATGACAGGAGACTTATCCCAACTGATAAATGTAAAGGAATTTAATGGTGGATATGTCTCGTTTGCGGGAGGAGAATCAGGAAGGATCACATTAAAAGGAACAGTAAGAAACAACGTTTTAAGCTTCGAGAATGTTAACTATGTTCCAGAACTGAAACACAATCTGTTGAGCATTTCACGGATTTGTGATCGAGGAAATTCAGTTCACTTTACGAAGAAAGGATGTTATGTGCTGAAACCAAGGATTATCATTCCTGAAGATTGGTTCTTAATGTCAGCAGAGAGACGAGGAAATGCTTATGTTATCGATATGAACAAGAAACCGTGTGTAGAAGTTACTTGCCTATTCTCGAAGATTTCAAAACATGATGGTCTACTGTGGCATCGTCGCCTTGGGCATGTGAACATGAAGAATCTGAATCTGTCACAGCCCCCGACCCCACCCTGGGAGCGGGAGCCGCGAGCCAGTTTCGGTGGTATCGGTATGTATTAATTTGGCAGCGGAAAATTTTCATCAGGACCGTAGTTAGGAAATATTTGATCAGAGTAAACCACCATATTTTAAGTTTTTATACATATATACATATATTTTTATGTATAATTTTAAGTTTTTATACATATATACATATATTTTTATACGTAATTTTTTAAGTGGACAAGTTTTGACCGGAATCTGGGAGGTTTTGGCCGGGATATGTGTTTTTTTCCGATTTTTTATGATTTTTTTCTGTTTTTCTCCGATTTTTTTTGTTTTTCCCGATTTTTTTTGTTTTTTCCCGATTTTTTTCGATTTTTCCCGACCGACTACTCGCGATTAGGGCCGACTAGCGATTTTTTTACTGATTAGCTGAAAATTACTCAGTTGATGGGCGACTAGCGACTAGTCGGCGATTAATCGCCGGCTAGTCGCGATTTTTGCAACCATGATAAATACAAATACATGGGGAAAACCCAAGTTTGCAGTACACACATTCTCATAGGAATAAATCCTATTTTATTTAATAAAAACATCTATTTTATTTTAGGTAACTTTATTGCCACTTTTCCAAGCCTTCAGTTCTCTCCAGCTGGCTTTTATTGGCTTCACACTAAGTTACCTGAAACACGTGTTTAAAACATTTTATCAGCAGGAAATACTGGTGAGTGAATCCCAGTTTAATCAAGTTTAACTAAAAACCATTTCACAGTATTGAGGGCGCATCCGCAGTTACATTTGTTTCCAAGATATAACAATTAACATCCGTGGTACTGTCATACTCAACTTGTGGAAATGTTACTCCTTGACCAGGTGGTAACAAATTTTGTATACAAATCCCCAACATACCCACGATAATTGTATTCTTACAAATACTTAATAACTGCTTAGTATATGTGTAATTAAGTGAGGTTTTGTAAAAACATTTAACAAAAAGAGGATTACTCACATTGCTGTCTTAGATTATCCGTAAGAGTTTCCTGGTGACAATCTATAAATTACACAAATGCATGCGTGTTCGTATGATAAGCCATTTTAACATTAGTAATGCCCTCCCCGAGACGGCATTCAAACGACTACGTCAGGCAGAACCACGACAGCCGTTACGGAACCCTAGATCAATCGGGCAGAGTATCTAATACGTCTCCAGGGGTTATAATACTTACATCGTAGCAGAACCTCGCTATTTAGGGGGGTATAATACCCGAGTATAATACCCACTATATGAAAATTTGAGAGAAAGAAACGATTTTGAACGAATTCCGAATGAAACCCGATGGCCTACTTATATAGTTGCTGAGTCTGGTCCTCTCGCGGCCCGCGTAACACGAGAACAGGGCCTACGCGGCCCGCGTTGACCCCAGGTCAAAGCGTAGCTTGGCTGGGTCAGCTTATAGACTCACCGGGTGTTGGGCCACGTGGCCGCACCGGGCTGCGCCACCTTTTGATTCTCTCGCGGCCCGCGTAAGGGTTATGGGGTACCTAACGCGGCCCGCCTCAACTTAAATATTTAGTTTTTAATTATTTTTATTACTATTTAGTGTATTTGTGGCCCGTTTTCGCGTATGGGGTGTATTTTAGGAAGTGTAGGGTGTCAGGGGTGTTTTAGGAGTGTTGTTATATTTTGGGTACAACTCCTGGATTATTTAATAAAATATATAGTGCACTCACATTAAGTATAGTAACCCAATTCTACTTTATCCCTACGTCACGAGACAGAACCCCAACGAATTTAGGCAGAGCTTTGACATACGTTACGGGGCCCTACGTCACTTGGACAGGGTATCAGTGGTCAAGGGTTAAAATACTTAAAATGGGGTAGGGCTTTATTATTATTATTATCATAGTGTAAATAATAATAATAATAAAAATAAGAATATATATATATATTTGTGTAGAGAGTGAGATCGAGAGAAGCTAAGCAATTGAAATAGCTGCCATTTGCTATCTATTTATATGGAAATGTTGAACCTTAGACCCCAAGTATCAAGTGCCACGTATCTTCCAACATTTATTTCAAATGGTCCATGGCTCTCACATGTATACATCACTTTCAAATGTTTAAGTTTTACTTTGTTATTATTTATTATTATTATTATTATTATTACTATTATTATTATTATTATTATTATTATTTTACGTACACTAACATTTAGATTTGAATTATTTTATTATAATATATATATATATTATAATTAATTTAACTGCTTCACCCATTTAGCGCTTATAACTTTAAAAGTATAACGTTTTATAAAATGATTAATATGCCATTAGAACGAGAATATTTTTATCTACATTTTGGTCTAAGTTTCATTAAAAACAGAGTAGGTTCAAATATAAAGTATTTTTATAATTTAATTATTAAACCGTTCCTATGTTTGCCAAAACACCTTATATTTTTATCGGTCAACTTACCCATGACCGACTTATGTAATAACTTTATTTTAAATTTTAAATTTTGGGAATGTTACATCCTCCCCACCTTGTTTTAAACATCGTCCTCCAAAATTCCCTGAAATATGGATGAATATTTAGTTAATTTAGTTTCTAGGTATATTCTAGTTTTTATTTTAAATTTCACTTTACTTTGACCAGAACTATTCTCTTTGAGATTCTTATTCTTGACTGAAATATGTTTTGTATTTTAACACAGCTTTTAGTTACAGGTTTCCTAATGCGTCAATAATCGCAAGGGGAATTCTTATACTTTCGATGGCATTCCAACTTATAGAGTTCCTGTTGTTTATCTGGTCGCACAAACTACGAGTCGGATGATCAAACAAAATAATGTTTGATATCGAAATTATAGATGTATACGAGAGATTCCTGATTAAATCTAAAATTATCATTGACACACCTGTTCGTGATTTATCCCTAATTGTCAATCATTATGGTCTTTGGATTTCCTCATAGATATACATATCTATATAATCATATATTTCACATACTATAATATACACACCATTCATAAGGTCAATGTATTTAACAGATTCATATTTCCAAAAACAGGTCAGTCATCAGGTCATGGTACTATTTAGGGAATTCCATTATCATAGCATATACCCCATCTCACCCGGTCTCGCCGGAAAGGTATCCCTATCTTACCCGGACAAGCTGGAGAGTCTACTACACCATACCCAGTCTTGCCGGAGAGGTAATTATCATTGTAATTCCCTTAAATAGGATTTTCTCAAATCATGCTTTCAAAAGTGCATCATTTATTAGGGCTTGCATCAAGAAACAAGGAAATTAGTATTCTCATGATGGATCATATTCTAGAACCGAGTAGTACTAATAAACAAGAAATAACAGCGGCCAAGTGTGATTACTTATTTATCATACAGGCACTGTTCTAGTCATCATCCTCACGGGATCCCAATAACCATCACATTTTATCTACGCAAGTAATTGGCTTATCTCAAAGCTTTATACTAAGGCATTTTCTTAGATTCAAGTCTAAATATTATCCTGAGTGTTGCCAGTCAACATCCTAATACTTTTTGTTTAAGTATAGATATTATTATGGTTATGGCTTTCTTTTGTTTAAAAATGGAGTTTCATATATATCATTGTCTCTATAGCTAGGTTTAATGTAATAAGTATGCTTACAGCTAACTTTATTTATGCTTATATATTATTAGATTCCATCGCAAGGAATATTTTATTGACACATATAGCATTTTAAAACATAATAGGTTTCATGATTTATTCTTATAATGGCTTCACGTCTTTATAAGAATTACCAGTGCTATTTTCTCTTATGTTTATCTTCAGAAGATATTTGAAGTATTGTGTGTATCATCAAGAGATTCTCTTATGTATATACATGTGTATATTTTAGAAACAAAACGAAATTTTCAAATCTCTTAGTTTAATATTTAAACTTATGTAATACACACACACATATATATATAATAATAAATTATTGTGTAATATCTTTAACAATACAACTATATAACCGATAGTACCAATCATCGAGCTTATTCCCATTACTTTATTTATCCTTTTAGAATAGTATATTGAAATAAACTTCTGTTAAATTTATTGAATATATTATTTTGGAATCAAAGGATGGATAAATAATTTAGTCCAAATATAAATTTTCTGGACTCATAAGAACAATTTCATTTTTAACTAATGGGTTAAACTATACCAGACTCACTATTTATATTACCTTAATAATTTCTTCTCAAGTAACCATCTATATATCTATTCCAATTATCACATTCCTACCTTTTTCCTTTATAAGAATCAATTATAATATATATTTAAGATTGAGAGGCATTATTTAGAAGAATATGTGCATATGTGACCCATGACATTGTATTTATGGGTTACCAAGAGAGATATATATACTATACATAAATTACTTTCTGTAATTGAAAACTTTAGTTATAAAATATTAATATATAGTATAAACTTAAACACATAACACATTTTTTTCCAAACCTTATGTAGCGTACTTCATCCCATACCATCAAAGTATGTCTATTTTATATTCAAAATATATTTAGTGTTTTGATTTATGTTAAGATTAATATTTTACTTCATATATATTCGAGATCTATATTCAAGTATTCAATTAAATAGATCTTTTATAGATTTACGTAACCAACGTTATAAAATTTATTTTTGTCATGGGTACGTCACTAATATTTTATTACCACAGTTATTTTATGAGAATCTCCATCTCCATTATTTAACCAATCACAATTCAATCTCATCTCTTTTATCTTTATTATAATCTTTTTAAAGTATGAGAATTTCGAAACTACTTAAAGTAAGTTTAGCATCCAATTTATCAACTCAACTCATTTACTAATATTGTATTATTTAACTATTATACATCAGCCAGCTGACTTGAATACTTTTCTTTATAATTTAGGATACACAATCCTATAACTAATATGATTGGTTAATCTTATAATCTTGTATTAATTATTACCATGTATAAGACCTGTTCTGCACATATCTTAATATTAAAGATTTGTAAAAATGTTTTCAATGTTTAGTTAGGCCTTTCTACATAGTACAACCAACCCAAATCTCAAAAAAAAAAAAATTAAATGATTTTATTTAATCATGAATATCCATCGTATTCATTTAACCATTTATTTTATTGCTAAGTATTTTAATAGAAATCTTTTACAAGTAATCCCAACATCAGTTATTTCATAAAATTATGAAAGTATGAAGTCTTATGGTCAACTAGTTATAAACCAGAAGGGATAAAATAGAGTGGAAAATTGGTACACCTGGGTTTCAAAACTTGCTTTGGCTAGATCCACTAAAGCAATCTTTTAAATTAATTCTTAAAATCCTTTTTGGTTAATTTAATAGCTTTGGTTTTATTTATCTAAATATAAATTATTTTGAAACAATATTATTAAAACCATAAAGTTTTAAAGCTTTATGCCATATATTTCAATATGTATTTTAAACCAAAGTAAATGATTGGTTCCAAGAGAGAATCATAAACATGACTGCTTTGTTAATAACTAACTTAGTTTGATGTATATTATGATATTATTTGAATAGGTGTTATTAATTATCACAGACAAATTTCTAGTACAAACATTTGGGTACAATTATAAAAATAGATTGATTAAAAACGGCGAGCATTGCAACTTATATTTATGTATTTATTACAAACTACAACTGGAATTCAAAATATACTAGTGATTATGCATCCGTAACTTATTTTAGTCTATCTAGATTATAGGAGTATTATACTCAATATGCTTTTATGTAAGGTTTATTCTATCTCCTGTCTCTACTAAGTTGTTATCTAATGGGCAAAGTTCCTTTAAAGTTTCTGGCTCTTAGGTGGCATGGGTGCTGGTACTAGTTTGGCGGTTCAACTATTTAATATAAGTTAATATTTACTGCTGTAGTGGCTAACATATGGAGATTTACCTATGTTCATCTAATTCATCTTCCCATGGTAGATTATTGCATGTTTCCTGAGTTTGTGTATTTGTTTCCTTATTAATTATCACTTCCTTTGGTTGTGATTTCTTTATTTTCTCTTGACTTTTTCTAATAATCCAACTTCTCTTCTTGGTAGTAAATGGTTTCTCAGACTGTGCCTTACGAATAAATATTCTTTCCTCAGTATCTGCTAAGTATCCTGAGGGATTTGGTTGAAATGATGTTCCCTTATCTTTTGGTGAATTATCTAATTGACGATAAATATCAGAAATCTTTTGCTTACCCATACTGTAAACTAACAAATAGGCAAATAATATAAAACACATAATCACGTAAGTTATTTCCTAAAACAGAATTTAAAACGTAAGTGTCAGCAGAACACTTCTTTGGCTTAGACCAGTGGCATAGCTTTGATACCACCTTCTGTCACAGCCCCCGACCCCACCCTGGGAGCGGGAGCCGCGAGCCAGTTTCGGTGGTATCGGTATGTATTAATTTGGCAGCGGAAAATTTTCATCAGGACCGTAGTTAGTAAATATTTTATCAGAGTAAACCACCATATTTTATAAATACAAATACGTGGGGAAAACCCAAGTTTGCAGTACACACATTCTGATAGGAATAAATCCTATTTTATTTAATAAAAACGTCTATTTTATTTAGGTAACTTTATTGCCACTTTTCCAAGCCTTCAGTGCTCTCCAGCTGGCTTTTATTGGCTTCAGCAGGAAATACTGGTAAGTGAATCCCAGTTTAATCAAGTTTAACTAAAAACCATTTCACAATATTGAGGGCGCATCCACAATTACATTTGTTTCCAAGATATAACAATTAACATCCGTGGTACTGTCATACTCAACTTGTGGAAATGTTACTCCTTGACCAGGTGGTAACAAATTTTGTATACAAAACCCCAACATACCCACGATAATTGTATTCTTACAAATACTCAATAACTGCTTAGTATATGTCTAATTAAGTGAGGTTTTGTAAAAACATTTAACAAAAAGAGGATTACTCACATTGCTGTCTTAGATTATCCGTAAGGGTTTCCTGGTGACAATCTATAAATTACACAAATGCACGCGTGTTAGTATAATAACTCATTTTAACATTAGTAATACCCTCCCCGAGACGGCATTCCAACGACTACGTCGGGCAGAACCACGACAGCCGTTACTGAACCCCAGATCAATCGGGCAGAGTGTCTAATACGTCTCCAGGGCTTATGATACTTACATCGTAGTAGAACCTCGCTATTTAGGGGGTATAATACCTGAGTATAATGCCCACTATAAGAAAATTTGAGAGAAAGAAACGATTTTGAACGAATTCTGAATGAAACCCGATGGCCTGCTTACATAGTGCTGAGTTTGGTTCTCTCGCGGCCCGCATAACACGAGAACAGGGCCTACGCGGCCCGCGTTGACCCCAGGTCAAAGCGTAGCTTGGCTGGGTCAGCTTATAGACTCGCCGGGTGTTGGGCCACGTGGCCGCACCGGGCTGCGCCACCTTTTGATCCTCTCGCGGCCCGCGTAAGGGTTATGGGGTACCTTACGCGGCCCGCCTCAACTTAAATATTTAGTTTTTAATTATTTTTAATACTATTTAATGTATTTGGGGCCCGTTTTCGCGTATGGGGTGTATTTTAGGAAGTGTAGGGTGTCAAGGGTGTTTTAGGAGTGTTGTTATATTTTGGGTACAACTCCTGGATTATTTAATAAAATATATAGTGCACTCACATTAAGTACAGTAACTCAATTCTACTTTATCCCTACGTCACGAGATAGAACACTAACGAATTTAGGCAGAGCCTTGACATACGTTACGGGGCCCTACGTCACTTGGACAGGGTATCAGTGGTCAAGGGTTAAAATACTTAAAACGGGGTAGGGCTTTATTATTATTATCATAGTGTAAATAATAATAATAATAAAAATAAGAATATATATATTTGTGTAGAGAGTGAGATCGAGAGAAGCTAAGCAATTGAAATAGCTGCCATTTGCTTTCTATTTATATGGAAATGTTGAACCTTAGACCCCAAGTATCAAGTGCCACGTATCTTCCAACATTTATTTCAAATGGTGTAGGACCGGTTTTGACACCGTTTGATTGCGTAACGAACGTTTCACGTGCGGAATCCGTGAACGTACGTGACCGAACACACACTATCGTACTACTAACGTGATTTCATTGATAGATTTGACGCTTCGGTACAAGATTTCACGTTTACACTACTTTCTCTCTCTACTTTCTCTCTCTAGAAAGTCTCCTCTCCAAGTCTCCTACTAAACTCTTCCAAGAACTCTAACTAAAATCATAACATAACCTCTATTTATATGGTCAAGGCACTTTAATGATAGTTATCATTAATTACAAGTTTGCCACCTTGCCACCTTGCCATTTCTAACTAAATAAGACATTATGCGCATGATTCCTTCCGATTTTTCACTACGACTCAGATTGACGAAGGCGATAGACATTAAGTGCATCAACAATCTCCCCCTTGGATATTGCCGTAGTCAATCTCGTAGCGAAACTCATAGCGACTTGACTTTCTCTCCCTTTCAAACTCGAACAAAGATGTAGTCGACAGACAACTGCACTAACAAACTCCCCCTTGGATGTTGACGGAATCTTTAGTGAGAGTCTTCAAATACTCTTGCTCGAACAGAATCCCGGTGGATCTGTCTTCAGCTTCCGTTGTTTTTTTTTAGACTCTTCAGGCTCCCCCTTTCGTCAAGCTTCCGTGCTTTTGGGATCGACGCCTGGCTTTCCGTATCAACAGATTCGAAACCTGCACATCTCAAATACTCTATTACAAACCAATAAAGTTGTGATTCAACTTAATGAATCAACTAAACATTTGAGAATTATTCGTAACTAAAAATTGATCAATATTTGAAACAAGTTGTGATTCAAATTAATGAATCATCTTAAACATTTCAAACCAATTAACCAAACCGTCTGTTCATCATGTTTAGCCTTTGAGATTTTGAATGTCAGCTCTCCAACATCAGTTGTCGAAAATCTTTTTGGATTTTTCAAAATATGAAACGTAAATGCAAAGACAGAAATTAAATGCAGAAAAGAAATATGTACAAACCTATTTTTGTGAGTTTGTGTAAGAGGATCATATCAGTTTTTTAGACACATCACACGCACCGTTAAGCTTTTAGACATTTTAAGTTCTAAACGATTCACGTTGATTGACGATATAGTTGTCCTCTTAAATTTTCATACAATTTTCAATCTATTCAGGATACTATTTAAGTGTTTTATGAACTTAGTTCGATTCATGTGTCCCACCTCTTGAATATACTCCCGTATCCAGAATCCCAATATTCAGTCTTACAGGTATGAATACTACAATGATATCTGTACATAAATTAGGGGTTAAATGCGAGAACTGAGGGATCTCAGGTCAGAACTTCTGTTCAGCAGAGAGATATCAGCTTCGACTTAGCAGTGTGTCCCCTTTAGAGGATCTTTTCAGCTACAACAGATGATTATCAATTTTATTGTCTAATCAGCTGAGGGCTTTATGCTATGTTTCAAGCATTTTGCGGAAAGTATTAGCCAAGGACTAGGTCGGAACTACCGTTCAGCAGAAGTCCCGGAATAATACCCCAGACATCATAGAGTATAAGCACCTAGTATATCAGAATACGAGACCTTTCAAACGAGATTTCAGGGGTTACCTATATATCCAAGTAGTGTTCCCCACGAATTTCACAAGTTTGAAATTTTAGGTTTATATCCCGAATAAATCTACTAAATGTACAAAAACCTATCGTCACATCATCAGTGAGACCGTTTATCACATTTTACATTACATTTCTTTAGCATGCTGTGATAGTCCACTGATTTACTATCATTTCCTCTTTTTCACAACAAAACTCATTTTGACTTTTTAATGTTTTTGATTTTTTTTCAAATTTTCTAAATTTTTTTTTTAAATTTTTCTCCCCCCTAAAATCAAAATATGTTTCAATTTTGATTTTCTGAGAAAATTTGAAACAAACTGTACAAACTTGACAACTTGATGAGAATCACTTCACTTCTCCATCCAATTGGCGTAAACAATCAGAACTCCCCCTCACAACAAACTATTTTCCCATTATGATTTCAAAACACTTAAGTTTGTTTTAATCAAAATAGTTTTTCCGGAAAATTAGTTTTGTGTGACATTTCATAAACACGGGGTTTCATCACTTTGTTTTTCAAATTACCACTTGTAGGAAAGATGAATCAAGTACAACTTAATGTCCCTGATTTATCTTTTGAAAGACGAAAAATCACCAGAGTGAAATTTCTCAAGAAATGTGCCGATTCATGTTCCACGCTTACCAACCTGGGAACTCCGGCAAGTCAGGTTTTTCATTTGAAAAGTTTCACCCAAGCCTGACTGTCCTTGGGTGATTTTGAATTCTTGTTCAACAATGGTGGAAAGTTTTTCTCATCCATTGCTAAACTAGAATTCTCGACATTTACCTCAACACATGGCTCTTCTGGTTTTACCATACCAGAATCATTGCCTGACTGTGGCTTGTCTGCCTTTGATGAGCCAGATTCATCGCCTGAAGGTGGCTTGTCTGACTTCGGCACGTCAGATTCATCGCCGACCTTTTCCTTCTTCTTTTCCTCTTTCGTCCTCAGATTTGCATCTAACGAATTCGGTTTACTTGACTTTGTTGTCGAGTGAATCGATTCATCAGCACTCTTATTCGATCTGTCGGGTGAACCCGAGGACAAAATCTTCTCGAGATACTCTCGTGCTTTCTTCCTCTTCTTCCTCAGTTTGTCTTTCTGCCCTTGAGAAAGCTTCACTTTCGTTTCTTGAACTTTAGGTTCTTGGACCTTCTGTTCTTTGACATTCTGTTCTGAAACTTTCAGTTTCTTGGGCTTGACAGTGACTGGTTTCTTTGCCAACTTCAGAGAATTAACCCTCAATCTTTCACTTGATTTCCTTGGGCAATCCCTGGCAATGTGTCCTTGGATTTGGCAATTATAGCATCTTCTTGTCTCAAATCTCTGTCTCTGGCAGTTAACAACAATGTGTCCTTGATATCCACATTTGTAGCACACTCTGTTATCATACCAATCACCATTGCCATACCAAACGCTTAGATCAAAGCATTGTCTAGCGTGGTGATACTCCTTCCTCCTCTTGATTGTTGGATTTGGCTTTTGAGCACTGTGGTCTGACCTGCACCACTTATTACCAACAATTTTTGAATTTTCGTTTTTCAATTTTTGTACTTTTTGATTGCGATTGGATGATCGATCTGATGAGCTTTTGTCACACCCTCAAATTACCACCTAGGGAGTGTCCCTGTTAGGCGTGTGACGACTAGCAATGAGCCACCAATTACATTGAAACACAAGGTTAAAATGAAGTTCCATTGTTTAATAATACTGAGATCCCAAACATAAATTACCCAAAACCATAAGTTCAGCGGAAGCGCAAATAATTCATAAAGTAAACACTAAACGTTCATAATAAATAAGTGTTTGATAAATAAGCCCTCAGCATGACCATGACCACTCCTGCTCTCCAGCAAGCAAGTTCCTGTTCCCAAGTACCTAACGTCCTGCGAGCATGTAACAAGTGTATCAGACAAAGCTGGCGAGTTCACAGTTTTAGAAAACATTTGTTACCAGTTGTATGTAAAACAGTTCACTGACAAATGCAAGTAATATTGTTAATATCTCATTTCCGAACAATGACGGCTCCTGAAATACACGACTGCCCTTCCCACGTACTCCTATCTAGTACTGGGCCAGACTGGGTCATTAGTTCACCTCCGTCCTCTACAGGCACGGGGTGAGGGTGCCAAACCTAAGTAGCGCTACTAACTAATACCCGATGAGGGACTTACAAAAGATGATAGGTGAGAATATTAACCAATATACTCGTTTTTACCCAAAGACTCATCCCCCCATGGGATACCCACTGACTGTCCCCAACCACTGGGACGCATGCTCGAATGTAGTGAACTCACCTTAGATTTGCTCGGTATGTTACGTTACCCATTCCAAGTTGGTCAACCATACCCTACCGTAGTTACCAAAGGCCGTCAGTTTTGAAAACAAGTATTACACACGTAACATACACATATCAGCATACAAGTTGTAATAGTTATTCATGCAATCCAACAATCCATAATATGTGTTGTATTGGTACATGAGAAGTGTCTGGGCCTCGTATTAACTCGTTTTCATGTATTATTTACACTTATCTTTCATATAGTGTGCAATCCACATAATTTGAGGCCCAACATAAAACATAAAGCATGTATTTGCGTGTGCCACCATTGTTAACCGACCCAAAATAGTCAGCTCATCCTTAGTGTTAGAGCCCGATAACTAATGCATGGTCCAAAGGCACATTCGGCCTGTTAAAGAACATGTGGTCCACACTATTTGTCAAACAGTTTACACGATCATGAACTTTCCATACAATAATAACACAATCAATACATTACTTCAAATATACACACATCTTCATCATATTACTCGAACCAGGCTATGACCATCCACACCATTTTTCAACAAGCATCAGCATTATTCCATTCTAATCAGTTACCGACTTTGAGGATCTTAAACCTTAAGCATTCAACAATATTACAATGGGTCATCATTCTATTCGTAATGGCGATTTACACATCGCACATCTGAATCGAACCTAGGCACATTACTAACACTAGCATCATGAACTGGCAACATATCATCATCATCGCCTAACGGTTTTATAAACATTACGCATAATACGAGGACACTTTATCATCCAACCCAACCTCATACTTAATTATTCAGTCATGTGCCCCATACTTGTTTATTGTATCCGAACAGTAAACTCTAGTTTCATGCACTACTTCAAGCAATAACATTATCAACATGACCTAGCACCTATCACTGACAATGTTATTAAGTTGACAAGTTTGAGACCACTTATCCTTACATGCATTGGACCACTTTGTTGATTAGATCAAGGTTATAACACATGCACATGGTCTGTTCTAAATTTTTATCTAATCATTAGCAAGGTTTAGATAGTCACTATACCTACTCACAGATTCATTAATCAACATATCAAAACCACTATCATATGCACCACATCCTATTATGATCGATATTAACCAATAGTAAGTAATCAGAACATTATCATTCTTTCAATATTTAAAGAATTCACATGCTACTTCCGTTGTCAGTAGTTCACATGATATGCAATTAATGAAAAGGTAATTGTTTCAGCGGTCCAATCAGATTCAATTGTCATATGATCAATATCCTACAATATGAATGTCAACAAAATTAATCTTTCTAACAATCTAGTTTTATGCCCACATCTCCTGCTTTTCAATAGAATCGGACAACACACTCATGTAAGCAATCAAGGGATTCGATCATTAAAATAAAAGTGCACTAACCGGGTTATGGGATATTAGAGATGGGGGCTGCCGTCGATTCATGGATAGAAGGAGGAGGTGTCTTTAGGGTTTGCAACATGTGTGAGGAGTTGATTACACTCCATGTATTACGTATACATAAGAAGAGAGGGGGAAGAATTGGGCCGAGTTTGCATAAGGGTAGATTGGGTCGAGTGTGATTAAAAGTGGTGGCGGCCCAATTAGATTAGCTTCTCTAAATTAATTAATCGACACATAAGGGCGTGATACCGGTTTCTCGTAGTTAATCAGTCAAACACATATGAACATACCCAATCATGTTTTACATTTATCAAGTATATTTCATACACGAGTGTTTAATAAATTTTCACCATACAAGGGATATGAAAGAGAAATAATAAGAAACAGGATCGCGCGACTAAATGACATTGACCTTGAAAGTTCGGGTTGTCACATCATCCCCAACTTGAAAGAAATTTCGTCCCGAAATTTGACAAGTATTCCAAAAGTGACACGGTAACCAAAAGTGACACAATGTTAGGTCAGGATGGCTGTGGATTTTCCCAGATGCCACATCATCCCCAACTTGAAAGGGAATTTCGTCCCGAAATTCGCCAATGACCAGGAAAGATGGTTCAACCACTTGAACAATTGAGGATATTAATGCTTTAACAGATCTTTGCGTTTCCACGTGGACTCCGGTCCACGTCTTGGGTTCCAGCGAACTCTCGCGATTGAAAGTCGATTGTGTTAACGATGGGTTCCTTAACCATGGTACCGCAAGCGTTTCATCGAACAAACGATGGGCCATAAATGACATCGCGAACGTACCCAATCCGTCAGGCAATTCGAGTTTGTAACCATGTTGTCGATTCTTTCCAGAATTCCGAATAACCCATCGCAATGAAAGTTAAGCTTGCCACGCCTCCCAGGTGTACCACACCCTCCCAGGGTGAGATTGCCTACCGCGAACTCTCAGTGTTTCCTAAGCTTATCAACCCTCCTGACGGTCACTCGTTTGCGCCCAATGATTTCCGATCCAAGCAATCTCTCCAAGAGTTTCAAGTACAATCCTGGACCTGTGATTAGATTGTTTTCCACCTCAGTCCACAAGAAGTTTGGCATTATCATCCATGCAATGCCTCAAACAGAGCGGCATGCATACCAATGTAGTAACGGCTGCAGTAGAACTCACCCAAAGGTAAGTGTCCCTCCAAATGTTTAATAAAGTTTATCATTCACATGCTCGCAGCATGTCTTCGTGTGCCAGGATGGTTCGTTACTCTGTCCGGTTGTCCTTCAGTGATAAGCAGCGCTCATATTTAGACGTGAGCCAAGGGTGTTGGGTATGCCGGTTGTAATCAGTTATAGCTCAAAATCAAAGGTAACAGGAGTGCACCTTGTGCCTAAAAGCTGCCTTTCTCAGAGGAACATTCATAGTTGTGAAGACTTGTCAGTTTCCTTGATTGTAAGAAAGTGTGCTGGTAACTTGAGACAATCAACGATCACCCAGGTGGTATTGTTTCCGTTTCGATTTGTAAGTAGACTAGTGACAGAATCCCTGGCGGTATGTTCTCATTTCCGTATGTGTGTTTTTAGTTGTTGATTCTTCTCCTTAACTTTCCCACCAGTCAAACATCATTCACATGCATAGCTAGGTAGGCCTTCATGCCCGATTACTAGTACAGGGCTTATAAATCCTAATGTCTCTCATCAAAACCCAGACGACTATAATATCAAGGCCGGGGTGCGTTGCTCAACACAAATTTCCTATAGTTACTGTGTAATGAGATCCACATGCATTCCATGAGGTAGCGAATATCGTCCGGCCTGCCAAGGTTGCTTTTTCCATGCCCCGCATGGGTTCAACTTGAATATTCTCTCCCTTCGGTTCCCCAGCTTGAACAGAGCGAGTCAGGTCAGGTAACTCAAAGTCGACAGGGAGCTACAAAGCTCATACACGTTCAAGTTCCACCGTCGTAATCCTCCAAAAGTTCCATCCAACGATGTCGTTTACTGATTTAGCTCTTTCGAAACCAGGGTACACAGGAGGCCCTTGTGATCGGTCTAAGTAACACATTCGGTACCGTCCAAGTAATGCCTCCAAGTAAATCCAAAGACCACGGTTCCACCCCCGGTTGTGTGTCGTGCAGTTCCTCTTTGTAACTCCATTACGCAAGTTATCACTCTCTCGTGTTGCGTTATCGTGTAACTGGGACTCTGATTCGAACCATAATGATGTACCACTGAATCACCCGCACCCTCGGGTAAAGACGATGCTCAGTGCATTGCAGAGTTGGGTTTCGAAGGCTGAAAAGATGTCATCCTGTTCTGCTTCCACGAACACCACACCCGGCTGTGCTAAAGAGATTTAAGCTACGCGACCTTCGAAAATCCTATGATTAATTTGCGATAATATCAAGCGGGACCAAGAAATTGCTGTATCCTTGTAGGACTCTTTGGTGTCGATCAGTTTCTAACCAAAACAAGCCTTAGCGAGATCCACGTGCATTCCCACTTCGTTGATTATATGACCCCAAAAGGGTACCTCTCGAATCTAGAAGTTACATTTATCAAGACTTCGCGGGGTGTGGCTCCTCCCTCAGGAGCTCTCAGTAAGATACAAAGCTGTCCATGATGTTCTTTCCTCCTAGGAAAGATTCAAAATGTCACCCAATAGCATTGTCGGTTCACAAGATCCATAAAGTTGCGGATGTGGTGATTACCCCAAAGGTCGTGGAATACAAAGTCGTATGGCCGAATTGCATCTGATACGTCGATTTAATAACATTCTCCCTTTGGACTTCCATCTGATAATAGTTCACTCGCAAATCAATCCTCGAATGAAAGCTTGTCCGTCGCAATTGGTCGACAGGTCGTCAATACATGGTCGAGGCAAACAATTCTTGACTGTCACTTTGTTTAGTTCTCGATAACCAGTACACCTACGAAAAGGCTTGTCTTCACTGGTATAACTGGGGCTCCCCAAGCGAAAAGCTAGGTCCGACAAAACTCTTGTCCAACAGTTCCTGTAGCCGATTAGACAGCTCTTGCAACCCTCCTGGTGCAAGACGGTAAGAGTGCGTGTAGTCAGGGTTGCCTCTGGCGTGAGATCATACTGAGATTTTGCCTAACAGTTGTGGAAGTGAACCCGAAAGTTCCTCCGTAGGCACTTCTGGCCTTCATAGCTGAAATGGTGCTGACCTTTGCACTACTCTGACACTTTAGAACCAATAACGATTCTCCACACAAAATTTTCTCCTCACTGGTGTATCTGCACGATCCCTGGATAACCAATCCACTCTCTCTACTGTATTGCAACCACCAAGGGTAGTGGAAGGAAGGTCGATGTCGAACACCTGTCTCCCAAGGTCATGTTTGCATCCCAGCGAACATATAAGGCTTCAATTGACTGGAATCAGCCGACTCCACAACAGGTTTGGTTTCAAGAAGCATCAGGGTTAAATAGAATAGAGACAAAGCGAATAGCTACCCATCCAAGCTTATCACATTGCTATTACTCCTGGTATAGCCTATGCCAACACTAAATGTCCTTCCATGAGCTTCATTTCCAGTGTTGTTTTCATCATGAGAATTTCCTGTACTGTCGTCGTTCCCTTGGTTATTGTCACCTTGACTTAACACTGTCAATCCTCGTCCAGGTCACCTTCGTTTCCATACTGTAAGCTATGATCACGAGTACCTTGATGTTGCCGCGACTGTTGCCCCTAACATTGTTTTCTGTAACGGTGTCCTGCGTCCTTTCACCAATAAGGTCCATCTTTTCACATTCCGTGCCACGTCCTAAGGCACTACTCATTGTGTTGGCAGTCACACATTCCATACTACAGTCGATTGTCATTGTCGATGCCCCGGTTGATTCGTAAGAGTTGACTCTCATAAGTCGCTTGGGACTCGATTGAAGTCAAATTGCTGATGTTCACTGCCAGTAATCAAGGTCGTTCTAATACTAAGGTTGGTGAGACTCTACGATCATCCTTTTATCCCCCGATGCTGCAAGTTGCCTGTGCAATACACGGTCCATTACGAGAGTGTTGCAGAAGAGATCGCACTTCGGGGTTTAAGACGTCAATACGTTAAGTTCCAGCAAACGAAGAAAAGTGAGAAAGGTATAGACCAATGGTTGTCGTTGCATCATCCAACTCGAGGATGTTCGTACAAGCACCTAACATTCTACACAGTTCGCTAGGTGTTCAGGTAATACTCTATTGCATCGAGATTCGAAAGGATTCAGAGGGAAATGAAAAGGTCACATTTGAGTAGGAGACAATTACTGCTACGACTCCTATAGGCTGTTGTATTCCACATCGATCAAATAACGGAATGGAACCCCTTTTTCACTTGTTAAGCCTCAGTGGGACTCGCATGCACCCCACATTATTATTATGTGTGCACCCACAATAATATTGTGATTTGCATGCTCATCTCAGCTCTTCTTAACTCATGTCAAATGGTTCCTCTAACTTAAGTAGCAAACAAAGAGCATCACGAAACGTAAATCATGAAGGTTTAGGGAAAGATCACCCTATCAGTAACATAACACATGCAAGTAGTACATGAATTCATATTGTTGTGCTAAACGTGCATTTGCATGCAATATCATATGTAAGTGTTCACTAGTTATGCAGTACAATGAGTATACGAGAGACGAACCTTGCAGTCTGGAGCTGAGTGTCATGGTCGATGTCGTAACTGTTCGGTTATAGTCCGGTTTTATGAAAACATTTTAAAACCAAGTTCACTATAACCAGTGGCTCTGATACCAAACTGTCACACCCTCAAATTACCACCTAGGGAGTGTCCCTGTTAGGCGTGTGACGACTAGCAATGAGCCACCAATTACATTGAAACACAAGGTTAAAATGAAGTTCCATTGTTTAATAATACTGAGATCCCAAACATAAATTACCCAAAACCATAAGTTCAGCGGAAGCGCAAATAATTCATAAAGTAAACACTAAACGTTCATAATAAATAAGTGTTTGATAAATAAGCCCTCAGCATGACCATGACCACTCCTGCTCTCCAGCCAGCAAGTTCCTGTTCCCAAGTACCTGACGTCCTGCGAGCATGTAACAAGTGTATCAGACAAAGCTGGCGAGTTCACAGTTTTAGAAAACATTTGTTACCAGTTGTATGTAAAACAGTTCACTGACAAATGCAAGTAATATTGTTAATATCTCATTTCCGAACAATGACGGCTCCTGAAATACACGACTGCCCTTCCCACGTACTCCTATCTAGTACTGGGCCAGACTGGGTCATTAGTTCACCTCCGTCCTCTACAGGCACGGGGTGAGGGTGCCAAACCTAAGTAGCGCTACTAACTAATACCCGATGAGGGACTTACAAAAGATGATAGGTGAGAATATTAACCAATATACTCGTTTTTACCCAAAGACTCATCCCCCCATGGGATACCCACTGACTGTCCCCAACCTCTGGGACGCATGCTCAAATGTAGTGAACTCACCTTAGATTTGCTCGGTATGTTACGTTACCCATTCCAAGTTGGTCAACCATACCCTACCGTAGTTACCAAAGGCCGTCAGTTTTGAAAACAAGTATTACACACGTAACATACACATATCAGCATACAAGTTGTAATAGTTATTCATGCAATCCAACAATCCATAATATGTGTTGTATTGGTACATGAGAAGTGTCTGGGCCTCGTATTAACTCGTTTTCATGTATTATTTACACTTATCTTTCATATAGTGTGCAATCCACATAATTTGAGGCCCAACATAAAACATAAAGCATGTATTTGCGTGTGCCACCATTGTTAACCGACCCAAAATAGTCAGCTCATCCTTAGTGTTAGAGCCCGATAACTAATGCATGGTCCAAAGGCACATTCGGCCTGTTAAAGAACATGTGGTCCACACTATTTGTCAAACAGTTTACACGATCATGAACTTTCCATACAATAATAACACAATCAATACATTACTTCAAATATACACACATCTTCATCATATTACTCGAACCAGGCTATGACCATCCACACCATTTTTCAACAAGCATCAGCATTATTCCATTCTAATCAGTTACCGACTTTGAGGATCTTAAACCTTAAGCATTCAACAATATTACAATGGGTCATCATTCTATTCGTAATGGCGATTTACACATCGCACATCTGAATCGAACCTAGGCACATTACTAACACTAGCATCATGAACTGGCAACATATCATCATCATCGCCTAACGGTTTTATAAACATTACGCATAATACGAGGACACTTTATCATCCAACCCAACCTCATACTTAATTATTCAGTCATGTGCCCCATACTTGTTTATTGTATCCGAACAGTAAACTCTAGTTTCATGCACTACTTCAAGCAATAACATTATCAACATGACCTAGCACCTATCACTGACAATGTTATTAAGTTGACAAGTTTGAGACCACTTATCCTTACATGCATTGGACCACTTTGTTGATTAGATCAAGGTTATAACACATGCACATGGTCTGTTCTAAATTTTTATCTAATCATTAGCAAGGTTTAGATATTCACTATACCTACTCACAGATTCATTAATCAACACATCAAAACCACTATCATATGCACCACATCCTATTATGATCGATATTAACCAATAGTAAGTAATCAGAACATTATCATTCTTTCAATATTTAAAGAATTCACATGCTACTTCCGTTGTCAGTAGTTCACATGATATGCAATTAATGAAAAGGTAATTGTTTCAGCGGTCCAATCAGATTCAATTGTCATATGATCAATATCCTACAATATGAATGTCAACAAAATTAATCTTTCTAACAATCTAGTTTTATGCCCACATCTCCTGCTTTTCAATAGAATCGGACAACACACTCATGTAAGCAATCAAGGGATTCGATCATTAAAATAAAAGTGCACTAACCGGGTTATGGGATATTAGAGATGGGGGGCTGCCGTCGATTCATGGATAGAAGGAGGAGGTGTCTTTAGGGTTTGCAACATGTGTGAGGAGTTGATTACACTCCATGTATTACGTATACATAAGAAGAGAGGGGGAAGAATTGGGCCGAGTTTGCATAAGGGTAGATTGGGTCGAGTGTGATTAAAAGTGGTGGCGGCCCAATTAGATTAGCTTCTCTAAATTAATTAATCGACACATAAGGGCGTGATACCGGTTTCTCGTAGTTAATCAGTCAAACACATATGAACATACCCAATCATGTTTTACATTTATCAAGTATATTTCATACACGAGTGTTTAATAAATTTTCACCATACAAGGGATATGAAAGAGAAATAATAAGAAACAGGATCGCGCGACTAAATGACATTGACCTTGAAAGTTCGGGTTGTCACAGCTTTTATTTTTGTTTTGAACAATTTTCAAATTTTTACCTTTTTGTTTTTGTTATACACTCTTCTTAACAGGTTCCTGCTTTGAGCATTCACCTATTTCAGTAGATTGCAAAACAGTATTTTTGAATTTTTCTTTTAATTCTAAAAACAATTTTTGTTTTTCAATTTTTGTATTTACATCATCAGATTTCTCATCACAATCTTCAACTTTGACATTGTCAAAGTTTGTGACACAGTCACTTATTGGATTAGAATTGATCGGTTCTGGACACACATAAGGTGCAGAAGTCACAAAACCTTTCAACTTACTTTCTAACTCAGCAATTTTATGCCGATCACTTTCAGCTTCTTTTTCAAGCTGAATGATTTTCTGAAGATGAGAATTTATCATTTTTTGCTTTTCGATGTTGTTTTTGCTAAACGCATCCCTCCCATCTTCAAGAATTTTTATTTGACTTTGAAAATCTTTTTCCATTTTTAATTTTTCATTTTCTGAATTTTTTATTTGATTTTTCAAAATATTTTCTGATTTTTTAAAATTTTCGTTTTCTAATGTCAAACTCTCTAAATCTCTCAAGAGTTTGGCATTTTTGGATTTCAGATTTTCACAGTTTGAGCACTTCTCGATCATTTTTACAGTTTCAGCTTTCTTCTCAACCTTGATCGCTGAAATTTCTTTAACCTGTTCCTCTACCTCTCGAACATTTTCATCAGATTTACATTTTGCTTCATCAGTTGCTTCACTTCTAATCTTTTGTAGTTCAAGTTCTCGCTCTTTAATCTTCTCAATAAACATGCTCAAAGTCACTTCTAAGTATCTCTTCTTCCAATCTGACAGATACGTTCTCCATTCATCACCCGGTAAAGCATTTGCCAACTTGTTAACCCATTCCTCATTTGTCTTGGTTATCTTCAAACTCACCATTATCCAATACAGCTCGACATACCTTTCGATCAATTCTTCAATCGATTCTCCATCTATACCTGAAAAATTATTGAACTTGTTCAGTACAATATTAATTGCAAAATCCATTTTCGGTATTAAACGATTCACAAAAACGAATTTTCAATCACTTCAAAACTTTCACACAAACAAATGACTATTCGATTGAATATCAAAGATTAGGTGAACGTGGATCGAGTGGAAATTCGTTCGTGCGTATAACCGATGCTCGACAAACTACTGTGGATTTCCTGCAAACAAGCAAGTAAACGATTAGATCAAAACTAATTGAATTCGTAACAGTGTGTGGATGAACTAATCTAAGACTCGTTGTCGAAGATTCGTGATCCCGTTCCAATGAATGTACACTGTTAACTCAAATGTCCAAGATTATGCACACATATAATATTGAAATAACCGACAACTTTGATCAAATCAATATTACATGCAAGTTATGATATCAATTAATGCATATGCTGACAAAAATCTTTCAAAGTAATTTGTCCACTAACCGATAACATCAAATTTGACCTTACATCAATTAATACAACCGTTATCTTGTAGGACCACCTTTTGTTGTAAGATTTGAGCTTAAATCCACTAACCGACAAAAAAAAATATTCAATTAAATTCTTGACAAACAATTTTCACTTACAATTTTTTTATTTGACTGAAACTGACAATCATAACAGCAAGAGAAATGGGCGGTGCAATTATCAACAAACTGAACAATCACATGGGCTCACATGGGCTCACATGGGCTTGTTTATTGGCTGCATCAGTGCAGTCAAGAAGCTAGGATTGGGCCACAAAGGTATTTGGGCGGTGATTTAATGGCGGTTAGGACCGATCAACAAATGGCGGTACAAAGGTTGCAATTGGGCAAATGTTTAATCAATGTAATCAACAATAACAGCAATCACTATACTATCACATGTAGGCAGTTAATCAGTGATTGGGCCGATATCTAAGTGGGTCGGTGCTTGGATAACTATTGGGTCTTGGATGGTGCAAATCCACTCAACTGACAAGCACACCTTTACACTTTAAGCAAACCTCATTTGTCCAAAAATTTTAGTGGGACGGTGATGGTGATTGTTTTTTATTCAATCAGTGGTTGAGAGTTTCACAATTACACAACAACAATTAGTGGATCAGTGACATTGTGCCTGACATGCAGACACCGACAACAACCTGAAAGTGATGACTAAAGAGCGACCCATACTGACACTTGGAGCGGTTCATAAAGTTGACTTAAAAGCGATTCATACCAACTTCCCTATGAGCGAACCTGGATGTGACTTATCAGCGAACCACAGTAGTACCCTATGAGCGATCCAAACTCATATCAATTGTTCAATGAGCGGTTCATAGTTGATTTGGAGCGATCCTCTTTCTGACCAAATAAGCGATCCACAGGATTGCCAAATAAGCGGTCCACAGCTGAAATTTGACGCAAATTCGGACCGAAAAACTGCGATATCTCCAAAACTACATGGAATTTCGATCTGAAACTTGGTAGGGTTTCAATTCAACGTTTTTCGCACATAATGTCAAAAATTCAGACAAAACGGACCGTGAAATCACGTTCAATTTGTCGAATTTCCGTAAAAACCGTAAGAAACGAGTAGAAGATGAAGAAATAGAAGAAATCGGATCTGAATCGGCTCAAATCTGGTACGAAAATGATGTGTTTGATCAAGCAATCGAGCTCCTAGCTCTGATACCACTTGTAGGACCGGTTTTGACACCGTTCGATTGCGTAACGAACGTTTCACGTGCGGAATCCGTGAACGTACGTGACCGAACACACACTATCGTACTACTAACGTGATTTCATTGATAGATTTGACGCTTCGGTACAAGATTTCACGTTTACACTACTTTCTCTCTCTAGAAAGTCTCCTCTCCAAGTCTCCTACTAAACTCTTCCAAGAACTCTAACTAAAATCATAACATAACCTCTATTTATATGGTCAAGGCACTTTAATGATAGTTATCATTAATTACAAGTTTGCCACCTTGCCATTTCTAACTAAATAAGACATTATGCGCATGATTCCTTCCGGTTTTTCACTACGACTCAGATTGACGAAGGCGATAGACATTAAGTGCATCAACAAATGGTCCATGGCTCTCACACGTATACATCATTTTCAAATGTTTAAGTTTTACTTTGTTATTATTATTATTATTATTATTATTATTATTATTATTATTATTATTAATTTTTACGTACACTAACATTTAGATTTGAATTATTTTATTATAATATATATATATATATATATATATATATTATTAATTTAACTGCTTCACTCATTTAGCGCTTATAACTTTAAAAGTATAACGTTTTATAAAATGATTAATATGCCAATAGAACGAGAATATTTTTATCTACATTTTGGTCTAAGTTTCATTAAAACAGAGTAGGTTCAAATATAAAGTATTTTTATAATTTAATTATTAAACGGTTCCTATGTTTGCCAAAACACCTTATATTTTTATCAGTCAACTTACCCATGACCTACTCATGTAATAACTTTATTTTAAATTTTAAATTTTAAATTTTAGGAATGTTACAGAATCGACTTGTTAAAGGTCAACTAGTCCGTGATCTTCCAATCAAAGATTTCATGTTGGTGGAAAAATGTGTTACTTGTGCAAAAGGAAAAGCACATCGAAAACCTCATAAGTCTAAATCTGCACCCTCAACGAAAGCTGTGCTCGAATTACTTCACATGGATCTGTTTGGTCCAGTGAATGTGTTGATTATTGGAAAGAAAGCCTATTGTCTCATAATAGTTGATGATTACTCACGTTACACCTGGGTGTATTTTCTAAGTCACAAGAACGAAACTGCAGTCTTAGTAAAACAATTCGTTACTTTGGCTGAAAATCAAGCTAGTACAAAAGTGAAGGTTATTTGATCTGACAATGGGACAGAATTCAAGAACGTAACTTTGGATACATTCTGCTCTGAAAAGGGAATAGATCGATAGTATAGTGCTCCACGAACTCCACAACAGAATGGAGTGGCAGAAAGAAGAAATCGTACTCTTATTAAGGCTGCACGAACTATGCTGGCTGACTCGAAGCTTCCTAGTTTCTTTTGGGCTGAGGCAGTTTGCACGGCTTGTTACGTCCAGAATCATGCTTTAGTAAACAAACGTCATATGAAAACACCTTATGGATCATATTCTAGAACCGAGTAGTACTAATAAACAAGAAATAACAGTGGCCAAGTGTTACTGCTTATTTATCATACAGGCACTGTTCTAGTCATCATCCTCACGGGATCCCAATAACCATCACATTTTATCTACGCAAGTAATTGGCTTATCTCAAAGCTTTATACTAAGGCATTTTCTTAGATTCAAGTCTTAATATTATCCTAAGTGTTGCCAGTCAACATCCTAATACTTTTTGTTTAAGCATAGATATTATTATGGTTGTGGCTTTCTTTTGTTTAAAAATGGAGTTTCAAATATATCATTGTCTCTATAGCTAGGTTCAATGTAATAAGTATGCTTACAGCTAACTTTATTTATTCTTATATATTGTTAGATTCCATCGCAAGGAATATTTTATTGAGACAGATAGCATTTTAAAACATAATCGGTTTCATGATTTATTCCTATAATGGCTTCACGTCTTTATAAGATTACCAGTGCTATTTTCTCTTATGTTTATCTTCAGAAGATATTTGATGTATTGTGTGTATCATCAAGAGATTCTATTATGTATATACATGTGTATATTTTAGAAACAAAACGAAATTTTCAAATCTCTTAGTTTAATATTTAAACTTATGTAATACACACACACACACACACATATATAATACTAAATTATTTTGTGATATCTTTAACAATACAACTATATAACCGATGGTACCAATCATCGAGCTTATTCCCATTACTTTATTTATCCTTTTAGAATAGTATATTGAAATAAACTTCTGTTAAATTTATTGAATATACTATTTTGGAATCAAAGGATGGATAAATAATTTAGTCCAAATATAAATTTTCTGGACTCATAAGAACAATTTCATTTTTAACTAATGGGTTAAACTATACCAGACTCACTATTTATATTACCTTAATAATTTCATCTCAAGTAACCATCTATATATCTATTCCAATTATCACATTCCTACCTTTTTCCTTTATAAGAATCAATTATAATATATATTTAAGATTGAGAGGCATTATTTAGAAAAATATGTGCATATGTGACCCATGACATTGTATTTATGGGTTACCAAGAGAGATATATATACTATACATAAATTACTTTCTGTAATTGAAAACTTTAGTTGTAAAATATTAATATATAGTATAAACTTAAAACACATAACACATTTTTTTTCCAAACCTTATGTAGCGTACTTCATCTCATACCATCAAAGTATGTCTATTATTCAAAATATATTTAGTGTTTTGATTTATGTTAAGATTAATATTTTACTTCATATATATTCGAGATCTATATTCAAGTATTCAATTAAATAGATCTTTTATAGATTTACGTAACCAACTTTATAAAATTTATTTGTGTCACGGGTACATCACTGATATTTTATTACCACACTTATTTTATGAGAATCTCCATCTCCATTATTTAACCAATCACAATTCAGTCTCATCTCTTTTATCTTTATTATAATCGTTTTTAAAGTATGAGAATTTCGAAACTACTTAAGGTAAGTTTAGCATCCAATTTATCAACTCAACTCATTTACTAATATTGTATTATTTAACTATTATACATCAGCCAGCTGACTTGAATACTTTTCTTTATAATTTAGGATACACAATCCTATAACTAATATGACTGGTTAATCTTATAGTTAATCTTATAATCTTATATTAATTATTACCATATATAAGACCTATGCTGGACATATCTTAATATTAAAGATTTGTAAATATGTTTTCAATGTTTAGTTAGGCCTTTCTACATAGTCCAACCAACCCAAATCTCAAAAAAAAAAAAAAAAAAAAAAAAAAAAATTTAAGGATTTTATTTAATCATGAATATCCATCATATTCATTTAACCATTTATTTTATTGCTATGTGTTTTAATAGAAATCTTTTACAAGTAATCCCAACATCAGTTATTTCATAAAATTATGAAAGTATGAAGTCTTATGGTCAACTAGTTATAAACCAGAAGGGATAAAATGGAGTGGAAAATTGGTACACCTGGGTTTCAAAACTTGCTTTGGTTAGATCCACTAAAGCAATCTTTTAAATTAATTCTTAAAATCCTTTTTGGTTAATTTAATAGCTTTGGTTTTATTTATCTAAATATAAATTATTTTGAAACAATATTATTAAAAACCATAAAGTTTTAAAGCTTTATACCATATATTTCAATATGTATTTTAAACCAAAGTAAATGATTGGTTCCAAGAGAGAATCATAAACACGACTGCTTTGTTAATAACTAACTTAGTTTGATGTATATTATGATATTATTTGAGTAGGTGGTATTAGTTATCACAGACAAATTTCTAGTACAAACATTTGGGTACAATTATAAAAATAGATTGATTAAAAAAGGCGAGCATTGCAACTTATATATATATATATATATATATATATATATATATATATATATATATATATATATATATATATATATATATATATTAAAAACTACAACTGGAATTCAAAATATATTAGTGATTATGCATCCGTAACTTATTTTAGTCTATCTAGATTATAAGACTGTTATACTCAACATGCTTTTATGTAAGGTTTATTCTATCTCCTGTCTCTACTAAGTTGTTATCTAATGGGCAAAGTTCCTTTAAAGTTTCTGGCTCATAGGTGGCATGGGTGCTGGTACTAGTGTGGCGGTTCAACTATTTAATATAAGTTAATATTTACTGCTGTAGTGGCTAACATATGGAGATTTACCCATTGTTCATCTAATTCATCTTCCCATGGTAGATTATTGCTTGTTTCCTGAGTTTGTGTATTTGTTTCCTTATTAATTATCACTTCCTTTGGTTGTGATTTCTTTATTTTCTCTTGACTTTTTCTAATAATCCAACTTCTCTTCTTGGTAGTAAATGGTTTCTCAGAATGTGCCTTACGAATAAATATTCTTTCCTCTGTATCTGCTAAGTATCCTGAGGGAATTGGTTGAAATGATGTTCCCTTATCTTTTGGTGAATTATCTAACTGACGATAAATATCTGAAATCTTTTGCTTATCCATACTGTAAACTAACAAATAGGCAAATAATATAAAACACATAATCACATAAGTTATTTCCTAACACAGTATTTAAAATGTAAGTGTCAGCAGAACACTTCTTTGGCTTAGACCAGTGGCATAGCTCTGATACCACCTTCTGTCACAGCCCCCGACCCCACCCTGGGAACGGGAGCCGCGAGCCAGTTTCGGTGGTATCGGTATGTATTAATTTGGCAGCGGAAAATTTTCATCAGGACCGTAGTTAGGAAATATTTTATCAGAGTAAACCACCATATTTTATAAATACAACTACATGGGGAAAACCCAAGTTTGCAGTACACACATTCTCATAGGAATAAATCCTATTTTATTTAATAAAAATATCTATTTTATTTTAGGTAATTTTATTGCCACTTTTCCAAGACTTCAGTACTCTCCAGCTGGCTTTTATTGGCTTCACACTAAGTTACCTGAAACACGTATTTAAAACATTTTATCAGCAGGAAATACTGGTGAGTGAATCCCAGTTTAATCAAGTTTAACTAAAAGCCATTTCACAGTATTGAGGGCGCATCCATAATTACATTTGTTTCCAAGATATAACAATTAACATCTGTGGTACTGTCATACTCAACTTGTGGAAATGTTACTCCTTGACCAGGTGGTAACAAATTTTGTATAGAAAACCCCAACATACCCACGATAATTGTATTCTTACAAATACTCAATAACTGCTTAGTATATGTTTAATTAAGTGAGGTTTTGTAAAAACATTTAACAAAAAGAGGATTACTCACATTGCTGTCTTAGATTATCCGTATGGGTTTCCTGGTGACAATCTATAAATTACACAAATGCACGCGTGTTAGTATGATAACCCATTTTAACATTAGTAATACCCTCCCCAAGACGGCATTCCAACGACTACGTCGGGCAGAACCACGACAGCCGTTACGGAACCCTAGATCAATCGGGCAGAGTATCTAATACGTCTCTAGGGGTTATAATACTTACATCGTACCAGAACCTCGCTATTTAGGTGGGTATAATACCCGAGTATAATGCCCACTATAAGAAAATTTGAGAGAAAGAAACGATCTTGAACGAATTTTGAATGAAACCTGATAGCCTGCTTATATAGTTGCTGAGTCTGGTCCTCTCGCGGCCCGCGTAACACGAGAACAGGGCCTACGCGGCCCACGTTAACCCCAGGTCAAAGCGTAGCTTGGCTGGGTCAGCTTATAGACTCGTCGGGTGTTGGGCCACGTGGCCACACCGTGCTGCGCCACCTTTTGATCCTCTTGCGGCCCACGTAAGGGTTATGGGGCACCTTACGCGGCCCACGTAAGGGTTATGGGGTACCTTACGCGGCCCGCCTCAACTTAAATATTCAGTTTTTAATCATTTTTAATACTATTTAATGTATGTGGGGCCCGTTTTCGCGTATGGGGTTATTTTAGGAAGTGTAAGGTGTCAGGGGTGTTTTAGGAGTGTTGTTAAATTTTGGGTACAACTCCTGGATTATTTAATAAAATATATAGTGCACTCACATTAAGTACAGTAACCCAATTCTACTTTATCCCTACATCACGAGATAGAACCCCAACGAATTTAGGCAGAGCCTTGACATACGTTACGGGGCCCTACGTCACTTGGACAGGGTATCAGTGGTCAAGGGTTAAAATACTTAAAACGGGGTAGGGCTTTATTATTATCATAGTGTAAATAATAATAATAAAAAATAAGAATATATATATTTGTGTAGAGAGTGAGATCGAAAGAAGCTAAGCAATTGAAATAGCTGCCATTTGCTTTCTATTTATATGGAAATGTTGAACCTTATATCCCAAGTATCAAGTGCCACGTATCTTTCAACATTTATTTCAAATGGTCCATGGCTCTCACACGTATACATCACTTTCAAATGTTTAAGTTTTACTTCGTTATTATTATTATTATTATTATTATTATTATTATTATTATTATTATTATTATTATTATTATTTACATACACTAACATTTAGATTTGAATTATTTTATTATAATATATATATATATATATTATAATTAATTTAACTGCTTCACTCATTTAGCGCTTATAACTTTAAAAGTGTAACGTTTTATAAAATGATTAATATGCCATTAGAACGATAATATTTTTATCTACATTTTGGTCTAAGTTTCATTAAAAACAGAGTAGGTTCAAATATAAAGTATTTTTATAATTTAATTATTAAACGGTTTCTATGTTTGCCAAAACACCTTATGTTTTTATCGGTCAACTTACCCATGACCTACTCATGTAATAACTTTATTTTAAATTTTAAATTTTAGGAATGTTACAGAATCGACTTGCTAAAGGTTAACTAGTCCGTGATCTTCCAATCAAAGATTTCATGTTGGTGGAAAAATGTGTTGCTTGTGCAAAAGGAAAAGCACATCGAAAACCTCATAAGTCTAAATCTGCACCCTCAATGAAAGCTGTGCTCGAATTACTTCACATGGATCTGTTTGGTCCAGTGAATGTGTTGATTATTGGAAAGAAAGCCTATTGTCTTGTAATAGTTGATGATTACTCACGTTACACCTGGGTGTATTTTCTAAGTCACAAGAACGAAATTGCAGTCTTAGTAAAACAATTCGTTACTTTGGCTGAAAATCAAGCTAGTATGAAAGTGAAGGTTATTGGATCTGACAATGGGACAGAATTCAAGAACGTAACTTTGGATACATTCTGCTCTGAAAAGGGAATAGATCGGTAGTATAGTGCTCCACGAACTCCACAACAGAATGGAGTGGCAGAAAGAAGAAATCGTACTCTTATCAAGGCTGCACGAACTATGCTGGCTGACTCGAAGCTTCCTAGTTTCTTTTGGGCTGAGGCAGTTAGCACGACTTGTTACGTCCAGAATCATGCTTTAGTAAACAAACGTCATATGAAAACACCTTATGAGATTCTAGAAGGACGTAAACCTTCGGTTTCACACTTTCGTATCTTTGGATGTCCATGTGTGTTACTACTTATGGACTCTAATGGAAAGTTTGAAGTCAAAGGGGACGAGTGTTTCCTTGTTGGATATGCAAAAGGCTCTGCCTATAGAGTATATAACAAAGTAACTAAAAAGGTCGTCGAGTCGTGCAACATTGAATGGCTCGAAGAAAATGCTACGGACGCTAGAGTTGGACCAGATTGGTTATATGATTATGCTAAATTGTTTAAATCATTTAACATTTTGTCGAGTGTTTCTACAGATGCAGGTGTGTCTACGCCAAAACAACCACTGTCTTTTGGTGATACTGAAAAAGAAGAACAGGCAGAAGGGAGCTTCAGACATCATACCATTGACCCACCAGGGATGGTTTTTACACAGCATCCTTTGCCTCAACAAATGTCTCATCAATCTTCTGAAGGTGCGCAATCTAGCGGAATTTCTTCGAATGCATCTAGATCAGAACTATTTGCTGATCCTATTCCTGAAGAATGTACTATTACCACTCACATGATTCACAGTCCGATAGCACCTAATGAGGGGGGGTCAAGAAACATACACACATCTCAAGACGAGACTATACCTGAACTTGCCATTCCAACAAGTGTTCAAAGAAATCATCCTATTGAGAATGTGATCGGTCCTGTTAGTGTAGGAGTTCAGACCAGAAGCCAATCAGGAACCATTGATTTGTGCTTATATTCTAGCTACATTTCTCAAGTTGAACCTAAAACCATTGATGTAGCATTGTAGGAACCAGGATGGGTTGATGCTATGCATGAAGAGCTGAACCAGTTAGAGAAGCTAGGAGTATGGAAACTTGTGGAGTTACCGAAAGGGAAACGCAAGCTTGGAACTCGCTGGGTTTTCAGAAACAAGCAAGATTCTGCTGGAGTTATTGTTCGAAATAAAGAACGATTAGTTGTCCAAGGATTCAGACAGATAGAGGGACTGGATTATGATGAAGTCTATGCGCCTGTTGCCCGACTTGAAGCAATCCGGATCTTCTTAGCATACGCATCCTACATGGGGTTCACTGTTTATCAGATGGATGTCAAGACTGCGTTTTTGTACGGAGATGTGAAGGAGGAAATTTCTGTTGAGCAACCACCGGTTTTTATTCATCCAGATCATCCAAAGTATGCCTACAAACTTGACAAGGCATTATATGGGTTGCATCAAGCACCTAGGGCTTGGTATGCAACTCTGACAGAACATCTTCTGGCTCATGGATACACACGAGGCACGATAGACCAGACTCTGTTTATTAAAAGAGTGGGCAAGGATCTGATACTGGTTCAAATCTATGTCGATGATATTATTTTCGGATCAACAAGTGAAGCTCTTTGCAAGGAATTTGAGGGAGTTATGAAAAAGAAGTTCGAGATGAGTGCGCTCGGAGAGATGACACTGTTTTTGGGTTTACAAGTTAAACAAGATTCCCGGGGCATTATAATTCATAAAGGGAAATATGTGGATGATGTGCTAAAGAAATTTAAGTTCACAGACGCTAAACCGGCCGAAACTCCAATGGCAGAAAGACCGTTGCTGACTGAAGATGTAGAAGGATCCCCTGTTGATCAACGCCTTTATAGGTCCATGATCGGATCATTGATGTATCTGACAGCAAGTCGTCCAGACATCATGTTTGCTGTCTGTAACTGCGCGCGATATCAGGCTAATCCTAAAACTTCTCATCTTACTGCTGTTAAACGAATCTTTCGGTACCTTAAAGGCCGATCCCGGTTTGGTCTGTGGTATCCGAGGGATTCAAATTTTGACCTGTTTGCGTTTTCTGATAGTAATTTTGGAGGCACTGACAAGGACAGGAAATCCACCTCTGCTGGATGCCAATTTTTGGGTGACCGACTCATTTCTTGGCAATGCAAGAAGCAGCAAACGGTAGCTATTTCCACAGCTGAAGCAGAATATGTTGCAGCTTCGGCATCTTGCTCTCAAGTGGTGTGGATGCAGCATCAATTGCAGATCTACGGTTTCACTTATCTTAATACTACCATATACTGTGATAATGACACTGCCATACAAATTGTGAAAAATCCTGTCTTTCACTCAAAAACCAAGCACATTGATATTAAAGTTCATTTTATACGAGACTGCTTTGACAGAGGTCTTATCAAACTGGAACAAATCGACACAGATGCAAATGCTGCCGATTTCTTTCATATAACCTGTCAGTAGTTCAAAATTTCAAGTGCTTGTGGATTTTCTGAAAATGATCCGATTTACTGACTGAGCATGTTTTTGGTTTTCCGTAGGTAAATTTGTTCATAAAGTTTTCTATTCTTAGGTAGTTTTTATTTATGCTCAAATTTAGGGGGAGAAAATTTTGAAAAATACAAAAACATGAAATATTTTGAAAAATACAAAAACATTGAAAAATTTTGAAAAAAAAAAGAGAAGCATTGCATGACATGGGAAATGAAATGAATTTTCACATTATGGTGAGGGGCTGACTCATGTAAGACCAGTATCGAAACAGTCTGACTTTAGCACGATGTGTTGGTAGGCTCTATCATTAAAGACTGGAAACATTAGCTGTTTCTGTTCAGAACTAAATTAGTACATGACCTCAGGAAATAAAATCACTTGGAATTAGCTCATTTCTATTTGAATGTCTGTATGATGTCCCGATACACACAATTTTGATCTGACTCTGAAATCTTCTCTGAAAAAGTCGTGTATCTCCTCTGTTTTGCGTGAGCAAAGACCTAGCTGAGCGTCTGTCGTCTTATAGATCAATTAAATACTCGAAAGAGGCCCTCTAGTGCCCAAAAGAAACCCAAGAAACCTATATCAAACTGAGAAAACCTCATTTGATCTGTATATTATATCATCTCTGCTTAAGATCTATTCTTTTCTCTTCTCAATCTATTCCCAGTTAAGATTTCAGAGATCTGGATTGGACTTGTGAAATATGTGGTAGGGAAGCTGCTTACATGATAGAGTGTGCTGTCTATAATTCCGGGATTTGATTAGTATTTGTTTGGGTGTTCATTGTTAAGAAATCAAAACATGATAAAATTGGTTACAGACGGTTATATGGAAAAGGTCTAGGGAGATGAGTTTAGGTGGACAAATATATTGACAATTGTCTAGATCATTCGGTAGTAGATCAGTGTTGATAAGTGATGTCAACCCCGAAACCTTGTGATTTGATCCCTGAGCAATTTCGTTATTTCCTAATTTTATTTTTGTAAATAATTATTAGTATTATTTGTTTTTATGTTTGTAGGGTTTTGGTAAAAAATGTGCTCGGGAAGTTAAATAGGTCATCAAATAAAATAAAGAATTTGAAACTGTAAAAGAAATTAAAGTAAAGAGAGTGTGGTTTCGAGTGAATTGATGAGTGGTCTCGGCCCAATCCACTGGTCTCGACCCAGTAGAGAAGCCCGGCCCACAACTTTTGAATATAAAAGGTGGTCTCGAGTCGAGACCTCATTTGTACTCGAAATCACAAACAGGCAGCTCATATTCTCTCTCTTTTTCCGGCGAATTGTTGTTTGATTCCGGTGAAGTTCATGTGTTTCAAAGCATTTTCTGATCTCGATACATAAAGATTCAAAGGTATTATGATGTTTTGTATAAGTTTTGCAGAATGTTTGAAGATTATTTGAAGACTTGTTGAAGATTTGAATGAGATGAAGAACCCTAATTGTGATCTTATGTTGGTCTTCAAAGAAATCATGGGGTGTTTATGGGTGTTTGATCCAAAATTCAGTGGATTAAAGTTGTTTGTGGGGTCTCGACTTGGGTTGCAACTGAACACATGTGAAGACTTAAGACATCAAGTTGCGAGTCGCAACCTCGTCTGTCTCGATTGGGGTCTCGACTCAAACTTGATGGTCTCGACTGAGGTCTCGGTATAAGTTAACTCAGTCTCGACTGAGGTCTCGATTCGAAATCTCATGGTCTCGACTCGAAACCTCACTGTCTCGATTCAATTCATGTGTGTTGCCCACAACCTATGTTATTAACTGCTGATTCAGAGTGATCTGTTTATTCTTTGAACTGAGTTGATTGAAATTTTCTCTTCATGTTTTTATGCTTAATGGTTTCATTTTGTGTAGGATATGGATTTAAAATTTATCTCAACGCACAATCAAGCAGGTTATCTAGCTCCACCCCCAGAGAAGCACAAGAGGATGTTTACATCTTTAATCAAGGGTCTGAATAGTTGCAGGATAGTTCATGCACTTCGAGAAAACCCTGTTGTCTACGAAACTCTTATTTAAGATTTCTGGAAGACTACTAGGTTTGATGCACTTGAAGCTGAAGGCAAAGGAGCTTAGATTGCTGAAATTCAAAAGAAGACAATTACTGTGACTGAGCAAATGATACGGGAGGTGCTACAGTTCAACGACTAGGAAACTGATCCTATTGAACTTCCATTAGGAACTGTGGAAGCGATTCTGCCGAGATTAAGTTATGAAGGAAAGTACCCATCGTTGGTGAAGAAATTCGTGCATCCTTATTGGCGTATGTTAGTGCACATGTTCATTCTCTGCATGACAGAAAACCGAGGAGGCACTGATCAATTGAACATTACTCAGTCTGCTGCTCTTACCTGCCTAATAACAAATGAGCCTTTCAATTACTCAAAGTATATATTCAAAGGCATGAAGAGAAATGTGACAGGAGTTCGAAAGGACAAGTTTCTTATGTATCCAAGATTTTTACAGATGATTCTTAATGCTCGTTATCTGGATTTAGTGAGATCTGGAAATACTTTGGAGTTGAAGCCCATGGATCCTGCTTGTTTTGGTGCTCTCACTCCTAAGAAGGGTACTGAAAAGAGATTTGAAGGTTTAATTCCTCTGGAGAAATTTGGTCAGTTTGCTGAGACTGAAGATGTAGCTGTTGATCCAGTGATAGTGCAACCTGTTCCAGTGAATGCTACACAAATCAATACACCTGTAAATGCAATGGTTGCTGAAGAGCATGATGTTCAGGGTGCTGTTGAAAATGAGCCTGAGACAGAGATTTTAACAATCAACTCTGACGATGAGGGCATAGAGATTACGTGTGATTCAGGAGATGATGAAGAGCTTCCTTATGAAACTGAAGTTGCTATTTCTACTGTTCCACCTGTGATTACTGCTGAGAGTTTGGCTTTGTTGTTAAAGTCTGTGACTGATAAGATGGGAAATCCTCCTTCCAATCTTACAGCATCAAATGAAGAGCCTAGTGAGAACCCAAAGGATCCTGATTCATTGCTATTGAAGCGGAAAAGGAGGGATCCTCGACTCGGAATGTATATTGAACAAAACAAAGATCAACCCATGAATGTTGTTGAAGATGATGATGGCTTATATGACTTTGATTTTGAGAAAAGTGTCACTGATACCACCACCACTGCTGAAGACATCTTTGAGTTTAATGTTGATACTCAAAGAAGTGATTTGGAAATCACCTCTACAGATACACCAGCTGCAAATGTTGTTTCTGATCCTTTAATTGCGTCAATGCCACCTATTACCTCTGAAGCTGCAGGTCCATCTGGAACTGTTTATGGCGAACCTGGCAGTTCAAGTGGTAAGAGGATTGAAGAGCCGTTGAGGATGCCGTTTGATGATGACTCAAGTGATGATGATGAGTTCATCAGTATGAGGGAGATGAAGAAATGACTAATTGTGGTTGAGCAAGATTCAATTCATAAAGATGCTAAGATTATTCAACTTGAGGATATTATTGTGCAAAAGAATCAACAAATCGAACAGCTTCAAAGTGATGTCAGTCTTTTGTTTAATATGGTTTATGATTTACGTGGAAAGCTGGAGAAGAAGTTTGGACAAGAGTTTTCTGATCCGACTGAT
This sequence comes from Helianthus annuus, assembly GCF_002127325.2. Lineage (NCBI taxonomy): Eukaryota > Viridiplantae > Streptophyta > Magnoliopsida > Asterales > Asteraceae > Helianthus > Helianthus annuus. The sequence goes on from NC_035440.2 coordinate 130,191,051, forward strand.
GTAGAAAATAGAAGAAAAGCCTTTGATAAGGATGATGCTGAGAGAAGTGCTGCTATGGAACAATACTTCAAAAGAGTTACTGATCCAGTTGCAGACAAAGAAAAGGCTGAAAGAATCAAAAAGAAAAGGGAGTTTGTGATTCTGAAGAACAAGAATCTTAATCCAAATGATGATGATGCTCAAGCAACTCACCATTTAATGGATGTTGGTGAAACTCTCTATGATAAAGTTGGAAATCAATCTGGTGTGGTTAGCTGGGGATTTGATCATGATCGCCGAAGATGGTGGATAAAGAGAAAGGTTGGACCTGTCGAGTGGTACAAAAATCCAGCTCAGTTTCAAACTTTCACAAAGGTTGATTTGATAAATCTGTCTAAGTCACCTTATGTGGATGATAAACCTGGAGGTCGTGGATATTTGTTTTTCGAGAGATTTGCAGAGAGAAGTTCTTCGTAATTTTCCTTTGATGCACACAGCAGAGTCTATTGTTAAGCCAGCTAAAGTCATCAGGGATCCCTACACTAACAAGCAGATGAAGTGTAGGATCGTGTGTTGACCCGAACGAGTCGTTCAGAGGCTTTCTCCTTGGTTTCAGGTGCGGAATAACAAGAAACTAAGGTAGAAACAGCAGGCAAATCACTTTAACTACTTGTTTTACTGATTTCAAACGTTTACAGCTCAAATCTCGCACCGGCAGAACTTCGGCACGATTTCTACGCAACGTTACAAATGGGATCGCTCATCAGGCTATTTATAGATATTGGGAACCGCTTATTGGACAGGCCCAATAAGCGGCCCATACATGTTACTCGAGCGGTTCTAACATCTTGTCATAAAAGCGGTCCAGAACATAACCATTCGAGCGGTCCATGTATCTAACTGACTAATGAGCGGCCCAACTATCTAATTTGACTCTAAAAGCGGCCCAACATCTAAAACCTATACATCTTCACTATTTCTAGTATTACGTGCCCAGATCTAACGTTCTAAGACATTGACTCGATACAAGACGGAATCAGCAGATGTAGTGTACCAACAGACTCCCCCTCAGATGTTGATGGAGTCGACTATCGAGTCACACCAATGCTGTCTTCAGTTCTTCAGTCTAGATCAGTCTTCGGGCTTCTCTCTCTTTATCATTCTATCATTCTAAGACACGAACAAAGATGTAGTCAACAGACAACTGCACCAACAGACTCCCCCTTGAATGTTGACGGAATCTTCAGTGAGAGTCTTTAAACAATCACAACTCTTCAATCTTGTTCGTCCTTCTTCAGGAACTCAGCCTGGAATAATATCTTCTTCAGGAATTCCTTCCTGGAATCACATGCCTGGATCATTCTCTGGCTCTAACTTTCATCAGACTCCCCCAAACATAATGCTGAGATCTCTGTCTGGAAATCGTTATCACCATTGAAATCAACTCCTGGCTTTCTCTGTTTAAGCTCTCCTCTGGTTCTGATGTGTCTCCTGGCTATTCGTAGCAACAGGATCAGAAACCTGCAAAACTCAACCATACTATTACAAACTAATACAATTTGCAATTCAATTTAATGACACAGCAAATCATATAAGAAAAATTATGAAGATCAAACTGTAGGTTACCATTCAACTTATTCATCAAGTTAATGAACCAAATTTGCATTTCAAATCTTCACAATTTAACACTCTCTCTCAAACCAAAAGTTCAACATGTTTAGCACTTGAAATGTCAAATATCACTTCTTCACACTCTGTTGTCGAAAATCTTTTTGAAGTTTTCAAATATCAAACAAAAATACAATATTTTTGGATTTTTGAATTTTGAACAATACAGAAATGAACACTATTTTTGAGAGATTGTGCAAAAGGATCATATCGGTTTTTTTTTAAGACATATCACCAACACCGTTGATCTTGATTAATCAGCAAATGTTAAAAACAAATTTACTTCTGATTGTCAGTATTGTTGTCCACTTAAACCTCTACACAAGTTTTCAATCAATTCAAGATACATATTTAATGTATTAGCACTTAAACTTATTTGAGTGTCCCACCTCTTGAATATACTCCCGTATCCAGATCCCAATATTCTGATCTACAGGTAAGTATAACTACAAATGATATCTGTATATAAATTAGGGGAAAAATGCGAGAACTGAGGGATCTCAGGTCAGAACTTCCGTTCAGCAGAGAGATATCAGCTTCGACTTAGCAGTGGGTCCCCTTTAGAGGATCTTTTCAGCTACAACAACTGATCATCAATTTTATTGTCTAATCAGCTGAGGGCTTTATGCTATGTTTCAAGCATATTGAAGCAAGTATTAGCCAGGGACTAGGTCAGAACCACCGTTCAGCAGAAGTCCCGGAATAATACCCCAGACATCATTTGAGTACAAGAACCTAGTATTCCAGAATAAGAAACCTTTCAGACGAGATTTCAGGGGTTACCTATATATCCAAGTAGTGTTCCCCACAAAATAAGTAAGTTTTGATTTTATGTTTATATCTCGAATACAATTTACTAACTGTGTGAAGCCTACTGACACATCATTAGTAAGACTTGTTTAAAAACAATTTTGTCTTTACAAATCTCTAGCATGCTGTGATAGTCCACCGATGTACTATCATCTCCTCTTTTTGCAACAAAACTCATTTTCATTTTTCAATTTTTTTGAATTTTTCAAAATTTTAACACTCCCCCTAAAATCAAAATATGTTTCAATTTTGATTTTCCGAGGAAAAAATTGAAAACAAACTATACAAGAAACTTGACAACACAATGTGAATTACCTCAATTCACCATTCTCGTGCAAAAACAATCAGAACTCCCCCTCACAACAAACTATTTTCCCATAATGATTTCAAAACACTTAAGTTTGTTTCAATCAAAATGGTTTTTCCGGAAAAATTAGTTTGTTTTCACACCATTTGTAGGTTCGGGGTTATCTCTTCATCTTGTTTTCTTCAAACCTTTTAAAGATTTATCATTTCCAGTTTACCATAAACCACCTGTAGAAAATCAAGTACAACTTAATGTCCCTGATTTACCACATATAAATCGAAAAATCACCTAAGTGAAATTTCTCAAGAAATGTGCCGATTCATGATCCACGATACCATCTTGGGATCTCCGGCAAGTCAGGTTTTTCTATTTAAACAATTTCACCCAAGCCTGACTGTTCTTGGGTGATTTTGAATTCTTGCTCAACAATGGTGGAAAATTTGCATCATCCATCGTTAAACTAGAATTCTCAACTTTTACCTTAACCAATGGCTCCTCTGGTTTTACCATACCAGAATCATTGCCTGAAGGTGGCTTGTCCGACTTTGATCTGTCAGATTCATCACCGACCTTCCCCTTTTTCTTCTTTTCCTCTTTAGTCCTCAGATTTGTATCTGATGAATTCTTTTTGCTCAACTTTGCAGATGAAGGAGTAGATTCATCAGAACTATTAATCTATTTGTCCTGTGAACCCGAGGACAAAATCTTCTCGAGATATTCTCTTGCTTTCTTTCTTTTCTTTCTCAGTCTGTCTTTCTGCCCCTGTGAAAGCTTGACTTTCTTTTCTTGAATTTTCTGTTCTTGAACTTTAGGTTTTAGAACCTTCTGTTCCTGGGGCTTGACTTTGACTGGAATCTTTGCCGATTTCTGAGAATTAGCCCTCAATCTTTCATTCGATCTCCTTGGGCAATCTCTGGCAATGTGACCCTTGATGTTGCAGTTATAGCACCTCCTGGTCTCATAACTCCAGTACCGGCAGTTAACAGCAATGTGTCCGTGATATCCACAACTGTAACACATTCTGTTATCATACCTATCACCATTTTTAGTCCAAACGCTCAGATCAAAGCATTGTTTGGCTTGGTGATACTCCTTCCTCAACCTTGCTGAATTTGACTTTGAAGCACGGTGATCTGTCCTGCACCCAACAATTTTTGATTTTTCATTTTTTAAATCTTTTGATTTTTGATTGCGATTGGATAATTTAACTGATGAGTTTTTTCTTTCATTTTTAAATTTTTGTTTCTGTTTTACAATCTTCTTCACAGGTTTCTGCTTAGAGCATTCTCCCTTTTCAGTCGAGTGTAAAACAGTTTTCTGAAATTTTTCTTTTAATTTCAAAAATTTCTCCTTTTTCTTAATTTCAGCATCAGATTCTGTCTCAGACTCATCTGCTGAATAAAATTCCTCATTTTCATCATCAGTTTTCTCATCACAATCTTCAAATTTTTCACTTATCGGCACTGAATTGATTGGTTTTGGACAGGGAAAATTCAAACTGTCCGATTTAGTCACAAAACCCATCAATTTCTTCTCAAGTTCATCAATTTTGTTCCTCGAATTCTCAGCTTCACTTTCAAGCTGAGATATTCTCCCAAAATGAGACTTGATAGTTTTCTCATTCTCAATCTTCAAATTTTCAAGAACAGATTTTTCAACCATCAAAACTTTTATCTGTTCCTGAAATTTTGATTCATTCGCTTTCAGATTTTTGTTTTCTAACTTGATCCAGAAATCTTCATCTTCTGATGATTTCTGTTTGCTTTCAAGCTCTTTTTCCAACTTTTTGATTTTCACTTGAGCGTACTCACCTTCTTTTTCAAGTTTAATGATTTTCTGAAGATGGGAATTTAACACTTTCTGTTTTTCAATGTTGTTTTTACTAAACACATTTCTCCCATCTTCAAGAATTTTCATTTGATTTTGAAAATCTTTCTCAATTTTTGATTTTTCAATTTCAAAATTCTTAATTTTCTCTCCAAAAACCTTTTCTTTTTCTTTCAATTTCTTGTTTTCAAATGTCAAACTGTTCAAACCAACCAACAGTTTGTCATTTTCAGCTTTAAGTTTCTCACAAATATTCTGAACCATAAGAATCTGTTTTTCAGTAGCATGCTTCTCGTGTTTCAACTTTTTGACTTCAGATGTCAAACTTTCTGTGTCTCTCGTGAATTTGTCATTGTTTGTCTTCAAGTTGTCACATTTAGAGCATCCTAATGTAGAACTTAAAGATCCAGACTTTACAAATTCTCTGATTTCTGAAGCTTCCTCTTTCTGTTCATCGTTCATTTTCATCTGTTCTTCAATTTTTCCAATGAGTTGACTAATTGTCAGACTAGAAAACTCTTCAGAACTTTTTAATTTTAAGATATAACTTTCCCATTCTTCTTGAGGTAACGCATTGACAAATTTTTCGACCCGTTCCTCTGATGCTTTGGTTAAACCAACTTCGGACATTGAATTAACAAGATGTATATATCTCTCAATGATACATCTTGTGCTTTCTCCTGGAAAACCTGAAAATGAATCAAATTCTTTCGTTAGTACTCTTCTTCTATCACATTCTTCTTGAGTCATGTTAAAGATATTAAACTCCATGATTTGGTTAAGCGAAACTGCACGATGTACACTTGGATCAGACTTTGACTGATAAGCGGTCCAGATAAGCGGTTCACACTTAGTCCAAATAAGCGATTCAGAACCAGTCCAGATAAGCGGTTCAAAGAAGCGATCCACCAAATGTCCGAATAAGCGGTTCAGTATCGGTCCAGATAAGCGGTTCGAGAAGTTGTCCGGATGAGCGGTTCAAGAGCAATCCGACCGAATGAGCGGTCCTTAACACGTACGAATAAGCGGTTCAGGATTGATCCAATAAGCGATCCGGAGTAATTTCCGAAGAGCGATTCAACTTCGGACGATGATTTGACCCACTAATTCTTTGAATTTCAACCCCAAACTTTTAAGGGTTTATCATGGTACTATTTTGCACAATCTGTGAGAATTTGAACGAATTCTGACCGTGAAATCTTCTCAAATCAGAAAAAGAAGGTGTAGAAGTAAGAAAAAGTGACAAAATCCAGCTAATTTCTGCAGAGAACCTCCTCCTGAGCTCTGATACCAATTGTAGGATCGTGTGTTGACCCGAACGAGTCGTTCAGAGGCTTTCTCCTTGGTTTCAGGTGCGGAATAACAAGAAACTAAGGTAGAAACAGCAGGCAAATCACTTTAACTACTTGTTTTACTGATTTCAAACGTTTACAGCTCAAATCTCGCACCGGCAGAACTTCGGCACGATTTCTACGCAACGTTACAAATGGGATCGCTCATCAGGCTATTTATAGATATTGGGAACCGCTTATTGGACAGGCCCAATAAGCGGCCCATACATGTTACTCGAGCGGTTCTAACATCTTGTCATAAAAGCGGTCCAGAACATGACCATTCGAGCGGTCCATGTATCTAACTGACTAATGAGCTGCCCAACTATCTAATTTGACTCTAAAAGCGGCCCAACATCTAAAACCTATACATCTTCACTATTTCTAGTATTACGTGCCCAGATCTAACGTTCTAAGACATTGACTCGATACAAGACGGAATCAGCAGATGTAGTGTACCAACATGAAGATTGTGCACTGGCCAGCAACTGACAAAGAAAAGATGATTCCTTTGGTGAAAAAAGATTCAAAAAGGTGCTCTTAAAACCTTGCATTTTTGGGCTTATGATGAGCGTCTGGGGCAAGCAGTGATTGTGTGTGATGATGATGTAAGCTTTCGTTTGGTGGATCAAGTGGACTTGCTGAATCTTGCTCATGAAGATTTGGAAGTGTTAGCTCGCAATCAAATTAGAGCTACTGAAAAATATGAAGAAGTTGCCAAAGGATGGACTGCTGCTGTTGCTTCTGCCATTCATATTCGCACAAAAGGATTCGGTGGTCTCAAAGATAATTTGGGTGGTGATCGTGATAGTTGAAGTCGGAAGAACCTCTATGCATAAACCTAGGGGGAGATTGTTAGAACCTGAAGGTTTATACATAGAGGAGTGCATAGAAAAGGGTTGTTTTAGTAAATGTTTATTTTATGTTTTGGGTCGATATGTATGGGTTGGGTTTTGCTAGATAGTTTCGAATGGGCCTAGGGTATTAACCCATACGTTTTGTATTTAAGCAAACCTCAATCTTTGGGTTGAGGTTGATCAGTTGTTATGCACAAGAGGCCACTCGAAACCTGTGAAGTTGTCTTGTATCAGTCAATGTTCAAGCTTTGAATGCAAGATAAACTGGTTTGTTTGTTTATTATTGGTTTCGATTATTTTATGTTTCTTGAATCCGCTTGTATTTGATTTCCGCACTTACACAAGTTGTTGTTTGATATCATTGAAAGATCCACACGGGTTTTACACCGGTCCAACATACAAACCAAATAATAAGATGTTCAAAAAAAGGCAAATAAAGAAAATCCCTAGTTCCAAATTAAAGACATAATAATAACATAATTCATTGTTCAAAACTAAAGACATAATCTTCCAAATAAGATAGCCCAAAATTCAATCTATCTCCCAACTTCCAAGTTAACCAAAAACCTGAATGCAAATAAAAAAGAAAAGTAATAAGAACAAGTGCACATGTATGTATTTAAAGTAAAATATATATTGAAATATTAATACTTCACAGCTGTTGCCTTCATTCCATCCAAAATATTTTAGAAATAAATAATTTAGATAAGGGTTTGAAAAAGTAAAACAAAAAGAGCTTAAATACAAATCATAATTTGGGATGCTTACAGAGCTTAGGCAGTCTTGTTTAGTGGGACAATAGTACTGGTAGATTATGATAGGGTTATAAACTGCATCAAATTTGATTCCTGTAAATGAGATTTTTTTGCATAACCAACACCAAAAACAATGATAACCTATTAAAATCCAAAATCTAGAAACCATTTCAAACTATAAGTTGCTTTAACATATACCACTAAGTTTATTAAAACAAACCGATACCTTATGCCGTTTCGGATGTTTCATAGCTTTCATGAACCGTTTCATCAATGATAATGGTGGGGTTGTTCCAAGGCTAACTCCTTCATACCTATTATATAATAGAGAAAAAAACATATTAAAATGGTCTCCATGTAAAGAAAAATACACTAAAATGATATATAATAAATATAAAGTTGAAATGTAAAGTAATAATTTATATAACCTTCTTCCAAGCTCTCGATGTCAAGAATGGTGTATTGGATAAAAATCTTATTATTAGAGGCACACAACCAATCTTGTGCACATACCAACGCTTCAACCATTCTTGGGGTTAACGAAGTTCGGAACGAATCAAGCACCCATCCACCGATGCTAAAACCGACTCGGAGGCAACCGTAGACACCGGAATGGCGAGAATATCTCGAGCCATTTTAGCAAGAATGGGATATCGGCATTGTTGAACTTTCCACCATTTTAATATGTCAAACCGTGGGTCCATAGGCTCTCGATCCTCATCAAGATACTTATCTAACTCACTTTTTGGCAAAGATGTTTGTGAACTTCCCAATGCATTTCAAACCGCTTGGTCATTAGTTCTTCAATGTCCATTACTTGGCTAGAATTAGAACTCTCTTTCTCCATTGATGACAATGATACCTTAAAGTCTTTCTCCTTTTGAGGCATATACTTTTTATAAAAATCAAACAAAGTACGTAAGTTGGAATCAAGACTTTTAAAGACTTTAACGAAGTAGCTACATGTAAGAACGATCTAATAAGCGAATAGTCGAATACCAAAAAGGTAAGCTGATGTAATCTATAACTTATTACTGTTATTATTTTGATAAAAAAACGCCGATCTCTAATTTTTACACATACTTGAAAGTTGGAACTTCTACCAAAGAAACAATGGAAAAAAGCCATAGCATCTGAATGATAATAATAAGCAAAACAGTTGGTTGCAACTTATATAAAATCAACAACACACCTTGTTTGACTCAAATAACCACGCAATGAAACTTAGATTGACACAAACAAAATATTTATAACAACAATTAACCATGCAGTTATAGATTATGACAACCTGTGTTGAAATGGTTGATGCAAATCAGCGAACTCAGTCAACAACATGCTTCCACTTTTCACTTTTGTAAAATAAACAGGTTATTTGGCTCAAGCTTTATCAGCGACAGACAGGTAGAAATAAAAATAAAAAAAAGCTAAAACAAAGAGAGTAAAATGAGGTAATACCGGCGAATCGGCGATGACGAGTTCGGTTGTCGGCTATGTGATTCTTCTTAACTACCATCGATACCATCGATGATGATGACTTCTCTCCACTGGCCGTCGATGAATCGACGAAGTAGTGGTTCAGATCAACGAGATTTAGGGCTTACAAGGAAGTGACGAAGTAGTGAAGTGACGATTAAGATCGCTGGACTGAGATTCAGATCTAAGGAAGAGAGTTCGAGAGGTGGCGTCTTGTGTGAAGAATCAGATTTAAGGCATGTTTGGCTAAGCCTTTTGAAACAACTTATTGACTTATTGGCTTTTTGAAAAGTTATAGCTCTAGATGATGTTTGGCAATGAGCTTGTATGTGAGGGGAAAAATGACTTTTCCAAAAAGTCACTACATACTAACTTTTCCAAAAAGCCAATAAGTCAATAAGTTGTTTCAAAAAACTTAGCCAAACATGCCCTTAGATCTAGGGTTTACAAGGAAATAAGGAAACATGGGTATTTATATTTTATATATAAAATAATAAAAAATAGCATTATTTAGTATTCGAATATCGGATATCCGAAATATCCGAAACTTTTCAAAATCGATACCCGAATCCGAATTTCCGGATACCTGAAAATTCGGATTATTCAGATTCGGAATTTCAGATATTTCGGATTCTGTTTCGGGTTCGGATTTTTTTGAACACCCCAAGTTCACTAGTATTTAGAGTCAACTAAAATTTCAATTTTTTACAATATTTCAAATAGTTTTACCCTAAAAATATTTTGTGTATTGAAATTAAAGAAAGTAACCTGCATTTTCACGTTTAATAACTGATTCGGTTTTGAAAACATTTATGTTGAGGCAATTAGCGTCGCATTATTCACTTTTTTATATATGAGTCGGTGAGTTCATATTTTGGGGGCCCATTTTTTTACTTAGTTCGATACAAGGCAGCAACATATTTTGTTTTCATTTGACTTAGTTCTTGTTTCTTTTCCTATACCTTTGTTTTGTTTGTATTCACCCCTCGCTTTTTTTGTATACTAAATATGTTGTTCAATGAAAAAAACACTTTGTTGTTGTACATTTGTACAATCTAGTTTAACAGTTTAATGAAAAAGAATGTCAATTTCTTGTCGTGCATTTGTACAATCTAGTTTTGTGATAAGACATTGGGGTTCGCTAGTATTTAGAGTCAACTAAAATTTCAGAATTTTACAATCTTTCAAATAGGTTTACCCTAAAAATATTTTTTTTTTGTATTGAAATTAAAGAAAGTAACCTACATTTTCATGTTTAATAACTGATTTGGTTTTGAAAACATTGATGTTGAGGCAATTAGCATCACATTATTCACTTTTTTATATATGTGTCATTGAGTTCATATTTTGGGGGCCCATTTTTTACTCGTCCAGAGCCCTGTAATTTTCATGGATTCTCAGAGACGACGACCTTGTCTCTCTCTCTCTCTCTCTCTTGCTCCTAGTGCTTCAACATTGGTGAGAACTTCATCCTTAACGATGGTGGTGAAGGTTTGTAAGTGCACTTGTTGGTGATGAAGTGCTAAATACCAAACACTCTAAGTGTCAATATTTTAACTAGAGTATTTCCGAAACATGGCGTAAATTTCAGGGAAAGTTGAATATCCCTGAAGTATTTCGAAAAAGTTAGATGTATGTACGTGTGATTGATTATTCAGGGAAATATGGATTTCCCTGATATAATCCATCCGTATTTGTGGGAGTATCCCGGAGAAGCATGTTTGTCCGGAAATGTTTGTTTTTCTATAAATATGGATAGGTCAATGTGTTTAGTAGACTTTTGGCATTTGTATGTAGCGGAAACTATGTGTTTACAGTATGTTTGACACAAGTGCAGATTTGAGTGAAGATTTCTCTGTTTCTACTTGTTAGGATCTTACTTTGATAGTTGTGGTTTTTAAGCAAAAATAAGAACAAACAGTTCATGAATTGAAAGACAAATAAATGCAAACACACAAGCAGGAAGATACATCAGCAATTCTACCACGTAAAAAATGGAGCTTGGAAACTTTTTAACCTGTTTATAGGTTCCGTTTTTGCTAAAACTTTTTGATGACCCGTTTAACATATAACACAACCTGAACCATATAACATACTCACTTACAACCCATTACAAGTTCAAGCTTTGGAGGTTCTACTCTAGCACCAAAATATTTTTTTGTTGTAAGAGTTTTTGTTTTACTTTATCTTTTATAAATAGTAAGTGCCTCAAATATGATTACACATGAATCATATTATTTCAATACTAATATAATGTTTAAACACAAAGTGAACTGGAATGATTTTATCATTGATGCATAAAAATTTAAACTTTTGGTAGTATTATTTCCAAAATAAAAAATAATATATAGTTTCACTAAAGAAGCAGTTTAGCACCTCAACTTTTCTCACCATTAGTTTTTTGGTGTCTTATTCAGAAGTATATAACTTTTGCCTAAAATACAATATACAGTACCAATGTAAAAAAAACCCCCCTTTAATGACTTAATCAGTCATGAAAAAAGATAACGTGTTTTATAACAAAAATCGACCGGTTATTAAGTAAATGGGTCGAAATCACAAAATTTAAAACTAAATAATTCAAATTACCCTTTTTGTTTCATCCAAAATTGTTTTTAAAAAAGCGACATCATACTCAAGCCTCACATGATCAGAATGCATAACATTTGACAAACTATTTGCTTCTTTTTGTGCCATTTCTACCAAAACTAACTTTTCTTTCATCAGTTTCATATCTTTCAGCGTGTCATTTAATCTTTTCTTCGGCTTCTTGTCGCCTTTTTATAACAGAAAAAATACAGCTTCCCGACCCGCCAGTGTAGTTACTAACTGTCCTTCATTCTAGACTATTTTTGTGAACAGATTCATCTGTTTCAAGGCATTTGGCCTGAAAATAAAATTAAATTTTTTATGTATTTAACATTGGTCTCCATGTGTCTATTGTTGAAATGATGAAATCACATGCCCTTACCTTAAAGACAATGCCAAATGAACTAGTGACGTAAGGTATTTATGTACCGTATTCTTGAATTAACTTTTATTAATTTTTATTTAATGATAGAGGTTGCCAAATGGCCAAATGGGCAGGTCAAGCGCTTTGGGTAACGGGTCATAACCGGTTTGGGTTGAAACAGGTTTGGTCTACCTAGTAAGGTTGACCCATACACTTTTGTCCAATTTATAGACAACTAATGTGATTATTATGATTACAAATTCTTTGTTAAAAATATAATTTAAGTCTTTGAATAACAACGATCTAGGAGGCTGTATGGCATTAAAAAGGTCTTTTGGACAATGCTTAACCGATTTCCATTCTAGCTAATTTTTTTAATTGGTTCATTTGAGATTGAAACATAACCTAAATCGATCCATTCACAAGTAAATGAGTTAAAATTGTATCGTGGTTGAGTTTTTTTTTTTTAATAAATCGTGTTGGCCCATTTAATTGGGTGTTCTACATACTACAAGAGGGATACACTACAACAACATTCAAATATGCATTTGACTACAAACCATCTTATATATACTAGTAATTCTTGATTTCAGAACTTTTTTTTAATTAATTTATGCCAGTAAGTACAATTGAGCTCGTGTTAGTGTGTTATATATTACCATTTGTAATATAAATTTTGTTGTTATGGGTATAACTATATCATTGTGTAGGACACCTAAAATATATATATATTTAGGTTTGATTTTTATGTCTTGAGTTTGTATGTTACTTCAGTATGTTGCAACAACCATAGGTTTTTTACTACTAATATGAAATATATTGAATAAATGATTTAGTATGTTCTAATCTATACTATATAATAAAAGAAACCTGTTTTGGGACACTTGTCATTCTCTCATTTAATTGATTAGAATTATTAATAATACTAAAAATAATAATATTTAATCTAAATTAATACAAACTAGATGCTTTACGTATATATAATTTAATTAATAACCATTTTAGCTCCATGGATAATTTTAACAGATTTCACCAATTTTTGTTAAAATTCTTATTATTAATACTATATAATAAAAGAAACCTGTTTTGGGACACTTATCATTCTCTCATTTAATTGATTAAAATTATTAATAATACTAAAAATAATAATATTTAATCTAAATTAATACAAACTAGATGCTTTACGTATATATAATTTAATTAATAACCATTTTAGCTCCATGGATAATTTTAACAGATTTCACCAATTTTTATTAAAATTCTTATTATTAATAATATTAATTTAATCAAATCTAAAATCTAATCTAATATATTTTTTATTATCAATAATATTTAATCAAATCTATTAAGAATTCATACGAATTCCAGAGTTGATATTAACTTTCAAATAATTAAAAAAAAAATCCGCCTAACATCACAAATGTTTCTGTTAAATTCGATTAATTAATTTATTCAATAATCACTATTATCTTTATCATTCAGTACGGTTAACCGATTTATCATAATACAACCTCCCACCTATTCAATTATATGATTTTTCAATCTTATATTAACTAAATAAATAAAGATTAATATTCAATCTTATCCTACTTTAAATATAAAAATAATCCGTTAGTTCAGATTAATATTCAATCTTATCCTACTTTAAATATAAAAAAAATCCGTTAGTTTTTTTAAATATATTTTTTAATTATTTGGTCTATAAAATCATATTTATTCAACCCATGTAATACACGGGGGGTTTTAAAAATATAATTTTTTTATTATTATTTGGTAAACAATGTTACATTTATTCAACTCGTGTAATACAATGGTTTTAAAGATATATGTTTTTTATTATTTGGTATATAATATTACATTTATTCAATCCGTACAATATGATTCTTATAGATATAACTTATTTTATTATTTAATATATAAAATTACATTTTCTTCAACCCGTGCAATAAAGCAGACTTTTAAAAAGATAATGTTTTATTATTTGGTATATAAAATTCATTTATTCAATCCGTGTAATATACGGTGTTATAACCTAGTTATAAACTAATAGATACTTTATGGGTACTGTCAATATACTCACCCGACATCAATTTGTCTTTCTCCTTTTTCTTCTAATACAAAGTTTCGCAGGTTGTGCTATTACACGAGATGGACCGATCAAGAAAGAAATGGCAATTTGAATATTGTTTTTTTTTCAGTATGACATCATTTCCATGAGCACAACACATATCATTACGTTGATGTCTCATACTATTTTAAGTGAAAATTTTCAAGTTTAGATTGGATCGATGAAAGTTGATGTCTCATAAATAATTTTGTGTAGCATTTATTAAATAAAAAGTTTCATTATCAAAATTAAGTTGCACAACCCGTATAACACACGGGGTTCTAACCTAGTATTTCATATGGAAATTTCTTAAAATATAAAAATTATCGAAATGAGTTTTTATAAATAATAGTTTGAACTTTCAGAAAATATATGTAAATTATGGGATTTATTATAATAAATTTCATGTCTTACTATTTATGATGATTTAAAGAAAAAGGAATTAATAAACTAATTTAGTTTTTTTTTTTTTTTTTTTTACAAATTAAGGATTTTTAAATAAAAATATAAAATAATTTTGATTTATAAAATTAACAAATTTATATACCGTTCATAACATATAATAACATAATAAGTTGTTATTATTACATTCAGTTATATATCTAGCCCGATAGATTTATATATATTAATTCGTTTTTCTATTTGATGTTATTATATATTTAGTTTAAACAAAAGTTCCCAAATGTTTTATAGTTTTATTTATGTGTTGGTGTTTGGTAATTATGTGTTTTATATTTCTAGGGTAATCTCGTTGTTTGAAGTTTTCTCATTTTTCATGTAGTTATTCACGGATCACTAAACGCAAAAAGGGAGTAGATTTTCATAATTCCCTTTTTTATAATTAACTAGCGGTAAGACTTGTGTGCAAACACGGGTCGTTTCTTAAAAAAACATGCATAACCTATATTGACAGAGAATAAAAAAATAATTAGTGCAGACTTATAAAAGAGATATACACTAATGGTCAATAGGTTTATTCAACAGCAATTCCATTATGTTGATAGCAAACTACTCTTGTCTATTAACTGTTAAAAACTTTAGTTGCTTTCCAACAGACTTTCCTAAAAAATGTTATCCATTATCTCCAACAGAAATTATCACATGGATAGCGTAAAGTGAAACCACTATTTTCAAAACCATCAGAGATCGAAGACTATATTTACTCATCAACTTATGTTGACTCAAACTACTTTTACAAAACTTTATATGTGTACCTTTAATTGGATATTTGTACAATTGTTTGAACCTGATTAAGTGATTAACGGTTTTCAAAAACTGTGTTTGCACATAAAGTTTTACCCATGAATGATTTTACTCAATTTCTCTCTATCATACCCTCCATTTTGTTCGTATATTGCCTCCCATGCACCATTGAAATCGATTGGTGCATATTTCCATATGATGTCTTTCATGATCACCTTAAATGCAAAGGAAATGACTTGCAACGAAAATCTAACTGCCTCGGCCACAGGTAATGACCGACGACGGTGATATGCACCAAATGCAACATATAAATTATATTAAATAAGGTATAAAATCAACCCTTTTTAGTAATAATGTTGGAAAAGTGCGTTTCTTTCTATACTTTTGATTTTCAGGATTAAAAGAGTTTAAATGTACAAAAGGAACAAATTAAGGACAAATATCAGCATAAATACAAAAGAAGGGAAATTGATAGATCATACCGACCCTTCGAGCTTCACCCCAAGACCAAAACAACAAATCAGAAGATAAGCACGGAGCCATGCCACCAAGGCATGAGGTCGTGCTCCACTCATGATTCCAGAAAGAAAAAGACAAACAGAACCAGACAAGAGACATGGGGCCGTGTCCCACGAACAAGGGTCGTGGTCAACTCCCAGATATACAAATATTGGATAGTACATTAAATGAAGACAGAGAAATAGGGGGCCATGCCGTTGACACAGGGTCGTGCAAGCATCCGGACTGACATAACTCAAAAAATGAAGACAAAGAAATAGGGGGCACATGGCCATGCCAAACGGGGACGGAGTCGTGTAAACCGTCTGTTTCCAACTATAAATAGGGGTGCTTGGTTCAATTGCAATCCATCCCTTGGCAAACCACTTCTCTCACACCTACCACCACTCCACCATGACAATACCACCATCATCCACCTCATTCATCCATCATCCATCTTTAGAGTGTGTAGTAGTCTCGGGATCCAAGATTGATCGTAAGAGTTTTTGTCAAACAAAGGTCATGCTTGGCTAATCTCTTACATCACTTGGTGAAGACAAGTCATTTATGTATTACTTTTTGTTTTCAAGCTTTGGTAAATTTTTAATTAGGTTTGTATTAATGACTTTAATATCTAGTTTTTTATATTGAAAGTGAACTTTATTCTATCATCTCTTCATGTTTTGTTGATTCACTCATTCGTGTCTTTATGATCTATATAAAGCGCGTTAACTACCTGGAAGGGGGTTAGAAGGGTGGTTTGGGTAAAGTTCTTGCATCGTTTAGTGTATAGATCCTGTGTGGACTTGGTTCAAGCTTATTAGGACTTCTTTTGAGGCAGATAACATCAAATCGAGGGAAGTAAGAACGACTTGAATCCACTATAAATAAACTACTATTAAAACTTTAAACCGGCCTTGCAGGACTGTATCCCTGCTGACTCAGATCAATATGGCCGAGGGTAGCGTTGCCTCCAAAAAAGGGACATGTCACTATAACTAAGATAATCTATTAAAAAACCCAAAGTGCAGAAATCGTCAAATGATACATAAAAGATGAGTCGGAACCAAGTGATTCTATCTTATCTATTTGTTTATTTTATTTAGTAGTTTCTTTCTTTATTTATTGAAAATATTTTCTCAAAATTTGGTTTGATTAGACGTTGACGATATTCCGGCATTAAAAGCTCTTGTGTCCTTGGACGACCTCGATATCTTATCATCACTATGCTACGCCAACGATGGGTGCACTTGCCATAGCGTGTTGTAGATAATGATAGTGTTATATCGTGTTTTATAAATTTAAAGCTTGATAAACGAGTAAAAAGTACTTAAAAATGTATAAAAAATATACACACCCTCGCTCACGTCAGCGGCAGGCCACAACCCCGTGGTGGTGGTAAGTGTGACATATAGCGGAGGATCTGTCTGCTTATATCGTTGTTCAGTTGTGGTTGCACTACAATCTCTTTGGAGAAGAACTGATGGCCATGTTGAGTGTTTGTTCTCTGAGACAATTTATTGTATTATGTGTAGGGCTGCAAACGAACCGAACGAACACGAACACGGCCTTGTTCGTGTTCATTTGTTAAGGATTTCATGTGTTCACGAACAGTTCACGAACACTTACCGAACGAGATTTTTTGTTCGTGTTCGTTTGTTAAGGAAATGAACTTGTTCGTGTTCGTTTGTGTTCATTTGTTAATTTAGGTACCGAACACAAACGAACGTTCATGAACGCACACAGGCGCAAACGAACACAAACAAACGTTAATGAACATAAACAAACACAAACAAACGTATATTTACTTTCGAAGATGATCATAACAAAAAAAAAAACACTAAGTAGATCCACCCAAAATATACCAAGCTAATTATCCAAACTTGAGTAGTTTAATATATAATTTTTATAAACATAACTAAGACAAAGTAGTGTCTCAAAACTTCATCTTAAACTTCAAGTCTCCACTTAATCCACCAAAATAACCTTGAGATCGTCTATAACCAAAATAAACTTGAATTCGTCCAACCATCATCAAGTAAGCTCAACACATATGACATAAACAAACGATAAAATATAAGTTGAGCCATACAATATAATATAATATAAGTTGGGTAAAAAAATAAAATAATATATATATATATATATGTGTGTGTATATTCCTATACACAAACGAACACGAACATACAAACGAACATAAACAAATGAACACAAATGAACGTAAACGAACACGTCACCGAACGTTCACGAACACAAATGAACGAACATGGCCTTTGTTCATGTTCGTTCATTTAACTAAACGAACGAAATTTTTTGTTCGTGTTCGTTCATTTATTAAACGAACGAACACAAACGAACTTCCCGCCGAACGGTTCATGAACTGTTCGCTGAAAGTTCACTTCGTTTGCAGCCCTAATTATGTGATGTATGAATGTGGGGAAACAAAGTGGTTGTGATGGGGGCAGTTTAAGTGGTGTCCACACCTTTGGACATGTCACTTTCCGGTTCCGTTCAAAATTAGATTGGAAATAAAGAGGCGTCGATAGTTCATGGCAAGCAAAGATCTGGTTAATATAGATTCAGTGTGTGTGTGAGAGAGATGTCATAGAGGACTTGTACCCTAATCCTACTTACTTGTACCATTGTCATGCATAAATGGCTCACCGACACTATAAATTTTATGTTCATAGCATACAAATATAAATAATATTATCAAAATATAATCTTAAAAAAACCTTTATTTATAATGTAATGAAGCTACTAGAAAGAAGCCTTACTAGATAGGGGTTAACATAAAACAAAAAATTTCTTAGTATGTGGTTTAGAGTAATCGAGTCGGGTATCACCTAATCTTATTCTTGTCCCGTACCCACACTACTAGAAAAAAAACCTTCAATGACACGCATTGCGCGTCATTAAAGGGTAGATATGACACACAAAAAAGTGTCAAGGAAGGCCCTGTCATTAATTGAAAATGACATGCATTTGTGTGTTATCCATTTATAACACACCTTAATGACACGCTTTAATGACACACCTTTATGACACACTTTAATGACACGTTTTAATGACACAGTCTAATGACACACCTTTATGACACGCTTTAATGACACACCTTAATGACATGCATTTATGACACACGTTAATGACACATTTTAATGACACGCGTTGATGACACATTTTAATGACACGCGTTTATGACACTTTAATGACAACATTTATGACACACATTGCGAGTCACGATTTTCATTTTTTAATTTTTTTAGAATTTCGAATTTTCTCTAAAGAACCAAAACAATATATAAATCTATTTAATGACAAAATACACAAAAACCAAAACAATTCATTTCATACTCATACGTCAAATATAATTCAAATATCTTAAGTTAACAAAAAGTATTATTTGGCGTACATACTTCAACATCTAAAATAGTCACTTAAAAACAAATGTTGCCCCATAACTCGAACACCCTTCACGTATTCCATCAATATCCTTATCCGTGTATACCACTTTGCCTTCCCCAACCTGAGAAAAATATTAAAGAACCTAAATACATACACTTTGATATGAAAAACAATTAATGACAAACAAAATTATAGAGCCTAAATACATGCACTTTGATATGATAAACAAAGATGATATCCACACAATTATCTTCTCATTTCATCCGGTTATTTAGTTATATTTTCACCCAGTTTCTTTTATATGCAAATCAAACAAACAAATCTCATCAAAATCCTCAAAATTATAAACTAAAGAGTAAACTGTAATTTTGATCCCTAAGGTTTGGGCAGTTTTGCCACTTTAGTTCAAATCTCAAATCTTTTGCATCTGAGTCCCTATGGTTTCATTTTTTTTGCCATTTTAGTCCAAAAATGAAATCAACTCATAATACTCAAATTAAATCCTGATGTTTTGTCTTTTTACTCAGGGGTAAATTGGTCATTATGAATTTATCATAACTCATTATCAAATTAAAATAATAAAACTAAATAAAAGCACTAATAACTATCTTCATCTTCCCCAAATGAATCACAAACAAATACCCTAATTCGCTCTTCATCAGTAATCGTTTTCACTCGAAGATTTTCTGAAGAATCAGTAATCGTTTTCACTCGATAAAACTAATTCTGAAGAATCAGCACCCCACAGTTGCAGCATTAAAATCACGCCTGTAACATTTTCTAATTTTTCGGACACTGTCGGTCGAGTTTCGGATCATTTTGTTGACTTTCGGTGAAACTGAATGTGTTTCGATTGATTTTTACGACTGATTTGGTGTTTTGAGATTGAATTTTAACTGTTTTGGTTGAAATTTCGAAAAATCTCGGAATGATTCGATGATTTTTGGTTAAACAGAGAGATTGAAACTGGAAACCAAGGTGTGTCGTTTGAATTTTTCGAACGGTTTTCATCTATTTCGGACAGATTGGTATCAAAACTGAGTATATACATAAATTTGTTGATCGAATCTGTTAATAATCTTATTTAGGTGAAAACAGTTTTTTGAATAATCATGTTTACGAACGAAAAATGATATAAAAAATAGAAAATGGCAAGTTTTCAGTAATTCTTTAAATACCAGCGCATCATCAAGTGTTATATTTCCATCAATAGTAGTCACGAATCACCTGAAGTTCAGATTTGATTCGGTATTGCAGAACTAGAACTGAAGTTGCAAATAATCTTGTGGTTTTGAGTTTGTGTCAGCTGGGTATTGAAAAGAGTTGCAGGTCTTGTTTAAAGTTGAGAAGAAAGATTATTAGCGACATTTTTTTGTTTGAGTGTAGGAATTTGAGTTCAGGTTGTTGTGATTGTTGTTTAAATCTGATATTAGATTGCTGTTGCTTGTTGTTGAAGAAGTTTTTTATTATTTTAATTATTAATGAGTTCTAATAAAGTTATAATGACCAATTTATCCCTGAGGAAAAGGACAAAACATCAATATTTAATTTGATGATTATGAGCTGATTTTAATTTTGGACCAAAATGGCAAAAAAAAAAAAAAAATGAAACCACAGGGACCCAGATGCAAAATGTTTGAGATTTGGACTAAAGTGGCAAAACTGCCCAAAGCTCAGGGACCAAAATGGCAGTTTACTCTAAACTAAATTTAGTGATCTAAAAAAAGTTTTGCAACTAATTAGCTAACAAACTAATAATACTCCAAAAGTAATCATTTAAAAAAATAGTACTTACGTTGTCATTGGCAAGTATTTCAATTCCTTCTTCAACCACCTCTTTCATGAACTTCAACACATAATAGCCGCATTCAGTACCTCCCGTCTGATATGGACACTACACAATTAAAGATTCCAATTCAGTCGATGAAGTTAAAGCTACAATTTCAACACATGTGCACTACACAAATAAAAATACTGTTATGTTTCCTTCAATAAAAAATAAGTGCTCACCTTAGCCTTAACCCAGTTGACACTTTGCATAGCATACAAGGACATTGCCCTAAAAAATTAAGAAATATATTATAATAATATAATATAATTTTTCGATAATGTACATTACTTACGCATCAATAATTTGCCTCAACACCGGATTGATTGTGCTATTCATTATAGAATCAAGATAATAGCAAGTATATGTTTTCATGTCCAAAACTGCCAACACCCAATGTCTTCTATAAAAACCAAAAACCAAAAACCAAACTAAGTCAAAAAATATCAAGATAATAGTTTTTTTTTTATGAATATCTTCTATAAAAACCAAACTAAGTCAAATAATATCAAGATAATAGTTTTTTTCTTTATAAATAGTTATTTAAATGGAAAATCATACCCGGGATTATAGGGCAATATGATGATGTCGTTGTCCTTTCTTGTAGACAACCGATCTGCAACCACTCTACTTGCATCAGCAATATGTTTGCGTTTTGATTTACGTTCACTTGGCGAGATTGCACTCGGGCTCACAAAACAAATACCATGATCAAGTTTTGGCCCATTCTTGATTTGCTCATACAAGAACCTGTCAACATACAAAAAGTAAATCAATTAAATAAATTGTGTTTTACAAACAATTTTTGAAACTAAATTTAAACTTACATCATATAAGCAGTGATGACAGAACCAGTCAGCTCATCCAATGTAAAAATTGCTTCAAAATCATCCCAATTTAAATATGTGAAACTCTCGTACCCAAATAGATCGTCCACACACTGCAATTTTATAGAATCAACCTTTAAAACTTGTGCGTCAACCACCAATGCAGTCATTGTCAAAACTGCATTGTTTTCAACTCTTAACCTTGGCCTCCTTTGTGCTCTCGTCATCCCCCCTTTGCCTTCGTTCACTTGTACATTCTCTTTTTCATTTTCCACTTTAGGTTCTCTTTTCCGTTTTTTTTTTCTTTTTCACTTATTACTTCTTTT
The DNA here is from genome assembly GCF_002127325.2 of Helianthus annuus. Taxonomy (NCBI): domain Eukaryota; kingdom Viridiplantae; phylum Streptophyta; class Magnoliopsida; order Asterales; family Asteraceae; genus Helianthus; species Helianthus annuus. Next base: position 130,213,205 of record NC_035440.2, read on the forward strand.
CCCGTGACCTTTTCCACTTGTACAATCTTTTGTTCAAGCTCTTTTTCGTTTTCCTCATTAGTTCCTCTTAGTTGTTTTATTTGTTTATTACTTTTTAAATCTTTCACGGGTTTTGTCTTTGGTTTCGCCAACATTTTTTCCTGAAAAAAATATAAATTCTTTAAATTAGACCTCATGTTTATATGCATTAAATCTATGAAAATAATATTACCAAGTCAGAGCATGGAATGACTAGATGTCTTGGCCAACTCAGTATCTGCCCAATTGCATCTCCGACCTCCATAATGAACTCCTCTTCAAGTGGAACTGGTAGTAATGCTTCTCTATGTAAACATATTTCCAACATGACTCGAAGGAACTCCTCTTCATTTGTATCCATCAGTATAGTTCCTTTGGCGACTATGTTTGATGCATTGTCAACCGCAAGAAAACATGACATATCCTACAAATATATATATAGGATGTTACTTCTTGTAGCCAAGACTTGCAATGAATTCTTATAGAACATAAAGAAATTATTTTAAAAAGAAACACTTTTACCCAAGACTTACAAGTGGTTCTTCATCTGGGTTGTCTTCAAGATCTTCATTACCCCATTGGCAACTTTCGGCTTCTGACGCATTGTTCACACCTTTTTTTAGTTTCTCTAATTCATCTTCAAGCTTGTTGAGTCGTTTATCATACTTCTTCTTCTCAGTGTCCATGTAATGCTTGACAGTATTGGGTAAATAAAAGTATTGTTGTGGAGTTACAAATTTGCCCATCCCGCGTACATGCCCACGTTGTTCATCAGTACCCAAGGCCTGGGTAAGCACATCATGTGTTCCACATGTGCCCTCTCCAGAATCTGATTCCTTAAGCTTGTCCTGAAATTGGATAAAAGATGTCTATTAATACACTATCCAACAAGTAGGTGTTATAGTTACAGTGTTTCAATCATAGAGGATGTATGTGGAGCAATGATTTCAATAATATAATCAATGTCAAAGGCAGCAAAAGGTCAATTGTAAGTCAGTGTCAGTAATACCAAACAACAGAAGTAGGTCAACACTCAACAGTAAGTCATATGTAAGTCAGCAGTAAGTAAAAAATGTAAGTGAGCAATGGTAATTATGTTGAACCCAGTTGTCACTTGTTATAATTACGTTTATTGGAGGAGGATCAAATACAAACTACTTTGAACCTGAAAACTGTAAGAACTATTTAGATTTTGACAAATGGCACAACTTAAATAGTTTTAATAAGGGTATTTTTGTCATTGACAGTATAAAAAAAATGAAAATTCCTAAATTTAGGCTATGAAAATATTAGATTGATTCCAGATTATCATTATCATTCCGTTCCAGATCCTACTTTCACGCAATTTGATTTATCATCTAGATTCGCGAGAGGCCTTTTTTTCCCTTTTATTCTTCTTCCATCAGGTTTCATTTTGTTTTCTGCTGATATCATTATATTTGTGTTGATATCATTTTTAGTGTGCTGATATTATTTTGTTTGCGCTAATACCCTCAAGTGTTGATATCATTTTGTTTGTGCTAATATCGATCATTTTCATTGTGCTAGTATCATGTTTTTTACTGTGCTAGTATCATTTTGATTGTGCTAGTATTGTCAGGGGCGGTTCTTAATGGTGCTGTGGCAAGGCCACAGCTCGGGCAAGTTTTTCGGCCGTAGTGCTAATTTTCCGCATTTCCATCGAAATTTTTTATATATACTATGTTTGGCCCGGGCTTACCCGGGCTTTTTTAAGTGCCCGTGTCTTTCGACCCTGACACGTTCAACTGGCAAGATCCGCCACTGAGTATTGTTATCTATGCAATCAAAACCCAAGCAGAAAATATAAAAAATACAGAGGACGAATAGAAAATAAAAAGGATTTAAGGTTTTCTTTTCTCCAAAAAATTATTGATTACTATACTCCAGCTTTTATGTAACTAATTAGCTACCACAAACCCAAACACCCCTTTATAGTTATTCTTGGATAGGGATGAGCTCGGTACCAACCGGTACCGAAAATACCGGTACCGTACGGTACCGAATATACCCGATACGGTACCGAATCCTCAAAAGTGGGTACCAGTCTCGGTACTGAATATACCCGGTACAACACGGTATGGTTCGGTACCGGTATTTGAGGGTAAGTTTCACGAACAAAGCAACTACTGCCACAAATCAGCCTACTAAACTGACCAAATCAACCTATTGCATTCAACATTTAAACCTCATAGTGTAAGATCAAAGAAAGACTTACAATTCTATCAACTACCACTTGGACATCTGAGTCGAAACCTCCTATTTTCAGTTCTCTAGCTCGTTTCCACAACATTGCCCTATCAATCTCCTCTTCCTCCAGGCCGGTTTCTTGCATCTAAATTATCAAGAATAACAAAATTGAATTAACGTAAACAAATAAAAGTGAATTGTTGGGTTAATTGCATTCATACAATCTCAGTAGTGAGTCTGGCATATCCCTTTCTACTCAAATGATGATTGTATTTATGATGTGCGCGGACTTTCTTTGCCTTCTTACTTGTCTCCTGCATTAGAAACATTAAAATTTTTATATAATGTTAGATAAGACATGGACTACTAAACAAATACAAGCACCAAAAGTTTAAACAAACCTCCCACTGTTTTGAAGTTCTTTGTGCTACAAATAGTTTCCAGTCTTCTTTTTTCAAGAACGGATACTTAAGAGGAGGATTAAGTAAACTTTTCTTCTCCTCAGGGTCATCTTTTTGTGTCTCAATGTAATCCCTGTATAGAGTATGTTTGAAGTTTCTCCACTTTGTCCCAATTGATTGAATAGTTTGCTTCCGGCTCTTTGGGTCAACCACAAAATGTGCCTGAAAATACAAAACAAACAATATATTCAAAAATAGGTTAACAATAGGGCTGCACATTTTGACCTGTACCCGTTTCGAACCGAACCCGTTTCGACAACCCGTTCTAACCCGAACCAAAACAACCTTTTTTCTGAATTGACCCGTTCTGACCCGCCACCCAACCCGACCCGACCCGCCCGTTCTGACCCGCCACCCAACTGACCCTACCCAACCCGACCTGACCCGAAACACGCTCTTTCATCGATACTTTCTTTTTTCTTCTTTGAAGTTTTCTTCTTTGGCGTTTCCTTCTTTGACGTTTGCTTCCTTGACTTTTGCTTCCTTGACGTTTCCTTCTTTGTCTTTTTCTTCTTACCCCATGTATTCTTAAACCCCGTCAAAGAGTCGTAAATTTCTTCACCTGATAATGGGTTTTTTATAATATCGTTCTCTTGTTGATTGTTGAAATCTTTTTTTCTTTTATGAAAAGGATGTTCAAGTGGGAGAAATCTTCTATGGCCAAGAAAGCATACCTTTTTGGACTTTGGTAACCATTGTGAACAAGTATTTTCTGAACATATTGGACAAGCATAATAACCCTTCGTAACACACCCAGAAAGATTACCATATGCGGGAAAGTCATTTATAGTCCAGAGTAATATTGCTCTTAGATTGAAGTATTCTTTCTTATAAGCATCAAACGTTTTAACGCCAGTTTCCCATAAGAGTTTTAGATCTGCTATCAATGGTGCCAAGTAGACATCAATATTGTTACCAGGTTGGTTTGGCCCCGATATCAATAGAGTCAACATCATGAATTTTCTTGACATACACAAATAAGATGGAAGATTATATGTTATTAGGATAACCGGCCAACAACTATACTTGGAACTTAACGACTTGTGAGGATTGATACCATCAGCGGACAAGGCTAACCTAAGATTCCGATTTTCTTTTCCGAATTCTTTCCACGTGTTGTCAACAAGCTTCCAAGAGGGGGAATCACGAGGATGAGATAGCTTACCATTATTGACTGGACCTTGTGCATGCCAAGTTAAGTCATGTGCAATTTCTGGTGACGAAAACATTCTTTTAAATCTAGGGATGGGAGGAAAATACCACAAAACTTTTGAAGGCACGTTTTGGGTATTCTTCTTCCAACGAGATGTGCCACAAGATGGACAATGAGAAGCATCCTTATGTTCTTTCCAGAATAGAACACAATCGTTTTCACATGCATGAATCCTTTCATATTGTATACCTACTCCTTTTAACAACTTCTTGGCCTCATATATCGAGGTAGGAATTGTATTGTTTGATGGTAAGACATCTTTTAGGACACCCAACAAAGCGTCGAAACTAGCATCAGACCAGCCAAATTGACCTTTCAAATGTTGAAATTTCAACAATCCACTAAGTGCATTATACTTTGAGCCAACGTAAAGTGGTTTATCACATTCCTCAAGAAGTGATTTCAATGAATCAGGTTCATTCTCTACATAATTGAAGGCATCATGTAGCATTTCCTTTGTATTAATAAAGTCGGGAGGTCTAGATTCATTAGGGCATCTAGAATCAAGCTTCGAAAGTTTTTCTCCATGAAAAGACCAGACCTTATAACTTTCATCGAAACCGTGGGCAAACAAATGATAACGCACATCATCAATAGAGCGATGACACAAATTGATACAATTTACACAAGGACATGGAATAACATCCAATTGAGGATTATTACTTTGCGCAAACTCTAAAAACTCTTCCACGCCTTTGTCATATGCATTTGATAATCTGTCGGACGAAATCCATGATTTATCCATGACCATTTGTCACTAGCTAGTTATTCACCATGACAAAAAACAAAATCAAACTTCAAACCTAATTTAATAACTTATAAAACAAAATACAAAATTTAGGTAACAAGTAAGAACATAACAAAAACAAAACTGCTGACAATTTAGGTGGCCCATTTAATGTTACTTTGTATATGCCGAATATCGCTAAGAAATTCTGATCCATATAGATACTCACAAGTCTACAAAAGCATGTCCTCAGTCCTCCTAAGTCCTATCCAAGTGAAGGTTGGTATCCAATATCCATGCCCAACTTCAATCTCTCACCTTTAGAAAGATGTTGAAATTGAAGAGGAAACCTACTTAATGCAAAAAAGTCAAAGTTTTGATGACGTGGACTGCTTATGTGGCAGTCCACGTTCGCAAAAACTAACTGGGTTAACTTTTAGTTAGTGTGGAGTCGCTAAGGAAATACATGTTAAAAGTTGGGACTGTCACAAAAGATTTATTTACTTAGGACTGTTGCCGGCCAATATGTCAAAGTTTGGACGATTAAAATCCAAATTTTCCAAAAAAAACAATTTGTCTGAAGCTATTTTTTTTTGTTTTTGTCCTGTTTGAGATAAAACACACCTGGATCAACTAATTCATATGTAAGTGGATTGAAAGTGCTAGCTCTATTAATCTTATATCTTCTCTAATATGCATTTTCACAGGAACAACTTGCACGTGTGAAAGCTCAAAAGGAGGAAATCCGAATCTTAGAGAACAAATTACTTTTGCAAGTGTCAAGGTATGTGTTGTCCTTTGGTATATTTTTTATTTGGTCTCATGCATAGATATGAGTGTTTTACAACTTTGGATTTAGTGATGATATCAGGAACGGCAATTGTGGAATGAAAAATGTACATTGGAAAATAAAATTTCCCAGCTACGATCGGTTTGTCCCATTTTTTCTTTTTTTTTTTAAATTACAAGCTTATCTTTTGGCTGGTATTTCCTTATGTTCATCTTTAATCTTCAATTTTTATTTAGCAATGTTTTTAATCACAATGAGATCATTGATCATTTATTATTTAAAATAAATTTGGACAAGAATGTGTTTACGGGTCAGTCTAATGTAGAGGTACCGTTTCGAATCGAACCGTTTCGATGGGAACCGTTTCGACCGGTACCGTTTCGAATCGAACCGTTTCGATGAGAACCGTTTCGACCCGCACCGTTTCGACCAGTACCGTTTCAAGGCGAACCGTTTCGACCAGTACCGTTTCGACCAGTACCGTTTCGACCCGAACCCGTTTCGACCCGAACCCGTTTTGACCCGTGACCCGACCCGACCCGTTTGCCAGGTCTATTTATAAGTGATGATCATTTCAAGTCTTGACATATGCATTCAAGATCAGTGCCCCGATGGTCATTCATAAGCGATCTTGTATATTTAGGTTTTAATGTCACTTGTAGACGTGGCAAAATGGGCGGGTCTGGTCGGTTAAAAAGGGATTATTTTTGGTTTGAGTCAAAACTGGTCGCTTTGAAAGAAGGCATAAAATGGCTAAATTATCATAACTATTAACGAAGATCATGTTCCGATCTCAACATCACGTTCAGAGAAACATCAAAAGGAGATTCAAACTCAACATCATAATGAAATTCACTTACAAATGGCAAAATCAAGTGCAGCAAATTATAACAGATTATTATATAATCAAGTGCAGCAAAAAACTGTGTAACAGTGAACATTCAAGTTGTTGAAATATAAGATATCATAACATCTTAAAGTTTCATTCAATTGGTGGATCACAATAGAGAACACCGTAAAAATATATGCAATCTAACACAAATATGCATTAAAATTTCGTATAACTGTAATGCAAATAACACATTTTCAATTAATCAAAGGAAAAAAAAAAGATTACTGAATCTGAACTGAAACAGTATCCATCGTATTTTAACAACGTCAGAATTTCATGCTTCTTCAGACATGTGATTAACGGAAACCTGTGATTTCATGCCGCCGGTGAAGACCAAGAAATCAAAAGTGGAAATTAGGTAATTCGGGAAGAAGACGATGAGAAGTGATCTGAAAAGAGAAGCGATTGGAATGGTAAATTGGTAACCTAAACCTTGGCCGACGTTGATAAAGAAGACCTACTTCAGTCAGTCGATTGGAATAGGTAATTACACCCATCCTGACCCACTCTCTTATTTTGTTTGACCCATCGTGACCCATGAATGTTACTCCCTGACTCACATCCAACCCATTTGAACCCACTACTAGTTTTCATTTAGCCCATACTAACCCAATGCCTTATAGAAATTACCCATTATGACCCAGAATTAACTATTTGGATTGTGTTTGCCAGGTCTAGTCTAATGTGATCCAGCCAGGTCAATCATACTAATAGCAACCCGTTTAAACCCGGACCCATTTTGACCCGTTACCCAACCTGCCCATCTTGCCACTTTTGGGCATGCGTTAGTTTTTATCATATGAAATTTTTTATTCGGTGACAGGCTCTCGATGAGAAGCAAAATGAAGTCATCGTGTCTGCTGCCAATGAACTAAATTGTGTTCAGATGTTAAAATCTTAAGATTTGAAACTTCGAAAAACTGTATATAGGAAGGATTCTGTGATCACAGAGGAACATTGCAAGAGGATAAAGCGAAGATTAAAATAAGGAAAATGGGCGTCTTTAAACATGACTGGGCGCTAGGGTATGATCTTTCTCAAAAGGTAGTTTATCTTTACGTTCTCGAGATTGTAAAATGGATGGGTCGTGCCTGTTGGTTCAAATCAGCTAATAGTTTTTGTCAAAAAGTAGTTCAGTTTTTATAATAATTAATTTGTACATGTGATTTTAGACAGGGCCGGCTCAACGTTTTTACGGGCCTAAAACGAAATAAAAGCAAGTGCTCGATTATTTGGGCATAAAAGTGCTTTTAGCAAAAATCGATAAAATCAAGTGTTCAACTATCATAGTACAAATAATAATTAGCAAACTAGGGACATAAAATAATCACTCAAAATTTGTCACCTAACGATTGGGCTTAAGCGATTACCTTCAAGAAAAACCAACTACTAATAATAATCAAGCAATTTGACGACACACAAATTTCTAACAATCTAGCTTTAACAACATATAATCAACTACCTCATCTAAAATAATAATCAACTAAAGAAATTCAGATTAATAGTGAATAATCAAAGTCATACAATGTAATCAACTGACAAAATGCAATATAACAATGCATAATCAAACAAAGTAATCAACTTCAACTAACAAAATAAGGTATAACATAACAATGAATAATAAAAGATAACCCTAGATTCGAAGTGATTACCAGGCAAAATAACTAACTGATCGAGGATCGAATCAATTACCTTCTGTTTTAGATTTTCAGAACCGATTACTGAAACCACAGATTCGAAGCTATTACACAGATTGGTGATGTTTAATGAACGATTCGAAGTTATTACATAACCGATTAGAAGCTATTACACATATCCGATTCGAGGCTATTACACTCAAGCGATGACTGATGGAAATTATAGCCGTGGTTGTTTAACAAAACTGAGAATAAAGCTGTTTATTTCTCCATTGGAATGTAGTTGCCGTTTTATAATTCAAGGAGGGACGGTTCGTATTTCCAGAAACTCAAACATATGACCGACGTTCTTTTTTTTTTTTGGTTTCCCTGTTGCTCACCTAGTTTCTATATACCAAGCCCAGGTATATTATAATATACAAAACGAAGATTCAAAGATGAGAGGCCCTATAAAAGTGGTGGCCCTAAGCAGCCGCTTCACTTGAATGGGCCTTCAGCCGGCCCTAATTTTAGATGTTTTATGCATTAAAACTTCCCTATGTGTGCATTTAATTTGAAGTTCATCAAATAACAGTAACATCCATCAACAATGCAAACTCAAGTGGCACTATAACTTCAACACATGCTTCAAGATCAAAATTGTGAGGTATTCTATGAAATTATGATGGTATAAACTTTCTCCAAATATACTATTGTATAATTATCAAAACCCTAACTAACATATTATCAGACATATTCTACATTACAAAAACCCTAGCTACAGATTTGAAGCAGATGATGTAAACTATCAATGGATTAAACTCGCAATTCACAAACACTAAAAAATAAAACTCGCAATTCATAAGCAGATGATGTAAACAGATGAAATTTACCGGCGGTTGCAGTGGTGAAGCGATTCGTTGTTTTCCGGCGGTTGCAGTGGTGAAGAGGCCTGGCGTTTGAAGATCAATTTTGATTCTTCGTCTATGTGGAAGTTGAATTTTGATGTGACTGAGTGTTTTAACTGAGATGGTGATGGATTTAGTTTTAGAGAGAATTCCGGGAAGTGGGTGTGGGAGTTAACAGAAAAGATTGAAGTTTTAAATTGATGAATTATTTTTTATTTCAGAGGGGCGGGAATTAAAAAAAGGGGGTGTTCTTTGGGCAGGGATGGCAATGGGTCGGGTATCGGTAATTTCATACCTATACCCGGTTATAAAATCGTGTTTCATATCTGACCCAATATCTGTGGGGTATTTGTCAGGTAATTACCCGTCGGGTATCGGGTATACCCACGGGTATCGGGTATACTCATTAGTTTGTTAAAAGATATACGTTGAGATTTTCAAATCCATTTTTTTACTATTATAATTATTATATAATTTTATTTACACAACAACTATTATAAATAAAAAATGTATATTACATACATATAAGTTTTATTATGAATTAATAATAATTTATAATACTTATACCTTATATGTATACCCGACGGGCTCAGGTATTTTTGTCATCCCTATCTTTGGGTTTGGTTCTCAGGTTTCGGGTTTTTTAGTCTAGATGTTTTAACTAATAACCGAACCATACTAGATTTGGGTAGATGTTTCTCGAGTTAGTTCAGTTCAGGTTTCACCGGGTCGGGTTTCTCGGGTATCTGGATTTATTCCATCTTTATTAGAATAACCTACTGTTGCATGAATGGTTAGATCTTGAATAATAATATCACTGTACATAAATAAAAAGTTTCTTATTAGATACCGTGTTAGAGATTTAAAACAAAAAATCTTAGACTGGCTGACAGGTTGACCTGCTACAAACTGGATGAACAAACCACAAAAGTGAGTCGATTAATCGGTACGAAAGTCTAGTTTAGCGTTAGCAGTCATAAAAGTCTGGTTCCACCACCGGTCAAGGTGATGCAGCGGTAGAGTGTGTTATGGTGTGAGAGAGAGCCATTGTTGTGTGCATATTTGGTGTAGATATGTGCATAATAACCTGTTCCAAACCCGACCCAGTAGACTCGACCAAGAACCGGTTCCAGTTCCTACACGTTGTATAGAAGAACCGACTCCGGGTTTAAAAAACCCGTAGGTTTATACCTGGTTCCACATTTTATAAAAAATAGGGTCGTACCCGGTTCCTTCCCTGAACCGGTTCCTCCATAAACACAGAGAACCGGCAGGATTAAAATAAAACCGAGTACATTAAAAGTTAAAATCAAACATTACCTACCTACCATACATTAAAACCAAACATCATAACTAACCATAAGATTAACATAAAACACACTCAAACCAACATCACATAAACACACTAAATCTTCGAAGAACCGGTTCCGGATGATTCACCGCCTTCACTTTTCTTCGCTGCAACCTTTGTCACCGGACAATGACGGTCGGTGTGTTTTTTAAGGGTCGAGTTCGTGGTAGCCTTCATGAACTTCCCACAACCTTTGCAACGTGCCATTTCATGGCTATCAGACATCAGACACAGATCAAAGTGCTTCCAAACTTGTGGTTTTCTTTTGGTTTCCAAAACCATGACCACTTCATCGTTGCATGTCATAACCGATTTGAGGGGTAACTTGAAGGTTGAAACCGATTTGAGTGGGACTAAGTTTTGGTTGAAGGTGATATGCTTATAAATACTTGAAACTGATTCTAAAGTTTTAATGGCAATTAATCAATTCCAACGGATAGAAAGCCGTTAGGAATCGATTTCGGCAGCTTTATTGCAACTTTTTCTGGAAGATACCCGGACCGGTTAGGAACAGTTCCGGTAATTTTGGTTTGAAACCGGGTACTAACCGGAACCGGGTCCTAGAAGAATCGGTTCCGGTCAAACTCAGTCAAGAACCGGGTACGGTTAGGAACCAGTCCCGGGTATACAAAAAACCTGATTTGCCATCTCTAATTTGGTGTGGAGGGAAAATGCCCGCTAATAGTCAAGAAGAGACTTTTACTCCTTCTTTATTCAGGGATAAACCCTATCCATTTGATTAGTTAAGGAAGGAAAGGCCCATATCACTTAAAGGTCCGTGTTCCAAATTAAGGCCTTTAGCAGCGACTTTTCTTTGTCGATGCTGAAACTGTTTCCACTATAACTTAAATTTCTTATAGTGATACATAAATTGACCATGCATATTCAGTTTATCACAACATGCCCGCATAGAATCCCGTTTTCCACCTCCTAACTCTCAAATTACTTAGAATATATTGAGATTTGAAATGTTGATCTAATAGTTTTTCGGGTTTTTTGGGTGAACCCAAAACACCAAAATCATATCCATTGAGTAAGTTCAATTGGGTTATGGTTTCACCCTTCATTGGGCTCAGGTATTATAGTTTTTCGGGTCGGGTGATGTTGGGTTCAGGTTTTGGATACCCCATAAATTTATAAGATAACACAGAATGATGACACATATATTTCAATATGATTTTTAAACGATGACACACAAATATAGTGTCATAAAAAATTATATGATGACACACCTATTTCAATATGATTTTTAATCACAGTTAAACGATGACACACAAATATAGTGTTATGAAAATTATAAGATGTCACACAACGATGACACACATATTTCAATGTGTTTTGTTTTTTTTAAATGACATTTAAACAATGACACACAAATATAAGTGTCATAAAATATTCAGATTTTACCAACGATGACATTTTTTTTATGACACACGTGTTTACGTGTCATAAGATTAGTGTGTGTCATTGTTCTTGTGTCATTAAAGGTCTTTTTTCTAGTAGTGCCATTAAATAGGTTTTCAATCTCATACTTGGTTCTATACCCGAACACCCGTCTCGTATCTTTTGGGTTTTAGATACTTTTATCATCCCTAATAAAGATTTAATTACAAGTTTTCATGCATATGGTTTGGTGAAAATCTTGGTTTAACTCTTAAAAAAATGCTTATAACACTTTATGGTTTTAAATTTTTTGTCATTTCAATCTTTAACATTAATATTTTCTTATAAATTGACTAAATAATAATATTTATTACTAGGTTATAACCCCGTGTATTACATGGGTCGAATAAATGAATTTTATATACTAAATAATAAAACAATATATCTTTAAGAACCTTTTATTGCACGGGTTAAATAAATATAATTTTTATATATTAAATAATAAAAAGTTATATCTATAAGAACCATATTGCGGGTTGAATAAATATAATTTTATATACCAAATAAAAAAGTTATATCTTTAAAACCACTTGTATTACACGAGTTGAATAAATATAATATTGTTTACCAAATAATAAAATAATAGATCTTTAAGAAACCTCATTTATTACACGGGTTGAATAAATGTAATTTTATATACCAAATAATAAAAAAGTTACATCTTTAAAAATATGTGTATTACACGGGTTGAATAAATGTAATTTCCTATACTAAATAATAAAGTGGGATGGTATTCAAAATTTAAAATAGAATAATGGTATTCAAAAATTTAAAGTAGGATAAAATTTAATATTAGTTCATTATTCATTTATTTATTTAATTAATATAAGATAAGGTTGGATGTGAGGTGAGAAAATCATAAAATAAATGCCTACAATGAATGACAGGTGTCACACATTAATGTTTTATTATATAGTATAGTATAAATATATATTTATAATGATTATTATATAGTATAGTATAAATATATATTTATATTGATATAAATAGATTATTATATTGTAGTAAAATTTGTTAACAAAGTCTCAATAAATTTAACCCTTTATTTATAATTGTAAATGTAACGAAGTCTCAATAAATTTAACCATTTATTTAAAACTTGTAAATGTAGAAATGATAAATAATATTAGTTAATTTTATTTTAAGTTTCGTAAAATCTATTTGATACCAAACTAAATAAAACGTTCAAATATATAGTTAATATCAAGAGTAAATTATGATTTTGGCCCCTGTGGTGATATCACTTTTACCCTTTTAGACAAAAAGGAATCTTTTAACATTTGAGCCCCCAACGTCTTTTTTTCTAACCCTTTTGGCCCCTAATACTAACCCTATCCATTTACTTTTAGGGGCCAAAAGGGTTAGAAAAAAAGTCGTTGGGGTCCAAAAGGGTTAGAAAAAAAAGACGTTGAGGGCTCAAATGTTAAAAGATTCCTTTTTGGGCTAAAAGCGTAAAAGTGATATAACCACATGGGCCAAAATCATAATTTACTCTAATATCAAATTAGTTAACTAAGTTTGAATTTGAAGTAAATAGATAAATATAAAAGTAATAATTAAACTAAATAATATTTAATAGGAGGATTATCTATAATTAATTAGAAGAGATTAAACTAAAATTATAATTATCTATAAGACATGGCCTAATATGATGACAAGTGTCCTCAAAATGGTTTCTTTTATTATATAGTACTAGCGGTAAGACCCGTGTGCAAACACGGGTCGTTTCTTAGAAAACCATGCATAGCCCATATTGACAGAGAGTAAAAAAAATAATTAATGCAGACTTATAAAAGTGATATACACTAATGGTCAACATGTCTATTCAACAGCAATTCCATTATGTTGATAGCAAACTACTGTTGTCTATTAACTGTTAAAAACTTCAGTTGCTTTCCAACAGACTTTCCTAAAAAAATGTTATCCATTATCTCCAACAGAGCTTACCAGATGGATAGCTTAAAGTGAAACCACTGTTCTCAAAACCATCTGAGATACTATATTTTATTAACTTTAGATCGAAGACAATTCTTGCAATAAGAATGAGAAATATACGGTACTTGTAATTTAAATTCAAATAAAGTTAAAACCAATTTTTGCAAATAAAGTTGATCAATTCCATTGATGATTGCTTAAAGTGAAACTACTGTTTTTAAAAACTCTTCTTGACCAAAGTCAAACCACTGTTGGCAAAACTATGATTCTTAGTGGTTCAAAATTTGTTTCACTTTTGGTCAACATCTGTTTATCTGTTAGTCAACATCTGTTTGATTTTTGGTTAACAACTGTTTGACTTTTGGTAAACATCTGTTAGACTTTTGGTCAACATCTCATTTAGAATTCAACATATAGTAAAAAAATAATTAGTGCAGACTTATAAAATTGATATACACTAATGGTCAATAGATTTATTCAACAACAATTCCATTATGTTGATAGCAAACTATTGTTATCTACTAACTTTTAAAAACTTCTGTTGCTTTACAACAGACTTTAATAAGAACTGTCATCCATTATCTCCAACAGAGCTTACCAGACGGATAGATAGGACATATACATATGAGTATTTCCATTATCTCCAACAGAGCTTGCCAGATGGATAGATAAACAGATATTGATAGAACATATACATATGTGTAGATATTGTACCAAAACGTGTTATCTATTATAGCTAAAAGACATCTATTATAGGTAAAAGACAACTATAGACATGCATCATCAGGTCATATATAACATATATATGAGTATTTCCATTGTACTATCCACAAAAAAAAAGTAGCACCCACCCATTGACAATGAAACTTGTTTATAGACATAACTACATATAGAACATGTCTAAGAAGCAAAATTAGTACCAGCAACGAACCAAATGTACAACCACAAACAATCATGACATGAAACTAAGAGAACTTTATCTTTGTCACGATATGCACAACTTTTTTTTAACTTCAGCAATTGAGTAGACTTGTGAAACTCTAATGAAAGTTCATCATCAAAAGCAATATTGCAAGATCTCAGATAAGAAGACCATCCAACAACAACATAGTTGAATCCAGTATTGGTTTTTTGAGATGTTGTAAACAGTTCCTGGACTTCACATTTAAGATTCTGGATCTTGATAGGCTTAGGATTATCAGTATGCATATCCAACGCAGAAGATACATCTGATGGGGGTTGCTAAAAAACAGAAAATTGAACCGTAAATTTTATAAACATTGATATATAACTGAAGTTATTGAAATAACGAAACAAAGCAATGACTGTAAAAGCTTACAAGTCTGTCTTCAGCATGTGTGGTGAAGTGTAAGACTGATTCTGAAGTGGATGATACTAAACGAACCTTTCGAACTTTACATGGTCTATCAACACTTGAAGAAGCAGAAATATCACGAACAGGAAAATCTTTAGACTGTAGTTGACGATCGTTAACATCATCAGCTATTTTTACAGAATGATCTTCAGGCTACAACAAAATTTAAAAAAAATCTTCTTATACTTATAATACAATAAAATATATGCGTAGAAAATTATAAATTTACAGTATTTTTAACATCTGACTCATCAACCAGACACGCAATCTTTGAATCAAATAGCCCATCATCAACAAACTATATTTATAAAAAGATTCATATATAAGAAACCATATTTTAAATCATAATAATATAAAAATATTACATATGTATATATACATTAAAAATATCCTCAAAACTCGTAAGCTGCTTAGGATTACCAACCAAAGCTCCAGCATCCTCATCATCCAAAGCAACTTCCCCAGAATCCAAAAGCTGTTTGTGTTTAACCTACAAAATGAGATTTCAAAAATTATTAGCATAATATAATAAAAGTCACTTATCACCGTCATGTTATCAAACAATGTATTATATCATCAAAATTTTACACCGCAGCCAATAAATCAAATCCATCATCTCCATAAACTGAATCATCCAAAACAACTACATCAGCCTTCTTGAAAGAAACCTCAGTTCCAGTCTCGGAATGAAAAACGGAAAGCACAAATGTTTTAGATGCAATCATGGTGAAAACCAACCAACATTCAACTGGTATGGGAACTTCTTCAATCAACTTTAACCATCCATCAGTAAATCCGCATCCATCAGTCCATCCTTTCATCATCACATTCCAAAACCTTTCGCCAACATAGATAGTTTCCATCCCATACTCGTAATTTTTACCATAGAATTGTTTCCAAAATTTGTCAGCAATTAGCTATAGAATAAGCAAAGGAATATTTAGCGCAGACTTGCAAATTTGATATGAACTATTGAGCAACAAAAGTTACAACGAATTAGTCAACAAAAGTTAGAATGAGAATTACTCAACAGGGTTAGTCAACAGTAGTTACAGTATTTACACACAACCTAACCATTGTTTGGCTATCAACTATTACATACCTCTGTTGCTATCCAACAGACGTTTCGTAACAACTGTCATCCATTATGTCTAGCAGATGTTGCAACGTGGACAGATCTTAAATATCAGATGTTAGTCAACCGAGGTTAAAAGACTTAGTCAACAGAAGTTAAAAAGGTTAGTCAACAGATGTTAAGATTATAAGGAAATAGACGTTAAAACGGCAAATAGATGTTAGCAAGCTGTTGAGATAGCATAAAATATTTAGAGTAAGTAACGAAATAATATATCGTTACTTACAGTCATTCCAACTTCAGGGCTAATATTTGCTGAAATGTAAGAGTTCTCGTACACTTTTTCTTTAAAACATGAGACAACGAACGACAAATGTCCATTAGCTTTCACCAATACAACATCTTTCGTTTTCAAACAACAATCTCTAACAAACTTTGTCCATCCATTTGTAAATATACAATGATCATCTCTCTTCTTTACTCGTACTAACCATGATTTGTCACCATCAAGTAACTCTACGAGTCGCCCATACAGGACCTCCTTGCCCCACAACAGAGTCTGAAAATCAAGTGGTATATTCTGCAACAGTATTTAACAAACATCTTACATAAAAAATTAACGTAGATTCCTAATAGTAGCAAGAAAGTTAAAAAACATACCAAAAATATAATATCATCTTCATTAAGGAATTGTAAAAAGGATGGTGTTTGATTGGACAGATTCATATCTGCAAATAAACAATTTAAACTTACAAGTTATTATAAAAATCAAGTGATATATTCACACACTTAAGGTATTATTAAAACAAAGCACAAAACGAAAATCATCATCTCTCACAACAATTAAGCAAATGAGCGTTAACCAAAAATTATATAGTTGATTTATCAATCGTAATGTAGAAGACAACATCACGAAGATACATGCACAAATTGTGACAGAGAATGCTATCAGTAACTTCATTTAAGTTAATGCAGTACTTAATCAATAAAAATACACCTGATTATAGAAATATTATTTGCTTCAAGAGAGAATATAAAACACCGTCAGTGACAAACACATACTCATAAGATCAAATAATGATTAATCTAACATATATAATACAAAGAATAAATTCAAAAAAACAATACTTGATTTTATAGCGTGTAATCTATAATATGGAATAGAACCTTACCGATTTCGATAAGAAAGTTATTTGAGAAAACTTCCGAATATCTTTTCTGGAGCTTATATTCAATAATGAAGTTGAAAAGTATATTAAATGGAATTAATACAGATGTTACATTTACACTGGTTGGTTGAAATTAAATTTTGTAAAATTTATACTTTACACCCTTTTACATTGAAACATCGCAATTTTTAGACAGCAATAACCACTGTTTGAATATAAATTTATATTGGTAAATACGAAAAACTTATCTATTAATTTAATATATTTATATTTATATAATTAAAAATAGTTTTTAAATCCCGATATTAAAGATTATTATAAGTTAATAAATAAACAATTAGAAGTTAATAGATAAATATCTTATTTTCAACAATCCCAATACAATCTCACCTCTTCTTCTCCGGCGAAAAAAACTGTACAATTTCTTCTTCCTCAAACTTGACGATCAGAAGTTTGAAGTTTTAGATCAGGTACTTTTTTTTGTTGTCTTGTGTATTTTATAGGTATGCTTTAACATGTTCCTTCCAGTTTCCTCATTTCAAATTATATAAACATCAAAATCATAATCTACTGATGTTAAAATAGATAAACTTATATGAACTTATTTTCTTTATTTTATAATAAGATTTATATCAACCTATTTAGTTACATTTTGATTCATTCCATTTAAGTACACAGTGTTAGATTCGTATTGTTGGTTGTAGGGACCATATTGAAATACACAACATATAAGTTTGGTCATAGACAATGTTGGATATTTTTTTATACCTTAAATAGAATGCTTTTCAGATACAATTGATTTTATATTATAGTATTTAACTGTTATTGTATTTTTTACTTTCAGATGGAGTTTATGATAATTATCAACGTCTCTCAATTGGCAGACCTAAATGAGGGATTGGTAAGCTATATTCTTAGAACAAATTAGCTCAAATCACAATTGTATGCTAAAAACTGTATTTATATAATTAAAGATATATTAAATATTGTGTATTTTATATACATAGATACTTCCAAAGATAATGACTAACCAATTACCAAGAAAGTGTGAAGTGATAAAGTTGGTTGATTATACGGGTTTTAAGTATAACATTGCAGTACAGAGCATCAGTCATAAAAGTAATAGGATAAACGGGCCAGAATGGACCCGGTTCGTTGAAACTTATAGAAATAACAACATAGACAAGCTGTGTTTAAAAAAATTGAAGCAAACAAAATTTGAGATAAATGTTTTGGACAACGAGGGATTGGAGATTAGAAAAGATGGATCGAACAGAGATTATGTTCATGGATGCTTGATACAGGCTGAAGAAGAAACATACTGCAAGCAGGTTAAAAATTCCTACTTATTTTTATATATTGCCAGTGTATCTTTTGAACTGTTACCAAAACTTATAATTTATATTTTGTATCCTATATAAAATCTAATATGACATTTCTAAAATTTATGAAAATTATAGATTACCACACGATTTCCTTGAAGCTGTTGTCGCAAAGGAGATTAAAAATTGATAACTTGGTTGCCAAAGTACATGGACCAAAGCAGAGTAGTAAAGTTGATGTCCATTATGTTTTCTCTCCTGAAAACAAAAAGGGATTAGCTGCTGGTTTTATGGGACCAGGATGGACAACTTTTTGCTTCGAAAATAATATTGACGAAAGCTGCCAACTGCTGTTTCAATGGATGGGAAGTACACCTGAAGACGACTTTAACTTTACTGTGAAGGTTTTTAACAAAGATGGGATTGCACTTCACGGAGAGACAAAACATCACTGCAGCCGTACCAATCACCAACACCGCAAAAGGCGTCCACATTATAAAAAACAGTTTGAATACCATGTTTTACAAACACACAGCTTGGTATTTACATATCCACTTTTAATATAGTTGATTTTACTTATAATCTTGGATCTATCTGTTATTACTTAAAGTATATGCTATTTTGAATGAATAACTAAAGAAAAATTTTCCTTTACAGGCAATACCGAGGAACTTTGTTTGAGAACACCAGCTAAATGATTACCGTAAAGTTGTGCTGTCATTTGGTCATGTGAAGTTTTTGGTACAGCTGGTTGTTAGGAGAGATCCTAGAACACCTGACGACAACAACCATCTAGTGATGCATACAGACTGGCAGCGTATCATGGATGAAACAGTAATATCTGTGGGGAAAAAGCTGAGGTTTGAGATAGTCGAAGAAAAAAAGTGTAAGAGGAGATAAAATACACTTTGAAGTTTGTTGACATGATGTTTGAACACCTTTTCAGCCTTGTATAATTTATGTTTTAGTTGACATGTTTGATGGACAAATTTCTTGTTTGGAAACTAACTTAGAATGAAGTTATGTAGTCTTAGTATATACTTTCCAAACTGTGGTTTTACCTTTTTATATTTTTTAAGTAAAAATTACTATATTTTGCATCTAAACATTACTATTTTCAATTACATTTCTTGGTCACTCAACAAAAAGAAATATAACACTCAAAATTAATAAAATAGTATACAAATTGGAATTACAAATAACAGTGTTTTAAAAACTGCTCCTACCAAAGGGACAAACTCAACATCTGTTTCGCTAAACTTTGCAAACCAAAACATCTGTTGAAGACAACCACTGTTAAAAGAAAAGTCTGTTACTTAAACGAAACAACCTCAGCACATGAGGCAAACAAACTCTGCTGATGAACCGAAAGGTCTGTTAACACAAAGACTGCTAAAGAGAAGCTCTGCTGATGAAGCAAAATGTATAATGAACCTAAGTTCTGTTGTGCACCAACAGATATTAGACAATTCAACAAAAGATCTATAATATAAGATCTTTAACAGATGATGATCAACATCTCATAAGGTCTGTTGAAGCACGCTATAACAGTGCTTAGCCTTTAACAAATCTTTAACAGTGCTTAAGTGTTAACAGATGTTAGCACGTTATAGCACGCTATAACCTCTGCTGATGAAGCAAAATGTATGATGAACCTAAGTTCTGCTATGCACCAACAGATATTACACAATTGGACAAAAGATTTATAATATAAGATGTTTAACTGATGATGATCAACAGCTCATATAGTCTGTTGAATCACCCTATAACAGTGCTTAACCTTTAACAGATCTTTAACACTGCTTAGGGGTTAACAGATGTTAGCACACTATAACAGTGCTTAGCCTCTAATAGATGTTAATGTATCTCAGGCACCAACAGTTTTCCGACTAAACAATTGATTAAATTTTCATTCATCAATCTTACAATAATATACAACCCTACTACTTATCCAGTCCATCAATATCACCAAACATGTATAATAAAGGTTAACCTTACTTGATATTCAACCAATAGACATTACATAACATATTCATCATTGTAGCCATTACAAACAAAACTTTTAACCACAGTTTGTTAAAACAACAGTTAACAGACATAAATAAAAACCACAAGGATTCTTCAAAAATAAGTGGTTTCTACTTATCTCTCATAACAATTGTTTTTTCATAAGCATCTAATAGTTAACCTTAGTCAGCTTCTTCCGGGTTCTTCTCACATTAGTGGATAGCTCACCAACGTTGGCAACATCAGCATCTTGAGCCACCCGCTTTCCATTCGGACTTGATCCAGAATCCTTTTCAACTTCAACGACTGAAGAGTCGGCCGTAACAGAGACAACATCCTTCCAACAGATCACAAAACAACTATTGATCTCATTTAATAAAATAATGAACTCTTTTTAAACATACTAAACATACTTTAAAAATAAATACTCACCCTTGAAGTTCGTTCAGCAGACACCTGAGAAGAGTCTGAAAGGTTAACGTCTTTAACGTCAGCTACCTCTTGAGTAACCTAAAGGATCATAATATATGATATCATATAAAAAAGTACACAATCCAGTGTTTAAAACTCAAAAGAAAAATAAATAGATTGAAAAAGTAATTTTATATGCTACCTCATCAGTATTTTCATCACCATTACCATCTCCACCAACCAACTCAGAAATTATTACTGGATCCTCAGTTGTTTTTTGCACAGTATAAACACGATAGTCATTTTTAAGATTGAACTCTGAAACATCAATCTTAAAAGCAGCTTTTTTATCAACCAATCGAAATATCTCATGAGGGAATCCAGTATCATTGGCCTTAACCTGCCTCTCTCTTATGTTACTCGCCGCTAATCCAAGAAGCTTCTGAACATCTCTATCAAACATAACAAAAGAAACACTACCACTCTCATCCTGCACCCGCACTTGCACCTTGAACCTGAAATATACACAACTAACTAAGTAAACTGCAAAACTATATTCAAATATGAGTCTTAGAATGTTATCTATATAAATATAACTCTAATTAATCATCATTGCTTACTTTGTGGTGATCGATGTACATTCAGTATGACATTTGATACAAACCAAAGAAGTCGCAGGCAATCGAAGAATATCATCTGAAACATTCTCAACATTCTGCAAGTATTCACTTTTACCCATCACCTTCTTGAAACACTTACGACAGGCAGCATAAAACCAACCATACTCTTCTTGCACAATCTTAATTGTCGCAACCACAACATAAGACATTTCCTGTAAAAACACAACACACTTCATGTAAAAACACGCAGGTGACAAACCAAAAAAATAACCAAACTATATACAAAGAAGTGAAACCTCTTCTATCTCGCTAATCTCATCAACATGTTTCTTCACACCTTCAGTTACAAGTTCTTTATGTAATGGAAAAATACTCTGAGACGATAGTATCGTCTGAGAAGTAGAACTACTCCCTTGTCCAAACTTCAATATATGCCTTTTGAATACCACAAATGATTAGAATTAGTATACAAATGACATGAAACCAAGTATTTGACTTTACCATCTATATATAATAGAAATTATATTAACAATTACCTCCTCCTTAGCTCATCAACTTCATGAATTTCTTGATTCAGAAAAATTCGTGTTGCAAACTTGTCACTTTGAACGGTATATTCACCTACACGGAAAAGTATATAAATATTTAATGTATACCTGTCTTTATATTGCCAGAAATAAACAATATAGTTATGATTTGCAGAAAGTAACAAAAATACCTTTCCATTCCTTACACTTTCCATACTGTACAACAGCCATCACATGCTCATGAGGTGGGACTTTAGAAATGATGTCCTTAATCTGCAGAGCATAATCATTCCACACAGTACACCGCAAAACCTTACCACTACATGAAAAGAATATTCATATCAAAACAACATTGAATGAATAAAAACAGAAAACAAATCAGGAAAACTATAACATTTATTAAAGTAGCAAATGGTTTCAATTTCAGTACTATATTCACTAAGAATAAACTGTAGACCTCATTTATTACCATGATTCAGCATTATATACAAACAATATAAACCTCATTTATTACCATTACATGATCCCACATTAAATACAAACATTCTTCATCTTATTTATTAACATTAAATACAGTGCTTATGATCACTACATGACTGAACATATAAACAACAACTTACTCCAAATCTTCAATATCGAAATTCAACTTCTTAGTCTCCTTTGGAGGTCGATCAAAGATTTCAATATCTCCACAAGAAATCACAGATCCAGCAACATCTACATGATCACATTATACAAGAATATAAGTAAAACTCTCTAATATTATACAAGCAAGACATGATTACAAAAATATACATTACCAACACTCAAAGCGTTTAACGCCTCTCCTTGAAGAATATTTTCATAAGCTCTGAAATTGAATCCATACTCAACACCTTGCCAATCTCTCACACGAGTAACAGTTGTGCATCTATAAAAGTTGATTTTATAAGGCTGCACTACTACTTTATATAAATCTTTATTCTCACCAACACCAAACTTTGAAAGAATCACAACAACATCTTCTTGCAGCTGCCCATCAAAAACAGGTATCAGATGACTCTTAATACCTCCTTGAATCTTAGCACCCTGAAGAACATTTAAAGAAATTATGTTTTTAGCATAAAACACTACATTTTCTTAAATAAAACGGAAAAGCAGAGATATAAATTACCTTCTCATCAATGAAGATGATCTCCATTTTGTAACCCTGATTCCATTTTCGTATAATTCTCGCCTTATGTGCCACATATCCTTAGCAGGATTCAAATCGTTAACAAAACTAAGATTATTACTGTCAACTGATATTGACATGCTTCTAATTCGGAATTCGGGTTGTGATTAAATTTCAAATTTCAAAATCAGAGAAGATGAAAGCGTGATGAAATATGAAGAGGGAAATGAGAAGAAAAGCCTTATATAAGAAGGATGATTGACAGGAGTTTGAATCTGAGTGACATGCATTAATTGCTCATTACTTATTCCCATGCATATTTAAATTTGAATTTCTCGGTAATTAGCGTTAAACATCTGCTGATCTAAAAGTATTACGGAAGATAACAACATCTGCTGCTGCTAAGTATACATTTGTCAAAGGAACCAACTGCTACTTTCTCGTAGATGGGTAGTGGTTGCTTACTTTGTGGTTAGAATGTGGGCCAGACCTTTAAAATTTGAAAATACACAAGGCAGTGGTTTGATGTGGGCCAACTTTGAATTTTAAAGTCTTTTAATATTAGGCTTTATGATGTAATAATGAGATAAGAAAAGCCTTGTTGGACATGCTCTCAAGCTGACACATCAGCTTTTTTTATGTCACTTAGATTTCTCCTTTTATAGAAAGTATAGATAGATATAGATTACAAAAGCTTAAACCATCTCTTTATGAAATGTCCTGCCCGCGATTAACAACAATACTTGAATCCATCTTATGAACTTTTATACAACCTTAAAAGAAAAAAGGATTATCTTCGATTGTATGAAAAATAAATGGAAATATTAAAATTTTAATTTCAAAGTTATAAAACAATGTGTTCCCGAGACTTTTAAAATAAAGAAGTGAAAGGTAGCTAAAAGTAAACGGAAGAAAGTTTTTTTCCGAGTTTTTAAACGAAAGTAAGTCGAAAGAAAAGAAAGGAAAATTATTATATTTTTTTTATTAATCTTCCAATTATTATAATTTTTTTTATTAATCTTCCATCCTAACTTTCCTCCAAAAATCGACGAAGTCGGAGAGAAAGTAATTAAATACAAATATAATCCTCACGCGTAACACACAAAATTTTTAACTTAAGGATTATCTTCGATTATATAAAAATTAAATGAAAATATTAAAATTTTAGTTTCAAAGTTTCAACCCGAGTTTTTTTGAAATAAAAAAACGTGTTTGTGAGTTTTTAATGGAAGTAAGTAGAAAGAAAAGAAAGGAAGATTATTATGATTTTTATTAATCTTCCCTCCCAAGTTTCCTCCAAAAATGGATAAAGTCGGTGAGAAAGTAATCAGAGTAAACTGCCATTTTGGTCCCTGTGGTTTGGTCAATTTTGCCACTTTAGTCCAAAACTCAAACTTTTTGCATCTGGGTCCCTGTGGTTTCAGTTTTATTGCCATTTTGGTCCAAAAATGAAATCAGGTCATACTTGTCTTATAAAATCCTGTTATTTTGTCATTTTCCACAGGGGCAAAATGATCATTTTTTTTTATAAATAAATACCATATTTTATAAGACAAATATGACCTGATTTGCCCTTGAGGAAAATGTCACACCCCCAAATTACCATCTAGGGCGTGTCCCTAATGGAGGTGTAACGATCCAACAAAGAGCCACCAATCATATCAAACACAAGTCATAATGTATTAAAATACCCAATTGAAAGAAATGTGTCGTTTGAAAAGTTAAACCAAAACCAAAGTACTGAGCGGAAGCATAAATGCATAAGTGTATAAATGTATCAAAACCAAATCAAAATAACTGTTTATTATGACCACAACCACTCCAGCAGCATCAGACAGCAAGCTCCCAAGTTCCTTCAATAATTACCTACAAGCATGTAAACAAGTGTGTCAGACTACGCTGGTGAGTTCAATGTTTGTGTTTGTTTACCAAGTTGCGTTACCAGTCATGTGAGTAAAACAGTTTACAAGACGATATGTTGTTTGTTGTTATGATGTTTGATGTTTCGATGTTGTTATTACTCGATTACCGAATGGCCAGATGATATGTGATTGCCAACCCCAATGCCTCTATCAAAGCATTGGTCATGTTTTAAGGTAATTAGTTCACGCCCGTTCTCCTCGAACGTCGTGAGGGTGCCAAACCTAATAGCGCTATCAACTAATAACCCCCGTTGCCCTACAAGCAACGACCCGGTAGATGTAGTGGTC
The DNA here is from genome assembly GCF_002127325.2 of Helianthus annuus. NCBI lineage: Eukaryota > Viridiplantae > Streptophyta > Magnoliopsida > Asterales > Asteraceae > Helianthus > Helianthus annuus. The sequence goes on from NC_035440.2 coordinate 130,238,636, forward strand.
TTACAATGATAGAAAAACTGAGTACAATAACCAACATCCCGTTACCCATGCATTCCTCCTCGGAACGTTACCCGTTATCCCTTCACTGGGATCCATGCTTGAGAAAAGAGCAATGAACTCACCTTGATTTGCTCGGTATGTTATAGTTTAGTATCCGTTCCAATTGATTAACCAGATCCTAGTGTGGTTATCACTAATAGTTAGTTCGTATACACGTGGCTCATGTATGATTTGCATGTATCACATAGATTTCAATTAAGTGAACACATATCATATCACATCAGATTACAAGTGTTCGTATTCTATCATCAATCATAATACCAGCTCAGGTTACTAGTTCACATACTACACGTACGATTAATTCACGTATTTATCGTTCACATAAAGCACATTGATTGAACAGGTAACACACATAATTCAAGTCATGATAGTTAATCCATTCACATAATGCCATTGAATAATCACTCAACATATAGTAGCTCATACATACCATTTACATACATAACCGACTGCATATCTTTCGAGTCCACTTATTAATAAAGTGCAGCCCCGGGTCTTAAACTGACCCGTTCCAATTATAGCCAAAGTGCGGCCCAGTTACCCAATGAGTCCCAATGTCAATTTAAATAAAAAGGAACAATGATATCTAGTAATTCAACTGAACAGTTTAGTTTAATTCCTGTACTTGTTGCCCAAAACGACCAAGCCCCATTTACTAAACCAAGGCTTTATCCACCCTTTAATCCTAACAGCCCATTTATTACCTAACCCAATTAACCTGTGGTCCGGCCCAATTTAATTGTACAACAGTTAACATGAGGCATCACCCTACTGTCATGTTTACTACACATACCACCCGGATCCCAACCAAGGTACTTAACCCGATCCCCCTAGTGTGCGGCCCACTTGGTGTCACCCCACAACCCAGCGGCCCAAAAGTGCAACCATTACAAGATTACTCCTAGTGTCTACATACTGAACCGGCCCAGGTCGCAACTCAATCCATTTACAATAAGGAAAAGAATTGAATTCCTTGTTGTTAAGCCCAAGGTTCAACGAAGACCCCAACTATTATTTGTATTACTTGAATTATCATTAACCCCCACCGTCCATGTGTTGCCATACCACTGGACCGTTCAAATTGTATTATATAAACACATGGCTACTTCTTTGAACCAAAAATAGGTGGCCGACAACAACTGTTTAAACATTATATTCACATATAAGTCAACATGGATTGATAACTAATTGTCAGCAAACAATATGCACATGGTATAGCCACCATTCTCCACACCCAAAGCTACACCCATTTAACCTCAATTTCATTGGACCCTTAATAACCATTTAACCTCACCCTCATTGGACCCTTAACACAACCTATCATGATCAATCTTATCCACTATATTGTTGGCCATTAACTAATTAAGTTGGTGACATGAGTTTATTGACATTAATGTTTCAAACAAAGACCACGTGAAACTGTGATGGTGCATGTGAAGATGAGATCGAGACATGTAAAGGTTCACTATGATTGTGTTGATGTCTCGGTTCAATCACCACAGTTTCATGTTCCTTTTTAATAAACGTGCGGCCGAATAACAATGATTTATCAATTACGTCCACCTAACAACCTCCTATATGATTCGCCGGAATGGGTGGTGACAAGATTAAACAACAACTCAATAGCAGGATACAACCTAGCCATCACGGATCACACGTATACACAAACACACATATAAACAAGATTTATATGAACAAGATCTAATACGAATATACTTTACTAACCACAAGTTTGATCCAATAGGCTGAAGTCTCGAAGGTGGGGGGGCTGCTACAGTTCACGATCAGGGAATTAGAGGTGAGGGGTAGGGGTTTGCTTTAGTTTTAAGTTGATCAAAGATAGAGTTTGAGTCTAATACGTATACTAAAAGGTATTATGTTTTGGGGCGGTTAATGAACCGAGATGGGCTCAGCCCTTTTTAATTGGGCCATCATTCAAGTAATTGTTATATGCAGTTATTTAAAAATCTAAACAAATAATTAAGCTATAATCCTAAAATCTAAACAAGTGAGCCGGTTATGCTTAACAGTTGGGCTACAAAGATTGGGCCATGCTAAACTGCACATGCTAGGTTGGGCTCGGGTGAAACGAGATTAATCCATTATACGGCGCAGCCCAAGGCGTCACTATATTAATTAGTCGGATCATACGGCGTTTAGTTTAACAGGGTTATCACTGAGCGGAACATTTTAACACCAGAGAGGAAAATAACAAGAAATAAAGATAGTAAAATAGAACGTTTTGACATTGGAAGTCCGGGTTGTCACATCATCCCCAACTTGAAAGAAATTTCGTCCCGAAATTTGACAAGTAAGCACAGAGGAATGAAGTGATAAAAACTCTAATTAAACTATATATAATACTACGCAAATAATAATCACAAATAAAAATCAAGCATTACACGCAATCACTAAGCATCCAGGTACTGCACAGGCACTACGTAAACCAAATTGTAAAAACAGGATTGCTAGGTCAGTTGGGTGCCACATCATCCCCAACTTGAAAGGGAATTTCGTCCCGAAATTCGCCAAGGATATCGAAAGTTGGTCCCACCGTTGAACAATCGGGGATAACAGAGCTTCACCTGATCTTTGCGTTCTCCCACCGCGAATTTCCACTATTTCTTAAGCTTAACAGCTTCCCAAGGGGTTCAAGTACAAATCCTGGATCTGTGACTAGGTTCTCATTTCCATATATGTGTTTCTGGTTGCTAAAATCCTACCTTGACTTTCCCATATGTCAAACTTCGTTCCCATGCGTGGCTATCTGGGCCTTCAGGCCCGGTCACCCACATTTGGTCTTCAGGTTTCAATGCATCCTATCAAAACTCAGGTAAATAGGATATCGAGGCCCATGTGCTTCGCCTACCCCACTTCCCTAAGCTGAGAAAGCTGAGAAGACGTCCTCCTAATTTGGTTCCCAAGAGTTCTCCTCTCCCCGCAATGCTAACGAGGCTAAGGCTACGCAATCTTCGAAAATCCCGTGATGAATCTGTGATAGTATCCAGCGAATCCAAGGGATTGCTGTATCCCAGAAGGAAATCAGGATTGGCATAAGGTCAATTCTGGAATTCTACCTAACGATGTGGAAGTAAACCAGGTAACTCTTCAGAAGACACGTCAGAAAATTCACGAATACTGGAAGATACTCTATCTTTCTTCCTTAAAGTGGCGAATCGGTGACAAGAGCTAGTATAGTGGAGTAGCCCTTCCGTAGACACTTCTGGGCTTTCACGACTGTGACAATGCCAACAACGGCACCACTACGATGATCTTAAACTGATAAGGATTCCCCACTGGGGAGAGGGAACGCACGGTTTTCTTTTTGCAGAGAATTTTCTGCTTGATACATAGATAACCAAGTCCATGTCAACGACCATGTCAAAACTTACAAGAGTATTGGGATGTAGGTCAATGTCGAACACTTGACCCACGAGATCAAGTTTACAACCAAAAAGAACATGTGAAGCTTCTATCGATTTACTATCAGTTAGTTCTACTACATGCTTATTTTACAAGAAAGGTGGAAGTCAGTCCTAACTAACGACTGAACCCTAAGGCACACAACTCCAATCGAAACAAGAGTCAAATAAAACAGAAGCAGAAGAAAGATCATTCAAAGAAGACGTACCGGTCTCAACATTGCCATCATTGCGAGTCTCCCCCAGCGCCAATAGTAAATACTCTTCCACGTGCTCCGTTCCCTCCATTGTTCCCATTGTTGCCGCTCCCAGTATTGTTGTTGTTGCCAGCATTCTGATTAAGCTGAGGGCAATCCCTCTTAAAATGACCCTCATCACCACACTGAAAGCACCCCTTTTGATTTCCCTGGTTCTGTTGAGACTGTTGCCCTTGCTGTCTCTGATTCGACTGAGTCTGCTGCTGCTGCTTTGGCTGAGGAGCCCTACAATCCTTGGCCTCATGGCCTACCTTGTCGCACCTGCGACAAACTCGATCACACTGCCCATAATGATGAAACCCACATTTGCTACACTGAGGCTTCTTTCCCACATAAGGTCTCTGATTTTGATTCACTGAGGATGATTGGCTAAAGCTGCGAGTACTGCCAGTATCTGTCTTCTTTTGGGGCTGAACCGAGTTGGACGCCTTGTCCATATCACCCCACTTGCGTTTGCCATCAGTAACAGGAGTAGTGGCTGTAGTGGCGGCAGTAGTAGCTTTAGAAACACGCGGTGGCAGTGAGTTGCTTTCCACCTCCTGATCAATAATCTTGTGAGTCAACCGGACAATCTGGGTTAAGTTATTGAGGTTTGCAGCAGTCACCAGACCCTTCACTCGTGGAGGCAATCCCTTGATGAATAACTCGATCCTTCGAGACATAGGTCGAGACAAATTCGGACACAAGTCAGCCAACTCATACGATCGCTTCACATATGCCTCAACCTCAGATCCCACTAGTTTCAGATCGTAATACTCGTTCTCTAGCTTCTGTATCTCATCACGAGGACAGTATTCCTCCCTCATTAATTCCTTGAAGTCGTCCCAAGTAGTAGCGTTTGTTGCATCAATACCCAGCAGCTGAACCTGGGCATTCCACCAGGTTAAGGCACCATCCTCAAGCGTGCCTGTCGCATACTTCACGCGGTCCCCCACGGGACAGTTGCACATAGCGAACACTGACTCAGCTTTCTCGAACCACCTCAATAGTCCCACAGCCCCTTCCGTCCCGCTGAAGGTCTGTGGCTTACAATCCATAAACATCTTGAACGTACAGGCAGGCTGGTTGTTCGGGTGCGCAGCTTGGTAGGCTGCCAGAGCCTCAGCCACACGTGTGTTTATCAGATTTGTTAACTCAGCCTGAGTCATGTTGATGCTACCACGTCCGTGTCCTCGTCCACTCATGTTTCTATATATGGAAATGAACTAATTTAGGAGTCGAAAACGAGGGAAGTGTTCAGGCTTATCACGTTAAGAACGTTTAACTACCATATTCATACACAAACAGGGAAGAACCCCTCTTGCACTCGTTAAGCCTCATTGGGATTTGCATGCACCACGCGTTATTATTATGTGTGCACCCATGATAATAAGGCGGTTTGCATGCTCCTCTCGATGCTTCTTAACTTATGTTTGAAGTTTCTCCCACCCCAATCAACACAAAATATGCACTACCAACAAGATGAGGATTTACTAGATGCGGGTGTTATGTTACACTATCAATGTGTCATGATGCCTACCATGTCGTATCGTGCATGCTATAAATATAGTTACGTTTACTAGGCATATAAAGCATAAGCTAAGGAGGAACGAACCTTGCAGTCTGAAGCTGAGTGTCATGGTCATTGTTTGGATCAATTCGGTTATAGTCTGGTTTTATGAAAACGTTTTAAAACCGAGTTCTCTATAACCAGTGGCTCTGATACCAAACTGTCACACCCCCAAATTACCATCTAGGGCGTGTCCCTAATGGAGGTGTAACGATCCAACAAAGAGCCACCAATCATATCAAACACAAGTCATAATGTATTAAAATACCCAATTGAAAGAAATGTGCCGTTTGAAAAGTTAAACCAAAACCAAAGTACTGAGCGGAAGCATAAATGTATAAGTGTATAAATGTATCAAAACCAAATCAAAATAACTGTTTATTATGACCACAACCACTCCAGCAGCATCAGACAGCAAGCTCCCAAGTTCCTTCAATAATTACCTACAAGCATGTAAACAAGTGTGTCAGACTACGCTGGTGAGTTCAATGTTTGTGTTTGTTTACCAAGTTGCGTTACCAGTCATGTGAGTAAAACAGTTTACAAGACGATATGTTGTTTGTTGTTATGATGTTTGATGTTTTGATGTTGTTATTACTCGATTACCGAATGGCCAGATGATATGTGATTGCCAACCCCAATGCCTCTATCAAAGCATTGGTCATGTTTTAAGGTAATTAGTTCACGCCCGTTCTCCTCGAACATCGTGAGGGTGCCAAACCTAATAGCGCTATCAACTAATAACCCCCGTTGCCCTACAAGCAACGACCCGGTAGATGTAGTGGTCTTACAATGATAGAAAAACTGAGTACAATAACCAACATCCCGTTACCCATGCATTCCTCCTCGGAACGTTACCCGTTATCCCTTCACTGGGATCCATGCTTGAGAAAAGAGCAATGAACTCACCTTGATTTGCTCGGTATGTTATAGTTTAGTATCCGTTCCAATTGATTAACCAGATCCTAGTGTGGTTATCACTAATAGTTAGTTCGTATACACGTGGCTCATGTATGATTTGCATGTATCACATAGATTTCAATTAAGTGAACACATATCATATCACATCAGATTACAAGTGTTCGTATTCTATCATCAATCATAATACCAGCTCAGGTTACTAGTTCACATACTACACGTACGATTAATTCACGTATTTATCGTTCACATAAAGCACATTGATTGAACAGGTAACACACATAATTCAAGTCATGATAGTTAATCCATTCACATAATGCCATTGAATAATCACTCAACATATAGTAGCTCATACATACCATTTACGTACATAACCGACTGCATATCTTTCGAGTCCACTTATTAATAAAGTGCAGCCCCGGGTCTTAAACTGACCCGTTCCAATTATAGCCAAAGTGCGGCCCAGTTACCCAATGAGTCCCAATGTCAATTTAAATAAAAAGGAACAATGATATCTAGTAATTCAACTGAACAGTTTAGTTTAATTCCTGTACTTGTTGCCCAAAACGACCAAGCCCCATTTACTAAACCAAGGCTTTATCCACCCTTTAATCCTAACAGCCCATTTATTACCTAACCCAATTAACCTGTGGTCCGGCCCAATTTAATTGTACAACAGTTAACATGAGGCATCACCCTACTGTCATGTTTACTACACATACCACCCGGATCCCAACCAAGGTACTTAACCCGATCCCCCTAGTGTGCGGCCCACTTGGTGTCACCCCACAACCCAGCGGCCCAAAAGTGCAACCATTACAAGATTACTCCTAGTGTCTACATACTGAACCGGCCCAGGTCGCAACTCAATCCATTTACAATAAGGAAAAGAATTGAATTCCTTGTTGTTAAGCCCAAGGTTCAACGAAGACCCCAACTATTATTTGTATTACTTGAATTATCATTAACCCCCACCGTCCATGTGTTGCCATACCACTGGACCGTTCAAATTGTATTATATAAACACATGGCTACTTCTTTGAACCAAAAATAGGTGGCCGACAACAACTGTTTAAACATTATATTCACATATAAGTCAACATGGATTGATAACTAATTGTCAGCAAACAATATGCACATGGTATAGCCACCATTCTCCACACCCAAAGCTACACCCATTTAACCTCAATTTCATTGGACCCTTAATAACCATTTAACCTCACCCTCATTGGACCCTTAACACAACCTATCATGATCAATCTTATCCACTATATTGTTGGCCATTAACTAATTAAGTTGGTGACATGAGTTTATTGACATTAATGTTTCAAACAAAGACCACGTGAAACTGTGATGGTGCATGTAAAGATGAGATCGAGACATGTAAAGGTTCACTATGATTGTGTTGATGTCTCGGTTCAATCACCACAGTTTCATGTTCCTTTTTAATAAACGTGCGGCCGAATAACAATGATTTATCAATTACGTCCACCTAACAACCTCCTATATGATTCGCCGGAATGGGTGGTGACAAGATTAAACAACAACTCAATAGCAGGATACAACCTAGCCATCACGGATCACACGTATACACAAACACACATATAAACAAGATTTATATGAACAAGATCTAATACGAATATACTTTACTAACCACAAGTTTGATCCAATAGGCTGAAGTCTCGAAGGTGGGGGGGCTGCTACAGTTCACGATCAGGGAATTAGAGGTGAGGGGTAGGGGTTTGCTTTAGTTTTAAGTTGATCAAAGATAGAGTTTGAGTCTAATACGTATACTAAAAGGTATTATGTTTTGGGGCGGTTAATGAACCGAGATGGGCTCAGCCCTTTTTAATTGGGCCATCATTCAAGTAATTGTTATATGCAGTTATTTAAAAATCTAAACAAATAATTAAGCTATAATCCTAAAATCTAAACAAGTGAGCCGGTTATGCTTAACAGTTGGGCTACAAAGATTGGGCCATGCTAAACTGCACATGCTAGGTTGGGCTCGGGTGAAACGAGATTAATCCATTATACGGCGCAGCCCAAGGCGTCACTATATTAATTAGTCGGATCATACGGCGTTTAGTTTAACAGGGTTATCACTGAGCGGAACATTTTAACACCAGAGAGGAAAATAACAAGAAATAAAGATAGTAAAATAGAACGTTTTGACATTGGAAGTCCGGGTTGTCACAGAAAATGACAAAATTGCATGATTTTATAAGACAAGTATGACCTGATTTCATTTTTGGACCAAAATGGCAATAAAACTGAAACCACAGGGACCCAGATGCAAAAGGTTTGAGTTTTGGACTAAAGTGGCAAAAGTAACCAAACCTCAGAGACCAAAACGACAGTTTACTCAAGTAATCAAATACAAATACAATCTTCACGCCCAACACACTTTCCTTTCATACGAACCTTAGACACGAAATTGCATTATGTCTTTCTCTTATCCTCCTTTTATTTTCTCTTTTTAATTTTCTTTCTTTTTTTTTCATTTATTAAATACAGGAAGAGTTAGAATAGAAACATGTGGATCCGAATTTTAATTTAACCGCAACTATGGTGTCAAAATAAAGAGTTAATTGTCATTTTAGTCCCTAAGGTTTGACCTAAATTGCCAATTTACTCCAAATATTTTTTCTCCTTTAGGTCCCTGACTTTTCCGTTTTATGCCATTTTGATCACTTTGTCTAATTTCATCTAAAAACCCTAGTTTTAACTGGGTTATTTTTGGAATTTTCATCGTTAACTTTTTAGCCTGCCATTTTAGTCCAAACCTTATAACCCAATATATAAATCGATTTAACATTTTTAAAATTCTTTTTCACCATAATCATCCATCATCATTCCAGTTCTTCTCCAAAATCATCCATCCACTCACCATAATCACACATTTGCCGATCATCTAGGCTGGTTTTAAGCCACCAATTTAACCAAGAACAATGTGGAATGTTCGGTCTCCAGGTTCATCCTTTAATCCCGATGTCGATTATGGTATGTCTTGATACCCAATTGTGTGATGACCCCCTGCTTTTGTTCTCTGTTTTTTTTGCTAACGTTGTTTAATGGTGTTTGTGTTTTCTTTTGATTTAATTTTAGCTGATGAGCCAGACCTGTTCACATTTGAGATACATCATGGAAAGGAACTAACTTACTTTCCACTTTACCCAAAAAAAAAAAAACTAACTTACTTTCCAGAATTTGGATATGCTAGTAAAGTATCATACATTGACAAGTTTAACCCTGATTACTTTTCTTTGATCATATTCAATGATATGATGTGTGAGCTTGGTTTTGTAGAAGATGACCAAGATGGATTAAAATACAATTTTAGGATTCCATGATAGTGTTTTGAAATTGGGATAAGATCATTGATGGATGATAGTGATGTTATCAGGATGCTAAATATGTGCCCACTAACAAGGTTATTGAGGTGTGTGGTGAGCATATTAGTGGTATTGAAAAAGAAACTTAGCTGCAAACTTAGGTGATTTGACACAAGCTGAAGTTCAGGGTAATGAAACGAAGGCTAGGGGTAATGAAAAAGACCATGAGGCTAATGAAAATGAAACTCAAGTTAGTTATGAAGCTAATTCCGAAGAAGGTGATTTTAGTGCTGATGTAGAACAAAGCAAAGAAGCCGGGGTAACAAATGCAAAGTTTATTGATCCTGACGGTGGTGATGATCCTGATTACAGTGGTAATGAGGATGAGGGTCGTGATTAAAGTGAAGAGGGTAGTGATCAAAGTGAAGAGGATAGTGATGAGGGTGAAGAAGGTGAACATGGTAGTGATAAGGGTGCTGAGGATAATGATGATCCTAATTTCATAGTAGATGAGGAATAATTAGACGATGATGTTGATATAGATCAATATGAGTTTAGGGTTGCTATAGAATTTGATATCAGTGGTGACGAAGGGGAAGATAATCACGATGAGGAAGATGTTGATGACTTTGACTTAGACAATTTTGATAGTCTTAGTGATGAAGATAATACAACAGTTAGAGATAGGGTAGTTAGGGGGTATAAGGAATAAGAATAAAAAGGCTACTGATGATTGCCATTTCTTTGTTGGTCAGTGTTTTAATGATAAAGATGCCATAAACAAAATGGTGAAACAATATGCAGTCCAGTCTAGAAGGCAATTGTTTACATGCAAGAATGATAAGATAAGATTGAGGGTTGTTTATTATGGAATTAATCCAAAATTGGGTAGTTGTAAAAGTGGTGTTAGTAAGGGAAAAAATGTAAAATAAACAAAGGGTGTGTCATATTTGGGTAGTTAAAGTTCCACAAATACAGGAAAGAAAAGTAAACGTGGTGGGCCCTAAACAAGACAACTTTCTAAAAAGCATAATATTCCCCCTTGTCCTTGGACTTTACATGTTTCCAAAGTTAAAACGGAAGGGAGTTGGATGATAAAGACATAGATCAAAGATCATCTCTGCTTACATACCAGAGATGTTAGTCTCTGTACAATAAGTTGGATAGTAAGAGAAATCGAACATGTCATCCAAGTAAATCCTAAAATACAATTGAGGGCACTTGTAGATATACTCTAGAGGAAGCATCAAGTTAAATTCATTGTTAATCAGATGTTTAGGGCAAAGGCTAAGGCAACCAATAAGGTAAGGTGATTATTGTGCCTAGTATGGACACTGACTAATGTGAGGAGCTTGTTAGAGCAAATCCTGGTACTACTGCGAAAATAGAGGTGGAACCTGAGTGTAATCGATGCGGTCCAATAAGGCAATTCAAAAGGGTTTATAAATGTTTGGGGCCATAAAGGCAGGGTTTAACAAGGCTAGGAGGGGACCTACTTTTGGGTTTTTTTAAAGGACCTTAGCCTGGACAAATTCTAACAGCAGTAGGGGTTGATGAAAACGATGGGATTTACCCACTTGCATATGTTGTGGTAGAGGCTGAAACAACATCAAGCTGGAGTTGGTTTCTAAAACATTTAGGAGATGACTTTAATCTGCCTCAAAATGGTAATTTCACCTTTATAAGTGATAGGCAAAAGGTAAGTTAAACCTTTGTTTTGATTTACTTTTTCAAATCAGTTTCACTTGTTGTTGCCATGATGTAACTTGATAACTGTTGTAGGGTATAATAACTGCCATTCACCAACACCAAGTCTTTCCAAATGCAGAGCATCAATTTTGTGTTTGCGACATATTCATGAAAACACGAAACCAAGGTGGAAAGGTGTAGTTTATAAGAACTTGTTCTAGGCAGCTGTTAGTTCAACAACACCTCAGAAGTTTGAGAGGAATATGCAACCAATCTTGAAAGAGGATAAAGACTTGTATAATTGTAATTTATTAGGTTTAGAATTTTATTTGTAATTTGGTCCCTAATGGTGACTAACGCTCATTAGGGAGCCTAAAGGCCTCTAGCCCAAACCTATATATAGCTCAAAGTTAGTGTGGTTAATAGTTTTCCTTGGGTTCTAAGAGAGCTTGAATTATTTGTAAAAAACCATCCAGAGTTGTAGTGTGTTTTGGATTTATTAGTGATTAATAAATCCTAGAAAGTTTAAATATCGATTGTGTTATCTCATTCATCTCGCTTCTCTACCCCACGATCGGTGTTTTAGTGATTTCCGCTCACTAGAACATCATTGATCCAGTATCTCGTGTTAGTTCTTCGATCCAGCGGACTTACAATTATAGTCTAACAAATTCGTTCGAATGGAAATTTGGCATATTTGTTTACCAAATCACTTCCGACCTCAACATTAAGAAATTGGTTCACGGGATTAGGACGCGTCGACTCAGGGAGCTTAACCAATAATCATCAGGGAAGAAAAATACGCGCCGTACTCTTTTTCCTCTAGTTATAATTTTATCCCACTGAGTTTTTCTAGCAAGATTTTTAATGAGCCAACATCATCAAACGCATTAAAAGAATAATATATTATTTGTATCATTGTGTGGATAGTCAATGAGAGGAGTTATGAGTGCCTTATTGGTGACTCTCTACGTACATGCTTCATAATACGATGACCCTCCACATACATCACTCTTGTCATATATGATTACTTACGTGTTAATGTAAGTGCCTATAAATAATGCTATTTGTATCTCGTATTTATTTCAATAAGAAAATTATTCCCTTTTTTTTCATTCTTCTCTCTATATTGCTAATTGGTTGTTTATAACAGCCCCCTTTCTTTTATCTCATATTATTTATTTTCTTTTCTTTTTTCTCTTTATAGGTAAGGGGCTGTTTGTTTACCTCTTAATGAGGCTATTAATGGTTCAGAACTCTTACTGGTTCAGCACTTAATGGTTCAGTCTGTTTGTTTCACGAGCAAATGTCTAAATGATTCTGACATTTGCCTCTGAATGATTAAGATTTATATAGAGTCTGAATGGTTTAGAGCTCTAATCTGAATTGGTCAGACATTTACCTCTTAACGGTTAAGCATTATACAGGCTCTTAATGGTTCAGACCTCTTAATGGTTCAGCACTTAACCATTCAGATGTTGCCAAACAGCCCCTAAGTATTTATTTTCTAGAGCTAATTAGAAGGATAATAGATTGTGTATTCCTTTAAAATTTCTTTAAGGTTAGACATCCAGTATTCACTCAAATTATAACACGTTTGATCATGTTGTAGTTATTAACTTATTATTACTATATATTAATTAATATATATTAATAAAAGAATTGAAATGAATATTGATTTTAAAATTATTAAAATATATAGTTTTTTAATACTTTTATTATTTTAATATTTTAATAGTTATTTTCTTTACTTTTTAAACTTTAATCCTTTTTTATATCAGGGGTTGGGATAAACTTGGTGTCAACCGGTATCGAACCAGTACTGGTATCGAAAATACCGGGATGGTCCTGTTCAGTATTAGTACATGCACTAATACAGAAAACGGCAAAAGTTGGTGCCGAATTGATATTGGAAATCTTTTGGTTCGGGAAATTTAGTGCTGCTACTCGGTACCATTTGCTCATCCCTGATCACGGTTACCGTACGAACAACGGTATCGTACAACTTTTTTTGTTGATTTTCTTCAACTTTTAGTTTTTTCTTTTTTTAGTTTCAGGGGTAGGGATGAGCCCGGTGCCAACCGATACAGAATCGGTACTGATACCAAAAATACCAGTTACGGTCGTAAAAACGGTAGTGAACCGGTACCAGAAACGCCAAAAGTCGGTACCGAATTGATACTTAAGATCTTTCAGTTCGGCAAATTTGGTACCGGTACCCAGAACAATTTGCTCATCTCTGACCACGGGTTTCATACGAACAACATCGTAACCATACAAATTTTTTTGGTTGGTTTTCTTTCGGTTATATTTTAGTGTTTTTTTTCTACATTTTCTTTTTATTCTTGTCAGCAGTTCCGTTCGCAACACGCTCGTAGTGATTTCAAAACGCATGTAAACACAGACTAAATAACAAAAGAATCTTTCGGTTATCTTTTTAGTGTTTTTTTCTACATTTTCTTTTTATTCTTGTCAGCAGTTCCGTTCGCAACACGCTGGTAATGATTTCAAAACACATGTAAACACAGACTAAACAACAAAAGAAATTCGCCGCAACGCGGCGAACTTTTTTAAACCTAGTTATTATTAATTTTTGACATAATGTCAAAAGCATATATAACTATTAAATTTGAGCGTACGTTTGACATTTTGACGCATAGAAATAGGGCTGTTCACGAGTCGAACCGAACCGATCAGACCTTTGATCGTACTCGGTTCATTTACAAACCGATCCGAACCGAACCGAGCGTTTTTTCAACAGAGCCAAAGTCGAGCGAGCGTATTTTGATCCGAGCATTTTTTTCGAATGAGCGTCGAGCGAGTATCGAGCGTCACAGAACAAACAAGGAAAGTGACGATGGGAGTGCTAGTTATTAGAATAAAGTGCAGTTTTCGTCCCTTATGTTTCGGCTAGTAGAACACAAGTAAAAATTTAACAAATAACAAGGAATACAAAAACACTCAACTAGTTCTATTGAGATTAACTAAGCAGGAAGATAAATCATCGACTGATTGAAACATACCCTTGTTCTATCAGAAGTTTGAAATTGAATGAACCAATTGAACCAAAACCCTGGCGAGCTGGCGTCTTGGCGAGTGGCAATGGAGAAATCGAATAACAATGGCCAATGGGGGGGGGGGTTTGGTTAGGGTTTTGTACTTCTGAATCAAATGGCGGGTTGAGACTTGAGTATTTGAAATTTTGACTCAATTACTCAAATGGACATTGGACAATGAACTAGTGGTATTAGATTTTAATTCTAATTACTTAAATGCGCTTTATTTGGATCTTGGACCAAACATTGTTGATGTTGGTCTCTAGTTATTTCATTAAAAATGATACACACACAAACACACACACACACATATATATATATATTAGAAAATAAATCGAGCCAACCGAGCCGAGCCGAACTGAGCGGACCTTTGCTCGTGCTCGGTTCGTTTACAAACCGAACCGATTCGAACCGAGCATTTTTTCAATCGAGCTGAATCGAACGAGCAAATTCCGAGCATCTTTCGAGCGAGCATCGAACGAGCGTCGAGCGCCGAGCAATTTGAACAGCCCTACATAGAAATATCATTTTATAGTTCTCTTTCTGCTTTTTGAAGTCCAGATTATAACCAGATTAAATCTTCAAATATAAAACCCTTTTGTTTGGTTTTTCATCTTTTTGTTCTTGGGTTATAACTATCTTTTTTTACATACAAAATAAGAGAAAAAATAAAGTTAAGAATTTGAATAAGGATTTAGAAATATAAAGTTAAGAGGAATGGGCAATATATACAATTTGGGCCAACCATGCATCTCAAACAAATGCATCCAATCGTTTCATCATCGAGCCCATTTTGCATTTATAAACTTTGTGCCGTGATGCGGTGGGGAAAACATATAAAAATATTTACACAAAAGTAATTTCTAGTAATCCAAGAATAAAGACATGGAAACATGTTTTACGTCAATCAAAACTATCAAAATACCGGTACTGGTCTTGATACAAAAATCATAAAAATGAATGATGTTTGAACGACATTGGTTTAGTAATTAAAATATGTGTACTACAAAATAAAATAAAAAAGTTTATCTACAATTTTAATCACATAAAAGTTGTCTCGGATAACAAAAAAATAAATTCTTGATATAACAAAGGATATGGATACATGATTTACATCCATCGAATGCCAGCAAACAAATACCGATACTGACTCTAATAATACCTACATCGGTACCGATGTTCGGTCGGCAATATTTTATAATAATTTAATTTAAATTCGTTATTTTTTAACAATGAATGTACACTCATCAAAAATAACCTGTTCTACTTTTGAAATCTGAACCTACACAACTATAATATATATATATATATATAGGGTTGGGATCGTGTGAGAAGTAGTAGGCTAATTGAAAAACTTGAGAAGCATTCTGGAGCGCACATTTTCCGTATGCTTTTCGTAATATATACACATATGTATAGTTTAGAATTGACTATATACATATGTGTATACTTCAAGATTTGGCAATATACATATATGTATATGGTCAATTTTAAATTATACATATGTGTATATTACGAAAAGCTTAGAGAAATATGTGGTCTAGAATACTTCTCAAGTTTCTCAAACAGAGTGGACTTCTCTTAGAATCCTTTCCTTGTATATATATATATATATATATATATATATATATATATATATATATAGAGTGGGGATCCTACGGAAAGTGTGTTTTTCCTAAAAAGTGTAAAAAGTCATAAAACACAATAATTTCAGTCATAAAACACACCTAAAACTCACAAATAATAGAATTAATATTACTAAAACACCATATTCAAACTCTAATAGTCCATAAAAACTTCAAACACAACATCGTAGAACTATGAATATAAAACACACAATGCTAAACAACATAAAACACAATAATATTTCTCATTCCACAATCAGAGCCTTAACATCTAAAACACAACACAAAACCCACATATATGATGTTTTAGTAATCTTCATCATATTATTTGTGGGTTTTTTGTGTGTTTTATGGTTGACATTATAGTGTTTTATGACTTTTTACACTTTTTAGGAAATTTGGACTTTCTGGCCAACTCCTATCCTATATATATATATATATATATATATATATATATAGAAAACCACTTTTATTGGGTAAGGATATATATATATATATAGAAAACCACTTTTATATATATATAGGGTAAGGATATATAGAAAACCACTTTTATTGAGAAAACCCGGGAAACTCAAAGTTTCCGACATTTTTTTTTTGAAAAAAAATAACACATGTAATATACATGTTTTTAAGAGTTTTGGGCCAAAAAAACAAAAAAACGCCGAAGAAATTTTTTAAAAAAAAATAAACAAGTTTCAGCATTTTTTGCCTAACACGTGTTAGTCAACAAAGTTGCTGAAATTTGTTTATTTTTTTAAAAACAATCCTTCGGCGCTTTTTCGATTTTTTTGCCCAAAACTCTTAAAAACATGTATATTACGTGTGGTAATTTTTTCAAAAAAAAAAAAAAAAGTCGGGAGCTTAGAGTTTCCCGGGTTTTCTCAATAAAAGTGGTTTTCTTTTAATAATACCTACATCGGTACCGATGTTCGGAGCTTAGAGTTTCCCGGGTTTTCTTTTAAAATCATGTATATATATATATATATATATATATATATATATATATATATATATATATATATATATGTTATGGGTGAAATTCTGAGCCCATATCCTGGAAAATATCTTGATATATATCCTGTATATATTGTATCTGTTTACATCCGGGATGCTGATTCAGGATATTGGTAACATCCTGAATGGTATCCTCAGGATCACTAACGGATTAAATGCAGGTACGTGGGTTAGAAGCTAGCAACGTTAACAAGACCTATTCCACGGAGGACTCGGTCCAAGTCGTTCAAGGAAAGACGTTGGAGCCGTATTACTCGGTTTACAACGTCTATAATGGAATATTCGGAGTAGCCCATATTTGTAGGTGTTAGGGCTGGATTTTTACAATACATGATTCTCACATGTGATCCTAACCAGTGATCCTTGTTTCTTTGGTAGATAGTGATCCTCAGCAGAGTTCCAGGATCAGGATCACGGACCATCATAGGATCCTCATGCTAACAGTTGCTTTCGTTGAATTCAATGTTGTTTTGCAGGAATGACTAGCAGGATCCGCTCTTAACATCACAATTAAAGGACACGTCTTCACAACTATGGCATGTGCTTAATCGGAGATGGACGTTGTGAAGGATATGGAAACTTGGCATGATTTAAGGGCGATAATTTAGGCTAGATTTACTTTTATTTCTAAAGGGGTAATGAGCTGATTATTAGTCTTTTTACCTAAAATAGGTCACCTACACTTGTATATATAACTCTCTTCCTCATTTGGAAGAACACACAACACAACTCTCACACGCTTAGACACACATTACGATAGTGATCCTTGTACTCAGCTCATTATCATCCAAAGTTGTAACCACATTTTGATATATTGAAGTTTGGTGATCGGTAGTTGCCATCACCCGAGGTTTTTTATGCCGGAGATCATACATTGATCAAGGGCTTTTTCCTCGTATAAATCATTGTGTCTTTGCATATTTCACACTGAAGTGATCCTTTACTTTTTCTATAAACCAAGCATCATACCCCATTTACATAAAGTTTGGTTGCATTATCCTTTGTGTGATTTTTGACCAAAACAGTTTGGCGCCCACCGTGGGGCAATTGGTGCTTCATTCATAAGAAAACTTTCTGTTCGAAATCATTTCAAAGAATTACATGGCTTCATCATTGAAAAACATGTCCACGGCGATGTCTGCAGTCACCTCGTCTCAGAACACTCTGCCTCCTCCACCGGCAGGATCCCAGAAGAATGCTGAGAAGAGACAAACTCCTACTAACTCTAAACCTCCATCTTCTCCTGCTATGAATTCTTATAATCCCAGTACTAGTGACGTATTTACTTTGATTTTGCAGATGAAGGATCGCATGCAGCGGCAGGATGAAACTAATGAAAGGATCCCCAGGGAAATTGGAGATCTCAAAAGACAAAAGAAAACGGCAGAGGATCATTCCCCACTGATGCCCAAATCCTTGAGCTTTGATACTCCAATGATCACTTCTCAGCCATCGGAAATTCCAGACATGCAAATTATGGGAGAATCAAGAGGATTGCACCTCGGATCAACAGCAATGACTCAGGCATCAGGCTCACACTTTCAGCCGGCAGGATCCTATCCCCAGCATATGGGATCCTTCATGAATTCGGGAGCCTATCCGGGAGCACAGCAGTTTCAAGGATCCTACTTTGTTCCAGGATCATCCCAGGGTCAAGGATCCTCCTTCGTTCCAGGATCCTTCCAGATATCAGGATCCTCCCAGATGCTAGGATCCCTAAAAAGTTTGCAAACAGGAAGTCTAGATGTCCATCAAGGGGACTTCATTCCAATGCAGACCATTGCTTCCACTGGTCCCTCCGTTATTCCAGAATCCCAGCAATATGGATTCACTAACTTGAACCCAATGGGAGGTAACACTTTAAATAATTATCATACCACTAACCATGGATTCATGCAGGATACAGGTATCAATCATGCTATGGCCAGGGAATTGCAGAAGCTAAAAGATATGATCTCAAGTGTTCCAGGGGTAGTCAAGCCTATCCCAGAGATTGCAGATGGAAGCCACAAGGTATCTCGCTTTGCACCACCAATTTGTGATGCAGAGGTACCCAAAAGGTTCCATATCCCTACTATGAAGCTGTATGATGGTACAACGGATCCAGAAGAGCACATAGCACAATACAGGGAGAGGATGGAGATCAATCCTATCCCAGAAAAGTTGAAGGAAGCATGCCTATGTAAAGGATTTGGATCCACTCTTACTGGATCAGCTCTTAAGTGGCTGCTAAGTCTTCCCCCTTACTCTATCACTTCATTTGCTAATTTAGTTAATTTATTCAATAACCAATTCTCTTGTAGTAGAAAATTTGAAAGATTAACCAGTGATTTATATAGGGTAACTCAAGGTTATAATGAATCATTAAGGGATTATATAACTAAATTTAGTAAAGAATCCTTGGACATTCCCAACTTGGATATGGCTACGGCTGTTGAAGCCTTCAAAATGGGACTGCTTAAGGATTCACTATTCTATGATGATCTTGTTATGACACCATGCAGGAATCTAGATGAAGTAAGAACTCGGGCACTCAGGTTCATCCGGCTAGAGGATGACAAGAGGATCCAGGAGAGACAAGTAGGATCCTCAAAACAGGAGAAGCAAGGATCCTCCTTCAAGAACAACAAATTCAAATCCTACCATAGAAATGAGAACCAGAATGTGCATGCTGTTGACCAAGAAGAGGATGATGAAGATTATCCTCCAATCTCAGAATATTGTTTTTCCGTTGATAATCATGAACTAATCCTTGCAATGCAGAATCTAGGTGAAAAAGCTAGGTGGCCCAGGAAGAATGATAAACCATCCGGGACTAAAGACAAGTCAAAATGGTGTGCATACCATGAGGATTTCGGGCATCTGACTGAAGAATGCATAGCTTTAAGAAAAGAGATTGGATATCTGTTAAGCAAGGGGCACCTAAAAGAATTGTTGGGAAGAAAAAAGCAAAGGACTCAGGATCCTGAAAGGATCCCTGAAAAGGCTCCAGCACCTCCGGCAAATGCACAAGTGATCAACTTTATTTCCGGAGGATCAGACATCTGTGGTACATCCTTCTCGGCGGCCAAAAGGCATGCAAAGGAGTCAAAAATGGATAATGGAGAAAGACCTATTAGAACATCAAGTGTCTCAGAGGGGAAGATAATAACGTTTGATGAGGATGATCGCATTAACATTCAGGATCCTCATCATGATAGTTTGGTTATTACTCTCTTTATCTCTAACCATTTTGTCCGCAGGATCCTTATCGATGGAGGAAGCTCAGTGAACATTATCCAGCTTGATGTTCTGAAGAAAATGGGTATTCCAGAATCAGACATCACACCAAGATCCTCCGTGCTTGTAGGATTCAGTGGAGAAACGAAGAAAACTCTGGGGGACATCAAACTCCCAATCTACGTGGAAGGATTACATAATTACCAGAAATTTTGTGTTATTGACTGTCTATCTTGTTGCAATGTTATCCTTGGCAGGCCTTGGATACATGATATGAAAGCAGTCCCATCCACCTACCATCAATGTGTGAAGCTCCCTAGCCCATGGGGAATAATCAAGATCGACAGTGATCAGCAGGAGGCTAAGGATTGTTATACCTCATCCATGAAGCCAACCTCGAAGCCAAGGGAGCAATAGCAATTACAGTATCCTCCGAGGAATGTCTTGGAGGCAAGGGAACAAGATGTGGACGAAATCCTCTTGGATCCTAGTGATCCTGAATCAAAAATCTATATCGGATCAGGGATCCTTGGCAAGATGAAAGAAGACTTAATATCCTTCCTCAAAAGAAGAAAATCTACCTTTGCTTGGAAACATGAAGATATGACAGGTATATCTAAGGATATTATTACTCACAAACTTGGCATTGATAGGTCTATCAAACCAATCCATCAAAAAAGGAGGAAGTTTGCACCAGAAAGGAATGCCATTATCCAAGAAGAAATAGAGAGACTACTTCGAGCAGGTATGATCAGAGAGGTAAAGTATCCAAAATGGTTAGCCAATGTGGTCGTTGTCCAAAAGAAAAACGGAAAGTGGAGGGTATGTGTCGATTTCACTGATCTAAATAAGACATGTCCCAAGGATCCTTTCCCATTACCCCACATTGACTCCATGGTGGATGCAACAGCGGGGCATGAACTGTTGACCTTTATGGATGCATCATCTGGATTCCAACAAATTCAGATGGAACCATCTGACCAAGAGGATACAGCCTTTATGACCCCAACAGGTTTGTATTGTTATATTGCCATGCCTTTTGGATTAAGAAATGCAGGTGCAACATATCAAAGGCTAGTGAATATGATGTTCAAAGATCAAATTGGACAAACTATGGAAGTATACATAGATGATATGGTAGTCAAATCAAAGAAAGCTGAGGATCACCTAAGGGATTTGGAAGAAGCATTTGATATCCTTGATAAATATAACATGAAGCTTAACCCTTCAAAATGCCACTTTGGTGTTAAGGCAGGAAAATTCCTAGGATATATGGTAACTCAGAGAGGCATTGAAGCAAGTCCGGAGCAAATTAAAGCACTAGTGAACATCAAGTCCCCTGCCAATGCTAAGGATGTGCAAAGGCTAACAGGCAGGATAGCAGCTCTGAACAGGTTCATATCAAAATCCTCGGAAAAATGTAAAGAATTTTACGATATCCTAAGGAAGAACACGAAGTTTGAATGGACTGAGAAACATGAGAATGCTTTACAAGCCCTTAAAGAATATATGTCCTCAGCACCAGCATTAACAAAGCCCGAAAAAGGAGATGTGTTATCCTTATATTTGGCGGTATCCTCAACCGCTGTAAGTGCTGTCCTTGTTAAGGATCATGAAGGTACACAATATCCTATCTACTATGTAAGTAAGAGTTTACTTGATGCCGAATCCAGGTACTCACACCTCGAAAAACTTATTCTTGCATTAATCATGGAATCAACTAAGTTAAGGCATTATTTTGAAACCCATACTATTGTTGTTAGAACTAACTTTCCAATTAAGAATGTCCTCAGGAAACCAGAGATGTCAGGAAGAATGGCTAAGTGGGCAGTAAAGCTTAGTGCCCATGATATAAGATATGAGCCAAGAACAGCCATTAAATCCCAAGCATTAGCTGACTTTGTGGCTGATTTCAGTAGTGATCTACAAAAAGAAGCAGAATTGGAAGTCCAGCAGCTGGATGAAACCAAGGATCCTTGGATACTACACACCGATGGATCCTCAAATGTCAAGGGCACAGGGCTCGGGATACTACTAAAATCGCCACAAGGGGACATAATACCCCACTCCATAGCCTGTGAGTTCCAAGCAACTAACAATGAGGCTGAATATGAAGCCTTAATTGCTGGCTTGCAAATTGCTAAGGATATGGGGGTGAAATATCTTAAAGTATATGTAGACTCATTATTGATCACCAATCACTTTAATGGATCCTATGCTGTTAAAGGTGAAAAACTAACCAAATATTTAGAGATAGTCAAAGAATTGGCACTCTCTTTTGTTTCTTTCAGCTTAACACAGGTACCAAGGGAGGATAACACGGAAGCTGATGCATTGGCCAACTTCGGATCATCCTTAAAAATTCCAGAAGACATAAGTATCCCTATCATCCATATCCTGGCTCCTGCTATTGAAAATCAAGTGGCCATGGAAATAGAAGAGGATACTGCAGTAATCCCTAGTGAAGAAGCTCAATCTTATGCAGGATCATGGATCTCACCAATCATGAGATACTTGCAACACGGGGAGATTCCGATGGGAGAAAATCCTAGAGCTTTCAGGATTAAGGTATCTCAATTTACAATATTAAATAATGTGCTATATAAACGATCCCTTGCAGGACCATATTTAAGATGTATTGAGGATCCTGAAATTGAAGAAGTGTTGAGAGACTTCCATGAAGGAGATTGTGGAAACCACACTGGGGGCAGGGCATTGTTCTCAAGGATCCTTAGAACAGGATACTACTGGCCAACCATGAAAAGGGATGCTGTAGAATATGCTAGGAAATGTGATCCTTGTCAAAGACACAGCAATATCCTTCATCAACCAGCTGAACTGGTACACCCTATACCATCCTCTTGGCCATTCATGAGATGGGGGATGGATATAGTTGGCAAGCTCCCTAAAGCACCTGGTGGAAAAGTATTTATGCTTGCCATGACTGACTACTTCTCTAAGTGGATAGAAGCTGAAGCCTTTGCTCAAGTCAGAGAAAAAGAAGTTATATCCTTTATCAAAAGAAACATTATAACTAGATTTGGCATTCCCTCTGAAATTGTATGTGATAATGGTTCCCAATTCATTGGAAGCAGAACCACTAACTTTTGTGACAGTTGGGGAATCAAGATGATAACATCAACACCAGTTCATCCACAAGCCAATGGCCAAGCAGAATCATCCAACAAGATCATCATCAACAATCTGAAGAAGAAGCTAGGATCCAAGAAGGGAAAATGGGCAGAGGAATTACCTTATGTGCTATGGGCTGACAGGACAACTCCCAAGAATGCCACTGGTCAAACACCTTTTTCTTTAGTATTTGGGGCAGAAGCAGTGATCCCAACAGAGATGGTGATCCCAACCGCTAGAACAAGTGCTCGTGATCCTGAAGAGAATGCTACAATCCTGGCTCAGGATTTGGATACTATTGAGGAAATTAGGGATCTGGCTAGGATAAGAATGGCAAGCTACCAACAAAGAATGGCTGGTGCTTACAACAAAAATGTTAGGATAAGGAAGTTTCAAGTCGGAGATATGGTGTTGAGAAAAGCATTCCAAAACACTATTAATCCTGCTGACGGGAAGTTAGCACCAAAGTGGGAAGGCCCTTACTTGATTGAAGCTGAAGCAGGAAAGGGGGCATACAGATTGCTAACCATGGAAGGAAACTTGTTACCAAGAGCCTGGAATGCTGTTTACTTAAAGAGATACTTTATGTAAACATGATCCTTCAAGCATGTGATCCTTACATTGAAGTATCCTCGAAGGATCCCGGTGATGTCAGTGGTCCCTACTCTGGTAATGTCCTTATCTTAAAACTATTACATTTCCTTACTTTTTACCAAAGGATAAGGATCCTGTATCCTTCATCCTCTTCTCACGAACCATTTGAGTTATGATAGTTCAGGTATCTTCAGCACATCGTTAAAGATCTTCAAAAGCACCACAGATCCTTGGGTTCAACCCCAGTTATCTTTGGGATTATCCCCAGTTTCCGCCAGCAGCGCACGATGATCCTGATATAGTTCACGTCTTTGGGACCAGTACCCACTTCCGGGGCTGACAACCTCATCGTACTGGCTATACCCAGGATCCTACATATAATGGTAGACGTACCATACATCCGTTCATAAGGTTTCTAACGTTTTCACGTTAGCTAAGGTTTTGACATTTTCATGTCACTAAGTTTGGATAGTCACCAGTAAGGGCCATACTCCAGTTTACATACGATCCTTTGGGCTTGTCCCCAGTTATCCTTTGGGCTTGTCCCCAGTTATCCTTTGGGCTTGTCCCCAGTGATCCTTTGGGATCATCCCCAGTTATCCTTTGGGCATGTCCCCAGCTACTAATTTATCTTTTACATTGGCTTAGTCCCAAGTTATGTTCCATTTTTCAGGTTCTCGAAGTTAAACAAATAAGGATCCTTAATCCTTGTTATCCGTTAAAATTTCACTTATGGTTATCTTGATTAAAGGTTAGGATCCTAACTTGGATTCTCAGGTATGATCCTTGACTATTCTGATTATACTGAACAACCCTTACACTTTGACAACTAAGCCTATGATCCTTGAAAATTTTCAACGATAGGATATTTGATCTAGGATCATATCCTAAATTTATTAAACATGGTTTGCTCAACTCTTGCTACTCTAACAAATATGTTTCTAAAAACTGGAAAATAAGAAGATAAATAAAGGATAACAACACGAGATAAGCCAGAAAGATTAAAGTTATATTATTAACAAAAGGATCTTAAACCCTTTCAAAAAGTTGTCAAAATTGCCAACCCACATTTCTACCAGCAAAACGTGGCCCGTCCACATGGGTTGGCAAAGGGTGTCCATTGTCTATGCGGTCTTAGCAGGTGCAGGAAGTTAAAGGCGGCAGGATCACAAAGGCTTCATCCCCCAAACAGAGGATCCCTCCACCATTTGCGATCCTACCTATTGTTCAAAGGATCCAGAATCCTTAACCCTAGAAGCTATTGTTTAAGTACAGGCCATCATTGTTTCAAAACATCACAAACCACTACCAAACTTAAAAAGTTGGGCTCCGGCCTAGTCTCGAAATATCCATCATCGCCCAATCCAGCAGCTCACACCTTTGCTGCTCCATCACCACCAGCTTCTCCACCCTGATCCATGCCAGCATCACCACCTTCAAGCATAGGGATATCCTCAGCTTCATCATCGTCCTCCAATTCCGCCAGCCTTGCCTTCCAGCCTTCCACATCCCATGTGCCTTTGTCAAAGGAAGGATCCTGAGCCTCCGCAGCCATCTGCAGCTGGATCTTGTACATGGTTATCGCAGCAGAGACCTTAGCATCCTGGGTGATGTCACGTTTCTCGTAGTCAAAGCTGATCAGTGCTTTGACAGCTTTATCCCTGGTAGCCCGGAGCTCCTTCTCAAGATCAGCTATCTTGAGATCCTTCAGCACACCCATCTGTTGAAGGTCGGCAATCTGGCGGTCTTGATCTTCAACGTGATTAACATAAGTCTCTATTTCGGTAAATCTCTGCAAGAAAAACAGGATATGACGTCAGACACAGGTGATCCTCAAAACCATCAGGATAACCAACAGGGGCAATGATCCTTACCTCATTGACATAGTCGAGAAACTGCTGGCAGAGCAGAGGAAATCCTTGAAGATCCTCCGGAGCCTTCCTCTTCTTTCCCTTACCCCTAATGGGTAGTTTAGGGGCTGAAGCAGAGGGACTGGCAGCAGGAGTCTTCTTCCTCGAAGACTTGACGTTGGCAAGATCATCAATCCCAAACAAGGAGGCAGACTTGGCGGACTTAGCAGATTTCCCAGCACCTACACAATCAAAACAAGATAAGTCTCCTAACTAATTTAATATTTTTGCATAGAACTTACTTTTTGGTAAGGATACTTACTTGACATTGTGGCAGATGCGGAGGATACTTCTTGTGAATCTTGGATAGTGACTTGAAAACTTCTGGTCTCAGGATCAAGCTTCTTGAAAGCTAAAACTCTCTCTCTTGCAGCAGGACTTAACTTGAGATGAGCAACGGATATAGCTGAAAAAACACAAAAGACAAAAAAGACATCAGTGATCCTCGTCATAAGAGACAAGTCTGATGGTGATCCTTCCAGGATCCTCTATCCTACCATGAGTAGCCCACTCCTTGGGCAGATCCTCCCCGTTAGGGATGGTATCTCTCCTAACAAAGAAGAATCGTCGCTTCCAGTTGGTATCATTTTTTGTGACCTTAAAAACAGGGTGATCCTCTCCAGCTTTCCGTTTCAACAAGTATCGACAGGAACCAAATGTGGTAAGATCATATAACTCGGCCAGCTCCGACATCCCTAAGTCAATCCCCTCCTGCTCGATGATCCTCTCAAGGGTACACAGAACCCTCCAGATCATCGGCATGGCTTGGATATAGGACATGCCGGTCAGAGAAAAGAAGGATTGGGTGAAGGCTGGAAAAGGATATGAATATCCTATGGTAAACGGAGTTGCAGGAAAGGCTACCCAGGCGTCGGAAACGAAATCACTCAGAACGGTGGGAGTAAAAGACTTGAAGACGGTATCCGCCGGAAAACAGTGACGGATCCTATCAACATGAGCATCAGTAAAGCAGCACCTCTCCGTAGGAGAGTCTTTGACGATCCCTTGGCTTTTCAGGGGACTGCTCTTCTTGTGATCCTTGTGAGGGGAATTTCGGAGCAACATACTCTTGGCAGGATAAAAGCAGAAAAACAAAGCAAGAGAGGGAAGAAAGAGAAGAGAATACCTGATTGATCTTCGGTAGAGATTATAAATGGAGAATATCTTGAATTTAAATGAAGATCGATCCTAACCTTATCTCCTATTTGTAATCATGATTTGCAGGGATGTCACCTCAATGACGTAAAGGTTGCAACGGCTAGTTCGAGATTAACGGCTAGTTATCCGAATTGTTCGTTGCAGATAAGATCAAAGCAAAATATAATTCGTTAATTTACAATAAACTCCTTATATTTTGGGGGCAATTGTTAGGGCTGGATTTTTACAATACATGATCCTCACATGTGATCCTAACCAGTGATCCTTGTTTCTTTGGCAGATAGTGATCCTCAGCAGAGTTCCAGGATCAGGATCACGGACCATCATAGGATCCTCATGCTAACAGTTGCTTTCGTTGAATTCAATGTTGTTTTGCAGGAATGACTAGGAGGATCCGCTCTTAACATCACAATTAAAGGACACGTCTTCACAACTATGGCATGTGCTTAATCGGAGATGGACGTTGTGAAGGATATGGAAACTTGGCATGATTTAAGGGCGATAATTTAGGCTAGATTTACTTTTATTTCTAAAGGGGTAATGAGCTGATTATTAGTCTTTTTACCTAAAATAGGTCACCTACACTTGTATATATAACTCTCTTCCTCATTTGGAAGAACACACAACACAACTCTCACACGCTTAGACACACATTACGATAGTGATCCTTGTACTCAGCTCATTATCATCCAAAGTTGTAACCACATTTTGATATATTGAAGTTTGGTGATCGGTAGTTGCCATCACCCGAGGTTTTTTATGCCGGAGATCATACATTGATCAAGGGATTTTTCCTCGTATAAATCATTGTGTCTTTGCATATTTCACACTGAAGTGATCCTTTACTTTTTCTATAAACCAAGCATCATACCCCATTTACATAAAGTTTGGTTGCATTATCCTTTGTGTGATTTTTGACCAAAACAGTAGGGATTATTGTTTGTAATTCGTTACTATAAATAGTGGGTATATCAGATCAACTAGGACATCACAATCACACTCTCTACACTCTAACACTTGCTCTCTCGCAACTTTCACAAATTCATTGTAACACTTAGCGATCTGATCTATATCCTGCACTGTATCCTGAAGTTTAAAGCAATAAGAAGAACTAGGCAGCTGCGATTGTCAGCTCCCGAGGTTTTATGCCGGCGGTCTAGATTGATCAAGGGCTTTCCTCGTACATCTCGTGTCATTTACTTTTCCTTTTTGCTCATTGTTTGATCGTAGATACATCTCAATATCCTGAGCCGTATCCTGAACACTGTTTTTCCAAAGAACATAACCAGCATATTTTCAACACACTTTTTAGCACACTACCTCACTTAACTAATTTGATCACTTAATTGCTTCGGTAATTTTTGACCAAAACAATTTGGCGCCCACCGTGGGGCAAGTGGTGCTCTCTTTGCTAAAAATCTCGGTGAAACCGTTAATTGGTTTTCTGTTTTCAAAACTTTTTGCCACATTGTTTACAATGGCCTCAAGATCAAACATGAGCTCTTCTACTGTGTCTGCTACAACTTCTGCAACAGTTGGTTCGGTGCTTCCACCACCTCCTCCAAGGATGCCAGCCTCTACACAATTTCAAGATGTTATCCCTACTCGGAGTGTCCAGGGATCTGCTCCTGTTTTAGCTTCTAACGATGAAATTCTAACCTTATTTGGAAGTGTGCAGGAACAAATGAGGCAGCAACAGGAAACGAACCAAATGCTTTTAAGAGAAATACAACTCCTGAAGTCTGGCTCGAGCAGATCTGCTGAGGATAATGTCACTCCATTACATCCCAGAGCGTTGAACTTTAGTTCAGCTGTGTATACTGAGGATAACAGGGGGAATATTGTACCCAGCCTTCCTCATAATCATACTCCTGAAATACCCTCCTCGGTCAGGATATCAACCATGAGGAACTCAGGATATGCTTCAGGATATGGGCTAAATCCTCTAACGGGTAACGTATCAAATAATAATAATGTTATTGCCACTAACAGTGTTGGATCTCTGCAGGATACAACTGTAACGTCAGAATTATCCAGGGAGCTTCAGAAGTTAAAGGATATGATATCCGGTGTACCTGGGGTGGTGCAGCCAATTCCTGAAGTATCCCAGGATAGCCACAGGATACCTCGGTTCGTGCATCCCATATGTGATGCTGAAATCCCAAAAAGATTCCAGACTCCAAACATGAAGCTTTACGACGGAACCACGGATCCTGAAGAGCATATTGCCCAGTATAGGGAAAGGATGGAGATCAACCCTATCCCTCTGGAGCTCAAGGAAGCGTGCCTGTGCAAGGGTTTTGGTTCAACCTTGACAGGATCGGCTTTGAAATGGCTCTTGAATGTTCCTCCACATTCGATTACATCTTTTGCTCACTTAGTAAATTTATTTAATAGTCAATTTTCTTGTAGTAGAAGCTTTGAAAAATTAACAAGTGATCTCTACAGGATAACACAAGGGCCTCAGGAATCCCTTAGGGATTATGTGAACAAGTTCAGCCGGGAATCACTAGACATTCCCCATCTTGATGTTGCAACAGCTGTGCAAGCTTTCAAGATGGGGCTGCAAAAGGATTCTCAATTCTATCAAGACCTTGTAATGAACCCATGCAGGAACCTGGATGAAGCCCGGAACAGGGCTCTAAGATATATTCGGTTGGAGGATGACAGAAAAATGCAAGAAAAGATGAATGCATCCTCAACATATGAATCGACTAACAGGAAATCGGAATCCTCATATAGACCATATCGCTCTAAGCCATATGGCAGAAATGATAACAAGAGAGTGAATGCTGTTGAAGACGAGGATCCTGAAGAATATCCTGAATTATCTGAATATTGTTTTTCTGTTAATATACCTGAACTAATGTATGCTATGCAGGGTTTGGGAGATAAAGCTAGGTGGCCTCGAAAGAATCAACAAAAAGCAGATTGGAAAGACAAGTCGAAATGGTGTGCTTTCCATGAAGATTTTGGACATATGACTGAGGATTGCATCGCTCTGAGGAAAGAAATCAGCTACCTTCTAAGCAAGGGATATTTGAAAGATCTCTTAGGTAGAAAGAAGAATAAGGGCCAGGATACTGAGAAGGATCCTGAGCGAGCGGCATCACCTCCCGCCGATGCCAAGATAATCAACTTCATTTCAGGAGGGTCCGACATTTGCGGAACTTCGTATTCGACGGCCAAGAGACATGCAAAGGAAGCTAAGGCCAAGAGGGGAGACAAACCTATCAGGATGACCACGCTCACAACTGACAAAGTGATCACTTTTGATGCAGATGATAGGGATACTGTCCAGGATCCTCACCATGATGCTCTGGTAATAACATTATATGTGGCTAACCATTTTGTACGCAGGATATTGGTTGATAATGGCAGCTCCGTCAACATAATACAACTGGAGACTCTGAAGAGAATGAATGTGTCTCCGATGGATATCACTTCGAAGTCTACTGTGCTCGTTGGTTTCAGTGGAGAAGCTAGGAACACAGTGGGAGAGATAAGGCTACCCGTATATGTTGAAGGAGTCAACAAGATGCAACGTTTCTGTGTGATGGATTCTCTATCCTGCTATAACATCATCCTAGGAAGACCATGGATCCACGATATGAAGGCCGTTCCATCAACGTATCACCAATGCATCAAGATCCCTACCCCTTCGGGGGTTGTCAAGATCGACAGTGATCAGCAGGAGGCAAAAGAATGCTACTCATCCTCGATGAAATCCTCGACCAAACCTAGTGCAGCATAGCAATTAAAGACGCGGGCCCAGGATATCGTGGAGGATCCAGAGCAGGATGTGAAGAAAATTATCCTAGACTAGGATAATCCCGATATTTCGGTGCTCGTGGGAACCAATATCCCTCAGGATATTGAAGAACAATTAATTAACTTTTTGAAATGCAGGATGTCAACGTTTGCGTGGAAGCATGAGGATATGATAGGTATATCTAAAGACATTATTACTCACAAGCTTGGAATTGACAGGTCGTTCAAGCCTATACAACAAAAGAGAAGGAAATTCGCCCCTGAGCGGAATGCAATTATCCAAGAGGAAGTTGAAAGATTACTGAAGTCCAGGATGATTAGAGAAGTCAAATTCCCTAGATGGCTAGCAAATGTGGTGGTGGTTCAAAAGAAGAATGGGAAGTGGAGAGTCTGTGTAGACTACACAGACCTGAACAAAGCTTGCCCAAAAGACCCATTCCCTCTGCCTCATATAGACTCGATGGTGGATGCCACTGCCGGTCATGAAATGTTGACCTTCATGGATGCATCCTCAGGATTCCAGCAGATTCAAATGGAACCTTCGGACCAGGAGGATACTGCTTTCATGACACCAACAGGTATTTATTGTTATACTGCTATGCCTTTCGGTTTAAAAAATGCAGGTGCAACGTACCAGAGATTGGTGAATATGATGTTTAAAGACAAACTGGGGGACACCATGGAAGTGTACATTGATGATATGCCTTTCGGTTTAAAAAATGCAGGTGCAACGTACCAGAGATTGGTGAATATGATGTTTAAAGACAAACTGGGGGACACCATGGAAGTGTACATTGATGATATGGTGGTCAAATCCAAGAAAGCTGAGGATCATCTTCAGGATATTAAAGGAGCATTCGATATCCTGGACCAGTATAATATGAAACTTAATCCTGCAAAGTGTCATTTTGGAGTGGGGGCAGGAAAGTTTTTAGGATACATGGTGACAAAAAGAGGGATAGAGGCAAGCCCGGAGCAGATCAAAGCTATCTTGAATATAAAGTCTCCCTCGAATATGAAGGATGTTCAACGGCTAACAGGACGAGTGGCAGCCTTAAATAGATTCATATCAAGATCCTCGGAAAAGTGTAAAGAATTCTATGATATCCTGAAGAAGAATAAAAAGTTTGAGTGGGGTGAGAAGCATGAAGCAGCCCTGCAGGATTTGAAGCAGTATCTCTCAGCCGCACCTCTATTGATGAAGCCTGAGGATGGTGAACCATTATCCTTGTATCTGGCAGTATCAGAGAATGCAGTAAGTGTAGTACTCGTAAAGGATCACGAAGGTCAGCAGTATCCTGTTTATTATGTTAGCAAAGGTTTGTTAAATGCTGAAACTAGATATTCTCACCTAGAAAAACTTATACTAGCTCTAGTAATGGCATCAACAAAGCTTAGACATTATTTTGAAACACATAGGATTCATGTTAAAACTAATTATCCTGTTAAGAATGTGCTTAGAAAACCGGAGATGTCGGGTAGAATGCCAAGTGGTCAGTAAAATTAAGTGCCTATGATTTAGTATATGAACCTAGAAATGCCATAAAGTCTCAGGCTTTAGCTGACTTTGTGGCTGATTTTAGTAGTGACATTCAGGACGAGGTAGACCTAGAAGTTCAACAGTTAGGAGAATCCTCAGGATCCTGGACATTATATACTGATGGTGCATCTAATGTAAGAGGAGTAGGATTAGGAATACTACTAAAATCGCCACAGGGAGACATAATACCCCAGGCTGTTAGATGTGAATTCCCTGCTACTAATAATGAGGCAGAATACGAAGCCTTAATCGCAGGATTAGAATTGGCTAAGAATATGAATATTAAGAATTTGCAAGTATATGTTGATTCCTTGTTAATTACTAATCATTTTAATGGATCCTATGCAGTCAAGGGTGAGAAACTAATGGAATACCTCGGTATTCTTAAAAAATTAGCAGGATATTTCGATGTTTTTACACTTGAACAGGTACCAAGAGAGGATAACGCCGAAGCAGACGCATTGGCAAACTTGGGATCATCAATCAGGATACCGGAAGGAATCCCAAACCGATATTACATATCCTGTATCCTGCAACGGATCCTCAGCATAAGGAAGTAGCAAGTATTCAAGATCCTGAAGTGGTGTATCCTGGAGAGGATCCTAAATCCTGGACAACTCCAATTATGAGATATCTCAAGGAAGGACATATCCCCGAAGACGAAAATCCTAAGGCATTTAGGATGAAGGTATCACGATTCACTATCATAAATAATATTCTATACAAAAAATCTCTTGCAGGGCCATACTTGAGATACTTGGAGGATCCTGAAGCCAAAGAAGTACTTCAGGATATACATGAAGGGGATTGTGGTACCCATACCGGGGGCAGGTCATTATTTTCGAAAGTGCTAAGGACAGGTTATTATTGGCCAACAATGAGAAAAGATGCTGCAGAATATGCTCGAAGATGTGATGCATGTCAGAGGCATAGTAACATACTGCATCAACCAGCTGAACCACTATATCCTGTAGCATCCCCTTGGGCGTTCATGAATTGGGGAATGGATATAGTAGGGAAGTTACCAAAAGCTCCGGGAGGAAAAGTCTTTATGCTGGCAATGACGGATTATTTCTCTAAGTGGGTTGAAGCGGAAGCATTTGTGCAAGTTAGAGACCAAGAAGTAGTATCCTTCAGAAAGAGGAATATCCTGACCAGGTTTGGAGTACCAGCTGAAATCATTTGTGATAATGGGTCCCAGTTTATAAGCAAAAGGACTACTGACTTTTGCAAGAATTGGGGAATCAAAATGATAACGTCTACTCCGGTGCATCCTCAAGCGAATGGACAAGCTGAATCTTCAAACAAGATAATAGTGAATAACTTAAAGAAGAGACTTGGAGCCAAAAAAGGAAGATGGGCAGAGGAATTACCCTTTGTGTTATGGGCTGACAGGACAACGGTAAAAAATGCAACCGGCCAAACCCCATTCTCCTTAGTATTCGGAGCGGAAGCAGTAATTCCAACGGAAATGGCAATACCTACTGCAAGATCTATCCTACAGAATCCTGAGTAGAATCCTGAAACCTTATGTCAAGATTTGGATACCATAGATGAAAAAAGAGATGCAGCAAGGCTAATGATGGCAGCATATCAACAAAGAATATCCAGAGCATATAACAAGAACATAAGGACTAGGAGATTTCAAGTTGGTGATTGGGTGCTAAGAAAGGCTTTTCAGAATACTACTAATCCTGCCGATGGCAAGTTAGCTCCGAAATGGGAAGGACCATACGAAGTTGAATCAGAAGCAGGGAAAGGAGCACACAGACTCAAGAATATGGAAGGGGATATGCTACCAAGGTCTTGGAATGCTATACACTTAAAGCTCTATTTCAAGTAAGAATAGAATTTAATTTCTATCCCAGAACGGTATGTATTCTATCTCTTTTAAATATATTTGTTTATTATCTTGAACACAATACTGACTTAGGCATCGGAGGGGTGTTAGCCAAGCTAACACCCACCTTAGTTCACAATTGTTTTGCAGCATATGCTCCAGGATATAGCTCCAGGATGTATACTCAGGATAACTCGGAAGATTAGAGGATTGGCCCCCTCTCTCACGTTTAAGGGATACTGATCCCTTCACAGGTTTAAAGGTATTCACCTTTCTCCCGAATTGGGTTTAAACACCCCGCCTGGAGCGCAAGTTATCCAGGGATAGTTCAAGGTGGCGGGACCAGTTCATGTAAAAGTGGCTGACAATTTCGTTACTGTTGGCTATACCCTGGATCCTCAAGGTATATGAGGATTGATCACCCTCTCTCACGAAAGGGTATTTTCATACTCTCTAAGGTTTAAAGGTTTTCACCTTTCTAAGTCTTGGAGTTTATACACTCCCGCCTGTAGCGCATGAAACTCAGGGTTTATGTGACAACCCTCACTAAACCAGGTATCCGTACGACTTAATTAACTATTAATTGTTGCTTAATTACTGTGCTTAACTGAAAATACTGATGAACTGCTACTTGACTGTTGATACTTGTACATATCTGCATCATACTTTGATTTCCGTCACTACATTATTTACTTACTGAACTCTAGTGACAAACATGATGCACAAAAGCACAGTAGCATTTGAACGGATAACCTATTGAACATGCTGATATAGCCAGCATCAGGCAGACACTGCCTCTAAAGGCCTATATGAGCCAGAAATATTTTACTACACCCATAGTGTGTGTAGGGATACAAGGGTTGTATAACTGCGTCTCTAGGAATAAGATGTAATGATTGGATGTGCCTAAAACGTACTCTAAGCACGAAACACAGCACTTTTATCAACACACTAGCTTCTAGCTAACTAATAAAGTGCCAAAACATGAGGAAATATTCCTGACACTTTGCAGAATAAATTGTGTCGCTAAAATATTACTTACGACGCTTAAAAGATTACTTAAGCACTTTAATGTATTACTATCCAACCGAACAACCGGACTATACCCGGAACATAAAAATATTGCCAAAAGTATTGTTAGTCTTTTTCTGAGCCAGTTAGGGTCCCTGATTACCCTAACACCCGTCTTATAACGCATCATGCAACTAACGGAGTTAACCCCTAAAGTTAACCCACTTAATGAAACTAAACTCTAACTAAACAATTGAAAACGAACCGGATACCCCCCCCCTCAATGGGATCGGCCAACAAGGTGTAACCAAGAGAGTACAAAGTTGATTATTAAATTGATTTTTGTGGATATCTAGATGACACATTAACCTATGGATTAAGCACCTAGAGTTTGTCTATAAATACAAGAGATTGCACAAGAGATTAGCACACACCACACTTCACCAAAAACTCTCTCCTTGCCCCTCCTAAGCTCTCGGCCGAAGACCCCCCACCCCCATCCATCATTTGTTCGATCTTGTTCATCCATTCCAAGTATCTACAAGGCTTACGGGTCACATATTAGGAGCTTTGAAGCAAGCGGAAGTGGAAGGACCTCGTTTCTTAGCTTTTATCCACCACATTTTCGACTAGATTCTTCCCTAGCCCCGAGCTAGAGGTATAATGTTTAAAACTCACTCTCGAACGTATCTAAAGTGGTTAATATGAGTTATAACGATTAAAAGTCGGAATCATGCGTTTTGAATCTCTAAAGTCTACTAAAACTTGAATTTTGTTGGTTAAAAGCTCATAACATGTGTAAAAGTTGTAGTAATTGAATATGTTGATTGTTGAGGCCCGATCTACGATGTGGTGGCTCTTATCATCGTTTAACCCGACCTTGTTAAGATCATAGATCTTGACATAAGCTTGTTTCTATCGGTACAAGGGTTAAAAGGTGAAACTCTACCACACGAAAGACATGAACTTGTGTAAAAGTATTTTGACTTGTAAAATAGTATTTAAAACTAGCGGATCTACGTATGTACAAGTGGTATATTCGCAGAACCAAGTGTCGAGAAAATCATGTTTTATATAAGTTGGATGACAAACTAACGAATGTGATTTTACAAACCACAAGTGTATAAACACTTGTGAAATAAGAAGTATTCGACAAAATATCAATCTTTGAGAAAGATGACGGGAAGTTGTAAAGGATGATTTGTTCTAAAAACGGGGTTTTTACAAGACTAAACTATTTTATACATAGATCCACTAAATATAACGAGATCTACACAATAGTTTTCGGAAAAACTACAAGTTCATGTAATAATGCGATTTACATACTAATCAACTAGTTTGATGTGTTGAAATTAGTTTAGTGTGTCGGAAATTGTTTGATTGAATCAAGAAATTGTTGAAGTGATTTTGTAAAAAGAAAATGATACGCTTGAAAGCGTGGCCACCTCCAGTTACAGGGGAAACTCTGGCGAAATTTTTCTAAAATCTAACACTTAGAATTATTTACAAGTGTTAAACTATTTTTGAGATGTTTTCAAAATATATTTGGCCATGACTTTATTTATTAAATAATCGGAGGTGGGATTTTCACAAAAACTAAACGTGATAAATATTTATTCGATAAATATATTTTTCACCACACTGTTTATGATTATTTTGTGAAAATATATAAATATTATTTTTAGAGTAAAAATAATATTTACAAACGTTGACGAACCCAAAATAACACAAACGCTTACACAACGAATATATAAGTTACAACGGTAATTATTATTACCACTTAATCGTTAAAACGTAACTTACGCATTATGCGGAAATATTCATGAACGCGTGTCTTGTCAACGTATTATTTTTGGAAATATTATGTGAAGAGAAAATATAATATTTTTGAGAAAAATATTTATATTTTGGAATGAGAAGTAAAAATATATTAAGTGGGACTTAATGAGATGATACAAATACACATGTATTAAATCCCCCACCCTTGGGAAGGAAATTAATTACCAAGTATATACAAGGAACGGTTGTCTAACTGTTTCCAAAAACTTAAACTATAAAGCTAAGGCACGGCCATCCGTCTAATAGTATTAGCACATGTAGGTCGTTGCACAGCTGCCTGACATTCGGAGTACTTGGTATAGCGACGCACTGACTGTGAGTTCATGTCCCCCTTTTCTCTTAACTCTTTTCAGTTTTATAAACTGCGGGGGTGAAATACATGTTACTATGATTATGAAATACTTGATACATGGTATGGTTAGCGTAAGGAGGGTTATTACTTAGATCATGTGAGTGGGTAGGCGAAAACTGGAGGCCATTAATCCTCATTGTAGGACCGAGGGACGTAAGCGGTAGATCTATCTGGGTGTAGTGAGCCCAACTCCAGGTCCAGCATAACGGACCTTGGGGTGACTTTGTGCCCGACGCGAAATCCGCTAGGTTTGAGTCTTCCTACTTGCACTTCACACATATCAATGGACTTGCAAACCATTGGTGATCTCTTTTTCCTTATTTGCTACATACCAGGATTTTTGATAAATACAAAGGTTTATTTACTCGCTTTCACATGAACTCGCTCAACATTATTGTTGATTTTTCAACTTACATGTATTTCAGGGAATTAAAGATCTGGCACGGTATGGCATGTTTTCCGCTGCATAAGTCACCAGGGTCATCCAGGGTTCGGGGAATGTGACTCTTTCCTGGACAAGTCACAGTCCTTGAATCATGTTTATGTTGTGTTTGGGTTTGTAATGTTTAGACAAGTTTATGGTTGTTGGGTGTTAACCCGTTAAGACAATGTTTTGATTTTATTTTAATGGATGATCTTGCATATTTTTAATTCATATAGCTTGTTATGATTAAGCTATGGTATTAAGAAGTCACACCAAATTAACCACGCTTCCGCAAAGCCAGGGTGTGACAGCTTGGTATCAGAGCTCTGATCATAGCGAACTAGGATTCTTTCTCGAGTCTAGACTATGATCACTAGGGCTCTCACGAAAACATTTTTACTGCATACCACTTAAGTCCAGATCCAAAACGTTTTTATAAACAAATGTTGAGCATATTTTATTTATTATTTTTAGGCTCAGTCTGGGAGGCTGAGGCTCGGTCTGGGAGACTGAGGCTCGGTCTGGGAGGCCGAGGCTCGATCTAATGGATCGAGGTAGTTGTCTAGTGGGACTAGGGAGTCAGTCTGGGAGGCTGGGAGAATTGTCTAGTGGGACTAGGGAGTCAGTCTGGGAGGCTGGGAGAATTGGCTAGTGGGACTAGGAAGGACAGTCTGGGAGGCTGGGAGGCTAGTGGGACTAGGAGGATTATGTGATTATTATTTGGTAGCTTATGTGATTACCTGATTTACTGATTATTTGCGCATATTTGTGTTTGTGTTACAGACATCATGAGTCACCCGTGCCATGCGACATGTTTGTGCGTATGTGATTCGGATACCACCGGACCTTTACCCATAGTATCTGACGACATTATATCCTCCGAGCACGAGGTGCATACCTCCGATTACACGAGCACTGATGACGATGACTTCCAGCCCTTCGCTCTGCCCGATGGCGCTGATGAGCCTATTGATGACCCTCCTGCTGAGTACTTACCCTTAGTTGTGATACCAGCTCCTATTCCTTTAGCTGTCTATCCCGCATATGACTTGCTACTCGACGCCAAGGCTGACGGCGATATCGATTTTTTTGAGGACGAGCCTTTTGAGGATGAGATTCCGGATGCAGCTCTTCTTCCCGCTGGCGATCTTCTGATGATCGCTGACGCCCCTGCTGAGGACTCGCCCGCACATTCACCGGTCCCAGACTCCTTTGAGTCTGTGGCATCCGCACCTTCTCACGAGGTGAGCGCACAACATTTCGCACACGACTCGGATCCTGACCAGGCATCCTCAGCAGCACCTATTCCGAGCTTTGCATTTGAGCATGACGACATAGAGGATTCTGATCCCATTTTCCCTCCGGGATTCGACCCGGATCACGACATTGAGTTTATCCCGATGGACCAGCTCGTGGAGGACCCCGCTGATCCAGTTGACCCTATTGATCCTGAGTTCGACCTTGATATGGCTTTTGATGACCATGAGCCTGCCTTGGCTCCTGAGCAGGCAGCTGCTCTAGATCCTATGCATGAGCATGACCTGGTACATGCTGGCGTTCCTGCTGAGCCCATTATAGCTGACCCGCCTGTTGGCGATCTTCCTGTGGATGATGTTCCTTTGTTAGTTGGTGATCATGTTGTTGCTATCGATCCTGTTGTTGATCCACCTTTTGTTGATGATATACCGGTCGACCATCCTGTTGCACCAGTTGACCCTGTCGTTGTTCCTCCATTTGATCCCATTCCACTCGAGCCAGAGCAGGCACTATTTGCAGAGCATATGGATCCACCCGATGAGGACGCTCAGCACGGTTGGATACCTGCTGACGAGGACGTCCCACCTTTGCCCCCTCAGATCCCTGTTACATGATCTGTTGATTTCACTTTTCAGGTTCCACAGTTTGTACCTCCAGCGAGGCCTGGAGAGGGTTCCTCAGCCCATCCTTTTGGGCACGTACCGATGTCTATTCCCTTCATGCCTCAGATGTCATCTGTTCCACCCTCTACTTCACCATTTCATGTGGCACCATTTGACCCCACCAGTGAGCCCTTGCTTTGGCCGACGCCATCAGCCATGCCACCTACTGATCCATATCATTCGTTTCATGTTGGACACACTATAGAGGACGTTTTGATGTCCTTCGTTCATCAGCATGAGTCGCACACGCAGCGTCTCCAGGAGCTCGAGAGAGCTCAGCTGCCACCATGTTCATGCCATGGTCAGATACACTCCCCTCTTCAGCCAGGTCGATCTTTACCCCCAGATTTTGCTGCTCGTCTCTTTACACTAGAGCAACAGGTTGCTTCTGTTATTCGCACTCAGCAGGCTATGGAGGAGGATTGGCTTCTGTTACGCCGTTTGCTTTACCCTCACTTTCCCCCTCCTCCCCCGCCATCCGCTTAGAGCTCATCAGTGCTATATAGGTAGACGTTGGTGAGACGACCGCGATTGTGACTGCACAGCATTTTGGAGACCAGCTGATGATACTGATTTTTGTTGACACTTATTTGATGTACTTGATGTATTTGACACTGACATGATATAGTTTTTGGACAGGGGTGATGTAGCCCCTGATTGATTGATGATTGTATGACACAGTGATGTACTGATACACTTACTACATTGTGGTCTCGATATATATGGCAATCGCAGTATTCTCACCATATTGATTCACTTGATTGCTTATTTATAATACTTGTGACATGGGATGTTGGGACATGGGATGTTGTGTATATAATACTTGTGATATGGGATGTTGGGACATGGGATGTTGTGTATATAATATTTGTGACATGGGATGTTGTGTGTATAATAATCGTAACATGGGATGTTGTGTGTGATATATTGATAACATGAGATGTTATGTGCTATTACTATTACTATATACGTACGCCTTATTATGGCCTGACCGACGTATACATCTTTAGAAGATGCCGCCAAGACGTCAACCTCAGCCAATGCCTACTACTCAGGACGAACTACAGCAAGTCATTGCTGCTGCTATTGCTCAATATGCTGCCTCTCAAGGAGGAATGAGTGGAAGCAACTCCGGCAACACGGGCAACAACAACAATCCACCGCATGGGTGTACTTACAAACAATTCTTGGACTGCAAGCCCGTAAACTTCGATGGCACAGGTGGTGCTGTTGCTTTCGTCCGCTGGGCTGAGAAAACTGAGTCCGTACTTCGCATGAGCAAATGCGCGCTGGATCAACAAGTCACTTACATCTCAGGGCTATTTTTAGATGGAGCCCTATCATGGTGGAATCTACAAGTCCAAACACTTGGCGAAGCTGCTGCTTACGCACTGACTTGGACCGAGTTGAAAGAACTCATGCGCAAGAAGTACTGTTCTCGCGCTGAAATTCAGAGATTGGAGACCGAGTTCTGGCATCTAAAAATGGAAGGTCCTAAGATAGCTGAGTATGTTCAGAGGTTCCACGATCTGTCACATGTGGTACCTTACATGGTTACACCTGAGTTCAAGAGGATTGAACGCTTCATTTGGGGATTGGCTCCTCAAATCATCAGCATGGTAACCTCCTCCAAACCTGCAACTATCACAGAAGCCATTGATTTGAGTGTGGCTCTCACCGAAGAGGCAATTCGGTTGAACAAGTTTGATGAAATTGAGCCCAAGAAGAAAGAGACTCATGTGGAGTCATCTGGTGGCAACAAGCGAAAGTTTTCGAATTTCAAGCAGGGAACCGGGATGGTGGTTAAGAAAGGGGAATCGAATGCGCCAGCTCAAGATTCAGCTGGTGGTAGGAAGAAAGGTAAGGGATATATGGGTGCACAACCCAAGTGCAACTCATGCCAACGCCATCACTCTGGCCGATGCGGGCCAAAAGTTTGTGAATCATGTGGGAAGACTGGTCATTCAAAGGATTCTTGTTGGGCTAATGCTAGCCGGGGAGGCCAAGGAGGATATGGGAATAGGAACAGCCGTGGTGGTGCTGGAAACCGCCCACAAGGAAACCAGGGAGGTGATGGAAACGGTGCCAATCATGCTAACCAAGCGGGCGCCATGAATCGAAACCAGGGAAACAACCAAGCAGGAAACAATGGTGGGAACGGGCAGAGGCCCGGATGTTTTAACTGCGGTGATGTTGGGCACTACAAGAGGAATTGCCCAGAATTAAACCAAGCACGCGGAAGAGTTTTCAACATAGAAGCCAGGGAAGCACGCTAGGACCCCAATGTTGTCACTGGTACGTTCCCTGTAAACCAACGCTATGCATCCGTTTTGTTTGATACTGGTGCCGATTACAGCTTCGTATCGCTAGAATTTAAGAATATGCTTGGTTTAGCTGCTAGTAAATTAGATATTCCATACTCGATCGAATTAGCAAATGGGAAGTTAGTAGAAGCTAACGAAGTGATTCGAGGTTGCGTAATCGAATTGGGAGAGCGTGAGTTCGCTCTAGATCTACTACCAGTCCAGTTGGGAAGCTTCGACGTGGTAGTAGGGATGGATTGGTTATAGAGTAACGAGGCCGAGATAGTTTGTCACGAGAAGATAATTCGTATTCCGACCAATGATGGTGAGACCATTGTTGTTCATGGGGAGAAGTGTAAGACGCCGTTGAGGATGATTAGCTGCCTGAAAGCAAGGAAGTGTTTGCAGAAAGGATGTGTTGCCTTTCTGGCACACATTGTGGATAAGAAGGCTGCTGAGCCACAGATCGAAGACATTCCTGTCGTGAGGGAATACCCAGAAGTCTTTCCAGAAGATTTGCCTGGCTTGCCGCCTCAAAGGCAAGTGGAGTTTCGCATAGACTTAGTTCCAGGCGCCGCGCCTGTGGCTAAGGCACCTTATAGACTTGCTCCGTCTGAGATGCAGGAACTGTCGACACAACTTCAAGAGTTGTTAGACAAGGGATTTATCCGACCAAGCTTCTCACCTTGGGGAGCTCCAGTTTTGTTTGTGAAGAAGAAGGACGGTAGTTTCCGTATGTGCATTGACTACAGAGAGTTGAACAAGCTGACGATCAAGAATAGGTATCCCCTGCCAAGAATCGATGATCTATTTGACCAACTTCAAGGGTCAAGCTTCTATTCAAAGATCGATCTTCGATCTGGATACCATCAGCTACGGATACAGGAAGAGAGTATCCCGAAGACAGCCTTCAGAACTCGATATGGACACTACGAGTTTCTCGTTATGCCGTTTGGTTTGACAAACGCACCTGCAGTGTTCATGGATTTGATGAATCGAGTTTGCAAGCCGTACTTGGATAAGTTCGTGATTGTATTCATCGATGATATTTTGATTTATTCAAAGACGAAGGCTGAGCACGAGCAGCATCTTAGAGCCATTCTGGAGCTGCTGAAGAAAGAACAGTTGTACGCCAAATTCTCTAAGTGTGAGTTTTGGCTACGAGAAGTGCAATTCCTTGGGCACGTGGTGAACGGTGATGGAATCCACATGGATCCAACCAAGATCGAGGCGATCAAGGATTGGGAAACGCCAAAGACGCCAACCGAGATTCGGCAATTCTTGGGTTTGGCTGGCTATTATCGAAGGTTCATCGAGAACTTTTCAAAGATCGCTCAACCATTGACACTCCTCACGCAGAAGGATAAGAAGTTTGATTGGGGAATCAAACAGGATGAAGCGTTTCAGATATTGAAGGATAAGCTTTGTAACGCGCCAATCTTAGCTCTGCCAGAAGGTACAGATGATTTCGTGGTATACTGCGACGCTTCACGTCAAGGATTGGGTTGCGTGTTGATGCAACTCCAGAAGGTTATTGCCTACGCGTCACGCCAACTGAAGGTGCACGAAAAGAATTATACCATGCATGATTTGGAGCTAGGCGCAGTGGTTTTCGCTTTAAAGATCTGGAGACACTACCTTTATGGTACGAAGTGTACGATCTTCACAGATCACAAGAGCCTCCAGCATATATTCAACCAGAAGGAGTTGAACATGAGGCAAAGACGATGGGTAGAACTGTTGAATGACTACGACTGCGAGATTAAGTATCACCCAGGGAAGGCGAATGTGGTCGCCGATGCCCTAAGTCGTAAGGAGAGGATCAAGCCCATAAGGGTTAGAGCTTTGGAGATGATCATTTAGACCAATCTTTCCTCGCGCGTTCGTGCAGCGCAACAAGAAGCTCTCAAAGAAAGAAACCTTGCAGAAGAGTATCTCCGTGGGATGGAGAAGTTGTTGGTACCAAACA
The DNA here is from genome assembly GCF_002127325.2 of Helianthus annuus. Lineage (NCBI taxonomy): Eukaryota > Viridiplantae > Streptophyta > Magnoliopsida > Asterales > Asteraceae > Helianthus > Helianthus annuus. The sequence continues at coordinate 130,282,542 of NC_035440.2, forward strand.
GGGAAGGAACGTTATGTTTTGAGAGAAGGATTTGGGTTCCTTTGTTTGGTGGTTTAAGGAAGGTTATTTTCGATGAAGCTCACAAGTCACGGTACTCTATCCACCCTGGAGCGGATAAGATGTACCAGGATCTTAAAGATTATTATTGGTGGCCTAGGATGAAAGGCGATGTTGCAGTTTACGTGAGCAAATGTTTGACATGCGCCAAGGTTAAGGCGGAATACCAGAAGCCTTCAGGACTTCTGCAACAACCAGAGATTCCCAAGTGGAAATGGGAACAAATCTCCATGGATTTTGTTACAAAATTGCCAAGAACACCAAGAGGCCATGACACTATCTGGGTGATAGTGGATCGATTGACGAAGTCAGCACACTTCTTGCCTATCCGCGAGAAGGACCATACGAGTAAATTGGCTGAGATTTACATGAGAGAGATTGTTACGCGCCATGGAGTACCTCTCTCGATCATCTCTGATAGAGACGGAAGGTTCATATCGAGGATATGGCAATCTTTCCAGGAAGCTTTCGGCTCAAAGTTGAATCTGAGCACAACTTTTCACCCGCAGACCGACGGTCAAAGCGAGCGGACGATTCAGACATTAGAAGACATGCTGAGAGCATGTGTGATGGACTTGGGCGGTAGCTGGGATAAGCATTTACCCCTGGTTGAGTTTTCATACAACAACAGCTACCACACCAGTATTGGTGCCGCGCCGTTTGAAGCTTTATATGGGCGCAAGTGCAGATCGCCGCTTTGTTGGGCTGACGCAGGTGATAGACAATTGGTTGGTCATGAAATGGTACAGGAAACCACAGATAAGATCGCGCAAATCCGAGACCGTATCAGCGCGGCTCGTGACAGGTAGAAAGCCTACGCGGATCGAAGCAGGAAACCTCTAGAGTTTGAGGTTGGTGAGATGGTTTTGTTGAAGGTATCACCCAGGAAGGGTGTGGCACGATTTGGGAAACGTGGAAAGTTGAACCCGAGGTATATTGGACCGTTCAAGATCTTGGAGAGAATCGGGTTAGTAGCTTACAAGTTGGATTTACCTGCCGAACTAAATGGTGTTCACGATACATTTCATGTATCCAATCTGAAGAAAAGTCCAACACAAGATAACGTTGCCATTCCTACCGACGAAATTCATGTTGATGACACGCTCCACTTCGTTGAAGAACCTGTCGAGGTCACGGATTGGAAAGTAAACAAGACCCGCCGGAGCAGTGTCAAGCTCGTCAAAGTTTGTTGGAATGCTAGACATGGTCCTGAATTCACCTGGGAGCGTGAGGACCGAATGAAAGAGAAATACCCCCACTTATTTCCTGAGAACCCTGCTTCTACAAGCAGAACTTAAAATTCCGGGACGAAAATTTTCTAACGGGGGGAGAATGTGACAACCCTCACTAAACCAGGTATCCGTACGACTTAATTAACTATTAATTGTTGCTTAATTACTGTGCTTAACTGAAAATACTGATGAACTGCTACTTGACTGTTGATACTTGTACATATCTGCATCATACTTTGATTTCCGTCACTACATTATTTACTTACTGAACTCTAGTGACAAACATGATGCACAAAAGCACAGTAGCATTTGAACGGATAACCTATTGAACATGCTGATATAGCCAGCATCAGGCAGACACTGCCTCTAAAGGCCTATATGAGCCAGAAATATTTTACTACACCCATAGTGTGTGTAGGGATACAAGGGTTGTATAACTGCGTCTCTAGGAATAAGATGTAATGATTGGATGTGCCTAAAACGTACTCTAAGCACGAAACACGGCACTTTTATCAACACACTAGCTTCTAGCTAACTAATAAAGTGCCAAAACATGAGGAAATATTCCTGACACTTTGCAGAATAAATTGTGTCGCTAAAAATATTACTTACGACGCTTAAAAGATTACTTAAGCACTTTAACGGATTACTATCTAACCGAACAACCGGACTATACTCGGAACATAAAAATATTGCCAAAAGTATTGTTAGTCTTTTTCTGAGCCAGTTAGGGTCCCTGATTACCCTAACACCCGTCTTATAACGCATCATGCAACTAACGGAGTTAACCCCTAAAGTTAACCCACTTAATGAAACTAAACTCTAACTAAACAATTGAAAACGAACCGGATACCCCCCCCCCTCAATGGGATCGGCCAACAAGGTGTAACCAAGAGAGTACAAAGTTGATTATTAAATTGATTTTTGTGGATATCTAGATGACACATTAACCTATGGATTAAGCACCTAGAGTTTGTCTATAAATACAAGAGATTGCACAAGAGATTAGCACACACCACACTTCACCAAAAACTCTCTCCTTGCCCCTCCTAAGCTCTCGGCCGAAGACCCCCCACCCCCATCCATCATTTGTTCGATCTTGTTCATCCATTCCAAGTATCTACAAGGCTTACGGGTCACATATTAGGAGCTTTGAAACAAGCGGAAGTGGAAGGACCTCGTTTCTTAGCTTTTATCCACCACATTTTCGACTAGATTCTTCCCTAGCCCCGAGCTAGAGGTATAATGTTTAAAACTCACTCTCGAACGTATCTAAAGTGGTTAATATGAGTTATAACGATTAAAAGTCGGAATCATGCGTTTTGAATCTCTAAAGTCTACTAAAACTTGAATTTTGTTGGTTAAAAGCTCATAACATGTGTAAAAGTTGTAGTAATTGAATATGTTGATTGTTGAGGCCCGATCTACGATGTGGTGGCTCTTATCATCGTTTAACCCGACCTTGTTAAGATCATAGATCTTGACATAGGCTTGTTTCTATCGGTACAAGGGTTAAAAGGTGAAACTCTACCACACGAAAGACATGAACTTGTGTAAAAGTATTTTGACTTGTAAAATAGTATTTAAAACTAGCGGATCTACGTATGTACAAGTGGTATATTCGTAGAACCAAGTGTCGAGAAAATCATGTTTTATATAAGTTGGATGACAAACTAACAAATGTGATTTTACAAACCACAAGTGTATAAACACTTGTGAAATAAGAAGTATTCGACAAAATATCAATCTTTGAGAAAGATGACGGGAAGTTGTAAAGGATGATTTGTTCTAAAAACGGGGTTTTTACAAGACTAAACTATTTTATACATAGATCCACTAAATATAACGAGATCTACACAATAGTTTTCGGAAAAACTACAAGTTCATGTAATAATGCGATTTACATACTAATCAACTAGTTTGATGTGTTGAAATTAGTTTAATGTGTCGGAAATTGTTTGATTGAATCAAGAAATTGTTGAAGTGATTTTGTAAAAAGAAAATGATACGCTTGAAAGCGTGGCCACCTCCAGTTACAGGGGAAACTCTGGCGAAATTTTTCTAAAATCTAACACTTAGAATTATTTACAAGTGTTAAACTATTTTTGAGATGTTTTCAAAATATATTTCGCCATGAATTTATTTATTAAATAATCGGAGGTGGGATTTTCACAAAAACTAAACGTGATAAATATTTATTCGATAAATATATTTTTCACCACACTGTTTATGATTATTTTGTGAAAATATATAAATATTATTTTTAGAGTAAAAATAATATTTACAAACGTTGACGAACCCAAAATAACACAAACGCTTACACAACGAATATATAAGTTACAACGGTAATTATTATTACCACTTAATCGTTAAAACGTAACTTACGCATTATGCGGAAATATTCATGAACGCGTGTCTTGTCAACGTATTATTTTTGGAAATATTATGTGAAGAGAAAATATAATATTTTTGAGAAAAATATTTATATTTTGGAATGAGAAGTAAAAATATATTAAGTGGGACTTAATGAGATGATACAAATACACATGTATTAAATCCCCCACCCTTGGGAAGGAAATTAATTACCAAGTATATACAAGGAACGGTTGTCTAACTGTTTCCCAAAACTTAAACTATAATGCTAAGGCACGGCCATCCGTCTAATAGTATTAGCACATGTAGGTCGTTGCACAGCTGCCTGACATTCGGAGTACTTGGTATAGCGACGCACTGACTGTGAGTTCATGTCCCCCTTTTCTCTTAACTCTTTTCAGTTTTATAAACTGCGGGGGTGAAATACATGTTACTATGATTATGAAATACTTGATACATGGTATGGTTAGCGTAAGGAGGGTTATTACTTAGATCATGTGAGTGGGTAGGCGGAAACTGGAGGCCATTAATCCTCATTGTAGGACCGAGGGATGTAAGCGGTAGATCTATCTGGGTGTAGCGAGCCCAACTCCAGGTCCAGCATAACGGACCTTGGGGTGACTTTGTGCCCGACGCGAAATCCGCTAGGTTTGAGTCTTCCTACTTGCACTTCACACATATCAATGGACTTGCAAACCATTGGTGATCTCTTTTTCCTTATTTGCTACATACCAGGATTTTTGATAAATACAAAGGTTTATTTACTCACTTTCACATGAACTCGCTCAACATTATTGTTGATTTTTCAACTTACATGTATTTCAGGGAATTAAAGATCTGGCACGGTATGGCATGTTTTCCGCTGCATAAGTCACCAGGGTCATCCAGGGTTCGGGGAATGTGACTCTTTCCTGGACAAGTCACAGTCCTTGAATCATGTTTATGTTGTGTTTGGGTTTGTAATGTTTAGACAAGTTTATGGTTGTTGGGTGTTAACCCGTTAAGACAATGTTTTGATTTTATTTTAATGGATGATCTTGCATATTTTTAATTCATATAGCTTGTTATGATTAAGCTATGGTATTAAGAAGTCACACCAAATTAACCACGCTTCCGCAAAGCCAGGGTGTGACAGTTTATCCCCAGTATACTAAGGGTTCATTTCAAGATATCGAGGGTTTTGCCCTGGGGTATTTGGAATTCATTCGAGTCAAAAATATGAATACATTTGTGTTTCTATGTTAAGTACAGGGGACATACGTTATACTATTCTGAGGATGGATTCGAGTTTATAAGTATGCACTGGGGACAAGCATATAATGAAGAATTGAAATTGATTCACTGAGAATCTCTGGTATGATCTTTCCTTTTTATTTAGACAACTAATAGGTTGTATTTTAATCAGAATATCTTTCAGGATATTCACCGGGATACATTTATAACGTGTTTTCAAAAATGTTCAAACAAAACAATTTTCACAAGTGAAATTTATATATCAACAACAACAATGGTAAAACCAAAAAAGGGTTATATTATTAACATAGCAAAAGATTATGCTCTTGGCTTCGTCTCAAACCGAGACCCATCCAACAAAAGCATAGTTAGTTTCCTAACATATTTACTTAACAAATGAAGGCTTCGTCTTGGAACCCAAGATACCTCCACCTTCACTTGTTAAAAGCGTTCAAAACAAACCATACTAACTGATGACCAAGGGCTTCGTCCTGAAACTCAGGATCCCTCCACCTTTGGCCATCATATTGTCTACGTGCAGGAAATTGAAATTGTTCAACAAACAAGAAAAGTAAATTGTTCAAGACATCAACCATTAAACCTAAAAAAGTGGGCTCCGGCCTAGGCATCAATATCCATCATCGCCCACTCTGCTGCCCTCACACAGCGACATCCTCTCCTGCTTTCCCCGGCTCCTCAGCACCAGCATCCTCACCAGCATCCTGTCCAGCATCCTCACCAGCATCCGCTCTGGCATCCTTCTTGTCTCCAGCCTGATCCGCCACCTCTGCTGACTTGGAAGATTCACCAGCTTCAGATGGAAGTGGCACAACTTTTCCTCCAAGCTCCTTTAGCTTGGCCACCCAAGAGTCAACCGGCCAAGCTGGGCACGCGAGGCCTGTCTCCTTGGCCTCATAGGCCATCTTGATGCATGCTTGTAACAGGGAGACAATAGCAGAAGTCTTGATTCCTTCCCGGAAATTGATCATGGCCTGATCATGATCCATTTGCACGGTGGCCAATTTGAGCTCGGCATCCTGGGTGACCTTTTTCAGCTTATACTCATAGTGCTGACTCTTCGCTTCAGCAATGGCACCTTGGTCGGCAACAGTAGTTTCAAGCTGCTTAATCCTGGCTTCATGGAGTGCAACAGTACCACATGCATCATTGTACAAGTGGAGCAAATGCTGGAGGCCCTGCGCATCAATAACAGGTACGAATTAGAATATATGTATCTATAATGACCAAGATATCCTATCAGGATATCCTGTTAGGATATCCAGGCAGGATATATGTGCAGGATATATATGCAGGGTATGCGTCAGGATATTACCTTGTTAAGGAAGGATGTCATTGGCTCTAAGGAATCAGTAAAGCTGAGATCGTCATAGGAGAACCCTCCTGAGCTTGGAGTATTGACTTCAAGGCCCTTCCTCTTTTTCGTTGTGGAAGCACGAGTCCTTGGGTTGGCCTTGGGAGCTGGGAGTGGCTTGGAGCTGGTGGCAGCAGGAGCCTCCTTCTTGACTATGGTTGGAGTTGGATAGCTGTCAAGCTCGTCAAGGTCTAGATAGACTGGAACTTTGCTGGAATCTACACACAGGGAGTAAAATTCTAAACCTTTCCTAAAGATATCAAATAAAAACATGTATCTACAGGATATCTTGCAGGATCCTTACCAGACATGTTTGCGCTTGAAAGAGGGCTTGGAGTTGGTGGAGATGGGTTGAAACTTCTCTCTGCTTCGGTAAGGAGCCTGATGGCGTCTATTCTTTTTTGAGAATCTGCAAGGGGAGGTGCTAGCTTCCTAAAATCAGCTGTACAAGAAAACGACAAAGTCAGTTCAGGATATAAAGCAGGATAACAAGCAGGATCATCTTTAAACCCTAAATCCTACCCTTCTTCAACCAATTCACCGGATAATCCGCTCCACCAGGGATTGAATCTCTTTTTACAAAAAAGAATTTGGATTTCCATTCCTCTTCATTCCTGGTGGCTCGGAGGATCAATGGGTCACTGGAGGTAGAATAAAACAAGAACCGACAAGAGCTGTGGCACCTAAGTCGGTATGCTAGAGGGAGGTCATTAACAGAAAGATCGGGGATATGGTTGTTCTTGATTTGATCAAGAACAGACAAGACTCGCCAAAGCATTGGCATTGTCTGACTGAAGCAGATCTTTGTGACATTAAAGAACTCAGTGATGAAATCCGAGAAAGGAAATTGCAACCCTAAGGTGAAAGGAAAGGCATTAAAACACAACTGTTTTGGTCAAAAATTACACAAGGATAATGTAACCAAACTTTATGTAAACGGGGTATGATGCTTGGTTAATTATAAAAGTAAAGGATCACTTTTATGAGAAATATGCAATGACACAATGATTTATACGAGGAAAAAGCCCTTGATCAATATATGATCTCCGGCATAAAAAACCTCGGGTGATGGCAACTACCGATCATCAAACTTCAATATAAGAACAAAATGGTTACAACTTCGGATGATAATGAGCTGAGTACAAGGATCACTATTGTTTCGAGTGTCTAAGTGTGTGAGAGTTGCGTTGTATGTCGTGTGTTCTTCCAAATGAGGAAGAGTGGTATTTATACAAGTGTAGGTGACCTATTTTAGGTAAAAAGACTAATAATCAGCTCATTACCCCTTTAGAAATAAAAGACAATCTAGCCTAAATTGCCGCCCATAAATCAAGCCAAGTTTCCATATCCTGTGCAACGTCCATCTCCGATTAAGCTCTTGCCATAATTGTGAAGACGCGTCCCTTGATCATGATGCTAAGAGCGTATCCTGCTAGATGTTCCTGCAAAATAACATTGCATTAAGCGGAGGTGACCGTTAGTATGAGGATCCTATAATGGCTCATGATCCTGATCCTGAAGTCCTGCTGAGGATCACTATCTGCCAAAGAAACAAGGATCACTGGTTAGGATCACGTGTAAGGATCATGTATAATAAAATTCCAGCCCTAACAATTGCCCCCAAAATATAAGGAGTTTATTGTAAATTAATGAGTTGTATTTTGTTTCGATCTTATCTCCAACGGGCGACTCCGAATAACTAGCCGTTACACATGGACTAGCCGTTGCGATCATTACGTCATAGATGTGACAATCCCTGCAGATCATGATTATAAATAGGAGATAGGGTAAGGATCAGTTTGTATTTAAATTCAGGATATACTCCCTTTATAATCTCCACCGAAGATTGATCAGGTATTCTCCTCTTCTCTCTTTCCTTTCTCTATTCTCTTTGCTCTGTTTCTGTTTTTACTCTGTTTCCATTCCGTCACAAGTATGTTGCTCCGGAATTCTCCTCACAAGGATTCCAAGAAGAGTAGTCCCCTAAAAAGCCAGGGGATCATCAAGGATTCTCCTACGGAGAGGTGTTGTTTTACTGACGCTCACGTAGACAGAATTCGTCATCGCTTTCCGGCAAATGCTATTTTCAAATCCTTTGTTCCTACAGCTTTGAGCGACTTTGTTTCAGACGTCTGGGTGGCTTTTCCTGCTACTCCGTTCACTATAGGGTATTCGTATCCTTTTCCAACCTTCACCCAATCTTTCTTTTCCTTAACCGGCATCTCTTATATCCAAGCTATGCCAATGATCTGGAGGGTTCTGTATACCTTCGAGAGGATCATTGAGCAGAGAGGGATTGATCTTGGGATGGCGGAGTTGGCCGAGCTTTATGATCTTACCACATTTGGTTCTCATCGGTACTTGCTGAAACGGAAAGCCGGGGAGGATCACCCTGTCTTCAAGGTCACTGTGACAACTCGAGTTTCTGACTTTCACTTTCGCATTAAATGCGCGTTGACTTTGACTGTTTAGTTGTTTGGATTGTGGACTTGAAATTGTACGCGATGTATTTTAATGAAACGTATTGTCGTTTTGTCATATGTGATTACTTGCTGTGGTAGAATATAATATTAGATTTATTATTAAAAACACTTAGTCTAGATCACGAAGCATGGCACACAGTTCGAAGGATCTCGAAACATATCCTTCGACTCGAAGGATCAGCTTCCGGTTCGAAGGATCTCGAAACATATCCTTCGACCAAAGACTCCATCCTTCGACATCTTTCGGCCCAGCCTTTCTAATGGGCTTGGCCCATTTCTGTAATACGTTTAAATACGTGATGCATGTAACCGGCAGTTAGTTTCTAAAAACCCTAATACCTTTCCCTCTCTCTCGAAGTCTTGGAGTCGGCTGAAAGTTCTTGTGCACCCGAAACCCCACTAGTTTCAATCCCCTAATCCGGTTAGTGTTTCACTATCATCGTTGATGACATGATGTTATTATTATTACATGCTTTGATTAAGAACGACTCGAATTGATTGTATGTTGAATGATAGGAATCGTATAAAGATGATCTTGTAGTTGTATGGCATGATAATAAGTTTAAATCGATTCAATGGTGCTTGTTATGTTACTGTGACGATGTATGCTCCGGATTGATAACTTGTTGATATATTAGTGAAATCGGGTTATTATGAAATCAGTTTACATGAGGTTGTTATGTCTTGATAGTAATCCGAATGAATATGGTTATTGTTCATGATTTCGGTTAGGGTTCTTGAGATTGAATATATGAAATGTGCTTGTTAATGATGATGACGGCTGTAGATGATTAGGGTTTCTGTTTCTGTAATTGACTGCATGATATCCGTAACTGATTGTGATCAAACGTAACTGTTAATTGTCGAAAGATATTGCTACTCGAAACATAGTTGTGGTCGAAAGATGCTTGTTAGTCGAACCATAGTAGTGTTGACCGAAGGATAGCTTTGACCGAACCATAGGAGCATTGACCGAAGGATAGCATTGACCGAAACATAATTAAGTTGACCGAAAGATGACAGTTGGTCGAAAGATGGCATTGGTTCGAAACATAACTTTCGGTCCGAAGGATAACTGTGATAACTGTGTATCGAAAGATCACTAATGTACCGAAAGATAAGGGTGGATCGAAAGATATATAATTATGAACATATTTTAATGTTGGAATGTATGTTTGATTTATTTGGCATGCCATGATTAGTGATAAATGTTAACATTGGTATTCGTGTACACTAGCTGATGGTTTGATGTGAAACAATACGTGTTGTGCCGATATGCAAACTGACTGTTATGTGAACATTAAATTGCACGCGTATCATTGCGAACATGAACTGATTTGTTATACGTGCATACAATAGGACGTGATTAATTACTTGTGAGTGCATAACCTAGCATACCGAGCAAATCAAGGTGAGTTCACACAGCCAAGGCATGGGTTCCCAGGGTGGGAATGGGTTGGATGATTGTTGTGCATGCTTAAATGATACTTGTCGAACTGCCTTCGCACACACCCTGGTTGGTAAAGACTATGGTCGCGAACGAACTACTCAACTGCCTTCGCACACACCCTGGTCGGTAAAGACTATGGTCGCGAACGAACTGATAAATTGCCTTCGCACACACCCTGGTCGGTAAAGACTACGGTCGCGAACTAATGAACCTAATCTTCGCACATATGCCTGGGAGGCCGCGATGGAACTGATAAGATATGAGACTTAACTGAACGAACGCATTATTACCCAAATTAAACTATTAACTGTGAACTCGCTCAACTAGTTTGTTGATCATTCTGTTACATGCCTTGCAGATCGTTAGGTACTTGGAGCTTGCACTGGAGAAGCGGGTCGTTGTGGACAAGGATCGTGGCTTTTCTCTTGAACTATTATGATACTTAAAACTGTTAACTACTACTGGTTTATTTACTATGCTTCCGCTACATTTTGAAACGATGATTTGTTTGATCACCTTTTGTATTGAATGGATGGTTTTTAGTTATTTTACTTAATATTAAATGCATGTTCAATATGATTGGTGGCTTGATCCTGGTCAGTCACGCTCCCAAGCGGTGATACTCCGCAGGTGGATTTTGGGGGTGTGACAGATTGGTATCAGAGCCATTGGTTATAGAGAACTTGGTTTTAATATGGGAAAACGTTTTTATTAAAACCAGACTATAACCAGAACAGTGCTCTCAACGATCCACAGCGACGCTTCGCTCCACGTGCAAGACTCGACATCCTAGGTAATAAGGTTTATGTTTATTACCTGCTTGCTAGAACTGCATAGAACTTTGCTCGTAGTATGCTTACATTACTTTGCTCACAACTTGTTATTGCTTGAGAACACATACGTGCTTACACTCTTCTGTCATCGCACTATTCGTGAACCATTCTTACTTATGCTACCTTTACTATTCGATCATGTCTGGACGTGTTGACATGACTCAAGCCCAGTTGACGGCTCTCATTAACGAACAAGTTGCTGCGGCACTTGCAGCCGCACAAGCAGGAGGTATAACCTGCTATCCCAGACCTATTCTAGGATGTTAGATCCTACTCTCGTGACCCAACTTTCGCGCTTAACCTTGATCTATCTTTCTCGCGCAACGGGTCAGAACGCACACATTCCAGAACATCATGGACTGTCGCCCAAGCACATTCAGTGGCACATTCAAGAACTTCATGTGTGAACGCCCTGAGGCTCGCAGGGGTCAAGTACGCCACTGGTACTTTGGTAGGAATCGCGCTAACCAGGTGGAACGCGCAAGTACAGATACTAGGGTTGGCAGCTGCTAACGCCACCCCCTGGAACGAATTCAAAGAACACATTAAAAGGGAATACTACACGCGTGATGACATCCACAAGTTGGAAGTGGAGCCTTACCATTTGAAAATGATGGGGTCAGAAATTGAAGCTCATACGAAACGATAGAACGGACTGGCCATCTTGTGTCCAACCATGGTGGACCCTCCAAACAAGCGTATCGAATTGTACCTCAAGGGTCTAGCCTCAGAGATTCAGAGCCAAGCTACATCGGCTAACCTCGATAATGCCCCAGACATTCACGGATCAGGCAGTGGAACAGAACAGGCTGCCTAGTTGTATCAGCACTATTACTACCGCTATCACTTCTGCTACTCCCGCTACTCCTAATGACAACAAGCGGGAAAGGGATGGGTATTTCAGCAAGAGTTCAACTACCGTTCGGTCTCAAGCACAGCAGCAGTGAAAGAAAAGAAGTTGGAAGATCATCCAGTTGTATGCGACTATACTCAGGTGTTTCCTAAAGATTTACCTGGTCTACCGCCGCATCATCAGGACGAATTTCAAATCGAGCTCGCTCCAGGAGCAGCACCCATAGCTCGAGCACCGTACCGCTTAACTCCACCAGAATCGGAAGAACTATCGACGCAACTACCAGGAATCTTGGATAAGGGATTTATCCGACCTAGCTCTTCGCCTTGGGGAGCTCCAGTGTTGTTAGTGAAGAAGAAAGACGGTAAGTTAGAATGTGCATCGACTACCGTGAACACAACAAGGTGACGGTGAAGAACCGTTATCCTCTTCCGCGTATAGATGACTTATTCGACCAGCTGCAAGGGTCGTGTTACTATTCCAAGATTGATTTAAGGTCAGGTTATCATCAGCTAAGAGTCCGGGATGAGGACGTCTCCAAAACCGCTTTCAGAACTCGTTACGGTCACTACGAGTTTCTGGTCATGCCATTCGGGCTTACAAACGCGCCTGCAGTCTTCATGGATCTTATGAACAGGGTGTGTAAACCCTATCTAGACAAGTTCGTCATTGCCTTCATCGACGCCATTCTGATCTACTCCAAGAGTCAGGAGGAGCACGAGCAACACTTACGTCTTATCTTGGAACTTCTTCGAAAGGAACAATTGTACGCCAAGTTTTCAAAATGCGACTTCTGGCTTCATGAAGTCCACTTCTTAGGCCATGTGGTGAACAGGGATGGGATTCATGTTGATCCATCCAAGGTAGATTCGATCAGGAACTGGCCTGCACCGCGTACACCGACAGAAATACGTCGATCCTTGGGTCTGGCAGGTTACTACAGACGGTTTATTAGAGGCTTTTCAAAGATCACGCAACCACTTACGCTACTGACACAGAATGGTGTTACCTATCGCTGGGGAGAGCCCCAGGAGACTGCTTTTCAGCACCTAAAGGAATGACTTTGCAGTGCACCTATCCTCTCATTGCCAGAGGGCACAGACGACTTCGTGGTTTATTGTGATGCATCCATTCGGGGACTGGGATGTGTGTTAATGCAGCGCGACAAGGTTATCGCTTACGCCTCTCGTCAACTCAAGGTTCACGAGCGCAACTACACGACGCACGATTTAGAGCTGGGAGCTGTTGTTTTCGCGCTTAAGATATGGCGACACTACCTGTACGGTACCAGGTGCACGATTTACACCGATCACAGGAGTCTCGAGCATATCCTTAAGCAGAAGGGTCTGAATATGCGTCAACGACGATGGGTTGAGTTACTTAACGATTACGAATGCGCTATCAAGTATCATCCAGGCAAAGCCAATGTTGTGGCGGATGCCCTTAGACGAAAGGACACTTTACCACGGCGCGTGCGAGCGCTACAGCTTACGATTCAGCCTAGCCTTCCTGCTCAGATACGAGCTGCTCAGACAGAAGCCCTGAAGCCCGAAAACGTCAAGGCTGAAGCCTTATGCGGCTCACAACAACAAATGGAACAAAAGGCGGACGGCGCCTACTATGTCACGGGCCGGATTTGGGTCCCTCTCTATGGCGGTCTACGCGAACTCGTAATGGACGAAGCACACAAGTCTCGCTACTCGGTACATCCAGGGTCGGATAAAATGTACCACGACAACAACACTACATATTGGTGGCCTAGTATGAAGGCCCACATTGCTACGTACGTTGGAAAATGCTTGACCTGTGCGAGAGTCAAGGTCGAATATCAGAAACCAGCTGGCCTACTTCAACAGCCTATGATACCACAGTGGAAATGGGAAGAAATTTCCATGGACTTTGTTACAGGCCTACCGAGAGCTCAGCGTGGGAACGACACAATATGGGTGATCGTGGATCGACTCACCAAGTCTGCACACTTCCTGGCTATTAAGGAAACGGATACGTTCTCCACTCACGCAGATATCTACCTCAAGGAAGTTGTTTCGAGGCACGGGGTGCCCATTTCTATTATTTCGGATCGGGATGCACGATTCACGTCAGAACTACGGCATGCGATGCACAAAGCGTTTGGCTCACGTTTAGACATGAGCACAGCATATCACCCTCAGACGGATGGGCAGTCTGAGCGAACTATTCAAGACATGCTTCGAGCGTGTGTTATTGATTTCGGCAACGGCTGGGAAAAGCACCTCCCTTTAGTGGAGTTTTCGTACAATAACAGTTATCACACCAGCATTCAAGCCGCTCCATTCGAGGCATTCTACGGACGTAAATGCCGGTCACCTCTCTGTTGGGCAGAGGTGGGGGATAGTCGAATTACGGGTCCAGAGATTGTAGTGGACGCTATAGAAAAGATTGCACAGATACAACAACGCATGACGGCAGCACGCGACCGTCAGAAAGCCTACGCGGGCAAGCGTAGCAAGCCTTGGAATTTCAGGTCGGGGACCGGGTTTTATTGAAAGTCTCACCCTGGAAGGGTGTGGTTCGATTTAGTAAACGAGGCAAACTCAATCCACGGTATGTTGGACCATTTGAAATCACTGAAGGAATAGGCCCAGTAGCCTACAGACTGAACCTACCAACTGAACTCGGTGCAGTTCACAATGTATTTCACGTGTCGAATCTGAAGAAATGCCTATCAGATGAGACCCTTATAGTTCCTTTTAAGGAACTCACTATCGATGAGCGGTTGCAGTTCGTCGAGGAACCAGTTGAAATCACGGACCGGGATGTTAAGGTCCTCAAACACAAGAGAATCCCTCTTGTTCGAGTTCGTTGGAACTCCCAGCGTGGTCCAGAGTATACCTGGGAACGCGAAGATCAGATGAAAGAAAAGTATCCCCAGTTATTCGAAACCAATGCATCCACTGCTGAGGCTGAAGCTACTACTACTGAATTTCGGGACGAAATTCCAAATCAACGGGGGGATGATGTGACACCCCAGGAAAACCAGTGAACGATGTAACTTGCCTAGCTTCCTCAGTGAGTGCGTACCAAATTTCGGGACGAAATTTCTTTTAAGTTGGGGATAATGTGACAACTCGAGTTTCTGACTTTCACTTTCGCATTAAATGCGCGTTGACTTTGACTGTTTAGTTGTTTGGATTGTGGACTTGAAATTGTACGCGATGTATTTTAATGAAACGTATTGTCGTTTTGTCATATGTGATTACTTGCTGTGGTAGAATATAATATTAGATTTATTATTAAAAACACTTAGTCTAGATCACGAAGCATGGCACACAGTTCGAAGGATCTCGAAACATATCCTTCGACTCGAAGGATCAGCTTCCGGTTCGAAGGATCTCGAAACATATCCTTCGACCAAAGACTCCATCCTTCGACATCTTTCGGCCCAGCCTTTCTAATGGGCTTGGCCCATTTCTGTAATACGTTTAAATACGTGATGCATGTAACCGGCAGTTAGTTTCTAAAAACCCTAATACCTTTCCCTCTCTCTCGAAGTCTTGGAGTCGGCTGAAAGTTCTTGTGCACCCGAAACCCCACTAGTTTCAATCCCCTAATCCGGTTAGTGTTTCACTATCATCGTTGATGACATGATGTTATTATTATTACATGCTTTGATTAAGAACGACTCGAATTGATTGTATGTTGAATGATAGGAATCGTATAAAGATGATCTTGTAGTTGTATGGCATGATAATAAGTTTAAATCGATTCAATGGTGCTTGTTATGTTACTGTGACGATGTATGCTCCGGATTGATAACTTGTTGATATATTAGTGAAATCGGGTTATTATGAAATCAGTTTACATGAGGTTGTTATGTCTTGATAGTAATCCGAATGAATATGGTTATTGTTCATGATTTCGGTTAGGGTTCTTGAGATTGAATATATGAAATGTGCTTGTTAATGATGATGACGGCTGTAGATGATTAGGGTTTCTGTTTCTGTAATTGACTGCATGATATCCGTAACTGATTGTGATCAAACGTAACTGTTAATTGTCGAAAGATATTGCTACTCGAAACATAGTTGTGGTCGAAAGATGCTTGTTAGTCGAACCATAGTAGTGTTGACCGAAGGATAGCTTTGACCGAACCATAGGAGCATTGACCGAAGGATAGCATTGACCGAAACATAATTAAGTTGACCGAAAGATGACAGTTGGTCGAAAGATGGCATTGGTTCGAAACATAACTTTCGGTCCGAAGGATAACTGTGATAACTGTGTATCGAAAGATCACTAATGTACCGAAAGATAAGGGTGGATCGAAAGATATATAATTATGAACATATTTTAATGTTGGAATGTATGTTTGATTTATTTGGCATGCCATGATTAGTGATAAATGTTAACATTGGTATTCGTGTACACTAGCTGATGGTTTGATGTGAAACAATACGTGTTGTGCCGATATGCAAACTGACTGTTATGTGAACATTAAATTGCACGCGTATCATTGCGAACATGAACTGATTTGTTATACGTGCATACAATAGGACGTGATTAATTACTTGTGAGTGCATAACCTAGCATACCGAGCAAATCAAGGTGAGTTCACACAGCCAAGGCATGGGTTCCCAGGGTGGGAATGGGTTGGATGATTGTTGTGCATGCTTAAATGATACTTGTCGAACTGCCTTCGCACACACCCTGGTTGGTAAAGACTATGGTCGCGAACGAACTACTCAACTGCCTTCGCACACACCCTGGTCGGTAAAGACTATGGTCGCGAACGAACTGATAAATTGCCTTCGCACACACCCTGGTCGGTAAAGACTACGGTCGCGAACTAATGAACCTAATCTTCGCACATATGCCTGGGAGGCCGCGATGGAACTGATAAGATATGAGACTTAACTGAACGAACGCATTATTACCCAAATTAAACTATTAACTGTGAACTCGCTCAACTAGTTTGTTGATCATTCTGTTACATGCCTTGCAGATCGTTAGGTACTTGGAGCTTGCACTGGAGAAGCGGGTCGTTGTGGACAAGGATCGTGGCTTTTCTCTTGAACTATTATGATACTTAAAACTGTTAACTACTACTGGTTTATTTACTATGCTTCCGCTACATTTTGAAACGATGATTTGTTTGATCACCTTTTGTATTGAATGGATGGTTTTTAGTTATTTTACTTAATATTAAATGCATGTTCAATATGATTGGTGGCTTGATCCTGGTCAGTCACGCTCCCAAGCGGTGATACTCCGCAGGTGGATTTTGGGGGTGTGACAGTCACTAAGAACGATACAAACTGGAAGCGTCCCTTTTTCTTTGTTAGGAGGGATTCCATCCCAGATGGGAAGGATCTGCCCAAGGAATGGGCCACTCATGGTAGGGTAGAGGATCCTCGAAGGATCACTATCAGTCCTGTCTCATATGACGAGGATCGCTAATGTCTTTTTTCCTTGGTCTTTTGTGCAGCTATTTCCGTTGCTCACCTAAGATTGACCCCTGCTGCAAGAGAAAGAGTGTTAGCTTTTAAAAAGCTTGATCCTGAGGTCAGAAGCTTCCAAGTCACCGTCCAAGATTCACAAGAAGTATCCTCTGCATCTGCCACTATGTCAAGTAAGTATCCTTATAGAAAATAAATTACATGTAGGATTGTTTAATTAATAAAGCAACTTATCTTGATTTTGATTGTGTAGGTGCTGGGAAGTCTGCCAGGTCTGTCAAATCTGCCTCTAAATTTGGGATAGATGATCTTGCCAACGTCAAGTCTTCGAGGAAGAAGGCTCCTGCTGCCAGTCCTTCAGTTTCAGCCCCCAAGGCACCTATCCGGGGTAAGGGGAAAAAGAGGAAGACTTCTGAAGATCTCCAAGGATTTCCCCTCCTTCGTCAGCAGTTCCTTGATTATTTCGACGAGGTTAGGATCACTGCCCCTGTTGGTTATCCTGATAAGTCTAAGGATCACCTATGTCTGATGTTGTTTTTTCCTGTTTTTCTTGTAGAAATTCACCGAAATGGAGACTTATGTTAACCAAGTCGAAGATCAAGATCGTCAAATTGCCGACCTTCAACAGATGGGTGTGCTGAAGGATCTCAAGATCGCTGATCTTGAGAAGGAGATCCGGGCTGTTAAGGATGAGGCTGTCAAAGCATTGATCAAGTTTGATTATGAGAAGCATGACATTACTCAGGACGCTAAAGTCTCTGCCGCGATAGCTATGTACAAGATACAACTGCAGATGGCTACGGAGGCTCAGGATCCTTCCTTTGATAAGAGCACATGGGATGTTGAAGGGTGGAAGGCAAGGCTAGCAGATTGGAGGATGACGATGATGCTGAGGATATCCCGATGCTGGAGGGAGGTGATGCTGACAAGGAGCAAGGTGGAGAAGCTGGTGGTGATGGAGCAGCGAAGGAGTAGGCTGCATGATTGGGCGATGATGGATATTTTTGACTAGGCCGGAGCCCAATTTTTTAGGTTTGGTAGTGGTTTGTGGTAGTTGATGTTTGAAACAATTATGGTCTGTAATCTTCGAACAATAGTTTTTAGGGTTAAGGATCCTGGATCCTTTAGACAATAGGTAGGATTGCAAAAGGTGGAGGGATCCTCTGTTTGGGGGATGAAGCCTTTGTGATCCTGCCGCTTCTAATTTCCTGCACAATGCTAAGACCGCAAAGACAATGGACACCCTTTGCCAACCCATGTGGACGGGCCACGTTTTGCTGGTAGAAATGTGGGTTGGCAATTTTGACAACTTTTTTGAAAGGGCTAAAGATCCTTTTGTTAATAATATAACCTTAATTTTTCTGGCTTATCTCGTGTTGTTATCCTTTAATTATCCTCTTGTTTCTCAATTGTTTTTGTAGCATATTTGTTAAAGTGACAAGAGTTAAAAATATGCTTAATAAATTTAGGATATGATCCTAGGTCAAATATCCTCATATTGAAGATTCTCAAAGTACTTTAGTTCAAGGATCATAGGTTCAGTTGTCAAGGTCTAAAGGTTATTCAAATGAATAATGAAATTAAAAAAATAGTTAAGGATCATACCTGAGGATCCAAGTTAGGATCCTAACCTTTAGTCGGGATAACCATAAGTAAGACTTTAATGGATAATAAGGATTGAGGATCCTTAATTGTTTAATCTTCGAAAACCAGAAAAATGGAACATATCTTGGGACTAAGCCATTGTAAAAGATAAATTAGTAGCTGGGGACATGCCCAAAGGATAACTGAGGATGATCCCGGAGGATCACTGGGGACAAGCCCAAAGGATAACTGAGGATGATCCCGGAGGATCACTGGGGACAAGCCCAAAGGATCGTATGTAAACTGGAGTATGGCCCTTACTGGCGACTATCCAAACTTAGTGACATGAAAATGTCAAAACCTTAGCTAACGTGAAAACGTTAGAAACCTTAGGAACGGATGTATGGTACGTCTACCATTATACGGAGGATCCTGGGTATAGCCAGTACGATGAGGTTGTCAGCCCCGGAAGTAGGTACTGGTCCCAAAGACGTGAACTATATCAGGATCATCGTGCGCTGCTGGCGGAAACTGGGGATAATCCCAAGGATAACTGGGGACAAGCCCAAGGATCTGCGTTGCTTTTGAAGATTCTTGACGACATGCCGTAGATACCTGAACTATCATAACTCAAATGGTTCGTGAGAAGAGGATGAAGGATACAGGATCCTTATCCTTTGGTAAAAAGTAAGGAAATGTAATAGTTTTAGGATAAGCACATTACCAGAGTAAGGATCACTGATATCATCGGGATCCTTCAAGGATACTTCAATATAAGGATCATATGCTTGAAGGATCATGTTCACATGAAATATTTCTTCAAGTGAACAGCATTCCAGGCTCTTGGTAACAAATTTCCTTCCATGGTTAGCAACCTGTATGCCCCCTTTCCTGCTTCGGCTTCAATTAAGTAAGGGCCTTCCCATTTTGGTGCCAACTTTCCGTCAGCAGGATTAATAGTGTTTTGGAATGTTTTTCTCAACACCATATCTCCGACTTGGAACTTCCTTATCCTAACATTTTTGTTGTAAGCACCAGCCATTCTTTGTTGGTAGCTTGCCATCCTTATCCTAGCCAGATCCCTGATTTCCTCAATAGTATCCAAATCCTGAGCCAGGATTGCAGCATTTTCTTCAGGATCACGAGCACTTGTTCTAGCAGTTGGGATCACCATCTCTGTTGGGATCACTGCTTCTGCCCCAAATACTAAAGAAAAAGGTGTTTGACCAGTGGCATTCTTGGGAGTTGTTCTATCAGCCCATAGCACATAAGGTAACTCTTCTGCCCATTTTCCCTTCTTGGATCCTAGCTTCTTCTTCAGATTGTTCATGATGATCTTGTTGGATGATTCTGCTTGACCATTGGCTTGTGGATGAACTGGTGTTGATGTTATCATCTTGATTCCCCAACTGTCACAAAAGTTAGTGGTTCTGCTTCCAATGAATTGGGAGCCATTACCACATACAATTTCAGAGGGAATGCCAAATCTAGTTATAATGTTTCTTTTAATGAAGGATATGACTTCCTTTTCTCTGACTTGGGCGAAGGCTTCAGCTTCTATCCACTTAGAAAAATAGTCAGTCATGGAAAGCATAAATACTTTTCCACCAGGTGCTTTAGGAAGCTTGCCAACTATATCCATTCCCCATCTCATGAATGGCCAAGAGGATGGTATTGGGTGTAAAAATTCAGCTGGCTGATGGAGGATATTGCTATGTCTTTGGCAAGGATCACACTTCTTAGCATACTCTACAGCATCCCTTTTCATGGTTGGCCAGTAGTATCCTGTTCTAAGGATCCTCGAGAACAATGCTCTGCCCCCAGTGTGGTTTCCACAATCTCCTTCGTGGAAATCTTTCAATACTTCTTCAATTTCAGGATCCTCAATACATCTCAAATATGGTCCTGCAAGAGATCGCTTATATAATACATCATTCAAAATTGTGAACTGAGATACCTTAATCCTGAAAGCTCTAGGATTTTCTTCCATCGGAATCTCCCCGTGTTGCAAGTATTTCATGATTGGTGAGATCCATGATCCTGAATAAGGTTGAGCTTCTTCACTAGGGATCATCGCAGTATCCTCTTCTATTTCCATGGCCACCTGATTTTTGATAGCAGGAGCCAGGATATGGATGATAGGGATACTTATATCTTTTGGAATCTTCAAGGATGATCCTAGGTTGGCCAATGCATCAGCCTCTGTGTTTTCCTCCCTTGGTACCTGTGTCAAGCTGAAAGAAACAAAGGAGAGTGCCAATTCTTTGACTATCTCTAAATACTTGGTTAGTTTTTCACCTTTAACAGCACAGGATCCATTAAAGTGATTAGTGATCAACAATGAGTCTACATATACTTCGAGATATTTTACCCCCATATCCTTAGCGATTTGCAAGCCAGCAATTAAGGCTTCGTATTCAGCCTCATTGTTAGTTGCTTGGAATTCACAGGCTATGGAGTGGGGTATTATGTCCCCCTGTGGCGATTTTAGTAGGATCCCGAGCCCTGTGCCCTTGACATTTGAGGATCCGTCAGTGTGTAATATCCAAGGATCCTTAGTTTCATCCAGCTGCTGGACCTCCAATTCTGCTTCTTTTTGTAGATCACTACTGAAATCAGCCACAAAGTCAGCTAAGGCTTGTGATTTAATGGCTGTTCTTGGTTCATATCTTATATCATGGGCACTAAGCTTTACTGCCCACTTAGCCATTCTCCCTGACATCTCCGGTTTCCTGAGGACATTCTTAATTGGAAAATTAGTTTTAACAACAATAGTATGGGTTTCAAAATAATGCCTTAACTTAGTGGATGCCATGATTAATGCAAGAATAAGTTTTTCGAGGTGTGAGTACCTGGATTCGGCATCAAGTAAACTTTTACTTACATAGTAGATAGGATATTGTGTACCTTCGTGATCCTTGACAAGGACAGCACTTACAGCGGTTGAGGATACCGCCAGGTATAAGGATAACACATCTCCTTTTTCCGGTTTTGCTAATGCTGGTGCTGAGGACATATATTCTTTAAGGGCTTGTAAAGCGTTCTCATGCTTCTCAGTCCATTCAAACTTCTTATTCTTCCTTAGGATATCGTAAAATTCTTTGCATTTTTCTGAGGATTTCGATATGAACCTGTTCAGAGCTGCTATCCTGCCTGTCAGTCTTTGAACATCCTTGGCATTGGCAGGAGATTTGATATTTACTAATGCTTTGATTTGTTCCGGGCTTGCTTCAATGCCCCTCTGAGTTACCATGTATCCTAGGAACTTTCCTGCCTTAACACCAAAATGGCATTTTGAAGGATTAAGTTTCATGTTGTAACTATCAAGGATATCGAATGCTTCTTCCAAATCCCTTAGGTGATCCTCAGCTTTCTTTGACTTGACCACCATATCATCTATGTACACCTCCATAGTTTTTCCAATTTGATCTTTGAACATCATATTCACCAGCCTTTGATATGTTGCACCTGCATTTCTTAGTCCAAAAGGCATGGCAATATAACAATATAAACCGGTTGGGGTCATAAAGGCTGTATCCTCTTGGTCAGATGGTTCCATCTGAATTTGTTGGAATCCAGAGGATGCATCCATAAAGGTCAACAGTTCATGCCCCGCCGTTGCATCCACCATGGAGTCAATGTGGGGTAATGGGAAAGGATCCTTGGGACATGCCTTATTCAAATCAGTGAAATCGACACATACCCTCCACTTTCCATTTTTCTTTTAGGCAACAACCACATTGGCTAACCATTTTGGATATTTTACCTCTCTGATCATACCTGCTCGAAGTAGTCTCTCTACTTCTTCTTGGATAATGGCATTCCTTTCGGGTGCAAACTTCCTCCTTTTTTGATGGATTGGTTTGATAGACCTGTCAATGCCAAGTTTGTGAGTAATAATATCCTTAGATATACCTGTCATGTCTTCATGTTTCCAAGCAAAGGTGGATTTTCGTCTTTTGAGGAAGGATAGTAAATCTTCTTTCATCTTGCCAAGGATCCCTGACCCGATATAGATTTTTGACTCAGGATCACTAGGATCCAAAAGGATTTCGTCCACATCCTGTTCCCTTGCCTCCAAGACGTTCCTCGGAGGATACTGTAATTGCTATTGCTCCCTTGGCTTCGAGGTTGGCTTCATAGATGAGGTATAACAATCCTTAGCCTCCTGCTGATCACTGTCGATCTTGATTGTCCCCCATGGGCTAGGGAGCTTCACACATTGATGGTAGGTGGATGGGACTGCTTTCATATCGTGTATCCAAGGCCTGCCAAGGATAACGTTGCAACAAGATAAACAGTCAATAACACAAAATTTCTGATAATTATGTAATCCTTCCACGTAGATTGGGAGTTTGATGTCCCCCAGAGTTTTCTTCGTTTCTCCACTGAATCCTACAAGCACGGAGGATCTTGGTGTGATGTCTGATTCTGGGATACCCATTTTCTTCAGAACATCAAGCTGGATAATGTTCACTGAGCTTCCTCCATCGATAAGGATCCTGCGGACAAAATGGTTAGAGATAAAGAGAGTAATGACTAAACTATCATGATGAGGATCCTGAATGTTAATGCGATCATCCTCATCAAACGTTATCGTCTTCCCTTCTGAGACACTTGATGTTCTAATAGGCCTTTCTCCATTATCCATTTTTGATTCTTTTGCATGTCTTTTGGCTGCCGAGAAGGATGTACCACAGATGTCTGATCCTCCGGATATAAAGTTGATCACTTGTGCATTTGCCGGAGGTGCTGGAGCTTTTTCGGGGATCCTTTCAGGATCCTGGGTCCTTTGCTTTTTTCTCCCCAGCAATTCTTTTAGATGCCCCTTGCTTAGCAGGTGTTTTGGTCAAAAATCACACAAGGATAATGTAACCAAACTTTATGTAAACGGGGTATGATGCTTGGTTAGCTATGAAAGTAAAGGATCACTTCTGTGATAAAGATACAAAGACACAATGATTTATACGAGGAAAAAGCCCTTGATCAATGTATGATCTCCGGCATAAAAAACCTCGGGTGATGGCAACTACCGATCACCAATTTCAATATAATAAAAATGTAGTTACAACTTCGGATGATAATGAGCTGAGTACAAGGATCACTGAGTGTCTAAGTGTTGAGAGTTGTGTCGTATGTTGTGTGTGTTCTTCCGAATGAGGAAGATGGGTATTTATACATGTGTAGGTAACTTATTTTAGGTAGATAGACCACTAATCAGCTCATTACCCCTTTAGAAATAAAGATAATCTAGCCTAAATTGCTGCCCATTAATCAAGCTAAGTTTCCATATCCGGTACAACGTCTATCTCCAATTTAGCTCTTGCCATATTTGTGAAAACGCGTCCCTGGATCATGATGTGTAGGGCATATCCTGCTAGGTGTTCCTGCAAAACAATTTTGTAACAAGTGGAAGTGACCGTTAGTGTAAGGATCACCATATCGTCCCATGATCCTGATCCTGAAGTCTGGCTGAGGATCACTATCTGCCAAAGAAACAAGGATCACTGGTCAGGATCACGTATAAGGATCATTTATAGTAAAATCCAGCCCCAACAATTGCCCCCAAAATATAAGGAGTTAATTGTAAATAGATGAGTTATATTTTGTTTTGAGCTTATCTCTAACGGACGACTCCGGGTTACTAGCCGTTACATATGGACTAGCCGTTGTGATATTTACGTCACTGATGTGACGATCCCTGCAAATCATCATTATAAATAGGAGATAGGGTTAGGATCATTTTGTATTTAAATTCGAAGTATCTCCCTTTATAACCATCATTGAAGACTCTTGATCAGGTATCATCTTCTTCTTTCTCTTCTTTGCTCTGTTCTTTCGTGCTTTTTACTCTGTTTTTTGTTCGAAATATGCTGCTCCGTAATTCTCCGCACAAGAGTCCCAAGAAGGAGAGTTCCTTAAAGAGCCAGGGAATTATCAAGGATTCTCCCGTGGAGAGATGCTGCTTTACTGATGTCCACATAGACAAGATTCGCCATTGTTTCCCAGCGAATGTTGTTTTCAAACCCTTTGATCCTACTGCTTTGAGTGATCTTGTCTCAGATGTCTGGGTGGCTTTTCCTGCTACTCCCTTCCTCATTGGGTATTCATATCCTTTTCCGATGTTCACCCAATCTTTCTTTTTTCTTACCGGTATCTCATATATCCAAGCTATGCCGATGATCTGGAGGGTTCTATATACCTTCGAGAGGATCATTGAGCAAGAAGGGATTGATCTGGGGATGGCAGAGCTGGCCGAGCTCTATGATCTTACTACGTTTGGTTCCCACCGGTATCTGCTGAAACGGAAAGCTGGGGAGGATCACCCTATTTTCAAAGTGACCAAGAATGATACCAACTGGAAACGTCGATTTTTCTTTGTTAAGAGGGATTCCATCCCGGATGGGAAGGATCTGCCCAAGGAATGGGCCACTCATGGTAGGATAGAGGATCCTCGAAGGATCACTATCAGTTCTGTCTCATATGATGAGGATCACTGATGTCTTTTCTTTTTTTATGCAGCTATCTCCGTTGCTCACTTAAAGTTGACCCCTGCTGCCAAAGAGAGAGTGTTAGCTTTCAAGAAGCTTGATCCTGAAGTTCGAAGCTTCCAGATTATTATCCAAGACTCTCAAGAGATATCCTCTGCGTCTGTCACAATGTCAAGTAAGTATCCTCATAAAAAATAAGTTCTATGTGAAAGTATTTAATTCATCAAGGAGACTTATCTTGTTTTTTGAATTGTGTAGGTGCTGGAAAATCTGCCAGGTCTGTTAAATCTGCCTCCATGTTTGGGATAAGTGACCTTGCCAATGTCACGTCTTCTAAGAAGAAGAAGGCTCCTGCTGCCAGCCCTTCAGTCTCAGCCCCTAAAGCACCTGCCCGAGGCAAAGGGAAAAAGAGGAAGGCTTCAGATGACCTTCAAGGATTTCCTCTTCTCCGTCAGCAATTCCTTGACTATTTTGATGAGGTTAGGATCACTGCCCCTGTTAATTGTCTTCGACAAGTCCGAGGATCACATGTGTCTGATGTTGCTTTCCTGTTGTCTTCTTTAGAAATTCTCCGAAATGGAGACTTACGTCAATCAGGTTGAGGATCAGGATCGTCAAATTGCTGACCTTCAACAGACGTGTGGGCTGAAGGATCTTAAGATTGCCGATCTTGAGAAGGAGATCCGGGCAGTCAAAGATGAGGCTGTTAAAGCGTTGATCAAGTTTGATTATGAGAAGCATGACATTACCCAAGACGCTAAGGTCTCTGCCGCGGTAACCATGTACAAGATACAACTGCAGATGGCTACGGAGGCTCAGGATCCTTCCTTTGACAGGAGCACATGGGATGTCGAAGGTTGGAAGGCAAGGCTAGCAGAGTTGGAAGATGACGATGATGCTGAGGATATCCCAATGCTGGAGGGAGGTGATGTCGAGAGGGATCAAGGTGGAGATGCTGGTGGTGATGAAGCAGCGAAGGTGTAGGCTGCATGATTGGGCGATGATGGATATTTTGAGACTAGGCCGGTGCCCAATTTTTTAGGATTGGTAGTGGTTTTTTGCGGTAGTGGTGTTTGTGAACAATTATGGTTTGTAATTTAAACAATAGTTTAGGGTTGAGGATCCTGGATTCTTTGAACAATAGGTAGGATTACAAAAGGTGGAGGGATCCTCTGTTTGGGGGATGAAGCCTTTGTGATCCTGCCGCTTTTACTTTCCTGCAAAAATGCTAAGACCGCATAGACAATGGACACCCTTTGCCAACCCATGTGGACGGGCCACGTTTTGCTGGTAGAAATGTGGGTTGGCAATTTTGACAACTTTTTGAAAGGGTTAATGATCCTTTTGTTCAATAATATAACTTAACTTTTCTGGCTTATCTTGCGTTGTTATCCTTCAATAATCCTCTTATTTCTTAATTGCTATATTTGTTAAAATAACGAGAGTTTGAAAAAGTGTTTAATAAACTTAGGATATGATCCTGGATCAAATATCCTTATATTCAAAGAATTTTTAGTTCAAGGATTATAGGTTCGGTTGTCAAAGTGTAAGGGTTGGTTAGGATAAAGAGTATAATCAAAAATAGTCAAGGATCATACCTGAGGACCCACGTTAGGATCCTAACCTTCAATCAAGACAAACATAGATAAGACTTTGATAATTAATGAGGATCTAGGATCCTTATGTGTTTAGATTTCCAAAACCTGAAAAGTGAGATATAACTTGGGACTAAGCCAATGTAAAAGATAAATTAGTAACTGGGGACATGCCCAAAGTATAACTGAGAATGATCCCAGAGGATCACTGGGGACAAGCCCATAGGATAACTGGGGATGATCCCGGAGGATCACTGGGGACAAGCCCATAGGATAACTGGGGATGATCCCGGAGGATCACTGGGGACAAGACCATAGGATAACTGGGGATGATCCCGGAGGATCACTGGGGACAAGCCCATAGGATAACTGGGGACAAGCCCAAAGGATCGTATGTAAACTGGAGTATGGCCCTTTCTGGCAACTATCCAAACTTTAGTGACATGAAAATGTCAAAACCTTAGCTAACGTGAAAACGTTAGAAACCTTAGGAACGGATGTATGGTGCGTCCACCATTATACGTAGGATCCCAAGTATAGCCAGTACGATGAGGTCGCCAGCCCCGAAAATGGGTACTGATCCCAAAGACGTGAACTATATCAGGATCATCGTGCGCTGCTGGCGGAAACTGGGGATAATCCCAAGGATAACTGGGGTTGGACCCGAGGATCTGTGATGCTTTTGAAGATCTTTGATGATATGCTGAAGATACCTGAACTATCATAACTCAAATGGTTTGTGAGTAGAGGATGAAGGATACATGATCCTTATCCTTAGGCAAAAAGTAAGAAAATGCAATAGTTTTAGGATAAGCATATTACCTGAGTAAGGATCACCGATATCTCCAGGATCCTTCAAGGATACTTCAATGTAAGGATCACATGCAGGAAGGATCATGTTCACATGAAATATTTCTTTAAGTGAACAGCATTCCAGGCTCTTGGTAACAAGTTTCCTTCCATGGTTAGCAACCTGTATGCCCCCTTTCCTGCTTCAGCTTCAATCAAGTAGGGACCTTCCCATTTTGGTGCTAGCTTCCCGTCAGCAGGATTGATGGTATTTTGAAATGCTTTTCTCAACACCATATCTCCGACTTGGAACTTCCTTATCCTGACATTCTTGTTGTAGGCACCAGCCATCCTTTGTTGGTAGCTTGCCATCCTTATCCTAGCTAGATCCCTGTTTTCCTCAATAGTATCCAAATCCTGAGCTAGGATTGTAGCATTTTCTTCAGGATCACGAGCACTTGTTCTAGCAGTTGGGATCACCATCTCTGTTGGGATCACTGCTTCTGCCCCAAATACTAAAGAGAAAGGTGTTTGGCCAGTGGCATTCTTGGGAGTTGTCCTATCAGCCCATAGCACATAAGGTAACTCCTCTGCCCATTTTCCTTTCTTGGATCCTAGCTTCTTCTTCAGATTGTTGATGATGATCTTGTTGGATGATTCTGCTTGACCATTGGCTTGTGGATGAACTGGTGTTGATGTTATCATCTTGATTCCCCAACTGTCACAAAAGTTAGTGGTTCTGCTTCCAATGAATTGGGAGCCATTATCACATACAATTTCAGAGGGAATGCCAAATCTAGTTATAATGTTTCTTTTAATGAAGGATATGACTTCCTTTTCTCTGACTTGAGCGAAGGCTTCAGCTTCTATCCACTTGGAAAAATAGTCAGTCATGGCGAGCATAAATACTTTTCCACCAGGTGCTTTAGGAAGCTTGCCAACTATATCCATTCCCCATCTCATGAACGGCCAAGAGGATGGTATTGGGTGTAATAATTCAGCTGGTTGATGGAGGATATTGCTATGTCTTTGGCAAGGATCACACTTTTTAGCATACTCTACAGCATCCCTTTTCATGGTTGGCCAGTAGTACCCTGTTCTGAGGATCCTCGAGAATAATGCCCTGCCCCCAGTGTGGTTTCCACAATCTCCTTCATGGAAGTCTCTCAACACTTCTTCAATTTCAGGATCCTCAATACATCTTAAATATGGTCCTGCAAGGGATCGTTTATACAGCATGTTATTTAAGATTGTAAATTGAGATACCTTGATCCTGAAAGCTCTAGGATTTTCTCCCATTGGGATCTCTCCATTTTGCAAGTATCTCATGATTGGTGAGATCCATGATCCTGAATAAGATTGGGCTTCTTCACTAGGGATCATTGCAGTATCCTCTTCTATTTCCATGGCCACCTGTTTTTTAATAGCAGGAGCCAGGATATGGATGATAGGGATACTTATATCTTCTGGAATCTTCAAGGATGATCCTAAGTTGGCCAATGCATCAGCTTCCGTGTTATCCTCCCTTGGTACCTGTGTTAAGCTAAAAGAAACAAAAGAGAGTGCCAATTGTTTGACTATCTCTAAATATTTGGTTAGTTTTTCACCTTTAACAGCATAGGATCCATTAAAGTGATTGGTGATCAATAATGAATCTACATATACTTCGAGATATCTTACCCCCATATCCTTAGCAATCTGTAAGCCAGCAATTAAGGCTTCATATTCAGCCTCATTGTTAGTTGCTTGGAACTCACAGGCTATGGAGTGGGGTATTATGTCCCCCTGTGGCGATTTTAGTAGGATCCCTAGCCCTGTGCCTTTGATATTTGAGGATCCGTCAGTGTGTAGGATCCAAGGATCCTTGGTCTCATCCAGCTGTTGGACCTCCAATTCTGCTTCCTTTTGTAGATCACTACTGAAATCAGCCACAAAGTCAGCTAATGCTTGAGATTTAATGGCTGTTCTTGGTTCGTATCTTATATCATGGGCACTAAGCTTCACTGCCCACTTAGCCATTCTTCCTGACATATCCGGTTTCCTGAGGACATTCTTAATTGGAAAATTAGTTTTAACAACAATAGTATGGGTTTCAAAATAATGCCTTAACTTAGTGGATGCCATGATTAATGCAAGGATAAGTTTTTCGAGGTGTGAGTACCTGGATTCGGCATCAAGCAAACTTTTACTTACATAGTAGATAGGATATTGTGTACCTTCATGATCCTTGACGAGGACTGCACTTACAGCGGTTGAGGATACCGCTAGGTATAAGGATAACACATCTCCTTTCTCCGGTTTTGCTAATGCTGGTGCTGAGGACATATATTCTTTAAGGGCTTGTAAAGCATTCTCATGCTTCTCAGTCCATTCGAACTTCTTATTCTTCCTTAGGATATCGTAGAATTCTTTGCACTTTTCTGAGGATTTCGATATGAATCTGTTCAAAGCTGCTATCCTGCCTGTTAGTCTTTGAACATCCTTGGCATTGGCAGGAGATTTGATATTTATTAATGCTTTGATTTGTTCCGGGCTTGCTTCAATGCCCCTCTGGGTTACCATGTATCCTAAGAACTTTCCTGCCTTAACACCAAAATGGCATTTTGAAGGATTAAGTTTCATGTTGTAACTATCAAGGATATCGAATGCTTCTTCCAAGTCCCTTAGGTGATCCTCAGCTTTCTTTGACTTGACCACCATATCATCTATGTACACCTCCATAGTTTTTCCAATTTGATCTTTGAACATCATATTTACCAGCCTTTGATATGTTGCACCTGCATTTCTTAGTCCAAAAGGCATGGCAATATAACAATATAAACCGGTTGGGGTCATAAAGGCTGTATCCTCTTGGTCAGATGGTTCCATCTGGATTTGTTGGAATCCGGATGATGCATCCATAAAAGTTAACAGTTCATGCCCCGCTGTTGCATCCACCATGGAGTCAATGTGGGGTAATGGGAAAGGATCCTTGGGACATGCCTTATTCAAATCAGTGAAATCGACACATACCCTCCACTTTCCGTTTTTCTTTTGGACAACGACCACATTGGCTAACCATTTAGGATACTTTACCTCTCTGATCATACCTGCTCGAAGTAGTCTCTCTACTTCTTCTTGGATAATGGCATTCCTTTCTGGTGCAAACTTCCTCCTTTTTTGATGGATTGGCTTGATAGACCTGTCAATGCCAAGTTTGTGAGTAATAATATCCTTAGATATACCTGTCATATCTTCATGTTTCCAAGCAAAGGTGGATTTTCTTCTTTTGAGGAAGGATATCATGTCTTCTTTCATTTTGCCAAGGATCCCTGATCCGATATAGATTTTTGATTCAGGATCACTAGGATCCAAGAGGATTTCATCTACATCTTGTTCCCTTGCCTCCAAGACGTTCCTCGGAGGATACTGTAATTGCTATTGCTCCCTTGGTTTCGAGGTTGGCTTCATGGATGAGGTATAGCAATCCTTAGCTTCTTGCTGGTCACTGTCGATCTTGATTATCCCCCATGGGCTAGGGAGCTTCACACATTGATGGTAGGTAGACGGAACTGCTTTCATGTCATGTATCCAAGGCCTGCCAAGGATAACGTTGCAACAAGATAAACAGTCAATAACACAAAATTTTTGGTAATTATGTAATCCTTCCACGTAGATTGGGAGTTTGATGTCCCCCAGAGTTTTCTTCGTTTCTCCACTGAATCCCACCAGCACGGAGGATCTTGGTGTGATGTCTGATTCTGGGATTCCCATTTTCTTCAAGACATCAAGCTGGATAATGTTCACTGAGCTCCCTCCGTCAATAAGGATCCTGCGGACAAAATGGTTAGAGATAAAGAGAGTGATAACTAAGCTATCATGGTGAGGATCCTGAACATTAATGCGATCATCCTCATCAAATGTTATCATCTTTCCTTCTGAGACGCTTGAGGTTCTAATAGGCCTTTCTCCATTATCCATTTTTGATTCTTTTGCATGTCTTTTGGCCGCTGAGAAGGATGTTCCACAAATGTCTGATCCTCCGGATATGAAGTTAATCACTTGTGCGTTTGCCGGAGGTGCTGGAGCCTTTTCAGGGATCCTTTCAGGATCCTGGGTCCTTTGCTTTTTTCTCCCCAATAATTCTTTTAGATGCCCCTTGCTTAGCAGGTATCCAATTTCCTTTCTTAAGGCTATGCAATCTTCAGTCAGATGGCCGAAATCCTCATGGTATGCACACCATTTGGACTTGTCTTTAGTCCCGGATGGTTTATCATTCTTCCTGGGCCACCTAGCCTTTTCACCTAGATTCTGCATTGCAAGGATTAGTTCATGATTATCAACGGAAAAACAATATTCTGAGATTGGAGGATATTCTTCATCATCCTCTTCTTGGTCGACAGCATGCACATTCTTGTTCTCGTTTCTATGGTAGGATTTGAACTTGTTGCTTTTGAAGAAGGATCCTTGCTTATCTTGTTTTGAGGATCCTACTTGTCTCTCCTGGATCCTCTTGTCATCCTCTAGCCGGATAAACCTGAGTGCTCGAGTTCTTACTTCATCTAAGTTCCTGCAAGGTGTCATAACAAGATCATCATAGAATAATGAATCCTTAAGAAGTCCCATTTTGAAGGCTTCAACAGCCGTAGCCATATCCAAGTTGGGAATATCCAAGGATTCTTTACTAAATTTAGTTATATAATCTCTTAATGATTCGTTATGATTTTGAGTTATCCTGTATAAATCACTAGTTAATTTTTCAAATTTTCTACTACAAGAAAATTGGTTATTGAATAAATTAACTAAATTAGCAAATGAAGTAATAGAGTAAGGGGGAAGACTTAGCAGCCATTTGAGGGCTGATCCAGTAAGAGTAGATCCAAATCCTTTACATAGGCATGCTTCCTTCAATTTTTCCGGGATAGGATTGATCTCCATCCTTTCCCTGTATTGTGCTATATGCTCCTCTGGATCCGTTGTGCCGTCATACAACTTCATGGTAGGGATATGGAACCTTTTGGGTACCTCTGCATCACAGATTGGTGGTGCAAAGCGAGATACCTTGTGGCTCCCATCTGCAATCTCTGGGATAGGCTTGACTACCCCTGGAACACTTGAGATCATGTCCTTTAGTTTCTGTAGTTCCCTGGCCATAACATGATTGGTACCTGTATCCTGCATGAATCCATGGTTAGTGGTAGGATAATTATTTAAAGTGTTACCTCCCATTGGGTTCAAGTTAGGGAATCCATATTGCTGGGATTCTGGAACAACGGAGGGACCAGTGGAAGCTATAGTCTGCATTGGAATGAAGTCCCCTTGATGGACATCTAGACTCCCTGTTTGCAAACTTTTTAGGGATCCTGGCATCTGTAAGGATCCTGGTATCTGGGATGATCCTGGAACGAAGGAGGATCCTTGAACCTGGGATGATCCTGGGATAAAGGAGGATCCTTGGCCCTGGAATGATCCTGGGATAAAGTAGGATCCTTGAAACTGCTGTGCCCCCGGATAGGCTCCCGGATTCATGAAGGATCCCATATACTGAGGATAGGATCCTGCTGGCTGAAAATACGAGCCCGATGTCTGAGTCATTGCTGCTGACTTGAGATGTAATCCTCTCGTCTCCCCTGTGATCTGTACGTCTGGGATCCCTGATGGCTGAGAGGTGACCATTGGAGTCTCAAAACTCAAGGATTTTGGCATCAGTGGGGAATGATCCTCTGCCGCTTTCTTTTGTCTTTTGAGATCTCCAATCTCCCTGAGGATCCTGTCATTAGTTTCATCCTGCCGCTGCATACGATCCTTCATCTGCAAAATTAAAGCAAACACATCACTAGTACTGGGAATAGAAGAATTCATAGCAGAAGAAGATGGAGGTTTAGAGAAAGAAGGGGTTGGTCTCTTCTCAGCATTTCTCTGGGATCCTGCCGGTGGAGGAGGTAGAGTGGTTTGTGCTGAGGTGATTGTAGACATCGCCGTGGAGGTGTTCTTCAATGATGAAGCCATGTAACTCTTTGAAATGATTTCGAACAAAAGATTTTCTTTATGAATGAAGCACCAATTGCCCCACGGTGGGCGCCAAACTGTTTTGGTCAAAAATCACACAAGGATAATGTAACCAAACTTTATGTAAACGGGGTATGATGCTTGGTTAGCTATGAAAGTAAAGGATCACTTCTGTGATAAAGATACAAAGACACAATGATTTATACGAGGAAAAAGCCCTTGATCAATGTATGATCTCCGGCATAAAAAACCTCGGGTGATGGCAACTACCGATCACCAATTTCAATATAATAAAAATGTAGTTACAACTTCGGATGATAATGAGCTGAGTACAAGGATCACTGAGTGTCTAAGTGTTGAGAGTTGTGTCGTATGTTGTGTGTGTTCTTCCGAATGAGGAAGATGGGTATTTATACATGTGTAGGTAACTTATTTTAGGTAGATAGACCACTAATCAGCTCATTACCCCTTTAGAAATAAAGATAATCTAGCCTAAATTGCTGCCCATTAATCAAGCTAAGTTTCCATATCCGGTACAACGTCTATCTCCAATTTAGCTCTTGCCATATTTGTGAAAACGCGTCCCTGGATCATGATGTGTAGGGCATATCCTGCTAGGTGTTCCTGCAAAACAATTTTGTAACAAGTGGAAGTGACCGTTAGTGTAAGGATCACCATATCGTCCCATGATCCTGATCCTGAAGTCTGGCTGAGGATCACTATCTGCCAAAGAAACAAGGATCACTGGTCAGGATCACGTATAAGGATCATTTATAGTAAAATCCAGCCCCAACAGCAGGTATCCAATTTCTTTTCTTAAGGCTATGCAATCTTCAGTTAGATGCCCGAAATCCTCGTGGTATGCACACCATTTTGACTTGTCTTTAGTCCCGGATGGTTTATCGTTCTTCCTGGGCCATCTAGCCTTTTCACCTAGATTCTGCATTGCAAGGATCAGTTCATGATTATCAACGGAAAAACAGTATTCTGAGATTGGAGGATAATCTTCATCATCCTCTTCCTGGTCAACAGCATGCACATTCTGGTTATCGTTTCTATGGTAGGATTTGAATTTATTGCTCTTGAAGGAGGATCCATGCTTCTCCTGTTTTGAGGATCCTATTTGTCTCTCCTGGATCCTCTTGTCATCCTCTAGCCGGATGAACCTGAGTGCTCGAGTTCTTACTTCATCTAGATTCCTGCATGGTGTCATAACAAGATCGTCATAGAATAATGAATCCTTAAGCAGTCCCATTTTGAAGGCTTCAAC
This sequence comes from Helianthus annuus, assembly GCF_002127325.2. NCBI lineage: Eukaryota > Viridiplantae > Streptophyta > Magnoliopsida > Asterales > Asteraceae > Helianthus > Helianthus annuus. Next base: position 130,317,580 of record NC_035440.2, read on the forward strand.
AGCCGTAGCCATATCCAAGTTGGGAATGTCCAAGGATTCCTTACTAAATTTAGTTATATAATCCCTTAATGATTCATTATGATTCTGAGTTATCCTGTACAAATCACTAGTTAATCTTTCAAATTTTCTACTGCAAGAGAATTGGTTATTGAATAAATTAACTAAATTAGCAAATGAAGTAATAGAGTAGGGGGAAGACTTAGCAGCCACTTAAGAGCTGATCCAGTAAGAGTGGATCCAAATCCTTTACATAGGCATGCTTCCTTCAACTTTTCTGGGATAGGATTGATCTCCATCCTTTCCCTGTATTGTGCTATGTGCTCCTCTGGATCCGTTGTACCATCATACAGCTTCATAGTAGGGATATGGAACCTTTTGGGTACCTCTGCATCACAAATTGGTGGTGCAAAGCGAGATACCTTGTGGCTTCCATCTGCAATCTCTGGGATAGGCTTGACTACCCCTGGAACACTTGAGATCATATCTTTTAGCTTCTGCAATTCCCTGGCCATAGCATGATTGGTACCTGTATCCTGCATGAATCCATGGTTAGTGGTAAGATAATTATTTAAAGTGTTACCTCCCATTGGGTTCAAGTTAGGGAATCCATATTGCTGGGATTCCGGAACAACGGAGGGACCAGTAGAAGCAATGGTTTGCATTGGAATGAAGTCCCCTTGATGGACATCTAGACTTCCTGTTTGCAAACTTTTTAGGGATCCTGGCATCTGGAAGGATCCTGGTGTCTGGGACGATCCTGGAACGAAGGAGGATCCTTGAACCTGGGATGATCCTGGAACAAAGGAGGATCCTTGGCCCTGGAATGATCCTGGAACAAAGTAGGATCCTTGAAACTGATGTGCCCCCGGATAGGCTCCCGGATTCATGAAGGATCCCAAATGCTGGGGGTAGGACCCTGCCGGCTGGAAGTGTGAGCCTAATGCCTGAGTCATTGCTGTCGATCCGTGGTGCAATCCTCTTGATTCTCCCATGATTTGTACGTCTGGAATTCCTGATGGCTGAGAAGTAATCATTGGAGTATCAAAGCTCAAGGATTTGGGCATCAGTGGAGAATGATCCTCTGCCGCTTTCTTTTGTCTTTTGAGATCTCCAATTTCCCTGAGGATCCTTTCGTTAGTTTCATCCTGCCGCTGCATACGATCCTTCATCTGCAAAATCAAAGTAAATACATCACTAGTACTGGGAATATAAGAATACATAGCAGAAGGAGATGGGGTTTTAGAATTAGTAGGAGTTTGTCTCTTCTCAGCATTCTTCTGGGATCCTGCCGGTGGTGGAGGCAGAATGTTCTGGGACGAGGTGACTGCAGACATTGCCGTGGACATGTTTTTCAATGATGAAGCCATGTAATTCTATGAAATGATTTCGAACAAAAGGTTTTCTTATGAATGAAGCACCAATTGCCCCACGGTGGGCGCCAAACTGTTTTGGTCAAAAATTACACAAGGATAATGTAACCAAACTTTATGTAAACGGGGTATGATGCTTGGTTAATTATAAAAGTAAAGGATCACTTTTATGAGAAATATGCAAAGACACAATGATTTATACGAGGAAAAAGCCCTTGATCAATATATGATCTCCGGCATAAAAAACCTCGGGTGATGGCAACTACCGATCACCAAACTTCAATATAAGAACAAAATGGTTACAACTTCGGATGATAATGAGCTGAGTACAAGGATCACTATTGTTTCGAGTGTCTAAGTGTGTGAGAGTTGCGTTGTATGTCGTGTGTTCTTCCAAATGAGGAAGAGTGGTATTTATACAAGTGTAGGTGACCTATTTTAGGTAAAAAGACTAATAATCAGCTCATTACCCCTTTAGAAATAAAAGACAATCTAGCCTAAATTGCCGCCCATAAATCAAGCCAAGTTTCCATATCCTGTGCAACGTCTATCTCCGATTAAGCTCTTGCCATAATTGTGAAGACGCGTCCCTTGATCATGATGCTAAGAGCGTATCCTGCTAGATGTTCCTGCAAAATAACATTGCATTAAGCGGAGGTGACCGTTAGTATGAGGATCATATAATGGCCCATGATCCTGATCCTGAAGTCCTGCTGAGGATCACTATCTGCCAAAGAAACAAGGATCACTGGTTAGGATCACGTGTAAGGATCATGTATAATAAAATTCCAGCCCTAACAACAACCACTCGTCAGAAACCATGTCTGATCGGATTTCCCGATCAAACGGCCGGAACACCGTCCCTTTTGGGAAGATGCTGGAGGTTTTAAGGGCTGACAAGTGTGCACCGTCGAAGGTACATATTTCTTTCTCCGGATCCTGGAGAATATTTTGATGGATGAACGTGGGAGCAGAGTCGCCGGAACTAGATCTTGTCTGCCTTGCCATATTATCACCGGAGTATTGGGGAGAATGAAGAATGGAGTTGAGAGAGGAATCTTTACCTTTTTTCTCCGGTAGAGATTAAATGAAGATCAGGATGAGAAGATATAGGGTATGATGAGTAAATATAGGCCGGGTGGTTGAAAGCTGTCACATCAATGGTCTTATCTCTTAATTGCCTCGGCCATTGTGAAAAATGTAACCGTTAGGATATCAAACGGTAACATTTTTGGGGACAATTGTTATGGGTGAAATTCTGAGCCCATATCCTGGAAAATATCTTGATATATATCCTGTATATATTGTATCTGTTTACATCCGGGATGCTGATTCAGGATATTGGTAACATCCTGAATGGTATCCTCAGGATCACTAACGGATTAAATGCAGGTATGTGGATTAGAAGCTAGCAACGTTAACAAGACCTATTCCACGGAGGACTCGGTCCAAGTCGTTCAAGGAAAGACGTTGGAGCCGTATTACTCGGTTTACAACGTCTATAATGGAATATTCGGAGTAGCCCATATTTGTAGAGATTATTGTTTGTAATTCGTTACTATAAATAGTGGGTATATCAGATCAACTAGGACATCACAATCACACTCTCTACACTCTAACACTTGCTCTCTCGCAACTTTCACAAATTCATTGTAACACTTAGCGATCTGATCTATATCCTGCACTGTATCCTGAAGTTTAAAGCAATAAGAAGAACTAGGCAGCTGCGATTGTCTGCTCCCGAGGTTTTATGCCGGCGGTCTAGATTGATCAAGGGCTTTCCTCGTACATCTCGTGTCATTTACTTTTCCTTTTTGCTCATTGTTTGATCATAGATACAGCTCAATATCCTGAGCCGTATCCTGAACACTGTTTTTCCAAAGAACATAACCAGCATATTTTCAACACACTTTTTAGCACATTACCTCACTTAACTAATTTGATCACTTAATTGCTTCGGTAATTTTTGACCAAAACAATTTGGCGCCCACCGTGGGGCAAGTGGTGCTCTCTTTACTAAAAATCTCGGTGAAATCGTTAATTGGTTTTCTGTTTTCAAAACTTTTTGCCACATTGTTTACAATGGCCTCAAGATCAAACATGAGCTCTTCTACTGTGTCTGCTACAACTTCTGCAACAGTTGGTTCGGTGCTTCCACCACCTCCTCCAAGGATGCCAGCCTCTACACAATCTCAAGATGTTATCCCTACTCGGAGTGTCCAGGGATCTGCTCCTGTTTTAGCTTCTAACGATGAAATTCTAACCTTATTTGGAAGTGTGCAGGAACAAATGAGGCAGCTTTTAAGAGAAATACAACTCCTGAAGTCTGGCTCGAGCAGATCTGCTGAGGATAATGTCACTCCATTACATCCCAGAGCGTTGAACTTTAGTTCAGCTGTGTATACTGAGGATAACAGGGGGAATATTGTACCCAGCCTTCCTCAGAATCATACTCCTGAAATACCCTCCTCGGTCAGGATATCAACCATGAGGAACTCAGGATATGCTTCAGGATATGGGCTAAATCCTCTAACGGGTAACGTATCAAATAATAATATTGTTATTGCCACTAACAGTGTTGGATCTCTGCAGGATACAACTGTAACGTCAGAATTATCCAGGGAGCTTCAGAAGTTAAAGGATATGATATCCGGTGTACCTGGGGTGGTGCAGCCAATTCCTGAAGTATCCCAGGATAGCCACAGGATATTTCGGTTCGTGCATCCCATATGTGATGCTGAAATCCCAAAAAGATTCCAGACTCCAAACATGAAGCTTTACGACGGAACCACGGATCCTGAAGAGCATATTGCCCAGTATAGGGAAAGGATGGAGATCAACCCTATCCCTCCGGAGCTCAAGGAAGCGTGCCTGTGCAAGAGTTTTGGTTCAACCTTGACAGGATCGGCTTTGAAATGGCTCTTGAATGTTCCTCCACATTCGATTACATCTTTTGCTCACTTAGTAAATTTATTTAATAGTCAATTTTCTTGTAGTAGAAGCTTTGAAAAATTAACAAGTGATCTCTACAGGATAGCACAAGGGCCTCAGGAATCCCTTAGGGATTATGTGAACAAGTTCAGCCGGGAATCACTAGACATTCCCCATCTTGATGTTGCAACAGCTGTGCAAGCTTTCAAGATGGGGCTGCAAAAGGATTCTCAATTCTATCAAGACCTTGTAATGAACCCATGCAGGAACCTGGATGAAGCCCGGAACAGGGCTCTAAGATATATTCGGTTGGAGGATGACAGAAAAATGCAAGAAAAGATGAATGCATCCTCAACATATGAATCGACTAACAGGAAATCGGAATCCTCATATAGACCATATCGCTCTAAGCCATATGGCAGAAATGATAACAAGAGAGTGAATGCTGTTGAAGACGAGGATCCTGAAGAATATCCTGAATTATCTGAATATTGTTTTTCTGTTAATATACCTGAACTAATGTATGCTATGCAGGGTTTGGGAGATAAAGCTAGGTGGCCTCGAAAGAATCAACAAAAAGCAGATTGGAAAGACAAGTCGAAATGGTGTGCTTTCCACGGAGATTTTGGACATATGACTGAGGATTGCATCGCTCTGAGGAAAGAAATCAGCTACCTTCTAAGCAAGGGATATTTGAAAGATCTCTTAGGTAGAAAGAAGAATAAGGGTCAGGATACTGAGAAGGATCCTGAGCGAGCGGCATCACCTCCCGCCGATGCCAAGATAATCAACTTCATTTCAGGAGGGTCCGACATTTGCGGAACTTCGTATTCGGCGGCCAAGAGACATGCAAAGGAAGCTAAGGCCGAGAGGGGAGACAAACCTATCAGGATGACCACGCTCACAACTGACAAAGTGATCACTTTTGATGCAGATGATAGGGATACTGTCCAGGATCCTCACCATGATGCTCTGGTAATAACATTATATGTGGCTAACCATTTTGTACGCAGGATATTGGTTGATAATGGCAGCTCCGTCAACATAATACAACTGGAGACTCTGAAGAGAATGAATGTGTCTCCGATGGATATCACTTCGAAGTCTACTGTGCTCGTTGGTTTCAGTGGAGAAGCTAGGAACACAGTGGGAGAGATAAGGCTACCCGTATATGTTGAAGGAGTCAACAAGATGCAACGTTTCTGTGTGATGGATTCTCTATCCTGCTATAACATCATCCTAGGAAGACCATGGATCCACGATATGAAGGCCGTTCCATCAACGTATCACCAATGCATCAAGATCCCTACCCCTTGGGGGTTGTCAAGATCGACAGTGATCAGCAGGAGGCAAAAGAATGCTACTCATCCTCGATGAAATCCTCGACCAAACCTAGGTGAAAGGAAAGGCATTAAAACACAACCACTCGTCAGAAACCATGTCTGATCGGATTTCCCGATCAAACGGCCGGAACACCGTCCCTTTTGGGAAGATGCCGGAGGTTTTAAGGGCTGACAAGTGTGCACCGTCGAAGGTACATATTTCTTTCTCCGGATCCTGGAGAATATTTTGATGGATGAACGTGGGAGCAGAGTCGCCGGAACTAGATCTTGTCTGCCTTGCCATATTATCACCGGAGTATTGGGGAGAATGAAGAATGGAGTTGAGAGAGGAATCTTTAAAATTTTTTCTCCGGTAGAGGTTAAATGAAGATCAGGATGAGAAGATATAGGGTATGATGAGTAAATATAGGCCGGGTGGTTGAAAGCTGTCACATCAATGGTCTTATCTCTTAATTGCCTCGGCCATTGTGAAAAATGTAACCGTTAGGATATCAAACGGTAACATTTTTGGGGACAATTGTTATGGGTGAAATTCTGAGCCCATATCCTGGAAAATATCTTGATATATATCCTGTATATATTGTATCTGTTTACATCCGGGATGCTGATTCAGGATATTGGTAACATCCTGAATGGTATCCTCAGGATCACTAACGGATTAAATGCAGGTACGTGGGTTAGAAGCTAGCAACATTAACAAGACCTATTCCACGGAGGACTCGGTCCAAGTCGTTCAAGGAAAGACGTTGGAGCCGTATTACTCGGTTTACAACGTCTATAATGGAATATTCGGAGTAGCCCATATTTGTAGGGATTATTGTTTGTAATTCGTTACTATAAATAGTGGGTATATCAGATCAACTAGGACATCACAATCACACTCTCTACACTCTAACACTTGCTCTCTCGCAACTTTCACAAATTCATTGTAACACTTAGCGATCTGATCTATATCCTGCACTGTATCCTGAAGTTTAAAGCAATAAGAAGAACTAGGCAGCTGCGATTGTCAGCTCCCGAGGTTTTATGCCGGCGGTCTAGATTGATCAAGGGCTTTCCTCGTACATCTCGTGTCATTTACTTTTCCTTTTTGCTCATTGTTTGATCGTAGATACAGCTCAATATCCTGAGCCGTATCCTGAACACTGTTTTTCCAAAGAACATAACCAGCATATTTTCAACACACTTTTTAGCACACTACCTCACTTAACTAATTTGATCACTTAATTGCTTCGGTAATTTTTGACCAAAACAATATATATATATATATATATATATATATATATATATATAGGGTAGGGCTATATAGAAAACCCTATATATATAAAAAAACCCTAGAAAACCCAACCTCCCGACATTTTTTTTTTGAAAAAAATAACACATGTAATATACATGTTTTTAAGAGTTTTGGGCCAAAAAAATCAAAAAAACGCCGAAGGGATGATTCAAAAAAAAAAAAATTCAGCAATTTCTGTCTTTTGTGCCTAACACATGTTAGGCAACCGGACATTGCTGAAATTTGTTTATTTTTTTTTAAAAAAATCCCTTCGGCGCTTTTTTGTTTTTTTTTTTTGGCCCAAAACACTTTAAAACATGTATATTACATGTGTTATTTTTTTCAAAAAAAAAAATGTCGGGATTTTGGGTAAAAATGGGGGGAGATTTGAGTTTCTAGAGTTTTCTAAAAATTTAAGGGTTTTTATTCTAGAATTACCCTATATATATATATATATATATATATATATATATATATATATATATATATATATATATATATATATATATATATATATATATATATATATATATATATATATATATATATATATATATATATGGGAAGGTTCATTTGAGAAGAAATTTAAATGTGAGAAGAAAAAGAAGAAATGACATAATAGTAAAATACTATTTCATTTATAACTCATATCATTAAATTTTCTCTCTTTAATTAATTAGTCAACTAATCATTAATTATCCTATATATAATCTACAAAACCTACACATATCAAAATTTTCCTACATATACCCTACACATTATAAAATTTTATCCAACAGAGTCGAAATTTATCATACACACCTCGAAATATATCCTACACAACTCGTAATTTATCCTACACAACTAGTAATTTATTCTACATTTTAAATTAAGCTGTTTTATGAATTTGGAAAAAGTATATATTTTGAAAAGGAGTTACAAATTTAATTTAGTTAGTTATTAAAGGGGAAGAATACAAATTAATGATTTATGTAAGTTTACCAATACACCCTTATATTAAAATTAAATGCAAATATTAAATGAAGTAAAATGAAGCATTTTTATTGGTTGAAATTTCTTCTTTTTTCTTCTTACAAAAAAAGAGGGTTTTTGTCTTTTCAATATTCTTCTTTTTTCCCGATCAGGAGAAAACAGATCAACTATGTGTGTGTGTGTGTGTGTGTGTACGGGATCAGGAGAAAACACTCAAAAGTGTGAGAACGCATCCTGGGCCAACACGTGGCGCGTGACATGATCAGGAGTCTGAGGGTTTTTGTCTTTTCAATATTCTTCTTTTTTCCCGATTTTCGCATGTGACATGCTGCTTCATTTTTGGCGTGCAACATAATTTTGACGTTAACTAGAATAATTAATTACTTGGCGTTTTACTGTTTTTCCCTATTTCGTCTCGTTAAATTAATTCTTTTTATGTCACATAGTTAATTTTTTTGGCGTTATGGCGTTTTTCAGTCAGTTTTTTGGCGTTCGGGGTCTTTGTTGATAATTGATTACCATAGATTATTTTATAAGATTACAATAATACGAAATCAAAATAAATTAATAGTCTTCTGTGGATGGGATTACATCAGAGATGTACCTATCGTTTTCTTCATCACTTTCTTCAGATTTATCATCATCAAATTTTAGATTGGCGTATAACGCCATTAGCTCGTCTCTTTTTTGCTGCAGCCTATTCTTGAATATCATTGCAACCCTGGATTTTGCATCATTCGAAGGTGCTAAATCACAGAGTTGTTCAATGAGTAATAACCTCCCTGTCTTCAACATTTCCTCCATTGGCAATGAATATTGCACCCCGTATTCATAAGTTACTTCAACCATTCCTGCTTTTTCATGCATCATCCAACTGCTAAGTGTTGGTAGAGGAGTATCGTCAATATCATCATCATTTTCTGCCAGAAATTTTCTCCTCAATCTTCTTATTACAGTTCGAGTTCTTTCACAATCGTTGGCCATTGGAACCCCAAGGGCAAGGATATCCCTCTAAACCCCTTCATCCATACCAAGTAGGGCTTTGATTGTCCTTACCTTCACTATTCTCCTATCAGAGAACTTTATGATGAATCGTCTCTCCTTCCCTTCAAACCTCCATGCAATAACCTTAGCCATTTTTTTAAGTTTTTGGCGTTTTGGACAATATGTGGCATTTTTGTCAATGTTTTTGGCGTGTTTAAGTTTGTGTTCTCATGGTCTACTTTTATAATGACTTTTTTCCCCGCGCATGACAGGTAATTATGGCGTTTTGAAAAAGATAAATAAATTCAATTCCCCAGGTATTTGGCTTTCAATATAATAAATGTTAGTAATTATGTTTCTGTCGTTTCATTTTACTGTTTGCAGTTACCGTGTTTTGTATTCAGATTCATCTGTTTTTATGGTGTAACACGTCTAATATTGACGGCTGTAATTATGACGTTTTGTTTTCCAATGGTGTTTAGATAAAGATGGGACTTTTTGTTTTATTCTCTTTGCACATTGTTTTAAGTTTTTTTAGATTTATTATAATAGTACTTGTTCAAAGCAATTTTATTATAGTTTGGTAGTTTTTGGGGCGTTTTATGGCATGATGGCGTTTCACAAGCATTTGCCCGTTTGGCGTTTTATTATTTTTTTTCATTATAGGATTAATGTATTTTGTTGTTCTTAGCTGAAAATTACATAACAAACAACAGAAAAAGAAAATAAAAAAAATAGAAGCAATTTATGATCTAAATCTTCAGTGTCATCAGTCTCTTTCTTCTTTTGTGTAACACCCTAAATAATTTAACTAGTATTTCATGAAATTTTATAGGATTTTGAGTTTGCAAAAACAATTTGCATTTTAAACCATACATACAAGTAAAATTTTCCAAACACGTTCAAGATAGTGCATAATTCATTTTAAGGCACCCTTACTAGTCAACTAACAACTAGTTTAAAGGATTCAAAACACCATTAACAAAATCTTTATGACATGTTTAAAGTTTAGACAGGATCATATTCAGTGCGGAAGCTTCGGATTGCGTGTTCGGTTCTTGACAAAGTGCTTGATCGTCATCCGGGAGAGATTCATTCATACCTAGAGTCAAACACTAAAAACCGTTAGTTTGACTTTAATATACATTGTATAAACAGATTTTAATAACACAGGTGGCCACAAAACATAAATTTTTATTTGGGTTCCACCGTAATTTACGGTATCACCGTAAATTACGGTGAACCTGGGATTGTTATGGTTCTGCCATTAGACAGTAGTAAAACACCGTAACACATTGATGTCCACCGTAAATTACGGTGGAACCGTAATTTACGGTGGGTTCTGCACATTTGCACTTTGGCTATTTTTCAACTTTAGACGCTCATAACTCTTTACTCATTGATCCGATTCAACCAATTCTTACTGCCATGAGTCCGTAATAAAACTTCGGACTTAACCTTGTAAATTTTACGTTGCGGAAACCGTGATATCACAAATTGGTTCACGAATTTCCTTATTACCATTATTCGACCCATTAGTATGAGTGCATAGCACCTCTTTTCATTCTTAAATCCTTTTAAACATATTTACCCAATTACCCGGGCTCACATACTTGGTGTTTTCACGCCAATTCCATGGCTTTGAAATTTCTCTATGGCTATTACTCGATTATTCGGAATTCAAGCATTCCGTTTCGAGCAATCCTTTTTCCTTTAACATTATTATTCGACCCATATCCCGGGTTCTTATTCTAAGATTTGCTATTACCTAATCGATAGTATGGTACAATTTATCATTTAACGAGGTATGAGACTTTCAAGTCGCAACACTCGTGACTCTTTTGAAAACATCATTTTGACCCGTTTTGCCAATTAGTGAAAACCATCACTTCATTGACTAACTCAACTAAGTACCGAGTTCTTAGTTTGACCCGTTTGTTAGTCGAGTGCACTTCGTCACTTATCGACACATCAAACGCATCCTTTACACTACGACATCAACTACATTCAAACCAAAGCAATTAAACTTAATTCGACGAGACTAAAGTCACGTACCTTCAAAGCACACCTTTTCCGCGGGTATCACCTCCGGCGTGTCCACTTGACGTCCCGGATTCCTTGCCTAAAGAGTCCAATTCATAAAAGATTAGAACTCTTTTTCATAAGCTTTAACGCATTCATTCATTACATATGTAAATCTGTGTTTTTAGAAATCTTTAACATTTTAATCCTCATTTAGGCGTTTTATCAAACACCTTGCGGGTCAGATTTTTACATGATCTAAACAAAGTTTATAACTTGAATTTATCACTCAAATCAACTTCAATTAGACACTATACACATATTTTAACATCAACAATTTCAGAGATTATCTCACAATTTCAATTTTCACTAGAACAAGAGTCTTAATCCTAGTGTTTATCAAGTTCTACTAACTTACTAATCACCCACTATAGTGATTTTGATTTCTACAACTAACATGCAAGATTTTAACAAGAAATCATCTAGGGTTTGTCCCTAGACTTCACATTACTTCCAATTTCATGTTTTACAACACATAATCAAGCTTAACCTTCGATTTCAATCTCATGCAAGAATTTGAATTGTATCAAAATAACCTAATTTGACATACCTTATGACCTTCTTGACGAGGAGATCACAATTCTATGTTCAGATTTTGATTACAACATGATTTGAGCCTTCAATTTAGAGTTTTTGTTGATGTTAGGGTTTTGGAGGTGTGGGTGTCGCCCCCCTCTGTTGTTGATCGACCAGAACCTCAGTTTGAGGTGTTTGGTTTGTTTTAATTAAACAAATAATAACAATAGTTTCAAAGTTGTCAACATTAGTCCCTCCACTTTGTTTTAATATTTTGTTTTGGTTAATCTAACCTTATTTCTAGTTATTTATAAACTCATAGTTAACTAGGTTATAATTTCCTAGTTGGATAAATCCTTGTTTATTTAAACTTCATAATTTAAATATAAAGTTTTGTATTTTCGGGATGTTACAAGTCCACCCCCCTTAAAGAGGGTTTCGTCCCCGAAACCAATTTACGTACCGAATAGCGTAGGATAGAGCCGTTGCATTTCTTCTTCGGACTCCCACGTAGTATCCGCACCCTTCCGGTGTTCCCATTTAACCTTCACTTGGTTGATCCTTTTGTTTCTCAAACTTTTCACTTTACGATCTAGGATTGCAATTGGCCTTACCGCGTAGTTAAGGCTGTTATCTACCTCGATATCGTTGTAGTGGACACGAGCAGTTTCGTCCGCTAAACATTTACGAAGATGTGACACGTGGAATGTGCTGTGTACCCCACTCAACTCTTCAGGTAGCTTGAGACGGTATGCTACCTTTCCAACCCGTTCCACGATTTCGAATGGCCCGATAAATCTTGGGCTCAACTTTCCTCTTTTTCTAAATCGAATTATCCCCTTCCACGGCGATACTTTCAACATTACCTTATCGCCCACTTGAAATTCTATTGGCCTCATTCGTTTATCCGCATAGGATTTTTGTCGATCCTGAGCTGCTTTTAAGTGTGTGCGGATCAAGTCGATCTTACAATTTGTAGCTCGGATTATATCAGTCTGAGCTAACCCCCGTGGACCAACTTCTCCCCAACAAACCGGGGTTCGACACTTTCTACCATATAACATCTCGTATGGAGCCATTTTAATACTCGCGTGATAACTGTTGTTATATGAGAATTCGACTAAGGGTAAATGAACATCCCAACTGCCCCCAAAGTCAATAATGCAAGCGCGCAACATATCTTCCAACGTTTGGATTGTTCTCTCACTTTGCCCATCCGTTTGGGGATGGTAAGCAGTGCTAATAAACATCTTGGTTCCCATTTGCTCTTGGAAACGACGCCAAAAATCAGACGTAAACCGGGTATCTCTGTCAGACACTATGGATATCGGTACTCCGTGACGCGTCACAATCTCATTGGTGTACACTTCGGACATCTTTTCTGATGTATAAGTCTCCCGAATCGGAATGAAATGTGCACTTTTTGTCAATCGATCCACAACTACCCATATGGCGTCAAAACCACGGCTGGTTTTTGGAAGTTTAGTCAGCAGGTCCATCGTAATTTGTTCCCACTTCCAAACTGGAATGTCTAATGGTTGCAGCTTACCATATGGTTTTTGATGCTCTGCTTTGACTTGTAAACAAGTCAAACACTTCTCCACGTACTTCACGATATCTCTTTTCATTCCGGGCCACCAATAATTTTGTTTTAAATCATTATACATCTTGGTCGCCCCCGGATGTATCGAATAACGAGATTTATGGGCCTCGTCAAGTAAAAGTTTTTTGGCTCCACACGTATTGGGAACCCAAATTCTCCCAAATCGAGTTTTTAATCCTTGGCTGCCGTCCTCCAAGTCTTTTAACTGCCCTACTATTCTTTCCTTTTTCACATTCTCTTCTTTTATTGCTTCCCCTTGAGATTTTCGAATTTGGTCGAGCAATCCCGATGTCACTATTAGTTGCATCGATCGGACTCGAATAGGCGCATAATCTGTCTTTCGGCTTAGCGCGTCCGCTACTACATTAGCCCTCCCGGGATGGTAATGTATATCACAATCAAAGTCTTTGACCGTCTCCAACCACCGCCTTTGCCTCATATTTAATTCCTTCTGATCGAAGAAATACTTTAGGCTTTTGTGGTCGGTAAAAATAGTGAACTTTACCCCGTATAGATAATGCCTCCATATTTTCAAGGCGAACACCACCGCTGCTAGCTCGGGGTCATGAGTAGGATATCTCTTTTCATGAGTTTTCAGCTGCCTTGAGGCATAGGCTATAACCTTGCCTCGTTGCATCAGAACGCAACCAAGCCCCGAATGCGAGGCATCCGAGTAAACTATCATATCATCCGTTCCATCCGATAATGACAATACCGGTGCTTGTGTCAATTTTTCCTTAAGCGTTTGAAACACCTTTTCTTGGTCTTCACCCCAAATAAATTTCTCCTCCTTGCGGGTTAGTTTGGTCAGTGGCACGGCAATTTTGGAGAAGTCTTGTATGAACCTCCGATAATAACCCGCAAGCCCCAAAAAGCTTCTGATTTCCGAAGGATTCCTTGGTGGATTCCATTTCGCCACAGCTTCTATTTTTGACGGGTCTACTAATACCCCGTTTGCGTTGATGACGTGTCCGAGAAATTGCACCTCTCGCAACCAGAAGGCGCATTTTGAAAATTTTGCATACAACTTTTCCCTTCTGAGCGTCTCCAAGACTTCGTACAAATGTCTTGCGTGTTCCGCTTCGTCCTTTGAGTATATTAAAATGTCGTCAATAAACACTATTACTGACTTATCTAACATGGACTTGCAGACCCGGTTCATGAGGTCCATGAAGGCCGCGGGCGCATTTGTTAACCCAAAGGACATTACCAGGAATTCGTAATGTCCGTATCGCGTACGGAAAGCCGTCTTCGGTATATCTTCCTCCTTGACTCTCAACTGGTGGTACCCCGATCTAAGGTCGATTTTGGAGAACCATTTTGCACCTTGTAATTGATCGAATAAGTCGTCAATCCTTGGAAGTGGATATCGATTTTTCATCGTGAGTTTGTTCAACTCGCGGTAATCGATGCACATACGCATACTCCCATCCTTTTTCTTAACAAATAACACCAGCGCGCCCCACGGTGACACACTCGGGCGAATAAAGCCTTTGTCAAGGAGATCTTGAATTTGAGACATTAACGCTTGCAATTCGGAGGGTGCGAGCCGATACGGTGCCTTAGCCACGGGCTTCGCGCCCGGAATCAATTCGATCCCGAACTCTATCTCCCGTTCTGGCGGTATTCCCGGTAGGTCTTCCGGGAACACATCGGCGTATTCGCACACTACCGGCACGTCTTCAATCCTTAACGACCCTTTGTTTGGTTCATTCGCGTATATCATGAATGCTCTACATCCGTGCTTCATGAGCTTGTAAGCTTTTATCATCGAGCACATAACAGGTTTTCCTTCCTTCTCACCACGTATGATAATCGATTTCCCACTTGGAGATTTTAATTTTATCTCCTTGCGGAAACACATGACTTTCGCATTATGTCGGGATAGCCAATCCATTCCGACCACTACTTGGAACTCTCCCATGGACATAGGAATTAAATCTATCGGGTATTCCTCATCATCTATGCTTATCTTACAATCTCGACATATATCACATACAAGGAAACTTTTGTTGTCACCTATTTCTACCTCTAAAGGCATAGGTAATTTTGTTAGTACAAAGGAAGGATGCCGAATAAGTCCATGTGAAATAAAGGACTTATTCGCACCCGTGTCAAATAGCACATGAGCAGGAATTGAATTTATGGCAAATATACCTGAGACCACATCGGGCTCCGTTTTCGCCTCCACTGCCGTTAACTGGAAGGATCTAGCTTTGGCTTTTGGTGCTTCAGTGTGCGCACCCTTGTCTTCCTTCTTTCCGGACAATTCCGGACACTCGGATTTCTTGTGACCCGGCTGATAGCATTTGTAGCATACCGAAACTTTCCCCGGGCACAATACAGCCGTGTGCCCTGTCTTCCCGCATATAGGACACGGCTTGTCCTTAAACCGGCACTCACCCTTGTGCCCTTTCCCACACACTTTACAGCTTGGCGAACCACTTTTTCCTTCTTGCTTCTTTGATGAGTCATTTACGCGTGCCTTTTTCGTGGGACTTGGATTAACCACTTGCGTCCTTCTTTCACCCCTCTCAATTTGTTTCTTCAACTCTATCTCTCTTTCCCGAGCGGCGTTGATGATTTCGGTGAGGGTTTCGTATTTTGAGGGAGTCATGAACTCCCGATACTCCGCGCTTAGCATATTATAATAATAATACACCTTCTGCTCTTCGGTCGTCACCAGTTCATCACAAAACCTTAATTTATCAAGAAAGGTTCCCGTGATTTTATCAATGGATTCGCCCCTCTGCCGAAGCTGGATAAATTCCTCTTTGATTCGATTAATAACCGCCTTGGGACTGTGATGTTTAAGGAAGGGTACCTTAAACTCATCCCATGTCATCGCCTTCGCTTCTTCGCTACCGATTTCCTTTTTCTTATTATCCCACCAGTCTTTTGCTTGACCTCTCAGTTGACCCGTGCCATACGCCACGAAGTCATTCGCGTCACAGTGGGTTCTCTCAAATACCCCTTCTATATCACTTAACCACCTTTGACACACTATCGGGTCCACTTCTCCGTTGTAGAGTGGTGGTTTGCATGCCATAAATTCTTTGTACGAGCAACCCTTACGCTCGACCAATTTCTCCTTGGCTAAACTTGCATTATCCTCCAATTTCTTTATCCTTTCATCCACCACTGATAACACCGTGGTTTGGATTTTATCGATGAAACCCGACAAACTGTTCTCGATTGCTTTTCCTACCTCTTCAGCAATCACTTCTCTCATTTGTTCGGTGACTCTTGGCACCGCTTCATCATTTCCCTTATCCGTCATCTTTGAAACTGAAATGTTTACATTTAAACGTTAAACATTTCATTTATAACGTTGCTTCTTTTGTTTTGGTTTAGTCAAGTTCTCAACTTGCTTTAACCGTTTAAATTTAGTGCACTTCCCGGGTTTAAGTGTGTTAACACACCCTTCCCATGCACTTTACTTTCCTTCTTATTCATATATAAGACATAATTTGTTAACATGATAAGTTAATTCTTACCGGACGATCGATCAAGCTTGAACCGAACACTTTTGTTGACAACCTTAAGCTCTGATTACCAACTTGTAACACCCTAAATAATTTAACTAGTATTTCATGAAATTTTATAGAATTTTGAGTTTGCAAAAACAATTTGCATTTTAAACCATACATACAAGTAAAATTTTCCAAACATGTTCAAGATAGTGCATAATTCATTTTAAGGCACCCTTACTAGTCAACTAACAACTAGTTTAAAGGATTCAAAACACCATTAACAAAATCTTTATGACATGTTTAAAGTTTAGACAGGATCATATTCAGTGCGGAAGCTTCGGATTGCGTGTTCGATTCTTGACAAAGTGCTTGATCGTCATCCGGGAGAGATTCATTCATACCTAGAGTCAAACACTAAAAACCGTTAGTTTGACTTTAATATACATTGTATAAACAGATTTTAATAACACAGGTGGCCACAAAATATAAATTTTTATTTGGGTTCCACCGTAATTTACGGTATCACCGTAAATTACGGTGAACCTGGGATTGTTATGGTTCTGCCGTAAGACAGTAGTAAAACACCGTAACACATTGATGTCCACCGTAAATTACGGTGGAACCGTAATTTACGGTGGGTTCTGCACATTTGCACTTTGGCTATTTTTCAACTTTAGACGCTCATAACTCTTTACTCATTGATCCGATTCAACCAATTCTTACTGCCATGAGTCCGTAATAAAACTTCGGACTTAACCTTGTAAATTTTACGTTGCGGAAACCGTGATATCACAAATTGGTTCACGAATTTCCTTATTACCATTATTCGACCCATTAGTATGAGTGCATAGCACCTCTTTTCATTCTTAAACCCTTTTTAACATATTTACCCAATTACCCGGGCTCACATACTTGGTGTTTTCACGCCAATTCCATGGCTTTGAAATTTCTCTATGGCTATTACTCGATTATTCGGAATTCAAGCATTCCGTTTCGAGCAATCCTTTTTCCTTTAACATTATTGTTCGACCCATATCCCGGGTTCTTATTCTAAGATTTGCTATTACCTAATCGATAGTATGGTACAATTTATCATTTAACGAGGTATGAGACTTTCAAGTCGCAACACTCGTGACTCTTTTGAAAACATCATTTTGACCCGTTTTGCCAATTAGTGAAAACCATCACTTCATTGACTAACTCAACTAAGTACCGAGTTCTTAGTTTGACCCGTTTGATAGTCGAGTGCACTTCGTCACTTATCGACACATCAAACGCATCCTTTACACTACGACATCAACTACATTCAAACCAAAGCAATTAAACTTAATTCGACGAGACTAAAGTCACGTACCTTCAAAGCACACCTTTTCCGCGGGTATCACCTCCGGCGTGTCCACTTGACGTCCCAGATTCCTTGCCTAAAGAGTCCAATTCATAAAAGATTAGAACTCTTTTTCATAAGCTTTAACGCATTCATTCATTACATATGTAAATCTGCGTTTTTAGAAATCTTTAACATTTTAATCCTCATTTAGGCGTTTTATCAAACACCTTGCGGGTCAGATTTTTACATGATCTAAACCAAGTTCAGAACTTGAATTTATCACTCAAATCAACTTCAATTAGACATTATACACATATTTTAACATCAACAATTTCAGAGATTATCTCACAATTTCAATTTTCACTAGAACAAGAGTCTTAATCCTAGTGTTTATCAAGTTCTACTAACTTACTAATCACCCACTATAGTGATTTTGATTTCTACAACTAACATGCAAGATTTTAACAAGAAATCATCTAGGGTTTGTCCCTAGACTTCACATTACTTCCAATTTCATGTTTTACAACACATAATCAAGCTTAACCTTCGATTTCAATCTCATGCAAGAATTTGAATTGTATCAAAATAACCTAATTTGACATACCTTATGACCTTCTTGACGAGGAGATCACAATTCTATGTTCAGATTTTGATTACAACATGATTTGAGCCTTCAATTTAGAGTTTTTGTTGATGTTAGGGTTTTGGAGGTGTGGGTGTCGCCCCCCTCTGTTGTTGATCGACCAGAACCTCAGTTTGAGGTGTTTGGTTTGTTTTAATTAAACAAATAATAACAATAGTTTCAAAGTTGTCAACATTAGTCCCTCCACTTTGTTTTAATATTTTGTTTTGGTTAATCTAACCTTATTTCTAGTTATTTATAAACTCATAGTTAACTAGGTTATAATTTCCTAGTTGGATAAATCCTTGTTTATTTAAACTTCATAATTTAAATATAAAGTTTTGTATTTTCGGGATGTTACATTTTGAAACTACAAGAACTATCACAAATAAATGGCATTTTGGGTTCGGCGTGGTTTATTTTCTTTGTTCATGTGTTGAAGTGTATTTGTGGATGTTGGAGACATAGATCGTCTCCGTGTGGGTGGATGTTATCTGCCCGTCGTCTTCATTATAATCATCGAGACCAAAGTAGCATTTACACTGGGATAGGTCTCTTCTACTCATCCAAACCTTCTTCAAGAACAAAGAAGACAAAATGACATATGGCTGTCATCAGTCCCTCTTTCTTGAATTTTGTCCATCTCATGCAGCAAAATCTTACTCCCCTCACCTAACATTACCGAGTACAAAAAAAAAAAAAAGATGTTTGCCATCGTTGATTTCTCTCAACTTTTTGGCGTTTTACATTGAGTTGTATTTTTTAGGAACCACTGTGTTTTTTTTTGTGTTTTTTTGGTGTGATAAACGGAAGGTGGTAACGTTTCTATTTATATGATTTTTTTTTTTGCGCGTAGTTTAGGTGGGATATTATTTTTATAACAATAAATGCAATTAACATTTACCTGGATGTAAGGCTTGGCGTTTATATATTATGGCGTTTCACATTTTGTGGCGTTTTTGTAGCCTGAGAGCTTAAATAAAAACACAGAAAAAACTACGCAGTGATAAAATTGGCGTTTTGTATTTATTTGGCGTTTTATATTTCAATGGCGTTTTATGTGAGAAAGGATGTTTTACCTTTTTTTACCCTTAGTGAAGCACGTCCACCTAATAAAATTTAAGGTATCTACGAAAACGCCACCGCGCCAATCTAGTACATAGATGGTTTTGATCGGACGATTCATAACCGTTCTCACACTTTCCACCGTGTTCTCCAAATTCTGACCCTATATATATATATATATATATATATATATATATATATATATATAGGGGGCTGCTAGAATGAAAACCACCCCGAGTTGTAAGAACCGCGAGAACCACACCATCCGGGTACCATGATTTTTTTTACAACTAGATGTGTAAATTATAAACACATCCGTAAAAAAAAAATTTAAACGCCCCCCCCCCCCCCCCCCCGAGGGGGTAGTTTTTTACACCACAAGTTTGGTGTTTTTATTTTATTTTTTTTTTGTTTTCTTTTTTTTTCACCAAACTTGTGGTGTAAAAAACTACCCCCTCGGGGGGGGGGGGGTTTAAATTTTTTTTTTACGGATGTGTTTATAATTTACACATCTAGTTGTAAAAAAAATCATGATAAACGGCGACCCGGATGGTGTGGTTCTCGCGGTTCTTACAACTCGGGGTGGTTTTCATTCTAGCGGCTCCATATATATATATATATATATATATATATATATATATATATATATATATATATATATAGGGTAAGGTTTATTTGAGAACCACATTTATTGTGAGAATCAATGTGAACACACCAAAAAAACCTAAATAAAACCTAACCCCACCCCCACCCAAGCTAAAATGCTAAAAACTAAACCTCCAAAAAACCATAATCATCTTCTCCGGTGACCCACTCCTTCTCCGGCGACTCACTCCTTCTCCGGTGACCCACTCCTTCTCCAGCGACTCCCTCCTCATGCTTTCACGGTAAAGATCAGAGGCCGGCTCCTTCTCCGGGTCTCTTCATCATCTTCATCTGATTGTGGGCTTGTGTTTATACTTAGAAAAAAGGGGCTTGATGAGAAAGGCGGTGTAGTGGGGTTTTCTTTAGCGTTTTTCTAGGGGGGTTTCTTCCGGTGGTGAGGGTGGCCCGACGGTGTTGGCGGTGCTGGTGTTGGAGGCGGTGGTTGTGTGAGTTGTGGTGGCTGAACCCTTGGACGACGCCGCCGCACAGGGGGGTGGGTGTGGCATAAACCCTCGTCGGGTTGTTTTACGGCTGATGATGTTACTGCGTTTGTTGGTAAGGGTTTTTGCTGGTGCTTTTGAATGTTTAAATCTGGATGTTTTTGCTGGTGCTTTTGAATGTTTGCTGGTGCTGTTTGAATGTTTTTAATCTCGGTGCTTTTGAATGTTTGAATCTGTTACGTGCTTTTTGATAAATTTTGAAAAGTGAACTATGTGGGTTTTGATCCGTTGGATTTGGGCGGTGATGATGCAAAAAAAAAACACATATTTTGATGACGATGGCGCGGCACGGTTGGTGGATGGTACATTTTTGAACCTGCAACCCCACTTTGTAGCCTTTGATTATCGGAAAAATCTAAGTCAAACCCCGTTTTTTTGGAAGAATCCAAACATTGTTTTGATTTTTGTTGTTGATTTTTTATATTTTTTTCCCAGTCGATGATGATAACAATCTATCTGAGGCACCTACCGAGTTGCGATTTCTGGGTGCGTTCGTTTTGTGTAAAAAAGTTTTTGAAAAAAAAAGTTAAAACCGTAAACTTTTTAACGTAAAACATAAAGTTTTTAACGTAAAACGTAAAAAGTTTAACGTAAAACGTAAAAACATAAAACGTAAAAAGTTTAACGTAAAACGTAAAACGTAAAAAGTTTAACGTAAAACGTAAAAAGTTTAAAAAAATCTGTTAAAAAATCTGAATTTAAATGCTTTTAATAAAATAATTCTGTTTAAAAAATAAAAATTAATATAATAATACAAAAAAGTAATAAAAAATATTAAAGACAAAAAGACAAAAAGAGTGTTTTTAGTAAACTGCCCTTTTCTATTAAAATATTAATAACATAATAAAACAAAAAAATACTTAATATTATTTCTTAACTACTTTTAATCTTGTGCATCCATTTTGAAGATTTAATGGTTGTAAAGTGGTTCTCTGGGTTCTTACAACTGGGGTGATTTTAATTTTAGCAGTCCCCTATATATATATATATATATATATATAGGTAAAGGGTACAGTACAAATTCCCTTATCGTACATTACGTACGCTACAATCTCAGCCGTCAGATCATCTTCCCGCAATGAAAATCGCATGTTGTTTTTTTTTTAATAATGTCGCATGTGATAAATTTGATGAAATAGCAGGTGTTTTTTTTGTAACAATTTCGCATGTGATAATTTTGATGAAATAGAAGGTTGTTTTTTTGTAGCAATTTCGCATGTGGTAATTCAATTTCGCATGTGATAATTTTGATGAAATAGCAGGTTGTTTTTTGTAACAATTTCGCATGTGGGAATTCAATTTCGCATGTGATAATTTTGATGAAATAGCATGTTGGTTTTTGTAACAATTTCGCATGTGTTATTTTGAAGAAATCGCATGTTAAAAACCAACATGCGAAATTGTTACAAAAAAACAACATGCGATTTTCAATGCGGGAAGATGTTCTGACGGCTGAGATTGTAGCGTACGTAATGTACGATAAGCGCATTTGTACGTTAACCAGCCCCTATATATATGGGTAAATTACACTTTTCATCCTTTATGTTTGTACCGGATTGCAACGAATATCCTTTAAATTCAATAATTACAGCCACAATCCTTTTTTTTGTTAAAAGCATTACACCATAGGTCCTTTAGTACTAACCTTGTTAAAATTATCAGTTAAGTCTAGTCACGTGCAAAGCACATGAGGGTATTCCTGTCATGTTACCCTACCATTTTATTTAAAAGTATATTTATATTTATTTATAAATAAAACAAAAACCTAAAAATAAAAAATAAAAAGATGAATATAAACCCAAACTCACTTCATCTTCTTTATCCTAATACAATCTGTTGAACCACTGCCCTAGCATCACCACCGTCACCACCACCGTCATAAGCACAGCTACTGCCCTAGCAGCACCACCGCCATAAGCACCTCCACCGTCTAACATTTTTCATCTCTTCGTCTTTATTCCTCTTTTCTTGCTCGATTGCAGCAGTGGATAGATGCTAGTGGGGGTGACGAGAACCCAGATCTAAGAAATCGCAGATCTACAAAATTGAAGCTTTTGTTATCGTTGTCTCCTCAGATCTAAGAAATCACCAGTACAATCGTTGTCTCCTCTAGATTTAAGGATTTGAAGTAAGCATACCAGTGTAGATTGACGGAAACACACCAGGATAAATTCAAAGTTTTATTATCGTTGTCTCTCCTACATTGAAGGATTTGAAGTGAACAAGCTTTGATTTTGAGGATTTGGGTTTGCTCACTTGAGGATTTGGGTTTGCTCCGGCCATCACCACCACCGAATCCAGCCGCTAGCACCACCAGATCCGGCCACCATCCGTTGTCAATATTTTAGAGTTCAATATTTTAAGTTTGTATTACGTGCAGATGTTGGTCAATATTTTTGCAAGGTGTTATTTGGAATGATTGAAGAGTTTAAGGGGATTTAGAAGGAAATGCATTTTTGGAGTTTTTATTTGGCCTGATCCTATTGCTTTCATCTTTTAGGTGCTAGCTAGTGCTGGATCTTATCCGAAGAATTGGTCTTTTAGAGTTTCATCGGTTCATCTATATAAAAAATAGGCATTTTTTTGTTTGAGAAAAAGAGAAATTACAAATCAATCATCTATTTTACAAGCATCGGTCAGTTTTTTTTTCTAGAGTTTGAAATCTGGTCGTGGTGGCTGTTAACGGCGGTGAGAGTTTGAAATCCGGCCGTGATGGCTGTTTTTTAAAGGTGTGAATTATTCGGGAATGTCGGGAGGTCTACCATATGTTGTCTTAACCGGGTCCGCGCTAGAGAGCCCCCTCGCACAATAGATCCCCAATTTAAACCCCTCAAAGAGAAAGCCCTATCACCCAGACTCGAACTAGAGACCTAGATGGAAAAACTCACCCGGGCCCACCATAAGTGGAATTTAAATACACATGGCCACCACTAAAGCAATCGTGATGGCTGTTAATGGTGGTGAGGGGTTGGTTGGATATATATATATATATATATATATATATATATATATATATATATATATATATATATATATATATATATATATATATATATATATATATATATATATATATAGAGAGAGAGAGAGAGAGAGAGAGTAAGAGAGATGAGATTCAAATTGAGAGGTGGAGGAATTGAGGTTGTTTATTTGTTTAAATGTATTTAAAATATACTAGTAAGATTACAAAAGTATCCTCAGATGTCTTGCACATGTCATACTTAACTAACAATTTTAACCAGGTTAGAGACAAAGGACATAGGGTGTAATGGTTTTATAAAAAATGATTGTGACTGTAATTATTGAAGTTAAATGTCATCCATTGTAATCTGATACAAACATAAAGGACGAAAAATGTAATTTACCCTATTTATATAGGGTCGGGATTTAGAGAAAACGCTCAAAAGTGTGAGAACGGTGAGAACGCTTATCGATCGTCCGATCAAAACAATCTATGGACTAGATTGGTGCGGTGGTGTTTTCGTAAATAACATCAATTTTATTCCGTGGACACGCTTCATTAACGGTAAAAGCGTCTTTTAACTACTCCAAACAAAACGCCATCTCATGAAAATAAAACGCCAAAACAAAAATCACACAACATTCTGCTAAAAACGCCATTAGATATAAAACGCCAAACTTAATTACAGTAAAATCCCGCCTAAAAAAAACCGCTAAAAAATCCTATATATACAACAACTCAGACATTCAATTAAAAAACACAAACAAAAACCCCAAACGCCATATTTAATATATACCATTAGACTGATAAACGCCAGAAACCCCAAACATCAAATATATTGCTGTCAATAAAAGTGTAGCTGTATGGTGTGGACAACATTGTCAGTTATATTTCTTAACTGAGGATTAACAATGTTATCTAACATCATACAACAACACTTTATTGATTTTAGCATGATCAAATTTACAGTTTTAAGATGGTTTATTTTGTGGCGTTCTTTTTATCGGTAAAACGCCAAAAAAGATAACATTTTGGCTAAAAGAGTGTAAAATCAATAACATTTTTGCTGCATGAGATGGACAAAAATTATAGAAAAAGAGGCTGATTTCATACGAAAGTTGAAACAACCAGTGAAGATGCTTCAAAAGTAGAAAGAGACTGGTGACAGTGAAGATTTGAAGATCAATATTTATTTTGTTTAATTTTCTTTTTCAGTTGATTGTTATTTAATAAACAACGCCATATCTAATAAAAACGCCAAAAAAGGCAAATGTCTTACACCTTTGGCGTTTATCAAACCATCATAAAATGACTTTGGACAAGTATTATAAAAAAAACTTTTTTTATGTATTCTTTTTTTTATTTTCCTTTTCAGTTGATTGTTGTATATAATAAAACGCCATATATAATAAAAACGCCAAAACAACCAATATGCTTGTTTAAACGACATCATCCAGTTAAAACGCCCCACCAAAAACTCCCAAACTATAATAAAATTAGTTTAAAAAGTATTATAAAAAATCATAAAAAAATAAAAAATAAAAAACAAACTTGAAAATGTAACTAGAAACAATAACTTCAAATCAGAAAAACTAAAGATAGGGAAAATTTATTATATTAGAATCTAAAACGCCAAACTTGAAAGATGGGACGTGTTACAGACTTCGGAGATAAAGCTTGTCAAAAACAATAATTACAAACAGTAATTGAAAAGACGAATACTTTATTATAATAACGCACCGCCTAACTTATGCGCCAAAAAGAGATCCTATAAAATGATACATCTCAGCAACTTCCATTTGATCAAACAAAAAAAAAAAAAACAAAAAAAACAAACAAACGCCAATACTACTAAAATACCACTCACTGTAAAACACCAAAAAAATCAAGATGGCTAATATGCTTTCTTGGATATTCAGTATTGTTATTCGTCAAGTTTCACTGAATGAATTGTTAGGGAGGCAAGTAACTCAGTAAGATTTTGCTGCATGAGATGGACAAAAATTCAAGAAAAAGATACTAATGCCAGTCATATGGCATTTTGTATTTTTTTGTTCTTGAAGAAGGCTTGGATGAGGAGAAGAGATCAATGACACTGAAGAGTGGGATGATGATAAAGATGAAGATCAACATGAAGAAAAATCGAAAAACCCACCCACACGTCATAGATCTATGTCCCCAAACATCCAGAAAAAAAAGCCACTACAACAGACGAGCAGGCAAAATAATCAAACCGATGGGTTTGTTAAGTTTTACATAAAACGCCATATTTTGGTGTTAGTTCTTGTACTATTAAAGAACAGAGAGACTGATGACAGTGAATATTGTGAAGAGAGATCTGATTAGCATTTTTAATTTATTTTCTTCCCTTGTATTTTTTTTACTGTGGCTCAAATATAATTCAACAATTGTAAAACGCCAAGATAACCCAAACGCTAAAATGTTTATAAAAAATAATAGAATAATGAGCCATCTTGTTTAAAACCCCTTCAAAAACGCCATTCAAATAGATTTCCTACCCCCCGGGCTCCAATGGCATATGTTGTGAATAAACGTCATAAACGCCAAAATGTTGATACAATGAAACTATCAAAACGCCATTAATTATTAAATTTGGTTAACGCCAAAAATCTTAAAAACCAAAAATTAAAACAACATTGGGAAAAAGTGGAACTGTAAAAGTAGAAGATGAAAGGACAAAAAAGCCCCTCCGCCCTTTTCTAAGCGGCGTGACACGTGTTGGGCCAGGAAGCGTTCTCACCGTTCTCACACTTTTGACCGTTTTCTCCCGATCCCGTTTCTATATATATATATATATATATATATATATATATATATATATATATATATATATATATATATATATAGGAGAAGGATACGTTAGGAACCACCATTTATTGCCAGAACCGCGAGAACCAAGCGTGAACACAACCAAAAAATACCTAAAAAAATCAAAAAAAACACTCAATTTTTTTAAATATTTTTTCATAAAAAAATCTCTATATTTTGTCACAAAAAAATTAGAGTAACAATTATCTATGCACATGTGCATATGTATCATTTCTTTAATAAATTCCATAATATAATACTAATATCAGACAATTGCACTTTCATTTACACCATCATTCATAATACACTACTTTTTACATTAACAATATTAGAAATGCACATGTGCATCTATATGTATGAACTTGTTTATAACATTAACATCACTAGAAATGCACATGTGCATCTATATGTATAAATTCGTGATAACGTGTTTTGGTACACCACTTTGAATACACTTTCCCTTTCATCTAGCATATCATCCGTAATACACTACCATTACCTCCTACCATCCGTAATACAATACCATTGCGTCCTACCATCCATAATACAATATCATTACCAATATTTCACTTTATTACATGTACATCAACACCCTTTATACCATCCAAACAACATATTACATCATATAGTGACAAATATACTCAAACCATCAACCACTAGATATAACTAACTAAAACACATGTATGTGGGCCTACTTCATCATTTAAAATCACAAACTTTTTGTACCAAAACACGTTATATCATGGTTATACATAATGATGCACATGTGCAATCTTAATATTGGTAATGTAAAAAGTAGTGTATTGCGGATGGTAATGTAAATGAAAGTGCATTTTTCTACTACTGGTAATATATTACGGGATTTGTCCAAGAAATGATACATATGCTCATGTGCATCCATAACTGTTACTCGGAAAAAAAGTTTTTTTTTTGTAACGAAATATAGCGATTTTTTTTATAAAATATTAAAAAAAAATTTTGTGTTTTTTTGGATTTTATTTGGATTTTTCGGGTATTTTTTTGTGTTCACATTGGTTCTCGCAATAAAGGTGGTTCTCGCATGAACCCTACCCTATATATATATATATATATAGGGTCGGGATTTAGAGAAAACGATAGAAAGTGTGAGAACGGTGAGAACGCCTAATGATCGTCCGATCAAAACAATCGATGGACTAGATTGGCGCGGTGGCGTTTTCGTAAATAACATCAATTTTATTACGTGGACGCGCTTCATTAAGGGTAAAAGGGTCTTTTGACTACTCCACACAAAACGCCAAATCATTAAATAAAACGCCAAATACAAAAATCACAGACCATTCTAAGTAAAACGCCATTAAATATAAAACGCCAAATTAATTATAGTAAAATCCCGCCTAAAAAAACAGCCAAAAAAAATCCTATATATACAACATCTCATACCTTCAGTTAAAAACACACACAAAAACCCAAACGCCATATTTCATATAACCTATTCGCCTTAGAAACGCCAAAAAACCCAAACATCAAATATCTTCAACCCCAAAAATGTTTTTTTTGAAATTCAGTTTGGCTGTCAGTAAGATTTCGCTCAATGAAATAGACAAAATCCACAAGTGAGGATATAGTCCATTTCATTGAGTAAAATCTCATTGACTTATCCTAAACTTCCATCAAATTTATAACGCCAAGACATACAAAAACATTATTGAGGTTTGTTGTCAATAAAGTTTAGCTGTATGGGGTGGACAACATTGTCAGTTATCTTTCTTAACCGAGGATTAACATTGTTGTCCATCTCATACAACAAAACATTATTGATTTTAGCATGATCAAAATTTGAGGTTTAAGGTGATCTTATTTCGTGGCGTTCTTTTTATCGGTAAAACACCAAAAAAGTTAAAAAATCAAACATTGTTGATTGTAAAAATTCAAGATTGATGGCTGAAGGATATAAATTTTTTTTTAACATTTTGCTGCATGAGATGGACAAAAATTCAAGAAAAAGATGTTGATATCAGACTGTGTGCTTCTAAAACAGCAACACAAAAACTACTTGAAAAACAAAAAAACAAAATGAATCATACGAAAGTCGAACTAGCCAGTTAACATGATTCAAAAAAAAGAAGAAAGAGACTGGAGACAGAGAAGATTTGGAAGATCAATTGTTTAAGTATTCTTATTTTTTTATATTCCTTTTCAGTTAATTGTTATATAATAAAACGCCATATATAATAAAAACGCCAAAACAACCAAAAATGCTTGTTTAAACGATATCATCCAGTTAAACGCCACCAAAAAACTCCCAAACCATAATAAAATTACTTTGAAAAATTATTATAAAAACCAAAAAAAAAATAATAAAAAAAATAAAAGGCAAACTTGAAAATGTAGCTAGAAACAGTAAATACAAAATCAGTAATTACTGAAGAATCTAAAACGCCAAAATTGAAAGATGGGACGTGTTACAGACTTCAGAGATAAAGCTTATAAAAAACATTAATATCAAAATAGTAACTGAAAAGACAAATACTTTATCATAATAATGCACCGCCTAATTTAGGCGCCAAAAGACATCCTATAAAATGATACATCTCAGCAACTTCCATTTGATCAAACCAAAAAAACAAACGCCAATACTACTAAATACCACCTGTAAGTCCCAGCGTCCCTAAACTTTAGGACCTTGTCAAGAATAGTCCCTGAAGTTTAACTTTTGTCTTTAATTAGCCCCTAGTCTATGTGGATTGTCTATTTTCTTGAAATGTCTAAGACTATGTTGGAGATGCCTAATTCTACGTTGGAATGCCTACTTCTGAATGATTGAATGCCTAAATCTATGATTTAAATGTCTATTTGGAATGCCTAATGTTGAAAAGCCTAAGTGAAGAATATCTATATGTGGGATTGTCTAATTCTATATGACTAAAATGCCTATTTGAAAGGTCTATATGCTTGGAATGTCTAAATCACAGTACTTGGAATGCCTAAATGTCTATACACTTGGAATGTCTAACTCTATGTGCTCGAAATGTCTAAACCTATATTGGAATGCCTAAATCTACGTGTGGAATGTCTATATACTTGGAAATGCCTATATCTATATGCTTGGAATGCCTAAAGCTATGTTTGGAATGCCTAAATCTAATTGGTGCTTGACTCCTTAGACTCGTGAAACTTGATTCTTGGTTGAACGAGAGACTGGAGCCTTGTCACTGGCAGAATCTATTGAATCTTGAAAACTTTCGATGTGTATGCTATAATCTAGTTATTCTATTTACTTAACATAACGCAACGCCTAACCTAACGCGTAAAACGAATCAAAATCGGGAACGGGGAAAGATGGATTGGCTAGAGTGGCCGTCCGATCGGATGACCACCCGATCGGATGACCATCCGATCGGGTGACCACCCTATCCACCTTATGCCGCCTCTTCTCCTCCCTCTCCTATAAATAGGCCTGTCACATCACTTTTTCAGTGATGTGACAGCTCTGCTCGACCAAGAACACGCGCACACGTCTTTTCTTCATTTTCTCATCAATTTCAGTACGTTTCAAGCTAGATTCTTGTACTTTCTTACTCTACACATCATTCTCCACGTGATTCTCACTTGAAATCACACTTTTCACCATGAGATCTCTCAGATCTGAATTCTTGAGGGTGATGTCATCATGGTGGTTTGTACAAACTGTCATGTGATGTCATTCTAAGCAAGATTTAGCTCGGATCTAAGGTATTTCATACGTTTTGCATCAAATCTAAGCTAAATCTATACATTTCATACAAAATATTGGTTAATTCTCCATGTCTCTTCAACTTTTGCTTTACTTTGGTAGAAACCAGAACCAAACAGGCTATAGGCTTGATGCGTAGTCTAAAGTCGGTTTAGATCTGAGTATTACCGGAGAAGACGAGCGTGAGATAGATTCTGACATAAGCTCTTTAATAACAGACGACTGGTTGGACAGGGTAATTCCCACCCGATCAGGACGGCCTGGTGCTAACGAGTTTACTATTGTCACTATACGTGTCGTGCCGTCACCGTTAAACTAAAAACTTAGAATTTTTGCAAACAATCGGTAAACTATCAATCTCAGAAGTCTAAATGGACAACCGTCCGATCGGACAACAGTATGATCGAACAGTCATCCGGTTGGAATGTCCAGTTCAACTGCATTCGGATCGAGTGGTAATCCGATCGGATTACCATCCAATCGGACAAGCCACCTTGGTCCCCTTTCATGTGTGTCTCACCCGAACGAATGGCAACCCAATCGGATAGCCATCCGATCGGGCAGCCGTTGTCACCAAAAGAACACAAGGGTCATCCGACCGGCTAACCATCCGATCGGGCAGTCATCCGATCGGACAGCCAGCCGATCCAATGACCGGTTTAACACTTTATTCGATCTCGATACTCTGTCCGACTCTTACCCTATTGCAATCTAATCAGGCTAATCCTCTAAAAGAGCTCCCTTTGATACTCTGTCCGACTCTTACCCTATTACTTTATGTTTTGGGGTGTAACATGTATTCTATTAAACTAAATACTTTTGGAAATCTGTACTCTATCCTTTATGTATGTGAAAACTTGTGCATTCTAGTATTCTATTTCTGCGATGTGACGTTCAATCCAGGGTGTTTAGTTCTGCCTTAACAATAGTAGCGCTATAGGGGGTGCACCTCTCCCATTATTCTTCGGGGGTACTGTTAGGAGGATTCTAGTTTACCTTGAGTCTTGGGTAAACACTAAAGCATCGGGATACTTGGGCTATCACTGCGTGGACTGCGACGCTAGCACGATTGAAACTATTTTTATTGCTTACACTGTGGATATGAGTTGTTTTAAATCTGTTATTCTATTATCAAACTTGTATACTCGCCAATACTTTTGTATTGATATTTTAATACATGTTGCAGGTTGATAGGTAGCAATGGAACATGGAAAAACAAGCTAGAGGAATGCCTAGAAATGTTACGCTAGTTAATCTAGTCTTTTGACAAATTGAACAATTATGATTTAAGTTTTGTAATGTGATATTTGGTGATGTTTAAATTTTAGACAATTATGCATGAAATCTACTTAAATTATATTGTAACAATAGTGTTATGGAATTCTCATGAGCAATCTGAATGCCTAGTGCTCGCACCCCGATGTTTCCGCCATCGGTTGGGGTGTGACAGATTGGTATCAGAGCCATAACTATAGGCAATTAGGATAAGTAGGAATACTTGCCTTAGTCTATAGTTCTAGGAACTTGACTCTTATTTGTTGTTTAAGACTTATGCTGTCTATCGTATCTGCTTCCTATCAGCACATGTTCCTATTAAACTTACCTGCCTTTCCTAAGGCTAATACAATGTACACTTTATACTATGAAAACACTGTTACACAGTGTTCATATTTTGCACAAGATTTGCCCACAGGATAGGAGTGACATCCGAACCTTGATGGGAAATCTCCATATTATTCTAGTCGGTCTTGTATGCGGACAAGAACCGACAACCCTTGGGGGTACGATGTTATCAAGTTAGAGGTGAAACTCAGACCTTGATAACTAGTCCCACTCCTTGATGATTTCATGTCTCACTAGAGTCTCGTGACTTCCAAATCAATTGAGTGTGTGAAATGACTAAAAGGACGAATATCGTAGGCCTAACATCGATGACGTATTTGTCTAAGTAAGTCAAGACGTGTCACCTCAATTCGAAAGGGGTTCGAATCACTTTGGTTAGTCGCCGTTCCTCTACCCGGAACAATCCAATGTTTTAAAAGCCTATCTTGTTTTTATGATATCTCGATTTTATGAATGCGGTTTTATCTATGAGGTTTTGAACTTAATTCTTCGTTTGTTTTGAAATGCTTTTACACAAATTTGCACGTTTTCCGCAATCTAAAACGTTAATTCTAATCTCAGACCAAACTAAATTTACGAAGTTTTATTCTATGTGTAATCTACGTGGTAAACTTGACTGGCTATGGTATGATATGTTGTTGTGGTGTGAAACACTAAGATGACATGGAAGTACGGGACAGAAGTGGTGTGTCTGAAGCATGGTGGATACGCCGCTGGTACTTCCTATATATAAGTGCTTCCGACATATTACCAACTTCCGTACCAAGTGCCATGCGAGATTTAGTGTTTGCAGACTGGTGTGGAAAGTCTACGTAATCTACGGAATGTCTATTTAATCTATGGAACGCCTATGCAATCTATGAGCAGACTATGTAATCAATGAAAATTCTAGCATGATCTATGGTTGATCTATTGTGTTAATCTATGATAATCTAGTGCGTTAAACTATTTTGAGCTAATCTATGTTAAACTACCTTGGTCTAATCTAATAATCATCTACTTGGTTAGTCTATGTTAAACTATCTACTCAAGCAAGCTATGATAATCTATCGATATAATCTATGCCAATCTATGAAATAATCTATGTTAATCTACTTGAGTATTCTACACTGATCTATTTTTAGTATACTATGTGATTTATTTGAGTAACCTATGAGTAATCTACGATAATATATTAAACTATGATGACGATGGGTGTGTTGAGTGTTACGACACGTAGCCTGACACCGAGTAAGAGGAGAGGCGATGTGCCCGAAGCGTGGTGGATATGCTGCTGGTACTTCCTATATATAAGCGTCTCTGACATGTTGACCAAACTTCGTACAACGTGCCATGTGAAGGTCGTGCGTTTTGTGGTGTTAGTCTATCTCGTTTCTTAATCCTTTTCGTAAGTGAATCTTTATTATGGGACTTCGTAACCTAGACTTACACCATCCTTATGTTGGAACTCGTAGATGTCTGCTCGAAGACTCTCTGACAACCTAAGGAAATCAAGAGAGAAATCCCAGAAAAAGATGATTTCATTCATGGCCGACCAGATCGCTTGGGTCGTGCCAAAGATTGCTACTGAACTTCAAGGATCTACCACTCCTCCATCCTCTGTGGACTCGAAGGTAGAGAAGCCGACAGCTACCAAGTTCAACTACAAACACTTCGTCTCTCGCAACCCCAAGCCGTTTACGGGCAGTGATGGGGTGACAGGTATACTTCAGTGGTTTGATAGCATAGAGGTCACTTTCATCAACAGTGAATGCCCTGAACATTTGAAAACCAGGAGTGCAACTGGAGTGTTTCAGGGTAGGGCTTTGGAATGGTGGTCCAATGAAAGAAACATCCTACTAATGAGGCAGCCTATGCTCTCCCGTGGGCCGAGGTACGAGAACTCATGATGCTCGAGTTCTGTCCTCCCCATGAGCAGCTCAAGCTCGAAGAAGAATTCTGGCACTTAAAGCAAGTTGGCGATGACAACATGGCGTATACTACCCGGTTCAAGCAGCAAAGTTTTATCGTTCCTCACTTGGTTTCGACTCCTAAGCGGATGATAACCAAGTATATCAATGGTCTGCCTCCTGCTATGCGTGACTCCATCGAAGTAGCTCAACTTGGATCTATTGAGGAAGTCTACCGTCTCGCAACCAGTCTTAACAACAATCGTGTGCGTGACAAGCAGTTTGCTACCCCTGCTCCTTCAAAGTCTGCAAATCAAGTCACTCGGCAGCCAAGTGGCAGCAAGAACAAGAAACGGAAAGCTCAGGGCTCGGGATGTAATGCTATTACTCTTGCTGCTAACCCTGCAGCAAAACCTGCTCCTACTCCTGCTGCTGCTAACCCTGCTGCTCCTGAAGTGAAGAAGCAATACACTGGGTCTTATCCCAAGTGTGCGAAATGCAACTTTCATCATCCTGCTACCTCTGCATGCTGATTGTGCACCAATTGTAACCGTTATGGTCACATGGCTCCATACTGTCGTCAAGCTAATCCTGCTCCTCAAGCTCAGCAAGCTCCTGCTCCACCAGCTCAAGCAGCTCTTCCAGCTCCTCCTCTGTAGAACCCAGGGCCGATCAATGCCGTTCGTGCATGTTTTCAATGTGGAGATACTACTCATCTCCGTAACTGTTGCCCCCAGCTGAACCAAGAACAACAAGCAGCTGCTCGTGGACGAGCGTTCAATCTCAATGCTAACCAGGCTCGAAACAACAACGACGTGGTGAATGGTATGTTTCTCGTTAATAATCTCTATGCTTCGATCCTATTTGATACTGGTGCCGATAAGAGTTTTGTGTCCGTGGAATTCAAGTCTTTGATAAATTGTACACGCTCTAAGTTACCTGAGTCGTTCTCCGTTGAGGTCGCCAATGGTAAGTCGATTCTTCTGAACTCTATCGTGCGTGATTGTTCCTTGATACTTAACGATCACGTATTCGCTAGTGATCTTATCCAATGCATTTGGGTAGTTTTGATGTCATTATCGGTATGGATTGGTTGCGTAAGAACCATGCCGAAATCGTGTGTCACGAAAAGCTTGTTCATCTCCCTCTTCCGTCTGGTGATCTTTTACATGTCTATGGGGATCGACCTTCGAAAGGACTAAGGCTGATGTCATGCACACAAGCGAGCCGAAGTTTACGTAAACAGAACCCTGCCTTCTTGGCCCACGTGGTGGAACAAAAGGGCAAGAACATAAACGATGTTCTAGTTGTGTGTGATTTTCCTGATTTCTTTCCTGAGGATTTACCCGGTCTTCCTCCTCCCAGATCCGTCAATTTTCGTATTGATCTCGTACCTGGTGCGACTCCTGTCGCCAGGGCTCCTTACCATCTTGCACCTTCGGAGATGCAAGAGTTATCCAGCCAGCTACAGGAACTGCTCGATAAAGGTTTTATTCGTCCAAGTACCTCCCCGTGGGGTGCTCCCGTATTATTTGTCAAGAAGAAGGATGGTTCGTTCCGTATGTGTATCGACTACCGTGAACTTAATAAGCTTACCGTGAAGAATCGTTACCCTTTGCCCCGTATTGATGATTTATTTGACCAATTACAAGGCGCGTCGTGTTTCTCTAAGATTGACCTATGTTCAGGATATCATCAACTACATGTTCTCGAAGATGATATTCCTAAAACCGCATTTCGTACTCGATATGGGCACTACGAGTTCGTGGTCATGCCTTTTGGTTTGACTAACGCACCCGCCATGTTCATGGACCTTATGAACCGCGTTTGTAAACCCTATTTGGATCGTTTTTTTATAGTCTTTATTGATGATATTCTTATTTATTCTAAATCTAAAGCCGATCATGCTCGCCATCTACGTCTTATACTTGAACTTTTACGTGGTGAACGCCTATATGCTAAGTTTTCTAAGTGTGAAGTCTGGATTAATGAAGTGCAGTTTCTAGGTCATATTGTTAGTAGTTAGGGTATTCATGTTGACCCTTCAAAAATCGAGGCAGTAAAGAATTGGTGTACGCCTAAATCCGTGTCTGAGATTCGTTCTTTTCTAGGATTGGCGGGTTATTATCGCCAGTTCAACGCGGATTTCTCTAAAATCATTGTTCATCTTACTACTCTAACCCAGAAGGAGAAAGCCTTTGTTTGGGGTCCCGAACAAGAAGAGTCCTTTCAGACTCTTAAGAACCTTTTTGTGTAATGCTCATGTTTTAACCCTACCTGATGGAAATGATGACTTTGTGGTGTACTGTGACGCCTTGAACCGTGGTTTGGACTGCGTGCTTATGCAGCGGGACAAGGTTATCGCTTATGCATCTCGTCAACTCAAGGTGCCTGAGAAAAACTATACTACTCACGATCTGGAGCTTGGTGCAGTTGTTTTTGCGTTAAAGATTTGGCGACACTACCTTTATGGTACTAAGTGTGTGGTTTTCACCGACCATAGGAGCCTTCAACATATCTTTGACCAGAAAGAGCTGAACATGCGACAGAGACGTTGCGTGGAATTACTTAACGACTACGACTGCGAAAGTCGCTACCATCCTGGTAAGGCGAACGTAGTGGCCGACGCTCTTAGTCGTATGACTCATATCCAGGCTATCCGTATATCTAGTGATTTGCATGCTTGTATTCATGAAGCTCAATATTCGTCTGCTAATGAAGGAAGTCTATCCGTTGAAGTTCTTGGCGCTAACGTTAATCAGCTCGAAACCAAACCTGATGGTCTTCAGTACTATCTAAATCGCATCTGGGTGCCAGATCGCGATAATCTTCGTGAGCTCATTATGAATGAGGCTCACAAATCTCGTTACTCTATCCATCCAGGCGCCAATAAGATGTACCAGGATCTACGTATGACTTATTGGTGGCCCGGCATGAAAAAGGACATTGTTGTGTATGTCTCTAAGTGCCGCACCTGTCTGAAGGTGAAAGCTGAACACCAGCGTCCTTCCGGACTTTTAGAGCAACCAAAAATCCTTGTGTGGAAGTGGGATAGTCTTGCCATGGACTTTATTACTAAGTCACCCCGTACGCCTGCCGGTCATGACAGTATTCGGGTGATCATTGACCGTTTGACTAAATCAGCCCACTTTCTTCCAATCCGTGAAGATTACAAAGTGGAGAAACTTGCTAGGATCTATACCGATGAGATTATAAGTCGCCATGGCGTACCTTTAGATATAATCTCTGACCGTGATGGTCGCTTTACGTCACGTCTTTGGCAAACATTTCAGTCCGCTATGGGTTCGCACTTGAATTTTACCACGACCTTTCATCCTCAGACGGATGGACAGACCGAGCGCACTATTCAAACCATGGAGGACATGCTCCGTTCTTGTGTCATCGACTTTGGTGGTAACTGGGATATACATTTACCATTGATAGAATTCTCGTACAACAATAGCTATCATTACAGTATTCAAATGGCTCCTTTCGAAGCTTTGTATGGACGAAAATGCCGATCTCCTCTCAGCTGGCATGAGATTGGGGAAAAGCAGTTCACTGGCCCTGAGATTATTCAAGAGACAACGGATAAGATTCTTCAAATCCGTGATAACTTGATCAAGGCTAGAAGCAGACAAAAGAGCTATGCTGATAGAAGGCGCAAACCTCTGGAATTTGCTGTTGGAGACCGAGTTCTTCTCAAGGTGTCTCCCTGGAAGGGAGTAGTTCGCTTTGGTAAAAAGGGAAAGCTCGCTTCTCGCTATGTGGGTCCTTTCTTGATACTTGAAAGGATTGGCAAGGTGGCGTACAAACTCGATTTTCCACAGGAACTAAACAACGTGCATCCAGTGTTCCACGTGTCCAACCTACGGAAATGTCTAGCCAATGAGGAACTGCAAGTTCCTCTGGAAGACTTGCAAATAAACGAAGCTGTTCAATTTGTGGAGAAACCAGTCGAAATCATGGATCAAGCTGTCAAGCGAGGCGCAGCAAAACTCCCATTGTCAAGGTTCGATGGGAAGGAAAGCGTGGTGCTGAATTCACTTGGGAGTTGAAAAGTGATATGAAGGCCAAGTACCCGCATCTTTTTGAACAGTCTTCTTCTAAGATTTCGGGGACGAAATCTCCTAAAGGAGGGGAGACTGTAACGCCCAGCGTCCCTAAACTTTAGGACCTTGTCAAAAATAGTCCCTGAAGTTTAACTTTTGTCTTTAATTAGCCCCTAGTCTATGTGGATTGTCTATTTTCTTGAAATGTCTAAGACTATGTTGGAGATGCGTAATTCCACGTTGGAATGCCTACTTCTGAATGATTGAATGCCTAAATCTATGATTTGAATGTCTATTTGGAATGCCTAATGTTGAAAAGCCTAAGTGAAGAATGTCTATATGTGGGATTGTCTAATTCTATATGACTAAAATGCCTATTCGGAAGGTCTATATGCTTGGAATGTCTAAATCACAATACTTGGAATGCCTAAATGTCTATACACCTGGAATGTCTAACTCTATGTGCTCGAAATGTCTAAACCTATATTGGAATGCCTAAATCTACGTGTGGAATGTCTATATACTTGGAAATGCCTATATCTATATGCTTGGAATGCCTAAAGCTATGTTTGGAATGCCTAAATCTAATTGGTGCTTGACTCCTAAGACTCGTGAAACTTGATTCTTGGTTGAACGAGAGACTAGAGCCTTGTCACTGGCAGAATCTATTGAATCTTGAAAACTTTCGATGTGTATGCTATAATCTAGTTGTTCTATTTACTTAACATAACGCAACGCCTAACCTAACGCGTAAAACGAATCAAAATCGGGAACGCGGAAAGATGGATTGGCCAGAGTGGCCGTCCGATCGGATGACCATCCGATCGGATGACCACCTGAACGGGTGACCACCCTATCCACCTTATGCCGCCTCTTCTCCTCCCTCTCCTATAAATAGGCCTGTCATATCACTTTTTCAGTGATGTGACAGCTCTGCTCGACCAAGAACACGCGTACACGTCTTTTCTTCATTTTCTCATCAATTTCGGTACATTTTAAGCTAGATTCTTGTACTTTCTTACTCTACACATCATTCTCAACGTGATTCTCACTTGAAATCACACTTTTCACCATGAGATCTCTCAGACCTGAAATTCTTGAGGGTGATGTCATCATGGTGGTTTGTACAAACTGTCATGTGATGTCATTCTAAGCAAGATTTAGCTCGGATCTAAGGTATTTCATACGTTTTGCATCAAATCTAAGCTAAATCTATACATTTCATACAAAATATTGGTTAATTCTCCATCTCTCTTCAACTTTTGCTTTACTTTGGTAGAAACCGGAAACAAACAGGCTATAGGCTTGATGCGCAGTCTAAAGTCGGTTTAGATCTGAATATTACCGGAGAAGACGAGCGTGAGACGGATTCTGACATAAGCTCGTTAATAACAGACGACTGGTTGGACAGGGGTGATTCCCACCTGATCAGGACAGCTTGGTGCTAACCAGTTTACTATTGTCACTATACGTGTCGTGCCGTCACCATTAAACTAAAAACTTAGAACTTTTGCAAACAATCGGTAAACTATCAATCTCGGAAGTCTAAACGGACAGCCGTCCGATTGGACAACAGTCCGATCAAACAGTCATCCGGTTGGAATGTCCAGTTAAACTGTACTCGGGTCGAGTGGTAATCCGATCGGACAAGCCACCCTGGTCCCCTTTCATGTGTGTCTCACCCGAACGAATGGCAACCCGATCGGATAGCCATCCGATCGGGCAGCCGTTGTCGCCAAAAGAACACAAGGGTCATCCGACCGGCTAACCATCCGATCGGACAGTCATCCGATCGGACAGCCAGCCGATCCAATGACCGGTTTAACACTTTATTCGATCTCGATACTCTGTCCGACTCTTACCCTATTGCAATCTAATCAGGCTAATCCTCTAAAAGAGCTCCCTTTGATCCAATAACAGTTGCGACTGTTAAGCAATCACAGTGAGTATACTTGATCCCCTTTTTACTTTATGTTTTGGGGTGTAACATGTATTCTATTAAACTAAATACTTTTGGAAATCTATACTCTATCCTTTGTGTATGTGAAAACTTGTGCATTCTAGTGTTCTATTTGTGCTATGTGACGTTTAATCTAGGGTGTTTAGTTCCGCCTTAACACTAGTAGCGCTATAGGGGGTGCACCTCTCCCATTATTCTTCGGGGGTATTGTTAGGAGGATTCTAGTTTACCTTGAGTCTTGGGTAAACACTAAAGCATCGGGATACTTGGGCTATCACTGCGTGGACTGCGACGCTAGCACGGCTGAAACTATTTTTATTGCTTACACTGTGGATATGAGTTGTTTTAAATCTATTATTCTATTATCAAACTTGTATACTCGCCAATACTTTTGTATTGATATTTTAATACATGTTGCACGTTGATAGGTTGCAATGGAACATGGAAAATAAGCTAGGGGAATGCCTAGAAACGTCACACTAGTTAATCTTGTCTTTTGACAAATTGAACAATTATGATTTGAGTTTTGTAATGTGATATTTGGTGATGTTTAAATTTTAGACAATTATGCATGCAATCTACTTAAATTATATTGTAACAATAGTGTTATGGAATTCTCATGAGCAATCTGAACGCCTAGTGTGACCACCCTCACCAAACCAGGTATCCGTACAAATTAATTAATATTTAATTGATGCTTAATTACATTGCTTGCTTACAGTTGTGGAATAACTGCTACATGATTTCCAATATATATATAACCATGCATCATACTTTATTAACTGTCACTCCATTATTTACAAACAGAACTACAGTGACAAACTTGATGCAC
Source organism: Helianthus annuus (assembly GCF_002127325.2). NCBI lineage: Eukaryota > Viridiplantae > Streptophyta > Magnoliopsida > Asterales > Asteraceae > Helianthus > Helianthus annuus. The sequence continues at coordinate 130,358,151 of NC_035440.2, forward strand.
AAAAGCACAGTAGTACAATGAACGGATAACCCATTAAACATGCTGATATAGCCAGCATCAGACAGACACTGTCTCTAAGGCCAGTATGAGCCGGGAATAGTTTACTACACTAGTAGGAAGTGTAGGGAAGTGAGGATTGACAACATAAAAATATTGTCAATGACACTATTTTCCTTTTTCTGAGCCAGTTAGGGTCCCCGAATACCCTAACACCCGTTATAAATTATAACACACAAATAACTAAATTAAACTCCTAACTTTCTTAACTAGACACTAATTATCTAGTTCAAAACCAACCCAATTACCCCCCCCCCCTTATGACCGGAATCGGTCCCATGTGGGGACACCCCACAAAATTTTTCATTATTTTAAATTCCCATGCTTAATATCTTGGGGACATCTTATCTAGAGGTTAAAGCATATGGATGGTCTATAATTCATAAACCACTAAACAAAAATTCCATTTTTCATTCCCTCCTCTCTTTGGATCGGCCGAGAGCTCACCCCCACATCCACCCACTTTCAACTTTTGATCTTACCATTTTACATACAACCCAAGGTGCTAGAGTTCACATAAGGAGTCTCGGTGCTTACGGATTGCCAAGGACCTCTCTACAACGCTATTAACCACCCATTTTTCGCCTAGATTCTTCCCTAGCCTCGAGCTAGTTGTAAGTGATTCTAAACACCCTCTCGATCTTGTTTAAAGTGGTTAATAAGAGATTTGACCTGTAAAAATTATGAACACTAAAGATCAAGAACTAAAAGTCTTGTAAGAAGATGAACATGGTGGTTAAAGAATAAATATTAGTGTAAAACTCATGGATCTTGTTTTGTTATGATTATTTTATGTTGTTGATTGCTAGTGTTGGAATGGATCCTCATCAAACCACGCTAGATCATGGAACATGAACTAGCCTTATGTTAAGTAGTAAAGTTACTAGATGACGAACCCTTTCAAACATAAACATGAACTTGTGTAAAAATAGTTTTTCTTGTAAAATGGAGTTCTAAACTAGTGGATCTAAAGATCTACAAGTGGTATTTTCGAAGGACCAAGTAAAATATACAATTCTCATTTTAAAGTCGGATCTTTCATAAACTAAAGGTGTTTTTGTGAACAAACAAGTGTGTAGACAATTGTGTAACGAAAGGATTTAACAAAGAAATATTTTTGTAATTTTTGACCAAGAAGTTGTAAAGATGCATCTTCTTTAAAAATAAAGCTTTCGAGAAACCGATTTCACTTTTAAGGATAGAAAGATCTACTAAAAAATGATGGAAGGTTACTACACACTTTTACATAACTTACAAGTTCATGTGTTTGCGATTTATGTATTTTTTTTTTTTGACTAGTTTAATGCTTGAATATTGTTTGTTGATGTTGGGAAAATTGTTGATTGAATTTTCAAAAAGAAAATGATACGCTTGAAAGCGTAGCCACCTCCAGTTACAGAGGAAACCAGAGAATAACACTTAGAATTATTTTCATGACAAGTGCTTAAAAATATCTTTTTAACTTGTTTTTCCAAATAAATTTCGCCATGATTTTATTACAAAATAACCAAGTGTCGGAGGTGGGATTTTCATAAATCAGACTTGTTAAATATATATTTGGTATATATTTTTCATAGTAACACTTGTGTGAATTTCATGATTATTTTGTGAACTACGTAAATATTATTTTTAGAGTAAAAATAATATTACTGGAACATACTGAATAATAACGACTTCAAAATAATACTAACGCCCTCATAATAAATATTTAAGTTACACTGGTATCATTATTACCACCCGAACTTTAAATGTAACTTACGTATTTTCAGAAAATACTCGTAAGTGTGTATTTTGATAAAAGTATTATTTTGGAATATGGTATGGAATAAAATATAATATTTTTGGGAAAAATAATTATACTTTGGAGATAGAATGTTTTAAACGAATAAATTAGAATATATTATATTAAGTGGGACTTAATAATATATTCATGGAGTTATATAAACGCACATGTATTAAAACCCCCATCCTTGGGAAGGAATATATTTACCAAATAATTAAGAAGAGTAAATACGAAATAGTTGTCTAACTATTTCCCAAAAACTAAAACCTTAAGCTAAGGCACGGCCGTCCGTCTAATAGAAGTTAGTACGTGTAGGTCGTCGCACAGCAGGTTGACTGGGAGATTTCTAGTTAGAGACGCACTACAGTGAGTTCATGTCCCCCTTTTCTCTTAACTGTTTTCAGTTTTTAACTGCGGGGGTGAAATACATGTTACTATGATTATGAGTACTTTTACACATGGTATGATTAGCGTAAGGAGGGTTACTACTTAGATCATGTGAGTGAGTAGGCGGGAACTGGAGGCCATTAATCCTCAGAGTAGGACCGAGGGACAATAGCGGTAGATCTATCTGGGTGTAGCGAGCCCAGCCCCAGGCCCAACAGTACGGACCTCGGGGTGACTTGGTGCCCGACGCAAAAATCTGCTAGGTTTGAGTCTTCCTACTGCACTTCACACATATCAATGGCCTTGCAAACCATTGGTGATCTCTTTATTTCCTTATTTGCTACATACCAGGGATTTTATACTTACAAAGGTTTTACATACTCACTACACATGAACTTGCTCAACAATTTTTGTTGATTTTTTCCAACTCACATGTATTTCAGGGAACTAAGGATCTGGCACGGTATGCTACGTTTTCACGCTGCGTAGAGTTATGGGATCATCCGAGTTTAAGGGTTGTAGCTTTTACCTGGACGAGTCACAGTTCTTAAACTACGTCTATTTTATATTTGTGGTTGTGTCTTAAGAACAATGTTTTTATTTTGTAGTGTTGTAAACTCGATGCATGTGTCTGCATTTTTAAACAATGTTGTGGTATTTTGATTTTTAAGATTTTAATCAATGGATGATCTGCATGGTTTTAAATTCATATAGCTTGGTTGTGATTAAGCTGTGGTATTAAGAAGTCACACCAAATTAACCCACGCTTCCGCAAAGCCAGGGTGTGACAGCTTGGTATCAGAGCTCTGATCATAGCGAACTAGGATTCTTTCTCGAGTCTAGACTATGATCACTAGGGCTCTCACGAAAACATTTTTACATTTTTACATTCTCGAGTCTAGACTATGATCACTAGACTATGATCACCAGATCCAGGTCACAAAACATTTTTACAAACAAAAGTTGAGCACATTTTATTTGTTAGTTATGGCTCAGTCTGGGAGGCTGAGGGAGTAGGCTAGTGGGACTAGGAGGACTATTTGATTGCTTATTGTTGATTAACATGCTTATATGACTATATGATTGATTATTTGTGCATATGTGTGTTTGTATTACAGACGACATGCCTTCATCGGGCACTGGAGAGTCGGACACCACAGACCCCATGCCTATAGTATCGGACGACATGGTCTCATCAGAGCACGAGGTGTATACCTCAGATACTACCAGCACGGACGATGATGATTTCCAGCCATTTGCGCTGCCCGATGTCGTTGCTGAGCCCCTGATGGCCCTATCGCTGGGGATTTGCCGCTCGTGGTGATCCCTGCCCCTGTACCTCTTGCCGCTTACCCTATTGTTGACATGCCCCTCGACGTAGTCGCTGACGACGACGTCGACTTGTTTGACGAGGATCCACTCGAGGATGACTTTGAGGGCGAGGCCCACATTGCTGCTGGTGATCTCCTACTTCTAGCTGATGCTCCTGTAGAGGAGGCACCCATCCATTCACCCGTCCCAGACTCCTTTGAGTCTGTGGTATCTGCACCATCGCACGCGCAGGGAGTGCAGCACCACTCGCATGACACAGACCCTGATAGAGCGTCATCCGTTGCACCTGCCCCTGCCCTTAGCTTTGAGTTTGGCCATGATGTTGATGACGATTCGGATCCTGTTTTCCCACCGGGCTTTGACCCAGATCATGACATTGAGTTCATACATTTAGATCAGCCCATGGAGGATCCCGTAGCCCCTGTTGACCCTATGTTTGTTGATCCCGCTGATTTTGAGATGGAGTTTGATGATCCATGCCTGCTGTGGCCCCCGAGCCAGTAGTTGCTCCAGACCCCGCATTCGAGCATGACCTTGATCATGCCGATGCACCAGTTGTTGCTCCCTTGGTTGATGACGTACCTGTTGATGATCATCCTGTTGTTGTTCCACAGTTGGTGGATGATCATGTTGCTATTGATGCTCATGTTAATGCTCCTCATGTTGCTGATATTCCTGCTGATCCTCTTGTTGCCCCTCTTCCTGATCACGTGCCTGTGCAGCCCGATCATGCACCTTTCGCGACCCATGTTGATCCTCGATATGCGCACACCCGAAATGGGTGGATAGACGATGATGATGACTACCCGCCTTTCGTGGTACCAGTTACACCTGCTTCAGCACCTGCTACAGCTCCTATTGATGCATCATTGTTTCCCACACTTACTGCTGATGCTCACCGCACCGACTTGCCTATCACATTTCTCCGGGACATACCCCCACCACGTCCTGGGGAGGGTTCATCCCGTCAGCCGTTTGGTCAGATACCTTTCATGACTGGAGGAGATCAGTTTGAACCTCCGATTTCTCATCATACTTTTGTTCCCCCTATTGCATCATCAGCTATACCATCCTTCGCTCCATCTAGTGAGTCGTTCCTCTGGACTTCGCCACCCATCACGCCACCATCTGATCCTTATCATCCTTATCACATGGGTTATTCTACAGAGGATATTCTCAGCTCTTTCATGATACAGCAGGAGGCGCTGACCCGTCGCGTGCAGGAGCTTGAGAGAGCTCAGCGACCACCATGCCAGTGTCAGGGCCAGACTCACCCTGCGATATCACACCCTCCTCGTCCGTATCTCCCGACTCTGCTGCTAGTTTTTGGACTCCGGAGCAGCAGATCGCATATCTGTTGCATTCTCATCGAGCTATGGAGGACGATTGGCTTCACATGCGACATTTGCTCTTTTCTCATTTTCCCCCTCCTCCACTGCCATCAGCTTAGGGCCATTTTGTACGACACGGGTAGACTTTTGTTGAGAAGACGGCGATTGCACAGATTACACAGCTTTTGGGAGACTGCATTTTGATTATGACTTTTGTTGCTATGTATATTGGATGTATTGACACTGATTTGATAGTTTTGGACTAGGGCAATGTGGCCCTTAGTCATGGATGTTGTATGATACAGTTGTGTACTTGTAAACCTTACATTGTGGTCTCGATTTATGACAGTGCAATTGCAGTATTCTCATCATATGTGATGTTTGATTTATTGTTCATGTTCTATAACATGAGATGTTATGTGTTTGATTTGTTTATAACATGAGATGTTATGTGTTGATATTGTTACTATATACATATGATCCTTCTATTTATTACGACCTGACCAACGTAAACACATCTTTTAGAAGATGCCACCAAGACGCCAGACACGCATGCCTACCAACGAGGCAGAACTCCAACAAGTCATTGCTGCCGCCATTGCGCAATATGCTGCTTCGCAGGCGGAAACCAGTGGAAATATCTCCCAAAACCATGGCAATAACAACCCGCCTCATGGTAATATTAAGTCATTAAGACATACACGATACATTTGGATATCTCTAGCAAGTTTGCTAATGCCATTTGTATATTCTAACGTATGTGCAGGGTGCACCTACAAGCAGTTCCTAGATTGCAAACCTGTAAACTTTGACGGCACCGGAGGTGCTGTTGCCTTTGTCAGATGGGCCGAAAAGACAGAGTCTGTTCTCTGGATGAGCAAGTGCGCTCCAGACCAACAAGTTACTTACATTTCTGGGCTATTCTTGGACGGAGCCCTGTCCTGGTGGAATTTACAAGTACAAACCCTTGGTGAAGCCGCTGCATATGCAATGACGTGGAACGAGCTAAAAGAGCTTATGCGAAGAAAGTATTGCTGTCGCGCTGAAATTCAAAAGTTGGAAACTGAGTTTTGGCATCTGAAAATGGAAGGACCCAAAATCGCGGAGTATGTTCAGAGATTCCACGACCTGTCACATGTGGTACCTTATATGGTTACACCGGAATTCAAGCGAATCGAGCGCTTCATTTGGGGTTTAGCTCCACAGATCATGAGTATGGTCACTACTTCAAAGCCTACAACAATCACCGAGGCAATCGATCTGAGCGTAGCTCTTACTGAGGAAGCCGTCCGCTTAAACAAGTTTTCTGATGTTGAGCAAAAGAAGAAGGAGACTCACGTAGAGTCATCCGGGGGTAATAAAAGGAAGTTCTCGAATTTCAAACAAGGAACAAGCGGTGTTGGTAAGAAAGGAGAGTCAAGCACGCCGGTTCAAGCTACAACCGGTGCTGGAAAGAGAGGAAAAGGGTATATGGGTACACACCCCAAGTGTAACACCTGACAGCGTCACCATTCTGGCCGGTGTGGGCCAAGAGTATGCAAAGCTTGTGGAAAAACTGGACATTTGAAGGATAACTGCTGGGCTAATGCTGGCCGGGGTGGCCAAGGAGGGTTTGGTAATCAGAACAATAACCGTGGTGGTAATGGAAATTGTGCACAAGGAAATAATGGAGGAAATGGAAACCGAGGCAACGACGCGAATCAAGCTGGTAATGCGAACCGAAACAACAATGCACAAGCTGGGAATGGAGCAGGAAATAGTCAAAGAATGGGTTGTTTCAACTGTGGTGACATTGGGCATTTTAAGAGAAACTGCCCGGAATTAAACCAAGCACGAGGAAGAGTCTTTAATATCAAAGCGAGAGAATGACGCCAGGACCCCAATGTTGTTACTGGTACGTTCCCTATAAACCAACGCTTTGCATCCATTTTATTTGATACTGGTGCCGATTATAGCTTCGTGTCATTAGAATTTAAGAATATGCTTGGGTTAGCCGCTAGTAAATTAGATATCCCGTACTCAATCGAATTGGCGAATGGAAAGTTGGTAGAAGCCAATGAAGTGGTCAGAGGTTGCGTAATCGAGTTGGGAGAGCGTGAGTTTGCTTTGGATCTACTACCGGTCAAGTTGGGAAGCTTCGACGTGGTAGTAGGGATGGATTGGTTATCAAGCAACAAGGCAGAAATTGTTTGTCATGAAAAGATCGTTCGCATCCCAACCGATGATGGTGAAACAATTGTGGTTCATGGGGAAAAGCGGGATACGCCTTTAAGAATCATCAGCTGCCTGAAAGCCCGAAAGTGTTTACAAAAGGGATGTGCTGCCTTCCTGGCACACATCATGGATAAGAAAGCTGCAGAACTGAAGATCGAAGACATCCCTATCGTGAGGGAATATCCGGAAGTCTTCCCAGAGGACTTGCCAGGATTGCCACCCCAGAGGCAAGTGGAGTTCCGTATAGACTTAGTTCCAGGCGCCGCGCCTGTAGCTAAGGCACCTTATAGACTTGCACCGTCAGGGATGCAGGAATTGTCGACACAACTTCAAGAGTTGCTAGACAAAGGATTTATCGGACCAAGCTTCTCACCTTGGGGAGCTCTGGTCCTGTTTGTCAAGAAGAAGGACGGTAGTTTTCGTATGTGCATTGACTACCGGGAATTGAATAAGTCGACGATCAAGAATAGGTATCCTTTGCCAAGGATCGATGATCTATTTGACTAGCTGCAAGGTTCAAGCTTTTACTCTAAGATGGATCTGCGATCAGGTTACCATCAGCTAAGGATACAAGAGGAAAGTATTCTGAAAACAGCCTTTAGAACTCGCTATGGGCACTACGAGTTCCTAGTTATGCCGTTTGGGTTGACTAACGCACCAGCTGTTTTCATGGACCAAATGAACAGAGTTTGCAAGCCGTACTTGGATAAGTTCGTAATTGTGTTTATCGACGACATTTTGATTTATTCAAAGACGAAGGCTGAACACGAAAGCATTTAAGGGCCATTTTGGAGTTGCTTAAGAAGGAACACTTGTACGCCAAATTCTCGTAGTGCGAGTTTTGGCTACGTGAAGTCCAATTCCTTGGACATGTGGTGAATGGAGATGGGATTCATGTGGATCCAACAAAGATCGAGGCGATCAAGAATTGGGAAACCCCAAAGACGCCAACCGAGATTGGACAATTCTTGGGTTTGGCTGGGTATTATCGAATGTTCATTGAGGATTTTTCAAAGATCGCTCAACCACTGACACTCCTCACGCAGAAAGATAAGAAGTTTGATTGGGGAATCAAACAGGAAGAAGCGTTTCAGCTGTTAAAAGACAAGCTTTGCAATGCGCCAATCTTAGCACTACCAGAGGGTACAGATGATTTTGTGGTATATTGTGACGCTTCGCGTCAAGGCTTGGGTTGCGTGTTGATGCAACGCCAGAAGGTTATAGCTTACGCATCGCGCCAGCTGAAGGTACATGAAAAGAACTATACCACGCATGACTTGGAACTAGGCGCAGTGATATTTGCATTAAAGATCTGGAGACATTACCTATATGGTACGAAATGTACAATCTTCACAGATCATAAGAGTCTGCAACACATATTTGACCAGAAAGAGCTGAATATGAGACAAAGACGTTGGGTCGAGTTGTTGAACGATTACGACTGCGAGATCAAGTATCACCCAGGGAAGGCGAATGTGGTTGCCGATGCCCTAAGTCGAAAAGAGAGGATCAAGCCCATAAGGGTTAGGGCTTTGGAGATGATTATTCAGACAGATCTTTCTCTGCGCATTCGTGCCGCGCAGAAAGAAGCACTTAAGGAAAGAAACATTGAAGAAGAGTATCTCCGTGGGATGGAGAAGCAGTTAATACGAAACGACGAAGGAACGTTGTGTTTTATGAAAAGGATTTGGGTTCCTTTGTTTGGTGGTTTGAGAAAGGTTATTTTTGATGAAGCTCACAAATCACGGTACTCTATCCATCCAGGAGCGGATAAGATGTACCAAGATCTTAAAGATTATTATTGGTGGCCTAGGATGAAAGGCGATGTTGCTGTTTACATTAGTAAGTGTTTGACGTGCGCCAAAGTAAAAGCGGAATACCAGAAGCCTTCAGGACTTTTGCAACAACCTGAGATTCCCAAGTGGAAATGGGAACAAATTTCCATGGATTTTATAACGAAGCTGCCAAGAACGCCAAGAGGTCATGACACTATTTGGGTAATAGTGGACCGATTAACAAAGTCTGCGCACTTCTTACCTATCAGAGAGAAAGATAACACGAGCAAATTGGCTGAAATTTACATGAGAGAAATCGTTGCACGTCATGGAGTGCCTCTCTCGATCATCTCTGATAGAGACGGAAGGTTTGTGTCAAGGATTTGGCTGTCCTTCCAAGAAGCTTTTGGCTCACAATTGAATCTGAGCACTGCGTTTCACCCGCAAACTGATGGCCAGAGCGAGAGAACGATACAGACTTTGGAAGATATGCTGAGAGCATGTGTTATGGATTTGGGCGGTAGCTGGGATAAACATTTACCATTGGTCGAGTTTTCATATAACAACAGCTACCACACCCGTATTGGTGCCGTGCCATTTGAAGCTTTATATGGTCGCAAGTGCAGATCACCGCTTTGTTGGTCTGATGCAGATGATAAACAATTGGTTGGTCCTGATGTGGTCCAGGAAACCACAGATAAGATTGCACAGATCCGAGATCGCATCAAGGCCGCCCGCGATCGTCAGAAATGTTATGTGGACTGAAGAAGGAAACCTCTAGAGTTTGAGGTAGGTGATATGGTTTTGTTGAAAGTATCACCCTGGAAGGGTGTGGCACGTTTCGGGAAGCGTGGAAAGTTGAATCCGCGGTATATTAGTTCATTCAGAATTTTGGAAAGAATTGGGTTAGTAGCGTACAAACTGGACGTACCTTCCGAACTGAATGGTGTTCACGATACATTTCATGTATCGAATCTAAAGAAGAGTCCAACGCAAGATACTGTTGTCATTCCCGCCGACGAGATTCATATTGACGACACGCTCCATTTTGTTGAAGAACCCGTTGAGGTTACAGATTGGAAGGTGAACAAAACCCGCCAGAGCAGTGTCAAGCTCGTCAAGGTTCGATGGAACGCAAGACATGGTCCTGAATACACCTGGGAATGTGAGGATCGAATGAAAGAAAAGTACCCCCACTTATTTCCCAAGACCCCTGCAACTAGAAGCAGAACTTAAAATTTCGGGACGAAATTTTTCTAACGGGGGGAGAATGTGACAACCCTCACCAAACCAGGTATCCGTACAAATTAATTAATATTTAATTGATGCTTAATTACTGTGCTTGCTTACAGTTGTGAAATAACTGCTACATGATTTCTGATATATATATATATATATATATAACCATGCATCAAACTTTATTAACTGTCACTCCATTATTTACAAACAGAACTTGATGTGTGTAAAATGCAACATATAAATTACATCAAATGAGGCATAAAACTAACCCTTTTTAAGTACTAATGTTGGAAAAAGAGTGTTTTTGTCTTCCTTTTGTATTTTCAGGATTAAATGAGCTCAAATTCACAAAAGAAGCAAAAAGAAAGCTAAATCTAACATAAATACAAGAAAAGGGACATAAGTGGATTGCCCGACCCCTCAACAGCATCCTCCCAAGCAAAATAGAGAAGGCAGAAGACTGAACACGCCCCGTGCTCAGCCAGCACGGGGCCGTGCCCAAGAAGCAGCAGAAAAGACAAACCCATAGAAGCTTCTATTGCCCACCACGGGGCCGTGCCCAGTGAACACGGGGGCGTGGTGAAAGTACAGCAGGCGCATTAATTGTAATTGCGAATTACAATTAATGAAGAGAGAGTGTCAGACAGGCACGGGGTCGTGTCCAGCAGACACAGGGCCGTGCCCAGCCGTCTGTTCAGCCTATAAATAGGAGTGCTTGGTTTCATTGCATCCCATCCCTTGGCACACCACCTCTCTCACACTTCATCCACCACCCACCACCATCACAACACCATCATCCACCACCATCATCCATTGTCCATCATAGAGTGTGTGAGTCGTCTCGGGATCCAAGATTGATCGTAAGAGTTCTTGACAATCAAGGCCATGTTTGCCTAAGTCTCTTACATCACTTGGTGAAGACAAGTGTTTAGTATAATACTTTTTATTTTTAATCTTTTGCACTTTTTATTTGGTTTTGTATTAATGACTTTAATAACTAGTTGCTTATGTTGAAGGTGATCTTTCCTTATCGTTTGTCCGTGGTGTCTTGGCATTATTTTACTGTCTATATAAAATAAAAGATTTTCACCATTCATATCTCCACGGTCTATATAGAGGTATGTTGGCTACCTGGTCGGGGGTTAAGGGAACGGTTTGGTAAGGGTCTTGCCCTTGTTCAGTGTTTAGAGGTCCTGCAAGGGACCTGGGTCAAATTTAGTAGGATCTCCTTCAATGCCCATAGGTATTGGATGGCGGGGATCCAAACTCTTTGACCCCCTCATAAGTTAACTACTATTAATACTATAACCCGGCTATTTAGGACTGTATCCCTGCTGACTCAGACTACTTAGTCGAGGGTAACGTCACCTCCAAAAGAGGGGCCTACCATAATTTGCATTAATAACTTAATTCATTATCTTTCAATAATCCGACCCTTTAGGATTGTATTCTTGCTGACTCAAACTACTGGGTTGAGGGTAACGTCGCCTTCAAAAGAGGGGCCTACTACAATAACTAAGATAATCTCTTAAACAAGTGCAAAAGTGCAAAAATAATCAAAGGTTATACTAATACACGAGTCGGATCCAAGTGATTCATCTTGTCTATCTGTTTTTATTTTCATTTTATTTTTCAGCATTTAGTTAGTTTTTATTTTCTTAGTTAAAAAATCTTTTCTAACTTTTTGATTTGGTTAGACGTTGAGGATAAACCGGTACTAAAAGCTCTTGTGTCCTTGGACAACCTCGGTATCTTACCAACACTATACTACGTCCACGATGGGTGTACTTGCCCATATGTGTGTTTAGTGTTAGTAAATATCGTGTTTTATAAATTTAAAACTTGGCTAAAAGTGTAAAAAGGGCTTAAATATATATCTAAAATATAACACACTTCACGCACATCAAGTTTTTGGCGTCGTTGCCGGGGACACAAGGATTTTAAGAAAGCTTAAAATCGACGGCCTAATCAGTTTTTCAAAACCTTTTTAAAATGCGCGCACATTTTTCTGCATTTTAGTTTAGTTTGCATTTACAGTAGCCTGAACACGGGGCCGTGCTCACTGAACACGCCCCCTTGCTGCACATTTTTTAGTTAGATACCCAGATACAGAGTCTGAACACGGGGCCGTGCTCACTGAACACGCCCCCGTGTCCAACGAGACCAGTAACTTTAATTAAAACGCCCAGATACAGACCCTGAACACGGGGCCGTGTTCACCCAACACGGGGCCGTGTCCAGCCTCTGCTTCCGTCTTTGTTTTTGTTTTCTGGTCCCGAGACTCAGTTGTAGTCTGCTGAGTGATTCTTATGGATCAATACTCAGGAGGTTACAACTACACCTATGAGGAGGATGATTATATGAGAGACTATTGCACTAATTGTGGTAATCCGCACTCGGTACAACATGGTAACTTGTTTCAACCATCCGCTTCATACAACTATTATGAGGAGCCCAGGTACGAGCCATCAACTTCATACACATCCTATGAAGACCAAAGGTATGAACCTCCTCCCTCATACTCAAATTTTGATGAACCAAGGTATGAGCCTTCATACTCATACTTTGAAGAGTCAATATATGAGCCACCACCTTCATACACTTATTATAGGAACCATGGCGTGAACAACCCACCTCATATGAGTACTATGAAGAACAAAATTACGACCCTTATCCATCATATACTTACAATGAAGAACAATGGTGTGAACCATCTACTTCATGTGGGTACTATGAGGAACCAAGGATTGAACAACCGGATTCAAGCTTTGAGGATCCCAATCCTTTTTCTATCACCGAAATGACCAATAGGATATTAGAACACATTAAAACTATCGATCGTTGCATAAAAGAATCTCGCGCAAGGGAAGAGGAGTCCCGCGCAAGAGAAGAATTAAATTGTAATAATAACGTAGAGATAGTTGAAAATGTAAAAATGGAAGAACGAGAAAGTGAAAAACCGATACATGAGTTAAACAACGAAAGAGGTGAGGACGATAACGCTAAATTACAAGAAGAGTCCAATTTTGAAGAAATTAGTCTCTTGTCACCATCTTTTGAAAATCATTGTTTAGTAACCCCTCATGCTAAGTTTTTAAAAGAGCTAAGCACTAATACTAAAATTGAAGAAATGGTAAGTGTTAAGTTAACTAATGATCAAACTTCGCTAATAAAAGAAGATCCTTTTGAAATTAACATCACACCAGTTCCATGTTTCTTTCAAAATTCCTTTATTAGTAATATCACCATTGATAAAGATCTTTGTGTTAACATAATGCCTAACTATATTTTTGAAAAATTAAGTATTAGTGATTTTTCTCCACTTCAAATACCCATTTTTCTATCCGATCGAAAGGTAATAAAATCAATCGGTGTAGTTGAGGATGTCTTGGTTCAAACAAATCAAATGGTTATTCCAACCGACTTTGTCATCCTCGATGACGCTCCTTTAGTCTTAGGAAAACCTTTTGTGAAAACTCATGAAGCTTTGAAAAACCGGAAATTTAACAATCTACCTCTTCAATTAGGGGCATTCAAAAGGAGCATAGATCTTGAGCGTTCAATGAAATATCCTTTTGGCAATAATGACCCCCTAATTGAAGATGAAGATGAGCCACCCGATACAACTGAAGAAGATGACCACTTTGTTGAAGAAGAGGTCGCCATAGAACAAACTTTTAAGGTTCTTGATCTAGATGAGCCACAAAATAAGGTGTCTCCTAAAGACCCACCCATTGAGCTCAAAGAACTTCCTAAAGGTTTGGAATATGCTTTTCTAGACAAAGATGGTAATTTACCTGCAATTATTTCATCTAAATTAAGTAGCATAGAAAAAGAAAAATTAGTTAATCTTCTTAAAAAACACAAGAATGCGATTGCTTGGAAGCTTGTAGATATTAAAGGAATAAGTCCTTCCATGTGCACGCACAAAATTCTAATGAATGATGACTACAAAACAGTAATTCAACCACAACGAAGAGTAAATCCCAATGTATAAGAGGTGGTTAAAATAGAAGCCATCAAGCTACTTGACGCCGGACTAATCTATCCTATCTCCGATAGTCCATGGGTAAGTCCCGTCCAAGTAGTCCCAAAGAAAGGAGGTATGACGGTAATAACTAATGAAAAAAATGAATTAATACCGATAAGAACCGTCATAGGATGGAGAGTTTGTATAGACTATAGACGATTAAATGAGGCAACAAGAAAAGACCACTTTCCTTTGCCTTTCATTGATCAAATGTTAGAACGACTATCCGGTCATAAATTTTACTGTTTCTTGGATGGTTTTTCAGGTTACTTTGAAATCCCAATAGCACCTAAAGACCAAGAAAAGACGACTTTCACATGCCCCTACGGAACTTTCGCCTATCGACGCATGCCATTCGGTCTATGTAATGCACCTGCAACATTCCAACGTTGTATGGTAGTCATTTTCCATGACATGATAGAAAAGACAATGGAAGTCTTCATGGACGACTTTTCTATCTTTGGAGACTCATATGACCAATGCCTCGATAACCTTGAACGAATGTTATCCCGATGTGAGGAAACCAACCTCGTCCTTAACTGGGAAAAATGCCATTTCATGGTAACAGAGGGAATAGTACTCGGTCATAAAATCTCAAGCGAAGGTATGGAAGTTGATCGAGCAAAAATAGAAACTATTTCTTGATTGCCTCCACCATCCTCCGTTAGAGCAATCAGAAGTTTCTTAGGGCATGCCGGATTTTATAGAAGGTTTATCATGGACTTTTCAAAAATTTCAAGACCTCTAACAAAATTACTTGAAAAGATGCACCTTTCATCTTTGACAAGGAATGCAATCAAGCATTTCTAACCCTCAAGGAAATGCTAGTCAATGCACCTATCATGATAGCGCCTGATTGGAAATTTCCTTTCGAAATCATGTGTGATGCAAGTGACTTTGCTGTTGGAGCAGTCTTGGGACAACGAAAAGAGAAGCATTTCCACCCAATTTATTATGCTAGTAAAACGCTTAACGATACGCAAGAAAATTACACAACTACAGAAAAGGAGTTACTAGCTGTGGTATTTGCTTTTGATAAATTCCGTTCTTACCTTGTTCTTTCTAAAACTGTAGTCTATACAGATCATGCAGCTATCCGATACCTCTTCAAGAAACAAGACGCGAAACCCCGTTTGATCAGATGGATTCTACTCCTCCAAGAGTTCGACATTGAAATCAAAGACAAAAGAGGAGCAGAAAACACTGCTGCGGATCATCTTTCACGCCTAGAAGACCCAGCTTTGGAGGCAACCAGGGACGAGCAGATCAATGAAAAATTTCCCACAGAATCCTTGGAAATGATGGAAAGCAGACAAGAACCGTGGTATGCCGACTATGCTAATTATTTAGCTAGCGGTATAGTCACCAAAGGATGGCCGCATCATCAAAGAAAGAAATTCTTTGCTGATGTAAAGCATTACTTTTGGGAAGACCCTTATCTTTTCAAAATGTGTGCCGACCAACTCATCCGAAGGTGTGTCCATGGTAATGAAGCACGAAGAATTCTCCGTCATTGTCATGAAGGTCCATACAGAGGGCATCATGGTGCCGCTAGTACCGCACGAAAGGTATTTGATTCAGGATTTTATTGGCCAACCATTTACAAAGATGCACAAGATCTTGTAAAGACATGTGATGCTTGCCAAAGATCAGGTAATATTTCTTCCAAAAACGAAATGCCTCAAAATGGCATTCTCGTTTGTGAAATTTTTGATGTGTGGGGACTCGATTTCATGGGACCCTTCCTACCCTCAAAAGGAAACAAATATATACTTGTAGCAGTCGATTACTTGTCTAATGTAACACCCTAACACGCTTTAACTGAAAAGACGCAGCGGAAATACGTACTATAAAATTTCTTTCAATAAAAACGTTTTTGACCTACTTGCAAGATCAATATAAAATACCTTCTTACAATAAAACTATCTTTTGTACATATTTACAAAATAAAAGCATAACTTAAAACTATCATTTTACATAATCAAGTATTCCCGTACAATTTAACTTGTGACTCGGTCTTCGATCTCCGCTCCTCAGTGATCCTCCATGACTCATTCAACCTACACTTACCATACAATTTCAAACATTAGTACACAACATGAACGTAACAAGTTTCATACACTCTTACTTTCTATTCCGTTATCCCTTTATAATTAGGCATTTCCACCTGAGTATCCATTCTCCAGAGAGACTTCATCATTGTACCTGTACTATTCTTCATTCTCAAGGTACACTGTTATTTGCATCAAAACATAATCATATTGAAATCATATGAACATACGTACTTACCTTCTGACATTCGGTTATACATGCATACTAGCATCCGCATATATATACGTTCACACCTACACGCATGTGCACCTTCATATATATACATACCTACGTACATATCTACATACTTGCACCCATACATAAAACGAAACATAACTATACACATACATACATTCATTAGTGAAATCTATACATAAATACATACATACATACATACATACATACATACATACATACATACATACATACATACATACATACATACATACATACATACATACATACATACATACATACATACATACATACATACATACATACATACATACATACATACATACATACATACATACATACATACATACATACATACATACATACATACATACATACATACATACATACATACATACATACATACATACATACATACATACATACATACATACATACATACATACATACATACATACATACATACATACATACATACATACCCACGTACTTAATTCGTTACCCCGCATACCCGCTTACATACCCCGATCTTATTCGCACATCCTAAACGCTTTCAAAAATATCTATCGGGTATGTTCGGTTCTTAAAAATGAGTTTCATAATCATCCATAACTTACCAAGCCATTTAGTAGGGTTAGGGATCATTATAGAAGCTTAACAAGGCTTGGAATGGGTCTACGGGGTCCAAATTCGAAGGAAAAACGAAGAAATCCACAAACTTTACATTTGTACCTGACCTCCACCGTAAGCTACGGTGGCTACCGTAGCTTACGGTGGTCACCAAAAGCTTACGGCAGCTATATACTGCCTTACGGCAGAAAACATGTCCAGCACCCACCGTAACTTACGGTGGGCACCGTAAGTTACGGTGGTGCCCAGTTCAGCTCCCCAATTTGATGCTAAAACTCGCATAACTCGTTCGTTTTGCATCCGTTTCACATGAAACCTGTTCCTAAACATCCGTAAAACGATCCCTTACGTATTAGACTAAAATTCCTTTCCCAGGTCCCTAATCATTACTCGTATTATTACCGTTAGCTTACTTATTCTTATTTATTCGACCCGTTTGGTCCCACATACTACCTTCAACTATCTATATCAATACTTATCTTAATACTTTCAATTATTTCATGTTGTACATAGCTTCCCTTTATTTACAAACAAGAAAGTCCTTGTGTATACTAAGAAGTGAGTCGAAAGTTACCTTAAGCGTCCGTATTCGTGGCCGTTTCCTTGTCTCCTCTTGACCCGATTGCCATTTGTGCTTGCGTCCTCTTGACATGATGCTTATCCTCTACATCTCACTACATTCACATTCTTGTTAGCATTCGAGATCTACATATCACTAATCATGTCTAGTTCATATCTCGCATTTGACTTTCAATAGTCAATTTCAACAAGCACAAGGCATAAATATAACAATGCATCATTCCAATTTACGCACTTTAACATACCATCAAGTATGAAACATAATGATTCATCATGCATCGTTCAATCCTCCTAGTCTTACAATCATATATATAATTTAACCATGCTATTCTAATATTTATTTACTTTTCATAAAGTTAACGGTTGAGTATGCAAACTTCCAACTTAGGGACATATATCCATTCCGATGTGGTCGTTATACCAATGACACCATAAACATTTCATACCCATAGAGTAAAATACATACAAACATATGATCACCTAATTACATGTATACTCATTTCGTTCACATTAGCATTTCCATAACTTCCCAAGTAGCAACCCATCACATTCTTAGCTAACCCAACACCCTTAGTTATCGATCACTAGTAAGCAAGCCGAATCATTTATTAACTACGTTCTTACATGGACCTGATCAACAACATGCATTCAACCCGAATTATCATATGAACTTCATCTAAAGCACATTATTCATGTTAGTTTACTATCAATTACATCATTAACACCTTCTATGCATATTCATCCATCAATTGCATACTATCTCATCTATTAAGCTCACCTAAGCATTTCATCAAGCACTTGGTGTGCGTACAATCTACTATGCATAGTTTACAACTAGTTTAAGCATAGTCACTAACTTAATTCCAATCACCAAGAGAGTGCTCAAAATCACATCCCATTCATACAATTAACCCTAAACTAACATCTCAAAACTCATTTCAAGCTAGGAACAAATACATCAAGCAAGGATTGGACATGGGTAGAACACCCATGTCGCCACCTTCATTCAAAATTGTGGGTTTCTTCTTAAATCATCAAATTACTTGAACTTGTTCATAACACATAGTCTAAATGGTTATTCTAACATTTCTACATGCACAATTTCATGATATTTCACAGTTTAATCATAGACTCACTTCATACCAATTCATCAAATTAACTTCTACAACTTACCTCATGTGTAGAAAGTCTGGATGATCAAGAATCTAAGTCCATGCATCCGATTTGGGCTTATTTCCCCTTTCAATTTGAAGGTTTTCTTGAATTAGGGTTTCACCCCTTTTCTTCCTCTTCTCCTGATCGATATCACGCACACACACCCCTTGTGTGTGTGTGATTCTTGTTTTAATTAAATTCAATTTCCAATTTGGCAATTCTAGTCCCTCAAGTTTATCACACCATCTTAGTTGCCACAAATTTCATTTCCTTTACTTATTTTGTTAGGCTTTTAACTAAGTTTAATAACCTAGTTATTGTATTTCATTTAATTAACATGGCAACGTACCTACGTATTAATAATACGAGTTTTGGGGTGTTACAAATCTACCCCCCTTAAAGAAGGTTTCGTCCCCGAAACCTTTCTCATTTCCAATAAACACAACTATTCTTTCCTTACTCTATCAGCACGACCACTGGCCCATCTTAGTAACAACCCTCTATATTTTAGAACCCATCTCGGAGTTCTTATTAGTGTCGCTTTCACTAATAGCGCTAGCTTCCAACCCATTCCTTAGCTATTGGTTCATTTATCATTTTAATACCCATATATCATGTGCATTAGATATCTTTTTGTTCACCTCAACATTCTTATTACTTTCGTCAACTATACAACCTTATTTCAGAATTTATACACACACATATATGTCTAACTTTGACTGGTACCTCATCATGATAGGTAACTACCCGTCCTTGTTTCATAAATCATTCATATAACTGACTTATTCCTAATAAGCTCTTACTATCCATACTATACTTTCACATAACATTCTCATTTCCTTGGCCGTTTGCAACAGGTCAATATTCATATTTATTTGAACTTGCACTAACACTTTCATTCATATGATCCATTTATGACGGGTCTAATACCTTCATCTCATTTCTTAAAATTGCATTCTATACGTATATCATATAACATTTAGTTCTTGTTTTGTTATCGCAACAAAACTATTAATTCATAGTCACCTATACATGCTTTAACTACAAGGTTGACATCATTTTATATTTCTATAGTTACTTGTATCATACGTACCTTTACGTTACCTTCAAATTACCCCATTCATCTGACATTACAACTACCCTTAATTCTTGCATTACTTATTCTACTTAAGTAAACATGTCGTGCAAATTCGTACATTGTTGACCTTTCAGAAAGTCAATCATCTTACCTTCATACTTTCATCATATGATCATGTACTCATCTAAACCTAGTTGGCCACACCAATGATACTACTTACATTTCATAATCATGGTGAAAGACACACATGTACATAAGTACATGATCAACTAATTACATATATGCACCTGTATCACCATTTCAACTCATACTAACATATTCGAAATACTATAGTTGACGATCATATTCAAAAACTAAAAATTTGACATAATCTTAACACCATTCAATTTGCAGGGCGATTTCGATTTACTAATTCATACTTATCCGTCATAAATTAAAACACTTTACTTACCTCGATTTCATTCCATACTACAACGATCTGTAAATCAGATCTGTCCACCTTCTTCACGAGTACTAGCCAGACCAGGCTAGATTCCATTCATCCATGTAATGTGCCTCCATTCGAACACATCCCTTCACCAATTCTGTTGGTTTCATCACACCAAAGATTCTAACATCACCACCTACAAAATTGGCGGTTAGCATATCTCATTCAAATACTGAGTCTACTAGGTGATTAGTCACCTATAATTCTGTTACATATTTCCTGCGTACATGCTATAACATATCTTACATTCCATTTCTTACACGCAATTCTTTCATTTTAGTTACTTATTTCGTCAGCCTTAGCAGTTTGACCCTTTTAAGGTCAAACTGAATTTTCTTACCCATTATAGATGCATTGAGGTACACATTCGTACATCCTTCCATTCATGCTTACTTCCAAAAACATCCATTACATCATTTTGATATTCTTAACAAACTTGCTCCTCCTGTTCATACTTAATCCTTTGTCTGGGTCATAGCCCGTCATTCATTCTGACTCCTAAGAGTAGATTTCTAGAACATCTACACATAACGGGTTTAAAACTTCTTTCTTTCATTTTAAAACTTAGCTTTGCGTGCCCATTACGATCATTCCTTTGTTCGTTTACTTTACATTTACTCATAGAACTCGTTTGACATAACTACGGTCAATTATTGACATAATTCTGATGTGGGTAAATTTTATCCTTCATATGTTTTAAATCTGTCCTGCGGTTTCTAACCTACTATTCATTCATTTTCTTCTTTCTATGATTTGAATCTGTCTCGCAGATTCAAGCATGTCATTCCTGCATTTCATTCCTTGAATCCGTCTTGCGGATTCAAACATTCCATTCGAGCCTTTTATTTCTTGAATCCGTCTCACGGATTCAAACATTCCATTCATATCTTTCATTCCTTAAAGTCTTACATTTCCCTTCACTCCCACGTCCACCTACTACCTAATTCTAACGGACATACCTGTAACAATTATCACGGTCTCACGAACGTCATACGTTTCTTGTGTACTGGCCAGGTACACAATCCACATACTGGTTTCGTGTCTTCGCGTAATCGCCACCTTATGTCCGCAGAATTAAGTTTCGGCACGCGTATCATTTTCAAAACTCCCTTACTCTGTCATTATTAAATTACTTTAAAATTTTTCTTTCGCTTGCTTAATTATACCATTTCATGCACCCATAAACTAAATCTACGTACCTCGGTCAATATGCCATATTACATACCTTGGTGCCGACGCTAGACCGCATTTACAATTCATCATTTCCAAGCAATCATGCTAGCCTTACACATAACATACTGTTAGTTATCTTCAAATACATACTTAAGCACATACTTACCTTGGCTTCTGCCCTTAGATCTTGATCGAGTCTTGGATTGTACGGGTCCTTGTCGCAAGAGCACACAGGTTGGAGTTCAAGTATTTACCTCCTCATACTTGATTTCTCTCAAACCAGGGCTCTAATACCAACTTGTAACACCCTAACACGCTTTAACTGAAAAGACGCAACGGAAATTCGTACTATAAAATTTCTTTCAATAAAAACGTTTTTGACCTACTTGCAAGATCAATATAAAATACCTTCTTACAATAAAACTATCTTTTGTACATATTTACAAAATAAAAGCATAACTTAAAACTATCATTTTACATAATCAAGTATTCCCGTACAATTTAACTTGTGACTCGGTCTTCAATCTCCGCTCCTCAGTGATCCTCCATGACTCATTCAACCTACACTTACCATACAATTTCAAACATTAGTACACAACATGAACGTAACAAGTTTCATACACTCTTACTTTCTATTCCGTTATCCCTTTATAATTAGGCATTTCCATCTGAGTATCCATTCTCCAGAGAGACTTCATCATTGTACCTGTACTATTCTTCATTCTCAAGGTACACTGTTATTTGCATCAAAACATAATCATATTGAAATCATATGAACATACGTACTTACCTTCTGACATTCGGTTATACATGCATACTAGCATCCGCATATATATACGTTCACACCTACACGCATGTGCACCTTCATATATATACTTACCTACGTACATATCTACATACTTGCACCCATACTTAAAACGAAACATAACTATACACATACATACATTCATTAGTGAAATCTATACATAAATACATACATACATAGATACATACATACATACATACATACATACATACATACATACATACATACATACATACATACATACATACATACATACATACATACATACATACATACCCACGTACTTAATTCGTTACCCCGCATACCCGCTTACATACCCCGATCTTATTCGCACATCCTAAACGCTTTCAAAAATATCTATCGGGTATGTTCGGTTCTTAAAAATGAGTTTCATAATCATCCATAACTTACCAAGCCATTTAGTAGGGTTAGGGATCATTATAGAAGCTTAACAAGGCTTGGAATGGGTCTACGGGGTCCAAATTCGAAGGAAAAACGAAGAAATCCACAAACTTTACATTTGTACCTGACCTCCACCGTAAGCTACAGTGGCTACCATAGCTTACGGTGGTCACCAAAAGCCTACGGCAGCTATATACTTCCTTACGGCAGAAAGCATGTCCAGCACCCACCGTAACTTACGGTGGGCACCGTAAGTTACGGTGGTGCCCAGTTCAGCTCCCCAATTTGATGCTAAAACTCGCATAACTCGTTCGTTTTGCGTCCGTTTCACATGAAACCTGTTCCTAAACATCCGTAAAACGATCCCTTACGTATTAGACTAAAATTCCTTTCCCGGGTCCCTAATCATTACTCGTATTATTACCGTTAGCTTACTTATTCTTATTTATTCGACCCGTTTGGTCCCACAGACTACCTTCAACTATCTATATCAATACTTATCTTAATACTTTCAATTATTTCATGCTGTACATAGCTTCCCTTTATTTACAAACAAGAAAGTCCTTGTGTATACTAAGAAGTGAGTCGAAAGTCACTTACCTTAAGCGTCCGTATTCGTGGCCGTTTCCTTGTCTCCTCTTGACCCGATTGCCATTTGTGCTTGCGTCCTCTTGACATGATGCTTATCCTCTACATCTCACTACATTCACATTCTTGTTAGCATTCGAGATCTACATATCACTAATCATGTCTAGTTCATATCTCGCATTTGACTTTCAATAGTCAATTTCAACAAGCACAAGGCATAAATATAACAATGCATCATTCCAATTTACGCACTTTAACATACCATCAAGTATGAAACATAATGATTCATCATGCATCGTTCAATCCTCCTAGTCTTACAATCATATATATAATTTAACCATGCTATTCTAATATTTATTTACTTTTCATAAAGTTAACGGTTGAGTATGCAAACTTCCAACTTAGGGACATATATCCATTCCGATGTGGTCGTTATACCAATGACACCATAAACATTTCATACCCATATAGTAAAATACATACAAACATATGATCACCTAATTACATGTATACTCATTTCGTTCACATTAGCATTTCCATAACTTCCCAAGTAGCAATCCATCACATTCTTAGCTAACCCAACACCCTTAGTTATCGATCACTAGTAAGCAAGCCGAATCATTTATTAACTACGTTCTTACATGGACCTGATCAACAACATGCATTCAACCCGAATTATCATATGAACTTCATCTAAAGCACATTATTCATGTTAGTTTACTATCAATTACATCATTAACACCTTCTATGCATATTCATCCATCAATTGCATACTATCTCATCTATTAAGCTCACCTAAGCATTTCATCAAGCACTTGGTGTGCGTACAATCTACTATGCATAGTTTACAACTAGTTTAAGCATAGTCACTAACTTAATTCCAATCACCAAGAGAGTGCTCAAAATCACATCCCATTCATACAATTAACCCTAAACTAACATCTCAAAACCCATTTCAAGCTAGGAACAAATACATCAAGCAAGGATTGGACATGGGTAGAACACCCATGTCGCCACCTTCATTCAAAATTGTGGGTTTCTTCTTAAATCATCAAATTACTTGAACTTGTTCATAACACATAGTCTAAATGGTTATTCTAACAT
Source organism: Helianthus annuus (assembly GCF_002127325.2). Taxonomy (NCBI): domain Eukaryota; kingdom Viridiplantae; phylum Streptophyta; class Magnoliopsida; order Asterales; family Asteraceae; genus Helianthus; species Helianthus annuus. The sequence goes on from NC_035440.2 coordinate 130,382,586, forward strand.
TTCTACATGCACAATTTCATGATATTTCACAGTTTAATCATAGACTCACTTCATACCAATTCATCAAATTAACTTCTACAACTTACCTCATGTGTAGAAAGTCTGGATGATCAAGAATCTAAGTCCATGCATCCGATTTGGGCTTATTTCCCCTTTCAATTTGAAGGTTTTCTTGAATTAGGGTTTCACCCCTTTTCTTCCTCTTCTCCTGATCGATATCACGCACACACACCCCTTGTGTGTGTGTGATTCTTGTTTTAATTAAATTCAATTTCCAATTTGGCAATTCTAGTCCCTCAAGTTTATCACACCATCTTAGTTGCCACAAATTTCATTTCCTTTACTTATTTTGTTAGGCTTTTAACTAAGTTTAATAACCTAGTTATTGTATTTCATTTAATTAACATGGCAACGTACCTACGTATTAATAATACGAGTTTTGGGGTGTTACAAATCTACCCCCCTTAAAGAAGGTTTCGTCCCCGAAACCTTTCTCATTTCCAATAAACACAACTATTCTTTCCTTACTCTATCAGCACGACCACCGGCCCATCTTAGTAACAACCCTCTATATTTTAGAACCCATCTCGGAGTTCTTATTAGTGTCGCTTTCACTAATAGCGCTAGCTTCCAACCCATTCCTTAGCTATTGGTTCATTTATCATTTTAATACCCATGTATCATGTGCATTAGATATCTTTTTGTTCACCTCAACATTCTTATTACTTTCGTCAACTATACAACCTTATTTCAGAATTTATACACACACATATATGTCTAACTTTGACTGGTACCTCATCATGATAGGTAACTACCCGTCCTTGTTTCATAAATCATTCATATAACTGACTTATTCCTAATAAGCTCTTACTATCCATACTATACTTTCACATAACATTCTCATTTCCTTGGCCGTTTGCAACAGGTCAATATTCATATTTATTTGAACTTGCACTAACACTTTCATTCATATGATCCGTTTATGACGGGTCTAATACCTTCATCTCATTTCTTAAAATTGCATTCTATACGTATATCATATAACATTTAGTTCTTGTTTTGTTATCGCAACAAAACTATTAATTCATAGTCACCTATACATGCTTTAACTACAAGGTTGACATCATTTTATATTTCTATAGTTACTTGTATCATACGTACCTTTACGTTACCTTCAAATTACCCCATTCATCTGACATTACAACTACCCTTAATTCTTGCATTACTTATTCTACTTAAGTAAACATGTCGTGCAAATTCGTACATTGTTGACCTTTCAGAAAGTCAATCATCTTACCTTCATACTTTCATCATATGATCATGTACTCATCTAAACCTAGTTGGCCACACCAATGATACTACTTACATTTCATAATCATGGTGAAAGACACACATGTACATAAGTACATGATCAACTAATTACATATATGCACCTGTATCACCATTTCAACTCATACTAACATATTCGAAATACTATAGTTGACGATCATATTCAAAAACTAAAAATTTGACATAATCTTAACACCATTCAATTTGCAGGGCGATTTCGATTTACTAATTCATACTTATCCGTCATAAATTAAAACACTTTACTTACCTCGATTTCATTCCATACTACAACGATCTGTAAATCAGATCTGTCCACCTTCTTCACGAGTACTAGCCAGACCAGGCTGGATTCCATTCATCCATGTAATGTGCCTCCATTCGAACACATCCCTTCACCAATTCTGTTGGTTTCATCACACCAAAGATTCTAACATCACCACCTACAAAATTGGCGGTTAGCATATCTCATTCAAATACTGAGTCTACTAGGTGATTAGTCACCTATAATTCTGTTACATATTTCCTGCGTACATGCTATAACATATCTTACATTCCATTTCTTACACGCAATTCTTTCATTTTAGTTACTTATTTCGTCAGCCTTTGCAGTTTGACCCTTTTAAGGTCAAACTGAATTTTCTTACCCATTATAGATGCATTGAGGTACACATTCGTACTTCCTTCCATTCATGCTTACTTCCAAAAACATCCATTACATCATTTTGATATTCTTAATAAACTTGCTCCTCCTGTTCATACTTAATCCTTTGTCTGGGTCATAGCCCGTCATTCATTCTGACTCCTAAGAGTAGATTTCTAGAACATCTACACATAACGGGTTTAAAACTTCTTTCTTTCATTTTAAAACTTAGCTTTGCGTGCCCATTACGATTATTCCTTTGTTCGTTTACTTTACATTTACTCATAGAACTCGTTTGACATAACTACGGTCAATTATTGACATAATTCTAATGTGGGTAAATTTTATCCTTCATATGTTTTAAATCTGTCCTGCGGTTTCTAACCTACTATTCATTCATTTTCTTCTTTCTATGATTTGAATCTGTCTCGCAGATTCAAGCATGTCATTCCTGCATTTCATTCCTTGAATCCGTCTTGCGGATTCAAACATTCCATTCGAGCCTTTTATTTCTTGAATCCGTCTCACGGATTCAAACATTCCATTCATATCTTTCATTCCTTAAAGTCTTACATTTCCCTTCACTCCCACGTCCACCTACTACCTAATTCTAACGGACATACCTGTAACAATTATCACGGTCTCACGAACGTCATACGTTTCTTGTGTACTGGCCAGGTACACAATCCACATACTGGTTTCGTGTCTTCGCGTAATCGCCACCTTATGTCCGCAGAATTAAGTTTCGGCACGCGTATCATTTTCAAAACTCCCTTACTCTGTCATTATTAAATTACTTTAAAATTTTTCTTTCGCTTGCTTAATTATACCATTTCATGCACCCATAAACTAAATCTACGTACCTCGGTCAATATGCCATATTACATACCTTGGTGCCGACGCTAGACCGCATTTACAATTCATCATTTCCAAGCAATCATGCTAGCCTTACACATAACATACTGTTAGTTATCTTCAAATACATACTTAAGCACATACTTACCTTGGCTTCTGCCCTTAGATCTTGATCGAGTCTTGGATTGTACGGGTCCTTGTCGCAAGAGCACACAGGTTGGAGTTCAAGTATTTACCTCCTCATACTTGATTTCTCTCAAACCAGGGCTCTGATACCAACTTGTAACACCCTAACACGCTTTAACTGAAAAGACGCAGCGGAAATTCGTACTATAAAATTTCTTTCAATAAAAACGTTTTTGACCTACTTGCAAGATCAATATAAAATACCTTCTTACAATAAAACTATCTTTTGTACATATTTACAAAATAAAAGCATAACTTAAAACTATCATTTTACATAATCAAGTATTCCCGTACAATTTAACTTGTGACTCGGTCTTCGATCTCCGCTCCTCAGTGATCCTCCATGACTCATTCAACCTACACTTACCATACAATTTCAAACATTAGTACACAACATGAACGTAACAAGTTTCATACACTCTTACTTTCTATTCCGTTATCCCTTTATAATTAGGCATTTCCATCTGAGTATCCATTCTCCAGAGAGACTTCATCATTGTACCTGTACTATTCTTCATTCTCAAGGTACACTGTTATTTGCATCAAAACATAATCATATTGAAATCATATGAACATACGTACTTACCTTCTGACATTCGGTTATACATGCATACTAGCATCCGCATATATATACGTTCACACCTACACGCATGTGCACCTTCATATATATACTTACCTACGTACATATCTACATACTTGCACCCATACTTAAAACGAAACATAACTATACACATACATACATTCATTAGTGAAATCTATACATAAATACATACATACATACATACATACATACATACATACATTACATACATACATACATACATACATACATACATACATACATACATACATACATACATACATACATACATACATACATACATACATACATACATACATACATACATACATACATACATACATACATACATACATACATTACATACATACATACATACATACATACATACATACATACATACATACATACATACATACATACATACATACATACATACATAACATACATACATACATACATACATACATACATACATACATACATACATACATACATACATACATACATACATACATACATACATACATACATACATACATACATACATACATACATACATACATACATACATACATACATACATACATACATACATACATACATACATACATACATACATACATACATACATACATACATACATACATACATACATACATACATACATACATACATACATACATACATACATACATACATACATACATACATACATACATACATACATACATACATACATACATACATACATACATACATACATACATACATACATACATACATACATACATACATACATACATACATACATACATACATACATACATACATACATACATACATACATACATACATACATACATACATACATACATACATACATACATACATACATACATACATACATACATACATACATACATACATACATACATACATACATACATACATACCCACGTACTTAATTCGTTACCCCGCATACCCGCTTACATACCCCGATCTTATTCGCACATCCTAAACGCTTTCAAAAATATCTATCGGGTATGTTCGGTTCTTAAAAATGAGTTTCATAATCATCCATAACTTACCAAGCCATTTAGTAGGGTTAGGGATCATTATAGAAGCTTAACAAGGCTTGGAATGGGTCTACGGGGTCCAAATTCGAAGGAAAAACGAAGAAATCCACAAACTTTACATTTGTACCTGACCTCCACCGTAAGCTACGGTGGCTACCGTAGCTTACGGTGGTCACCAAAAGCTTACGGCAGCTATATACTGCCTTACGGCAGAAAGCATGTCCAGCACCCACCGTAACTTACGGTGGGCACCGTAAGTTACGGTGGTGCCCAGTTCAGCTGATGCTAAAACTCGCATAACTCGTTCGTTTTGCATCCGTTTCACATGAAACCTGTTCCTAAACATCCGTAAAACGATCCCTTACGTATTAGACTAAAATTCCTTTCCCGGGTCCCTAATCATTACTCGTATTATTACCGTTAGCTTACTTATTCTTATTTATTCGACCCGTTTGGTCCCACAGACTACCTTCAACTATCTATATCAATACTTATCTTAATACTTTCAATTATTTCATGCTGTACATAGCTTCCCTTTATTTACAAACAAGAAAGTCCTTGTGTATACTAAGAAGTGAGTCGAAAGTCACTTACCTTAAGCGTCCGTATTCGTGGCCGTTTCCTTGTCTCCTCTTGACCCGATTGCCATTTGTGCTTGCGTCCTCTTGACAGGATGCTTATCCTCTACATCTCACTACATTCACATTCTTGTTAGCATTTGAGATCTACATACCACTAATCATGTCTAGTTCATATCTCGCATTTGACTTTCAATAGTCAATTTCAACAAGCACAAGGCATAAATATAACAATGCATCATTCCAATTTACGCACTTTAACATACCATCAAGTATGAAACATAATGATTCATCATGCATCGTTCAATCCTCCTAGTCTTACAATCATATATATAATTTAACCATGCTATTCTAATATTTATTTACTTTTCATAAAGTTAACGGTTGAGTATGCAAACTTCCAACTTAGGGACATATATCCATTCCAATGTGGTCGTTATACCAATGACACCATAAACATTTCATACCCATATAGTAAAATACATACAAACATATGATCACCTAATTACATGTATACTCATTTCGTTCACATTAGCATTTCCATAACTTCCCAAGTAGCAACCCATCACATTCTTAGCTAACCCAACACCCTTAGTTATCGATCACTAGTAAGCAAGCCGAATCATTTATTAACTACGTTCTTACATGGACCTGATCAACAACATGCATTCAACCCGAATTATCATATGAACTTCATCTAAAGCACATTATTCATGTTAGTTTACTATCAATTACATCATTAACACCTTCTATGCATATTCATCCATCAATTGCATACAATCTCATCTATTAAGCTCACCTAAGCATTTCATCAAGCACTTGGTGTGCGTACAATCTACTATGCATAGTTTACAACTAGTTTAAGCATAGTCACTAACTTAATTCCAATCACCAAGAGAGTGCTCAAAATCACATCCCATTCATACAATTAACCCTAAACTAACATCTCAAAACCCATTTCAAGCTAGGAACAAATACATCAAGCAAGGATTGGACATGGGTAGAACACCCATGTCGCCACCTTCATTCAAAATTGTGGGTTTCTTCTTAAATCATCAAATTACTTGAACTTGTTCATAACACATAGTCTAAATGGTTATTCTAACATTTCTACATGCACAATTTCATGATATTTCACAGTTTAATCATAGACTCACTTCATACCAATTCATCAAATTAACTTCTACAACTTACCTCATGTGTAGAAAGTCTGGATGATCAAGAATCTAAGTCCATGCATCCGATTTGGGCTTATTTCCCCTTTCAATTTGAAGGTTTTCTTGAATTAGGGTTTCACCCCTTTTCTTCCTCTTCTCCTGATCGATATCACGCACACACACCCCTTGTGTGTGTGTGATTCTTGTTTTAATTAAATTCAATTTCCAATTTGGCAATTCTAGTCCCTCAAGTTTATCACACCATCTTAGTTGCCACAAATTTCATTTCCTTTACTTATTTTGTTAGGCTTTTAACTAAGTTTAATAACCTAGTTATTGTATTTCATTTAATTAACATGGCAACGTACCTACGTATTAATAATACGAGTTTTGGGGTGTTACATCTAAATGGGCAGAGGCCGAAGCTCTTCCAACAAACATTGGAAGAGTAGTGATAAAATTTCTGAAAAAATTATTCTCTCGTTTTGGAACACCAAAAGCTTTGATAAGTGATAGGGGTACCCATTTTTGCAATCATCAACTCGAAAAAATCTTAACAAGGTATGGGGTCTATCACCGGGTCTCAACAGCATATCACCCTCAAACAAATGGACCAGCCGAAGTGACTAACCGAGGTTTAAAACGAATACTTGAAAAAACCGTAGGATTAAATAAAAAGGAATGGGCTGATAAATTAGATGATGCTTTATGGGCTTTTCGAACTGCTTATAAAACCACTATAGGCACAACCCCATATAAGTTTGTCTATGGAAAAAGTTGTCATTTGCCAGTAGAAATAGCTCACATGGCCTACTGGGCAATAAAAAGCGTAAACTTAGACTTAGAAACTGCAGGTAAAAATCGATTCTGTCAAATGAATGAATTAGACAAATTAAGGAATTATGCATACTCTAACTCCGAAATTTATAAGGAAAGAATGAAAAATTTACACGATAAATATATTAAGCCTAATGAATTTCGAGTAGGAGACCAAGTTCTGTTGTTTAATTCACGACTTCGATTATTTCCTGGTAAACTAAAATCTAGGTGGTCAGGACCTTTTTCCGTCACCCATGTTTTTCCTCACGGTGCAGTAGAAATTAAAGCTCGAAATGGTATTCCATTTAAAGTCAATGGCCAACGGCTAAAACTCTACCAAGGATCCATTGAGGATGAAGAAGAGGAGATCTCGCTTCAAACGGTTAACGAATGAAAAGCACCCACATCATACCCGGTATGTTACAAACAAGCGAGTATACATCGAAACCGGTAAGTCTTCTAACCATGTCTTCGGAAAGATGGGCACTCACACGAGCACTTTTCCTAAAAAAAAAAAAATTGCTCGGCACGAGGCCGTGTCCGCTGGACACGGGGGCGTGTCGACGCAACTGTCGGGATAAAACCCCCATTTCATAACAGTTACCTCATTCCACACGCCCCGTTTTGCCGAAAACGCTCTGGTTCAAGGCGATTTTCCGCAGATTTCCGACGTTACCTCCACGTTTAACAACATCAAGGTATGATTCTATCATCATTAGTAGTTAGATTAGTTACTTGCATGTAGTTAAAACATCAAAAATTTGGGGAAAAATCTAGGGTTCTTCAAGTTCATCCGGATCAAACTCAAAATTTTTGATATAATCTGTTAGTATTAGTTTAGATTAGTATAATGGGAAGTAAATACACTTGTATTGTTGATAGATTTGCCCGATTTCTCACAAAAACCTCAAACCCTTGCTTGTGAACCGAAAAAGATAAAATTGAAGGGGTAAACGGGTTATTTTGGGAAAAACGGCACTTGGGGTTTCATTTTCGGGGGAAACCGCTCCTATTTGGCCAAAAATTTTCAGATTTCCGGGACCGGGACGAAAAATGAGGTTTTTGGGTTACAGACGTCTGGACACGGGGTCGTGCCCGCTGAACACGGGGCCGTGTCCAGCCCACTGGTTGCAGTTTCTTTCAGAATCTTACTGTTTTGTGCTAACTTTTGGTGTATTCTTTCAGATGGCAAAGTTCACAAGGTTCAATGCAAGTGAGCTCGATGCTAGGGCAAGATACGAGCTACTTCAAACAAGGCCCAAGGAGTACCCCAGACGAGCATGCACGGACCTGTTAACCTTGGTAAACCAGTTGGACCGATTCAACAACATCGTTACGGGACCACTAAGGGTTGCATTAACCACTCGACTTAGGTTGGTGCATCAATGCACCTTGGAGTTCTATAGCACTTTTACCTTCACTTCAAGGTGTGACCCATTTGATAATGAAGGGGTTGCATTTCGATATGGTGGGATGAGGTACTCGATCTCCATGGCACAGTTCGGAGCAATAGTGGGACTGTACGGGGAAGAGGAATCGGGAAATGAGGAAAATACCGGGGGATTAAGAGATTTGGATGAAAATGAACGTCAAGCCGCATGGGCCCAAATCGGTGAAGGAATCTACAACCCTAGCAGCACCAAGAGTACTAAGCTGAGGGACCCACTCTATCGCTACATTCACAGGCTCCTCACCTACTCTCTTAGCCAACGTCACGACAGTAGTGGCGTTGTAGGGTTGAAAGATTTGGTTGTCCTTCACTGTATCCACAACCGGAAGCCTCTTGATGTTCCATATTTCCTGTTACGAAACATGCATCTCAACCGCCTTGCTCGTGCTCCAACACCGATCTTCTTTGGAGGATGGGTGTACCGCCTCTTCAAGCACTTCACACACATCCCTAGGTCCTTCGAGAGAAGCCCATGGTCGGGACGAGTTGACTATCACATTTGCCGAGCCATGAACTTACTTTATGAGGTGGAAGTCGGGTCAGTGAGCTTCCAAAGGACGCAAGGCTATGCATGGAACCCGCAGGAGGCCCTAGTTCTTCACACACCACCTCCTCACTACCAGTATCAACCCCATGGTGATCCGGGTCAATCCTCCTCACAAGGAGGTGTAGGATCGGTTTCGGATCCGAACGAGTCGGTTAGAAGAGTTTTTCACCAAAACAAGAGGCGGAAACAAGTGTTTCGGTGTAATTCAGCAAGTTTTCACCTTTAACTGTTGTTTTATTGATCACGAATGCGAGTACACGTTCAGACAACACTTCGGCAGCACTTCGTGGCTTACCGGAAGAGAACACTTAGAACTATCTACTTAGATCCGCTTGAAAATACTCCTATATATAAGTGACCAGGTTTGCTTATAAGAACATGTACAAATGAGCGAACCTATCACTTGCACAAAAGCGGACCTACTTGACTTGTACATCTAAGCGGACCTAGCATGACACATGAGCGGACCTAGTCAAGTAACATGTTTCCTGATTTCATCTTCACGTGCACGTGCAACTTATATTATCTCATATGTAGTGAAGTAATAATGACATCACTATTATGATGTCATCATCAAAGATGGTGACATCATCTTCTTTCAGATCCGCAACGAGACTAAGACTCGACATAAGACGTAGTTGACAGACGTAGTGCACCAACAAACTCCCCCTCGGATGTTGACGGAATCTTCAGTGTCGAGTCATTGATTGTCAATCTACAATCTTTATCGGTCTTTGATCTTCCTCTGAAGTATTTGACATTGCAAGAATCCTCATTCTCTATATTTATCATCAACAAACTCCTCTCTCTCGAATGTTGAATATCATGATGTCTTCAGACTCCCCCTCTCAATCTGCTGGGATCGTAGTCTGAAACTCAATTTCCACAGGTTCTTAGATCGTAACCTGGCACTTCATCACATCTGCAAAAACTCTACCCAAAAATAAATTTTCTGATAATCATTTGTGGATAAGTTTTTCAAAACTAATTTACCACTTGCAGGAATAACGCTTTATAGCAAAAACTTTTCTCATCTTCATTTCAGTAATCTTCAAACGCTTTCACCCAAACCATTTGTTCATCATGTTTAGCACTCGGAATTTTGAAAAACAGCTTTCCAAAATCAGTGATCGAAAATCTTTTTGGATTTTTCAAAATTTATGCTAAAACACACCAAAAATCTTTTTGAATTTTTTAATAAAAATAAATGCAGAAACGAAATATTTACAGACAATATTTTTGTGAGTTCGTGCAAGAGGATCATATCAGTTATGAAACATATCACTAACACCGTTAAGCTTTAAACATTTTAAGTTCTAAACAATTTACCTAGATTGTCAGTATGTTTGTCCACTTAAATTTTCACACAAATTTCAACTGATTCGAGATACGATATTAATATTTTAAAGACTTGAACTTAATTGTGTATCACTCCACTTGAATATACTCCCGTATCCAGATCTCAATGTTCAGATTTACAGGTAAATATACTACAACTGATATCTGTATATAAATTAGGGGATATGCGAGGGCTGAGGGATCTCAGGTCGATACTTCCGTATGCGCAGAGAGATATCAGCTTCGACTTTTCGGTGTGTCCCCTTTAGGAGATCTTTTAGCTACAACAACTGATTATCAATTTTATTGTCTAATCAGCTGAGGGCTTTATGCTATGTTTCAAGCATTTTGCAGTAAGTATTATCCGGGGACTAGGTCAGAACTTCCATTCAGCAGAAGTCCCGGGATAATACCCCAGATTTCACAGAGTATAAGAACCTAGTATATCAGAAAAAGAAACCTTTCAAACGAGATTTCAGGGGTTACCTATATATCCAAGAATAGTTACCCACAAATCAAGCAAGTTTGTTTTAGGTTTATATCTCGTTTCAATTTACAAAGTGTGCGAAAATCTACTGTCACATCCACAGTAAGATTGTTTATCACTTTTAAACATTACATTTCTTTAGCATGTTGTGATAGTTCACTGATGTACTATCAATTCCTCTTTTATGCAACAAAACTCATTTTTCAGTTTTATTATGTTTTTGGCTTTTTCAAATTTTCTGATGTTTTTGGATTTTCTAAAATTTCTTACTCCCCCTAAAATTCAAATACATGTAATGAAAATTGAAAAACAAACTGTACAGAACATGACAACTGATATCGAAACACTTCAATTCTCCATCCGTTTGGCTTAAACAATCAGAACTCCCCCTCACAACAAACTATTTTCCCATAATGATTTCAAAACACTTAAGTTTGTTTTAATCAAAATGGTTTTTCCAGAAAATAAGTTTAGTTGTTTTTACCACTTGTAAAATTGGGGATCAAATCATCACTTTGTTTGCCAATTTCTGAATAATAGTTAATTCAAGTTCAATTTAATGACCTTGATCAACCACTTGTAAGATCAATCTCAATCACTTGTAGGATTAACAACTAAACATTTCAAACCTGTCTTTCAACCAATTACCATCCGTTGGTTGAATTCTCAAAGTGCCGATTCCTACTCCTCGCTTACAAACCTAGGAATTCCGGCAAGTCCTGCAAAACCTCAAACACAGATTTAGAAGGATGTCGATTCATGATCCACGATTACCAACTTGGGATCTCCGGCAAGTCAGGTTTTTATTCTTTGAAAAATATATCCACCCAAGCCTGACCTTCCTTGGGTGTAACAACATCTTCTTCATCTTTTCTTTCAACAGACTTGTAAACACGTCCTTTGGAAGCATAAAAATCTTTGATACTTTTGACCTTACCATTGACCATTTGTCCAAAGATACGTTTCACATTTCCGTTGAAAGTTTTTTCAACATCGAATTTCTTCTTGTCAGAATAAAATTGATTTGAAATTTCAACTTTTCCAACTTTCTTCATAAAATTTTTCAGCACGCAATGGTGGAAAATTTTCATCGTTCATGGTTGGAACTTTCCTTTCAATCTTTTTCTCAACACGTGGCTCCTCTAATTTTATGGAATCAGATTCATCACCAGAACTATTACCTGAACCTTTCACAACCCATTTTTGATTTGGCACATTATTTTTTCTTCTTGAAGCACTCTTTGAACATTCTCCTTCCTCAAAAGTTGAATTTTCAAAGCCAGTAAACTTCCGGGTTGACGGTTCAGTCTTCTCAACAACTTTTTCTTTCATTTTACCAGAGACTTCCTGTTTTGGTTTGAATGTCTTCGGACAATCTCTAGCAACATGACCAGCAATCTTGCTCTGAAAACAAGTTCTCTTCTCAATCTTCTTCGGAACTTCATTCTTCTTCAGTTCTTCTTGCTTCTTGGCAAGGAATTCCTGATTAGACTGCTTTCTGAATGATTGTTCTTTTTCAGCTTCTGACGTTTTTCCTAAAACAAATACAGTTTTTGGTTTATACATTTTTTCATTTTTATAGTTTTTCGGTGGAACAAAACCGAGACCTTTCTTTTTGAAATTACGATTATGATTTGATTTCTTTTGGAAATTATAACCACAATTGTAACCCATTTTCTTGTTGATTCTTTGTTGATCTCTTGAAGTGTATGTTTTAGGTTTTCCATTAAGATTTAAATCTTTTATTTCAGAAATATTAATTTCTGTGATTTTGAAAACCTTTTGAATCATTTCAAATCTGACACTTCTTATTGGAAAACTCTCATCAGAATATAATTTGTCAGAACCTTTCAAAGTATATGCTACTTTGACCGATTCATCATTCAAATTAGATTTCGAAAGTAAAAACTCTTTATCATAAACCCGTTTGTCCTTTTTGAATGTCGGCTTTGACGCATTTGACCCAGACTTTGACTTGGGTTTGGACTCCGGATATGACTCCTCACTGTCATCTTTATCTAACACCTGATCGACCATACTTTTTATCAACTTTGACTCATGATCAGTGTCTGATGACGTGTACGTGACATCAATATTTTCTGGCAAGTTATCCGATGGCCCAGACTCCCATTCTAAGTTTATTGCTTTTTTTACTCTCTCAGAATTCGGATTTCGAGGTGAATATCCATTTTCGACCGGGGGCGGACATCTATTGTAGACCACACTTGATTTCTTACCAGAATTCTTCACTTTTTCTTCGTCTTTTGTCACAGATTTCCTTTCTTCGGACGTCTTCACTTCTCCAAACGTCTTCAAATTTTCCACAACCGGATAAATCCTATCAACAACAAAAGTAGAACATGAGTAACTTTCTAATAACTTTTTCACTTTCTCAGTTTCTATCTTTTGTATTGCTAAATCCAACTCTAGATCTGCACACTTCTTAATATGAAAATTAGCATCATCAAGCTGTCTCAAGTATGCTATCTTCAGTGTATTCATCGCCACAGCTTGTTCACCACTCGAATCAGTATACTTGTTGATTTCTCTTTTCATTGTATCATATGATTCTTTTAATCTGTTTATGTTATGCAGCAACTCATTGTTCTGCTTGATTAAAGAATCACAGTTCATGCATTTTTCTGGAACTTCAACTGGTTCAGCATCAACTTTTACTTCAAACTCAGGAACTTCTTTGACTTTTTTGTCTGGTTGGAAAAATTCAGCTCTTCTTTTTCTCTCAGCTTCAGCTTCGGCTTTTAATCTCTCCTCATCTTCTTCCTCTTCTTCGAGCTTTCTTCGTCTTGCTTCAGCAGCTTCCATGACTTTCCTGCTTCTTTCTGCACATTCAAATCATAGGCATTAGCAAAGAAAGCATTTGAAGTGTTTTTAGACATTTCTTTGGCCATGAGATCTTTATCTGGGCAAAAATCATCCCAACTAAAACCTTCAACCAACTTCTCATCATCTTGTTCTGCCAAGCATACTTTGCTGTTTGTTGGAATATATTTTTCCCATGAAAAGTTTTCATATTTGCTTAGACATGCTCTTTTTGAATTATCAATCACATCTCTCCCATGAGCAGTTTGTGCCTGATGCTGTGCTGGTGGTGAGACTTGATGATAAATCGCCTTTTTGTGATAATCATTGTTTCCGAAAGGATTTTGGGCTCCAGTAGCTTCACGATTTTTGCACTCCCTCTTGAAATGCCCCTTTTCCCTGCAACGAAAACATGTAACTTTAGATTTATCAAATCCTAAAGTTGAGACATTTGCATCACAAAAATCGTCTCGGCCTGTAATTTGTTTAAACTTTTCAGCTCGTCTCATCACGCTAGCCATACACCATTTAATGTCCATTAATTCCATTTCCTCAGCATCAATTTGATCGTAATCCTCTTTCGTGAGCATTGGATTACCGATCTTTCCGGCCACAAAACTACTATACGACTCCAACACCATTCCCAACAAAGACATTTGGTTTTTGGCAACTTCTTCAGAATAATCTTGATCACTTTCAAGATTTAATACAATATTACATTGAAGTCTTTTTCCATTCTTTGTTGCAGAAATGTTTGGATCGAATGATGAAAATCTTGTGCTGCTTGATCCTTGGGATGACTTCTTTTCAGGAAAATCTTTAACACTAAAAGCAGTTTCGATTTTCGGAGAATGATTTGTTGATCCAGGAACACCTCCCTTGTAGTACAAACTGATATCCTGTTCTCCATCATAATTCTTCATCCTGACAATCTTCCTTTGCTCCATCTCTTGAGCTTCCAGGTGTTTGATGAAATCTCCCAGTGTCATATTCTTATAATCTTTTCTGTTGGATCTCAGCATCATCAGAAACGTTCCCCATGTTTCATGTGGTAGCGCATCTGCAAGTTTTTTCAATCAATTCATCAGTATCCTTTTTAATACCAAGTTTTGTCATGTTTCTCACCAAGTTACAATATCTATCAATAATTTGCTTGGTGTTTTCAGACTTTAAACTGCGAAACAGATCAAACTCTTTCTTCATGAGAGACATTTTATTTTTGAGCATATCATCACTTCCAACGAATTTTGCTTCCAATTCTGTCCAGATTGAGTAAGCAGTTCCATCATGTTGAAGCAAGATCAAAATATCTTCTTTTATCGCTTGCTGAAGCAGACTCACCATGAGTTTCTCATCTCGATATTTCTTTTTGTCTTCCGTACTCATCTCCCGAATTGATAAGTCTTTGTTGTTTCTTGTGGATCTTTCATATGGCTCTTCAGTGTGTTCCCACGCATCTAAGTGATAGGCCTCGACCCAGTTTCCAAAACGTTCAGACCACACGTTATAATCATCAATACCCATGAGTTTAGGTGGTTTTTGTGCAGTCCCCATTTCGTTTTCTAGATTCATGTTTTTAGCAATGACAGCTGGAGTAGACGGAGTAGCAAACGCGTTGTAGAAATCTTCATCCATGTTTCAGTATTTGATATATCACAAACTTTGAATTTTCAAATGAGCTGGTACACAAATCACCTTGAATCACCTCGTATAATAATACCTTTAACCACACAAACAAAACTACAATCAGTTTAAAGAATTATCAACTAACAGAATAAGACTGGTACTCGAACTGGTGAATATTCTGTGCGGACAGAAAGTTGAAACACTGTGCGGACTGAATTTGATGTGAGTTGAGTTTGATGTCAAAATGTGCGAACTGCTAAGACCCGGATCAAATTCGAATGACCTGGTTTTTATACATGCAAACTGACGGACTTTTAAACAACATGATGAACTTTAAACACTTTGAACTCCAAACCATGTGACCTGTCGATTTAATGCAAACTAAACTATTTTCTCAAACAAATGGACTGTCAACTATAATATGATGTAAACCTTTATGACAAATGTTTAACATGCAAATTGATGTTTTCAACAACACATAGCCGACAACCTTTTAATATCTCAAGATTCTTTGATTTGACCGCACCATTTCAAAATATCCAAACCTTTGACTAATAACCTTTGAATATAGTTTTTATCAAAGATAGATTGCCGACAATCAATCAAAAGATTGATAAATGAGCCTGACAAACTTTGAATTAAACAAATCTCTTTAAAAGAAGTCACATGGGTCGGCAACATTTAACACTACACAAATGATGAAACAAATCTTATTGGGCCGATATTATGACCCAATCACATGTTGTCAACAAATCAATTTGGCCGCCAACTTTATCACATGCAAACTTAAAAATGTCAGACACTTTTATCTCATGAGGTCACATGGGCCAACTACAAAAGCAACTGATGGGTCGGCACTACTAGTATCTAGATGATTATGATTGGGCCACAAATATGAACTTTATCTCAAGAAACGATGAAAGCAAAACCAAATACTGATCAACCGATACAACCTGACATTCACATGTGATTTCTTTTCCCAATTACTGATACCTCGTAAACTGTTATACACATTTCGATTAACTTTCAATCGGTTCACACTACTCAATGTACAATCACGTGAAGACTAATGTCATTAAAGCGGAACCTTTAACTGTCACTAAGAGCGGATCTCAAATGTCACTAAGAGCGAACCTCAAATGTCACAAAGAGCGGACCTCAACTGTCACTAAAAGCGGACCTCAACTGATTTTGGAGCGGATCTAACTGCTGATGTCATTTTTTGAACGTGCACGTATAAGCAAACCCCCTAAAATCCTAAGTTCTAGGTTGATTTTAGATCTGAAAATTTCAAGGGTTTACTAATACATGATTCCGAGCATACTGTGTGAATATAAACCGATTCTGACCGTAAAAAGTTTTGATTTTCGAAAAAGAAAGGTGTAGAAACAGAATTATCGGCTGAATTGAATAGAACTCTTCTTCACTGGCTCTGATACCACTTGTAGGATCGGTTTCGGATCCGAACGAGTCGATTAGAAGAGTTTTTCACCAAAACAAGAGGCGGAAACAAGTGTTTCGGTGTAATTCAGCAAGTAACCTTTGACTGTTGTTTTATTGATCACGAATGCGAGTACACGTTCAGACAACACTTAGGCAGCACTTCGTGGCTTACCGGAAGAGAACACTTAGAACTATCTACTTAGATCCGCTTGAAAATACTCCTATATATAGGTGACCAGGTTCGCTTATAAGAACATGTACAAATGAGCGAACCTATCACTTGACACAAAAGCGGACCTACTTGACTTGTACATCTAAGCGGACCTAGCATGACACATGAGCGGACCTAGTCAAGTAACATGTTTCCTGATTTCATCTTCACGTGCACATGCAACTTATATTATCTCATATGTAGTGAAGTAATAATGACATCACTATTATGATGTCATCATCAAAGATGGTGACATCATCTTCTTTCAGATCCGCAACGAGACTAATACTCGACATAAGACGTAGTTGACAGACGTAGTGCACCAACAGGAGGCGGTTTTCCTAACTTTCAAAGCTTACATGATCTTTTGCAGGAAAACCTCATGTGTACCAGGAACACCTACATCCTTGCCAACAATACATACCACCGGGTCGGCGCTATCGAACGAAACATCAACGATATACAAGACGATATCGGTAGCATCCGGGAGTACATGGCGGGTCAAGGGGATGGAGGTGATGACAGCGACGAGGACATGGACTAGGGGGTTGACGGAGCAGGAGCGGGTTGATGGCGAGCCCACAGGTTAAAGTCCCTTTTATCTATCGAACAGTTTGTGGCCTGCGTGCCAAGTGTTGAACAATTTACTTTCCTTGACTACTTTTATTTTCCGCTTTATTTTCCTTTTACTTTATGCTTGGAACAATTAACTATGGTAATGTAGGATGTTTGTGTTGCTTGGAGTGGAATTTAGTGATGAAACAGGTACAAACCAAGGCTTAGAGTGCTAAGCCTTAGCACTCATAAAGCCAGGATGGAAAAACCGGAGGAAGGAACCTATTTTTCAGGCTTACAGACTGTCCACACGGGGACGTGTCCAGCCGACACGCCCCCGTGCTCACCTCCCAGACCTGCTGTCTGGTTTCGTTCCTGCAGATTTTTGCCAGACACGGGGCCGTGCCTAGCCACCACGCCCCCGTGTCCATCTTCTGTAAGTTTCCATTACTGGCAGTTCACCACGGGGTCGTGTCCAACGGACACGGGGCCGTGTCCAGACTGCCAGTAACATTAATTTTTGCTTTTAAACACCATGTTACACATTCAATCAACCTAAAAATTTATTTTTGGGACACATTGAGGACAATGTGTAATTTAAGTGTGGGAGGGATGCTAAAACCTTGAAATTTTGCAAATCCTAATAACAAGCCTTACACAAAACTCTATTGGAACCGCTAATCACCCCAAAACTTTTTTTTTTACTTGTCTAAAGTTTAAGTTGGGAATTCTAAGATTAATAAGGTTATATTTTTTCAAGTTTACAACCGATAGCGTCGTGATAAAAAGAACTAACATAAGACAATTATGAAACGGCATGACAAGCTTAGTTAAAATTCGATTATATATACTTGATCACATGGAAAAACCCATTCCCACAAAAAGTGAGTTTTGAGCCTTTATTGAGCATACAAATACACATCTTTAGACTAAATGCTCATTTTTCGTTTCTTGTGTGAATAGCCGCTTGGTTCTTACGACTCTAGAACTTGCCACGACGATTCATTCCCGGTCCTTACCAACTTAAACCCAAGTAAGTAAATGATGGAGGCATTAGGACTAACCCTTTTTCTTTCAAAACCATTATTTTCATTTTTCTTTTCACCTACCTAAAAACTCCCCCTAGTTAACCCCTTTGAGCCTAAACCTTTCATTTCTTTACCCTAAAACCCTTTTACCCACCAAAACCCTTTTTATTTTTACCCTTTATTTTAGTAACAAGCTCGGTTTTCGTGTGACTAAAAAAAATGATGATGATGAAGTTAGAAATAAACAAACAAAGCTCTTAAAACAAAAAGGTTGTTTGAAGAAATACTTCATTAAGAATAAAAAGTCACTAAAACAAAATGTTTTACGAAAACCGACGCTTTTTACACTTTTCGCCCTTTTCTACTAACCACTAACCCAACTACCCACCTTTAGCCCAAGCCTTTACCCAAAAAGTCCTCTTGATATTTTACAAAGGTAACAAGTTAAAAAGGAGGAGGATTGATTGCTTGGCAACCTATGGTAGGGATAAGTTCCACGCCGCTCTCGAGTGATTCACTAAAAATACACCTTCGGCCGAGTGTGAGTGATTTCTCCCGTGAGGTATGTGAACTTGTATATAAATGGAATTTTAAAAAGGCATGCTATGCCAAATAAGTAATTTATCCTATGAAACGTTCTAAATAAATCATAACGAATAGGATTGTAAATAAATGAAAATAAAACCAAAAAAATCTTGGATTCCCGACACTCTATGACAAGCCAAAACCTTCTCTTCTACCCATTCCATTTGGGAGTATAAGCCACGTATTAAAGAGTTTTGCTTGAGGACAAGCAAAAATTCAAGTGTGGGGGTATTTGATGTGTGTAAAATGCAACATATAAATTACATCAAATGAGGCATAAAACTAACCCTTTTTAAGTACTAATGTTGGAAAAGAGTGTTTTTGTCTTCCTTTTGTATTTTCAGGATTAAATGAGCTCAAATTCACAAAAGAAGCAAAAAGAAAGCTAAATCTAACATAAATACAAGAAAAGGGACATAAGTGGATTGCCCGACCCCTCAACAGCATCCTCCCAAGCAAAATAGAGAAGGCAGAAGACTGAACACGCCCCGTGCTCAGCCAGCATGGGGCCGTGCCCAAGAAGCAGCAGAAAAGACAAACCCATAGAAGCTTCTATTGCCCACCACGGGGCCGTGCCCAGTGAACACGGGGGCGTGGCGAAAGTACAGCAGGCGCATTAATTGTAATTGCGAATTACAATTAATGAAGAGAGAGTGTGTCAGACAGGCACGGGGCCGTGTCCAGCGGACACGGGGCTGTGCCCAGCCTTCTGTTCAGCCTATAAATACGAGTGCTTGGTTTCATTGCAACTCATCCCTTGGCACACCACCTCTCTCACACTTCATCCACCACCCACCACCATCACAACAACATCATCCACCACCATCATCCATTGTCCATCATAGAGTGTGTGAGTCGTCTCGGGATCCAAGATTGATCGTAAGAGTTCTTGACAATCAAGGCCATGTTTGCCTAAGTCTCTTACATCACTTGGTGAAGACAAGTGTTTAGTATAATACTTTTTATTTTTAATCTTTTGCACTTTTTATTTGGTTTTGTATTAATGACTTTAATAACTAGTTGCTTATGTTGAAGGTGATCTTTCCTTATCGTTTGTCCGTGGTGTCTTGGCATTATTTTACTGTCTATATAAAATAAAAGATTTTCACCATTCATATCTCCACGGTCTATATGGAGGTATGTTGGCTACCTGGTCGGGGGTTGAGGGAACGGTTTGGTAAGGGTCTTGCCCTTGTTCAGCGTTTAGAGGTCCTGCAAGGGACCTGGGTCAAATTTAGTAGGATCTCCTTCAATGCCCATAGGTATTGGATGGCGGGGATCCAAACTCTTTGACCCCCTCATAAGTTAACTACTATTAATACTATAACCCGGCTATTTAGGACTGTATCCCTGCTGACTCAGACTACTTAGTCGAGGGTAACGTCACCTCCAAAAGAGAGGCCTACCATAATTTGCATAAATAACTTAATTCATTATCTTTCAATAATCCGACCCTTTAGGATTGTATCCTTGCTGACTCAAACTACTGGGTTGAGGGTAACGTCGCCTTCAAAAGAGGGGCCTACTACAATAACTAAGATAATCTCTTAAACAAGTGCAAAAGTGCGAAAATAATCAAAGGTTATACTAATACACGAGTCGGATCCAAGTGCTTCATCTTGTCTATCTGTTTTTATTTTCATTTTATTTTTCAGCATTTAGTTAGTTTTTATTTTCTTAGTTTAAAAATCTTTTCTAACTTTTTGATTTGGTTAGACGTTGAGGATAAACCGGTACTAAAAGCTCTTGTGTCCTTGGACGACCTCGGTATCTGACCAACACTATACTACGTCCACGATGGGTGCACTTGCCCATATGTGTGTTTAGTGTTAGTAAATATCGTGTTTTATAAATTTAAAACTTGACTAAAAGTGTAAAAAGGGCTTAAATATATATCTAAAATATAACACACTTCACGCACATCAGAACTACAGTGACAAACTTGATGCACAAAAGCACAGTAGCACAATGAACGGATAACCCATTAAACATGCTGATATAGCCAGCATCAGACAGACATTGTCTCTAAGGCCAGTATGAGCCAGGAATAGTTTACTACACTAGTAGGAAGTATAGGGAAGTGAGGATTGTAGAACTGCGTCACTAGGTGATAGTTATAGTGACCGGATGTGCCAAAAATATGATTTAAACACAAATTCTGCACTTTATTCACAAAATTCAGCATTGTATTTAACTAGTAAAGTGCACAAACATGGGAAAATAACACTAGACACTTTCCAAAGTGTCGGGAATTCTTTGTGTCACTAAAAATAATATTAAAGACACTTTAAATGCTTATTAAGCACTTTAACGGATCAGTATCCAACCAAACAACCGGACTTTACCCGGAACATAAAAATATTGTCATTGACACTATTTTCCTTTTTCTGAGCCAGTTAGGGTCCCCGAATACCCTAACACCCGTTATAAATTATAACACACAAATAACTAAATTAAACTCCTAACTTTGTTAACTAGACACTAATCATCTAGTTCAAAACCAACCCAATTACCCCCCCTTATGACCGAAATCGGTCCCATGTGGGGACACCTCACAAAATTTTTCATTATTTTAAATTCTCATGCTTAATATCTTGGGGGCATCTTATCTAGAGGTTAAAGCATATGGATGGTCTATAAATATAACTATAGGATCATCATTTTCATTCATAACCCACTAAACAAAAATTCCATCTTTCATTCCCTCCTCTCTTTGGATCGGCCAAGAGCTCACCCCCACATCCACCCACTTTCAACTTTTGATCTTACCATTTTACATACAACCCAAGGTGCTAGAGTTCACATAAGGAGTCTCGGTGCTTACGGATTGCCAAGAACCTATCTACAACGCTATTAACCACCCATTTTTCGCCTAGATTCTTCCCTAGCCTCGAGCTAGTTGTAAGTGATTCTAAACACCCTCTTGATCTTGTTTAAAGTGGTTAATAAGAGATTTGACGGGTAAAAATTATGAACACTAAAGATCAAGAACTAAAAGTCTTGTAAGAAGATGAACATGGTGGTTAAAGAATAAATATTAGTGTAAAACTCATGGATCTTGTTTTGTTATGATTATTTTATGTTGTTGATTGCTAGTGTTGGAATGGATCGTCATCAAACCACGCTAGATCAAGGAACATGAACTAGCCTTATGTTAAGTAGTAAAGTTACTAGATGACGAACCCTTTCAAACATAAACATGAACTTGTGTAAAAATAGTTTTTCTTGTAAAATGGAGTTCTAAACTAGTGGATCTAAAGATCTACAAGTGGTATTTTCGAAGGACCAAGTAAAATATACAATTCTCATTTTAAAGTCGGATCTTTCATAAACTAAAGGTGTTTTTGTGAACAAACAAGTGTGTAGACAATTGTGTAACGAAAGGATTTAACAAAGAAATATTTTTGTAATTTTTGACCAAGAAGTTGTAAAGATGCATCTTCTTTAAAAATAAAGCTTTCGAGAAACCGATTTCATTTTTAAGGATAGAAAGATCTACTAAAAAATGATGGAAGGTTACTACACACTTTTACATAACTTACAAGTTCATGTGTTTGCGATTTATGTATATTTTTTTTTACTAGTTTAATGCTTGAATATTGTTTGTTGATGTTGAGAAAATTGTTGATTGAATTTTGAAAAGAAAATGATACGCTTGAAAGCGTGGCCACCTCCAGTTACACAGAGGAAACTCTGGCGAAATTTTTCCAGAAAATAACACTTAGAATTATTTTCATGACAAGTGCTTAAAAATATCTTTTTAACTTGTTTTTCGAAATAAATTTCGCCATGATTTTATTACAAAATAACCAAGTGTCGGAGGTGAGATTTTCATAAATAAGACTTGTTAAATATATATTTGGTATACTAGCCATTTACCCGCGCGATGCGGCGGGAGTGACGATTTACAATAGGATACTCATTTACTGTTAGTTTATCAGTCGTCTCGTGATATATTGTATAATACTTAAGTGCATTCATCTTTTTTTAAAAGTCTACGAACGCAAGTTATTAAATAAAATCAAATTAAACAAATTAAAAGTTGGTTAAACCGCATATTATTAATAAAAATAATAATAAAATAAGATGACCAATTAAAGTGAACTACTTAGTGTTAGACAAAAAAACTTGCAAATGTAAAATAAGAGAAATTGACAAGTTACTTATTAGCGTCAAGAAACCAAAAAAGAGAGAAATAGTCAAACTGGGTGCATATAACCTAAATAAAAGGTCTAACCTAGAAATTAGTAACTACAATGGCACTCAACATGCATATAACCTCAAGAAAACAAAAAAGAGAGATATAGTCAAACTGGGTGCTGAGACGGATCAAATTGACCCATGAACACTTTTTTACTGCAAATTTTAAGGCTTATGAAAACTATATCACAGTACTATCATTTTAACTTGTTTAAGTTTTTATAAGATATCAGTCTAAGAGGTACTTGAGTTTCAGGCCAAGACGAGATTAGACGCGAGCCATTTCGACGCGAACCGTTTCATGTAGATAAAAAATTTAAGTATCTTTAAAAAAGTAAAAGGTTTTACATAGTTAAATTATTCATTAACTTTCAATTCAATGACCATAAAAACATCATTAAAAACAAAATAAATTGGAACTTAATGTAAAACATACTTAAATGCATAAATAAGTCCATTTCAAGTCTCAGCTCTATAGTACTTGGAGAACTCATTCCATCTTATACAGGTCTTACAAACCTCATCATCATCTGCATCCTCTAAATCCTATTCATTTTTTCATATATGCCATACCCTCTTCAGCTTGCCTGACCCATAGATGCTTCTTGCCTTTATAGTGCACACGCAGATGTGCAACGCTCATGCAATACATGTCATAAAGGCTTCAATGAAATCTGCGATTGATTGCAGCTCTACCCACCTGCTGAACAATTTTTGGCAGTAAAAAACTGACAAACATAATCAACGAATATACCAACATAACTATTTTTTTCCCAACATTCAATTTGACATAAAACTAACTTTGATTTTAACATCTACTATGGTTGCTTCAGTCAAAAGTGACACCAAACAGAATCTAAGCACCAATTAGAGGGGGCAATCTTGACCCAAAGCCTTCCAAGTGGGTCACTTAGGGTTGCTTTTAAATTATATGGGTTGGTTTGGGTAAGATATTTTCACTCAATGAGTCAAAATGGGTCAATTAAAATTCTGTATACACATTACGAAAACAAATTTTACTTCTTTGAAACGGTTTGTTTTTTTTTTGGATATTTCTGTTTATGGTTTTAAAAACATACCTCGGCCAGTTCAGTTAAGAAAAGTCATTACAATCATGGTGGCTCTGAATCTTCCTCTTCCTGTTGCCCATTTACCACGTCCCCCCGCCCATGAACTTCGTGATCCCTTTGCATCAGCAAAAAAAGTCAATACATAAAAGTTAAATTACAATAGTCGTAACACCTTCCTGAAATTTCAGTGAGTAAAATGTAGAATCAAACATGTTAAATTACAATAAAATCTTGACTTCAAAGTGACTTTTAAAATTGATTGAAGTTGTATTGTATACATATCATAACTATCACTTCATAGCATTGAGAAGCTTTTTTGCAGTTTAAAACATAAAAAAA
The DNA here is from genome assembly GCF_002127325.2 of Helianthus annuus. Classification (NCBI taxonomy): domain Eukaryota; kingdom Viridiplantae; phylum Streptophyta; class Magnoliopsida; order Asterales; family Asteraceae; genus Helianthus; species Helianthus annuus. Next base: position 130,407,508 of record NC_035440.2, read on the forward strand.
AAATATTTCTACAGTGAAGTCCTATTTTATAACTATCACTTCATAGCATTGAGAAGCTTTTTTGCAGTATAAAACATAAAAAAGTATTTCTACAATGAAGTCTTATTTTCAAATTTCAAACTATAATATCCCGTAGATCAAGTAACTATATAGCTTAAATATCATTAGAAAAAAATCTTGAGATTTATAGCATCAAATCTTTATAAAATAACACCTAACAAATGCAACTTGTAATATTATGTAAATGCTTCAAGACACTAACTCTTAAAAACTGCCAGCGGACTCCTGACGTTTGTATTCTAATTTGTGCTAAATGAGCTTCAATATAACTCTAAGCTTGTGGACTTAAAACTTTTATCCAACTCTTTAAGAGTTCTTGAGAGATGTGTTCAGCATTATTTCAACAACTGGAATCGTAAAACAAAATATATTTCCATATCCAACTATACTTTTAATTCTATAAATTGGGTTTATAACTTTCTTAAAACTGAACACCAATAATATTTGTAAAAGTAATACAGTAGAAACACAGTGGAAAACCAATTGTAAAATAGTCAAATTTATCCTTTATTTTTCTAAAATGTCCAAACTATTGAAAACAACAGAGCTGGCCACATAAGTTTTTATTTAAACAAATGATCTTCAAACCCTAACTTTGTAATAGGTGATCTTAAGACCAATAATTATGACACACCCAATTGACAGAACAATATTATAACCTGGATATCACAGGTGTTGAATAAAAAGAAATTCCTTGTGACAAGTGACACAACCGGTTGCACAAACGATAAAAGTGAGTAAAGTGTGTACCCTACGGTGAAGATGAAATGGCCGAATGTGGCGAGGAAGAGCCTGGACTGTAGATCTGGATAAACGAAGTAAACCGTTTCGAGATTCTGTTTGACGGTGACCGGAATCGAATCGTAAACTGACCGGAGAAAGGATATTCCGGAAAAATTCTCGCTCTTACAAGCTTCAGTGTGGATGTAAACCACCGCAAAAGGTCTTTTGAGTTTCGTAAATATCTTCTTCTCCAGATATTGATTCAACACATCCAAACTTAGCTCCTTAGCTGCAACAGATCATGTAATTATAATTTAAAAGTTGATTGATTCAATTTCAATTATTAATCAAACGTAAATACATGAAGATCCAGAAATCATATATGTTATTAATCGTCTGATTCTACTTCAATCAAACGTAAACGCGTGAAAATCAACAAATCATGTAACTATAATTATAAACCGCTTGATTCATCTTCAATTATCAATGTAATGTAAACATATGAAAATCAAAAGAATGTAAGGAAAGATGTTATACAATGATACTACAGAGTTTGCAACTGAAAGCAGATTATATGCATACCTTTTGCTTTGGTATTGTTGATGCAATCTTAGAGGATTTGACTTGCTGCAACGCTATCTCAACCGCTTTACTCCCACCAACAAAATTTGGGTGCGAGGTGTTTATGTAGTCCATCTGTAATATATCATATAAACGTAACCATCAAAACAAACGATGACCCTTGGAGCAACGGGTAATTTTACACCTTTGTAATAGGTAGGGCTGTAAACGAACCGAACGAGGGTCCACTTCCTTCAACAGTAAATCAATATCAGCTTCAACAGTAAATCAATATCATGCAAAAAGAACTGCATTGATACATCTATAGATACACAAGTGAAGGCGCACCTCCAAACTCTTGACGAATATTGACTGAAATATATAGTGTATCGTTGCTCCTCCAGATAACTCAGATGTTGACATCTCTTCGTTCTTCCCCTCAATCATTGAAGAGAATGATGTTTAAAGGAACCAACATGAGATCCAGAATCCAAAACATATACAAGTATGTATTGATAAAAATAATAAATAAACTAAAAATGTGAAAGAAATGCATCACCTTCTGAATACTTTGAAAGTATGTTTAGGTTTAGAAGAAGGGCTCCCATGCCAGCCTACATATCATTAAGAACCACATGTCAGAAGGCAATATATTCATTCCAGATGAACAGAATATAGGTTTAACATGCAGAAAATTATAGACCTTTGACTCTACAATATCAAACAGTCACTTACATGCTTTGAAGGAAAGAAAATGCTCCTAGGGTATCACCCGATTCTCGTACTGAGTTAGCACCATGAACAGTTCTATTCAAAATAAGAAAATTAAAAATCAAAACAATTAATTTAAAAAATTGCCACAAAATTGAAAGATAGGGTTTCCATACATTGATATAATATTTGTATTAGTAGTATCACAGACAACACCTTGCCATTTCTCATCACATGGGTCTCCAGCAGTTGCTGTCCATCCAGTCAGATCAGGAGATCCAACTTTAACACCACTCTAACCACTGTCTCACCACCTATGACCATCATCACCACTGCCATTTTCGAGCATCACCCCGGTGGCTTTCAGAACAAATTACACAGCTTTCACCGGTAAATTACACAGATAGGGTTATGGTCAGAACCTCTTCATTTTCTTTGAAGTTTCAGGTAAATTCCAGGTCAACCTAACTCGTTTTGACAGGACCCAAATATTTACCTTTATGGTCAAAACCCCATTAAACCCAAAACCCCCCATTTCAAAAACTAACCCCATTAAACCCAAAAACCCCACATTTCAAAAACTAAAACCCCATTAAACCCAAAACCCCCCATTTCAAAAACTAAAACCCCATCATCTCTAATGAAGTTTTTATGAACCTTAGCAAAAATTAAAACCTCATCTTTTGCTATAACTTAAAAATTTTTAAAAATGGTGAAATGATATATACAGTACCACACAACACGAAATTCGTTGTCATTCCCTTACTGACCAGATTTACAACTTTCACCGGATTAGGGTTATGGTCTGAACCCTAGATGGGCTACCAGAATCTGGTCGAAACTCTAAACCCTAGATTGGGTCACCAGAATCTGTTGAAGCTAACCATTACCACCACAAGCCGCAGACCACCACCATCTCTATCGTTGCTAACCACCACCAATTAAAACAACACCTTGCATCATCTTCAACTCATGTAACAAAACAAATGGTACAGATTTCATATTTACAGATCCAAACAACAATTACCTCAACGAAATCAGTTCATATCAAAAGTTTGAAACCTAGATCTACAATAAAAAATTCCAATGAATTTGGACAAAATCTAGAAAAGCACTTACTCCGTGAAGTTCAAAACCTAGACTTAAGTTTGATTTTGAGAGGACTGTATGATTTCCATGAGGAATTGGAGTAGTAGAAATGTGATGGAGAAAAACCCTAGATCCAGATCTGGAATCGCCGGAGAGAGAGAGAGAGAGGAGCAGGAAGCGGGCATTTTGAAATGTTTTGAAATGAGAGTGAAACCCTGATGTATCTGTGTTTTTTAGTTGAAGGGTATAAGTGGAAATGGATGATTTCTGATGCTTAAAAGACTTGTACATCATGCTTTATGGGTGTTTTAAAGAAATTTCAATGACCTTAAGAAGTCCTTTGGATATGTATATTATATATAGTATAGATATTTTTCATAGTAACACTTGTGTGAATTTCATGATTATTTTGTGAACTACGTAAATATTATTTTTAGAGTAAAAATAATATTACTGGAACATACTGAATAATAACGACTTCAAAATAATACTAACGCCCTCACAATAAATATTTAAGTTACACCGGCATCATTATTACCACCCGAACTTTAAATGTAACTTACGTATTTTCAAAAAATACTCGTAAGTGTGTATTTTGATAAAAGTATTATTTTGGAATATGGTATGGAATAAAATATAATATTTTTGGGAAAAATAATTATATTTTGGAGATAGAATGTTTTAAACGAATAAATTAGAATATATTATATTAAGTGGGACTTAATAATATATTCATGGAGTTATATAAACGCACATGTATTAAAACCCCAATCCTTGGGAAGGAATATATTTACCAAATAATTAAGAAGAGTAAATACGAAATAGTTGTCTAACTATTTCCCAAAAACTAAAACCTTAAGCTAAGGCACGACCGTTCGTCTAATAGAAGTTAGTACGTGTAGGTCGTCGCACAGCAGGTTGACTGGGAGATTTCTAGTTAGAGACGCACTACGGTGAGTTCATGTCCCCCTTTTCTCTTAACTGTTTTCAGTTTTTAACTGCGGGGGTGAAATACATGTTACTATGATTATGAGTACTTTTACACATGGTATGATTAGCGTAAGGAGGGTTACTACTTAGATCATGTGAGTGAGTAGGCGGGAACTGGAGGCCATTAATCCTCAGAGTAGGACCGAGGGACAATAGCGGTAGATCTATCTGGGTGTAGCGAGCCCAGCCCCAGGCCCAACAGTACGGACCTCGGGTGACTTGGTGCCCGACGCAAAAATCTGCTAGGTTTGAGTCTTCCTACTGCACTTTACACATATCAATGGCCTTGCAAACCATTGGTGATCTCTTTATTTCCTTATTTGCTACATACCAGGAATTTTATACTTACAAAGGTTTTACATACTCACTACACATGAACTCGCTCAACAATTTTTGTTGATTTTTTCTAACTCACATGTATTTCAGGGAACTAAGGATCTGGCATGGTATGCTACGTTTTCACGCTGCGTAGAGTTATGGGATCATCCGAGTTTAAGGGTTGTGGCTTTTACCTGGACGAGTCACAGTTCTTAAACTACGTCTATTTTATATTTGTGGTTGTGTCTTAAGAACAATGTTTTTATTTTGTATTGTTGTAAACTCGATGCATGTGTCTGCATTTTAAAACAATGTTGTGGTATTTTGGTTTTTAAGATTTTAATCAATGGATGATCTGCATGGTTTTAAATTCATATAGCTTGGTTGTGATTAAGCTATGGTATTAAGAAGTCACACCAAATTAACCCACGTTTCCGCAAAGCCAGGGTGTGACACCTAGTGCTCGAACCCCGATGTTTCCGCCATCGGTTGGGGTGTGACACCACCCACTGTAAAACGCCAACAAATAAACTGAATGAATTGTTATCAGAGGGGAGTACCTCAGAAAGATTTTGCTGCATGAGATGGACAAAATTTCAGGAAAAAAATACTGATGCCAGTCATATGGCATTTTGTATTTTTTGTTCTTGAATAAGGTTTGGATGAGGAGAAGAGGTCAATGACACTGAAGAGTGGGTTCACTATAAAGATGAAGATCTAGATAAAGAAAAAGCGAAAAACCCACTCACACGCCATAGATCTATGTCCCCAAACATCCACAAAAAAGCCAGTTCAATAGACGAGCAGGCAAAAAAAAAATCAAACCCATGGGTTTGTTAAGTTTTACATAAAACGCCATATATTTGATGACAGTTCTTGAACTATTAAAGAAGAGGAGACTGATGACACTGAAGATTGGGAAAAAAGATGCGATTAGGATTTTTGATTTGTTTCCTTCCCTTGTATTTTTTTTTCCTGTGGTTGAAATATAATTTAACAATAGTAAAACACCAAGATACCACAAACGCCAAAATGTTTATAAAAAAAAGAGTAAACTGCCATTTTGGTCCCTGAGGTTTAGTCATTTTTGCCATTTTAGTCCAAATTTCAAACTTTTTAAATTTAGGTCCCTGTGGTTTCACTTTTATTGCCATTTTGGTCCAAAAATCAAATCACCTTATATTTAGCTATTAAAATCTAGTTATTTTGTCTTTTTTTCAAGGGCAAAATGGTCCATCTGAATTTAATATAAAATATTATTAATTAAATTAATTATTTTAAATTTCCTTTACCCCATAAATGGCCAGGAGATATATATTCCCTTCATAACTTCATCTTCCCTAAAAATCACCCCACACCAAACCCTAATCCCTAATTCATCTTCTTCATCTTCTAAGCATGATGGCAATTGCATATTTAGCTATTAAACTGGTGTCACTTGAGTCAGTTATTTTGTTATGCAGTGGGAACACTTTGGACTGCAGAAGGACCAGATGCCAAAGCACTTGAGGAGAGCATGGAGACTTATTCCAATTTGCTTCATAGATTCCTTTTGCTTTCACAGGAAAGTATGTTTGGTGTAAGAACTGCGCTTTCGGAAGAAATGCATACCTCGGGAGAGGCGATTGCCAATTGCAGCTTTAAGTTGTTGAAAGAGTCTGTGGCTTCCTATGGCACTCTTACAACGTTACAACTTTCTATTTTTTCTCCAGTATATTAACCATAAACATATTCGTATATCATTATAACTGTAACGCTCTCCTCTTCGAGATGCCTAATGTGCAAACCACCATGCTTAGAAGATGAATTAGGGATTAGGGTTTGGTGTGAGGTGATTTTGAGGGAAGATAATTTGGGGAAGATGAAGTTATGAGGGAAGATATATCTCCTGACCATTTATGGGGTAAAAGAATTTAAAATAATTATTTTAATTAATAATATGTTATATTAAATTCAGATGGACTGTTTTGCCCCTGAAGAAAAAGACAAAATAATCAGATTTTAATAGCTAAATAATAGGTGATTTGATTTTTGGACCAAAATGGCAATAAAAGTGAAACCATAGGGACCCAAATTTAAAAAGTTTGAGATTTGGACTAAAATGGCAAAAGTGACCAAACCTCAGGGACCAAAATGGCAGGTTACTCAAAAAAATAGATCAATAGGCCAACTTGTTTAAACGCCTTGGAAAACGCCATTCAGATAGATTTCCTGCCCCCTGTGTTCCAAATGGCATACGATGTGAATAACGCCATAAACGCCAAAATGTTGATACAATGGAACCATTAAAACGCCATTAATTATTGAATTTGATTAACGCCAAAAATCTCAAAAACCAAAAATTAAAACAACATTGGGAAAAAGCGGAACAGGAAAAGAAGAAGATGAAAGGACAAAAAAGCCCTTCCGCCCTTTTCTAAGCGGCGTGACACGTGTTGGGCCAGGAAGCGTTCTCACCATTCTCACACTTTTGATCGTTTTCTCCCGATCGCGTTTCTATATATATATTTATATATAGACGGGAGGGTTATCTTGTGAACGCTAAATATTGCGAGATCCGTGAGAACAAATGAGAAAACCGATCAAAACCAATTTTTTTAAATACAAACCTCATTGTAATTAAAATACAACATCAAAAAAGAATATACAACATCAAATAATTCATTTCTTCTCTCAAAATCACTCTTATTAGATTTTTACACATGTGTAAATTTGTGAAATACAACAAATTTAAACGTGTAAATTAAATTTCTAACATTGTATTCGAATAACAATGATAAGTGTAAAAAGATGAATTTGAATTGTTTTTGACCAAGTTCTTGCGGTTTTTTCATTCGTTCTCACGATTCTCACAACATTTAGCGTTCTTATTTAAACCTTCTCATATATTCTATATATATATATATATATATATATATATATATATAGGGGAAGGTTCATTTGAGAAGAAATTTAATGTGAGAAGAAAAAGAAGAAAGGGCATATTAGTAAAATGCTATTTCATTTATAACTCATATAATTAATTTTTCTCTCTTTAATTAATTAGTCAACTGATCATTAATTATCCTATATATAATCTACAAAACCTAAACATATCAAAATTTTCCTACATATACCCTACACATTATAGAATTTTATCCTACACAGTCGAAATTTATCCTACACCCCACGAAATATATCCTACACAACTCGTAATTTATCCTACACAACTAGTAATTTATTCTACACTTTAAATTAAGTTGTTTTTTTAATTTGGAAAAAGTATATATATTTTGAAAAGGAGTTACAAATTTAATTTAGCTAGTTATTAAAGGGGAAGAATACAAATTAATGATTTATGTAAGTTTACCAATATACCCTTATATTAAAATTAAATACAAATATTAAATGAAGTAAAATGAAGCATTCTTATTGGTTGAAATTTTTTCTTTTTTCTTCTTACAAAAAAATTATTCTCATTTGAACCTTCCACTATATATATATATGGATAGGGTTCCAGCGTGAACAACCTCCCAAGAGTGAACTGCGTGAACAGATCTGGACCCTGGATTTCCTTTTTAGTTGTTAAGGGTATGATTGTAATTATATAAAAATTAGATTTAAATCATTATTTTAATAATTGAATTAAGTTACATATTTCCTATTTTAAATTCATTATCCACAATATCTTTTATTTCATTTTTATTTTTCATATTTCACCGGTATACACATGTGTACTTGGATATGAATTGAACAGTACACATGTGTACTCGGCAAGGTACATATGTGTAATTAGCTACATAATACATACATATAAACAAAACCTGTAAAACTCTTTTATATTAAGCAAATAACAATTTCCATAATGTTTGCCAAACCAAAAAAACATACAATTACAAGTTCCAGTTTCGTGAAAACAATAAACTCAACATAATCGGAAAAATAAAAAAGACATAGTCTTTTACAACTATTCGCCGCGTTGTATGCTGAATCATCCTTATTGACCAAGCAAACAAACATACGTGAATCATCCTTATCGACCTCATACGTGAATCATCCTTATCGACCTTCCATCTCCACTTTCCTCGTTTACGACGTCTCCTATAATAACACAAAAAAAACTCAGCAGTTAGTACTTTGCATAATTCACAAGTGTACATCAACAACTTTACACATTCAATACACAAAAAAAAAATGAGATATCACAAAAACAGACGCTATACAAATGTGTAAATCGCAATAAAAACATAGCAAAGTCAGAATACACATGTGTACAGCGCCTTAAAAACAGAGCAAAATCAGAATACACATGTGTACAGCGCCTTAAAACCAGAGCACAAATCAGAATACACATGTGTACATCGCCTTAAAAACAGAGCAATCCGACTGAATAAAACTAAATAGCTAGATAATAACAATTACGTATAAATAACAATAAACGAATAAGAATTACCTTATCTGATTGCTTTCAATTACAAACATCCTCCTACTTGTAAACGAGGCAAAAGAAGCCATAATTCTATAATTTAACTCACTGGGACATTTTATCAAACACCTTATCTGCAATATCTAACAACACTTTCTTTATACCAACTTAACACAATTTGATCCACTGGTTATACAAGTGAGGCAATAATTAATTAGTAACAATTAATCAAATAATTACCATTTAATTAATTTAAAAAGATTATATCAACAGGACCCTTGTTATTAAAAAAAAAACGAAACAAAAAAATCATTAAACTTCAAAAGGATCCAACCTTATCTTCTGCTTCCCAATTGCTAGCCTCCACGAGCCTTCCAATCAAATACCCTTCTTCTATGATAACCTTATTCTTTTTCTTCTCAAACACCCCCATAAATCCATAATCGCCCCTAGTTAATTATTATCAACAGAGTTTTGAGTTTAATTAGTATTACAAGATACCCAGATATAAGAAAAAGAATATATATGAAATTTGAAATCCACAAGAGAAGATGAAATTTTTACCTCTGGAAATTGGGGTTTTCGATGTTTGTGGGTGGATTGGATATGTGTGTGGAGGGAGGGAAGAAGAAAGTGGTTACGGTTGATAACTGTGTGGTTGTACAGGGAAGGAGAATGAGGACGAAGCTGTGTGTTTGTGTGATTTTATACCTCTCGCCGATGTTGCAGAAAGAATGAAGGGTTGACGGGCGTCTATCTGGATCTGGGCGATGAAGGTGAGAAAGATTGAAGGTCAGAGATAAAGTTGGATCTGGGCGATGAAGGTGAGAGAAAAGATTGAATATTATGATTTTTCTTCGATCTGGATCTGGGGGATGAAGGTGAGAGAAAGTTGGATGATGAAGAAAGATTGAATATGATGATTTGTGAGAGAGAACGAGATTTATGCAATCAGTTTAAAAAAGAAATTACACATATACCCTTATTCATTTAATTAATTAGTAACAATTAATCAAATAATTACCATCATGCCATTGACTTAAAATCTTGAGATGATAAAAACCAAGGGCCCAAATCAGTTCACGCAGTTCACGCATAGGATTTTGTTCACGTTTGAACCTAACCCATATATATATATATATATATATATATATAGGGTTGGGTTCTTTGCAGAAATCTTTCTTTAGAGAGAAATTGCAAAACCAATATGGACCACTTATTTTATTTGTTATAAAAAATATAAATAAAAATATAAAAGGGTAAAACTGGTATTCTATCTATTAGTTTATCTTTCATATTACTTAACTAATTTACTTTCTCTTTCTTTCTTTTTCACTTCTTTAAACTTTTACACATTACAAATATATCCAATAATTTAACTAAACTTCAACAGGTCACTCGTTTTTTAAATTTCTTTAGCATGATTAAAAATCAAACTGACTCACTATTATCTATTTGAATGTATGTAAATGCTCTTCGTATATTGAAGGGTATTCTTTGCATATGTGTAACTCTTCAAACTAGTAAGGAATTTATTCAAAGACGAATGTCATACACATATACGTAAATAACTATTTACATGCATGTATGTATGTTATTTACATATATGTAAACTTGATACTGATTATTTAATTTTTAAGTTAATCATGTAGTTACACATATGTAAATCTTTATATGAATCATTCGATTTTCAAACTGATCGTCAATATAAGAAAAAAAATTAAAAAAATATACATTAGCTCAAAGACATAATTCAAATTTACATTTACACGTATGTTCATAGATGTCTTATGCATATGTAGGAACATAAATGCTTATACATCTGCACTTCAAAGCAATTAAAATTTATGTAGATCTTTTCAACCCACAAGTCCATTTTCACTCACCCCTTTCTTCTCCATTAATTTTTGAAGTATTTCCAAAGCAAACACCTCAAATGATGAAAATCATGAAATAATAATCGCAAAACATGTCATGAATGCAAAAAACTAAACATACCAATCAATTTAAATAACTTTGATATTTAAACATGCATATTCGATTGTTAACTAACAAGTAAAATTAGAATTTATATACACTTATAAAATAATTAAACTAAAAACAAACTAAAACTATTTCTTGTATTAGAGATATATAAGTTAAAAAATTACACACATGTAAGTTAATCATTTGCACATATGTAATTATTCAACATATGTGTAATATAACAAAGAAAAATATTATTGACTACTTTCTTATTTTTAACCTTTGTTAATGAATGAATAAAGTATAAACATCAAATTAGAGATACAATCGAATACTTTGAAAAAGAAAAAAAAAATAGAAAACCCAAACCTCCTCTGTTGGTTTAATAATAAAATGAGTATTCTAAAATCATAATTAAAGAACAAATGGGGTTTCATTGATGTATATTTCTAATAAGTGGAGTAGTAGTTCAATGAATTTTTTTTTAAGTTAAACAAATATCAAAGAAGTAATTATATATAAAAACTGTAGTATACCATCAAATCAAACGATAAACAATAAAGATAGGAAGAGAAGGAGCTTCATACTGCTGTTGACAGATGTGGAGACGATGACGGATGAATGGAAATGATAAAACAAGTTTTTAAATTTAGAGATAGATGGAGATAAATTTGGAACTAATTTGTTTTAATATTCCCAAAATACCCTTTTCTATTAATTAAAATGTCATTTGAAGTTTCTTTAATTACAATAATGCCATTATTATTTTAAGCCATTGATTAAATGATCTAAGAGTCTAAACCGGTTCTGCAAGTTCTAAAAATATATATATAGAAAAAGTATATCGTACAATATGCCTTAACGTACGCTGCGTACGCGATGACAAATCGCACGTTATGTTAAAAAAAATGAAAGTCGCCTGCTACTGAAAAAATGAAATTCACATGTACAAAAAAAGCAGGTAAATCGCATGTTTATAAAAAACTACAAATCGCATGGATTAAAAAAACTACAAGTCGCATGTGTATAAATAAATGAAAGTTGCATGTTGTAAACTAAATTTCGCATGTTAAAACTGAATCGCGTACGCAACGTACGTTAAGGCATTTTGTATAATAACCAGCCTTTATATATGTATATATATACATATATATATATATATATATATGTATATGTATATGTATATGTATATGTATATGTATATGTATATGTATGTATGTATGATATCACTATGCCAAACATCTGGATTATATTGAAATGGAGCTTTATGAAATAGATTCTCTAAATAATCAACAAAAAGTTGAAGAAAAGTAAATGATGCATCGCCTTTGTATTTGATAAGGGTGCTTTAAATGAACAATAATAATGTAGATATGATTGAGGACCATGTGTATAGTGAGCACCATGTGTCACTGCTCCCTAAAGCATTCAATTTCACCGATCTAGTTTCTTTTGGATATTCTTTCTATTACATGTACTTCCTGCATCTATACTTGTATCAACATACTATGATGTTATTAATTTTAATTCAACGACTAAATATTAAATAGTCAAGTAATAAAATAGTAGAAATTATAGGACGATTTATTAATGTAAGATATTTTATTAGTATTGTTTTTAGTTAAGTTTTGTTAATTAAAAAACAAAATATGAAGAGTAAAATAAGATAAGCCGAAAAATATAATATTGAGCTGATATATTTGTGACATTTATTTATTTATTTATTTGGTGGAGATACAATAGAAAGTTTATTTGGCTAAGAAGGCTAGGAAGTGATCTTGACCATCCATTTAGTTAATCAAGAGCTAAGATTAAATGATGGAAATTGAAGGGAAGAAAAGAGGCGCGTGAGTTTGTTTAGGGGCATTCTAGTCAATCCAAGGCAATAGTTTCTCTCTCCTCAAATTCCCCCCGTTATTTTAGCTATTGATAACTGATTATTAATGAATAATGAATTATAGCATGATACAAAGAAAAATAATAAAGTTAAGACGATTTAATTTGACTTATTGATGTGCCAACAGACTCCCTTGCATATTTAGTGATAATTATAACGTTAGCAACATTGTCTTTCTAAACATGTAGTTAAGAAAAAATAAAGTATAAATTTTGTTGAGAAAACGAGTTTTAATTTTCTTAGCAAGAAATTATATATTAAATTCTTTCGTTGGACCATCTCAATGTTTTGCTTTCGGTAGTAAGTCTTTGCATTTAATTTATTACAAAAAAGTTATCTTTAATAAATTTTTACGGTAATTAAAAGTTAACTAAAAACACTTTAATTGGAGATGTGTTTAAAATCTAAATTTATAGTATATAATAAAAGAAATTATATGAGGGACACATGACATTTTATGGGTTAATCTCAATTGTTTTTTCCCACATAAATAAATAGATATTGTGACTATTAATTAATTTAAAGTTATCCATAACTTAGTTACACAAATTTTTAGAGATAACGAATGACCCATATGTATTATTTTAATCACATAAATTTTATCTTTTTATCTTTTACACTTTTGTTTTTTTATATTTATTTATAATAATACTAGGATATAACCCCGTGTATTACACGGGTTGAATAAATAAATTTTATATACTAAATAATAAAACAATATATCTTTAAAAACCTCCTTTATTACACGGGTTAAACAAATGTAATTTTATATATTAAATAGTAAAAAGTTATATTTATAATAACCATATTGTACGGGTTGAATAAATTTAATTTTATATACCAAATAATAAAAAAGTTATATCTTTAAAATCACGTATATTACACGGATTGAATAAATTTAATATTGTTTACCAAATAATAAAAAAGTTATATCTTAAAAAAACCTCGTATATTACACGGCTTTAATAAATATGATTTTATATACCAAATAATAAGAAAATTATATTAAAAAAACTAATGGATATACTTGGTATGCGATAGATATGGTGATTGCGGAGATGATTATTGAAAAGAAAATACAGTGGTCGAACATGTTATTCAAGAAGTAAATAAGCAACCATTTGAGTGATGAAATATAAATTATATTTAAAACCCGTAATAAATCTAATTTTATATATAAAGCAATATTAATATTATAAATGAGAAGTATACATTAAATTTAAACTAAAAAATAATTATATATAGTTAAGTAGAAAAGATTAAAAAAATTAATATTTAGTAGGAGAGTTATCTATAATTAATTAGAAGAGATTAAACTAAAGGGTAAATTGCCAAAATCGTCCATGAGGTTTGGGCATGTTTGTCATTTTCATTCAAAACAACTTTTTTGTACTATATAGTCATTCACTTTTGGAATTCTTTTGCCATTTTCATCCAAACATCTAATTTGCTTTATTTTTTCTATCAAACATTTGGATGAAAATGGAAATCCCAAATCTCATGGACGATTTTGGCAAAAAAAAAGTCAGACATTTGGATGAAAATGGCAAAAAAATATCAAAAGTGAAGGACTATATGGTACAAAAAAATTGTTTTGAATGAAAATGGCAAACATACCCAAACCTTAGGGTTGATTTTGACAATTTACTCTAAACTAAATAATAATTATCTATAACATATTAAACTAAATAATATTTATTAGGAGGGTTATCTATAATTATTTAGAAAAGATTAAAATAAAATAATAATTATCCATAAGATATGGCCTAATATGATGACAAGTGTCCTATAAATGGTTTCTTTTATTATATAGTATAGATATAGATATATATATGAGGAAGGTTCAAATGAAAACACTTTTATTGCGAAAACTCGAAAACTAACTAAAAAAAGCCTAAAAAACACACCAATTCTTTTTTACATTTTTTATTAAAATTCGCTAGTTTTTATATATAAAAAGAAACTTTTTTTCAAAAAAAAGAAAAATTGTAGTGCACATGTGTAATAATTCACATGTGAAGTACTATTACACATGTGCACTACAAATTTTTTTTTTTTGAAATTTTTTTATATAATTTAAATAGCGAAAATTGGTATGCAAAAAAAATTGTATTTTTTTTAGGTTTTTTTAGTTAGTTTTCGAGTTTTCGCGATAACTAGTGGTTTTCATTTGAACCTTCCCCTATATATATATATATGTATATGTATATATATATATATATATGTAGGGTAATGCTAGACAAAAAACCCTAAAATTCTTAGAAAACTCTGGAAACCCAAATCTCCCCCCATTTTTACCCAACCTCCCGACATTTTTTTTTTGAAAAAAATTACACATGTAATATACATGTTTTAGAGTGTTTTGGGCAAAAAAAAACAAAAAAGCGCCGAAGGGATTTTTTTAAAAAAAAAATAAACAAAATTCAGTGCCTAACATGTGTTAGACAAAAATGCTGAAAGTTGCTGAATTTTTTTTTTAAAATTATCCCTTCGGCGCTTTTTTGATTTTTTTGGCCCAAAACTCTTAAAAACATGTATATTACATGTGTTATTTTTTTCAAAAAAAAAATGTCGGGAGGTTGGGTTTTCTAGGGTTTTTTATATAGATAGGGTTTTCTATCTAGCCCTACCCTATATATGTATATGTATATATATATATATATATATATATATATATATATATATATATATATATATATATATATATATATATATATATATATATGGGTCCACTAAAATGAAAACCACCTCCAGTTGTAAGAACCGCGAGAACCAGTTCCTAGCCATTAGATCTTCAAGATCAATTGATGAGATTAAAAGTAACTAAAAATAATACTAAATACTTTTTGTATTATTATGTTTTTAATATTTTAATCCAAAAGGGTAATTTAGTAAAATGGCTCTATTTTGTCCTTTTGTCTTTATTGTTTTTCATTAGTTTTTTTATTATTATATTAGGTTTTATTTTTTATACATAATTTTTTTGTTGAAAGCATTTTTAAATTCAATTTTTTTAAAGATTTTTATACATTTTACGTTTTGCGTTAAACTTTTTACGTTTTAGGTTTTTTTTACGTTTTTACGTTAACGTTTTTTACGTTTTACGCGCCGGTTTTTTACGTTAACGTTTTTTAAGTTTTTACGTTTTACGCGCCGATTTTTTTACGTTAACATTTTTTACGTTAACTTTTTTAAATTCAGGTTTTTTACGTTAACGTTTTTTTACGTTTTACGCGCCGGTTTTAAATTCAAACGTCGTTTTTACGTTTTAGGTTGTACCTAAAACTTTTTACGTTTTACTTAAAAAATTTTACGTTTTACGTTTTACCTAAAACTTTTTGCGTTTTACGTAAATCTTTTTACGTTTTACGTAAAACTTTTCACGTTTCACGTTTTTACGTTTTACGTTAAAAAGTTTACGGTTTAACTTTTTTTTTTTACAAAAACTTTTTTACGCAAAAACGAACGCACCCAGAAATCGCACACTCGGGAGGTGTCTCAGATATGTTATCATCATCGACTAGGGGGGAAAAATAAAAAAACAACAACATCAAAACAAAGCGTATCTCGAAAATAAAACGGGGTTTGGCTCAGATTATCCGATAATCAAAAGGCTGCAAAAATGGGATTGCAGGTTCAAAAAACCTACCCTCCGCCGTCCTTGCCGCGCCATCGTCATCTAAATCTACGTTTTTTTTCATCATCGCCACCCAAAATTGACCATATCAAAACCCACAGATCAAAATCCCCAACATACCAAATCCAAACAAATCAAAACAGATATCAAAATACTAACATACCAAAATACCATCGTTATCATCATCATCATTCAAGAAACACATATCAAGAACACAGGCCAAGAATCACAAGAAAAATCAAGTAAACCCAGAAAAATCAAGTAAACCTAGGAAAATCAAGAACACATACTAAAAATACCATCGGTATCATCATCATCATTCAAGAACACATATCAAGAGAACACAGACCAAGAATCACCAGAAGAATCACCAGCCACTAACCCACTAACACACTGTTAGAACCACCGTCGCCGACCAACCACCACCGTAACCGTAGAACCACCGCCGCCGACCACCACCCAGCCGTCGAACCGCCACCACCACCACAACATCAAATCAGAGCTCACTACCCCCAAATCGGAGCTTGGAATTGTTCCCCCATCTCGTTTCAGTCCCCCATCTCGGTGAACAGTGGTTGGGTTTTGTGACAGTTGGGTGGTGGTGGTTACTGTTGAGACGGAAGGGGGGGTGTATTTTACCGGAGGCGGTGTTGCTGTTCTCCGCTGCCACTAAGAGGTGGTGGTGGTCGGATTTTCTTCAGGTTGTTGGCAGGTATTCACCGGAGGGAGGAGGTGTTTGAGGTGTCGTGACCGTTCAGTCCCACCGGCCACCGCCGCCGTCCTCTTTCTTTCTCCTCGGTGGTGGTTGGTTTGAATTTTGATTTGGGTTTCTTCATTGTGCAGAGGAGATGTAAACGGTGGTGGTTGGTTTGAATTTTAATTTGGGTTTCTTCATTGTGCAGAGGATATGTAAAGGAAGAGGAGATTTAAAAGAAAGAAGAAAGAGGAGATAGTTTATATAAAGAGTCAGTGAATTTAATTGAAGAGAGAGGAAAGATTTGACATTTGGGGTAAATGACCAATATACCCTTTATGTTGGCACAATGTGATTGGTTGAGAGTGGTTCTCGCGGTTCTTACAACTGGAGGTGGTTCCTATTTTAGCGGCTCCCTATATATATATATATATATATATATATATATATATATATATATATATATATATGTATACATATATATATATATATATACATATATATATATATACATATATATATATATGTATATATATATATATATATGTATATATATATATATATATGTATACATATATATATATATATATATATATATATATGTAGCCGTAGGTTACGGCCCCCCCTGATCAAAAACATCCCCGCCGTAAGACAGTATAGAAGCGACGTAAGGAACTTTTGCTCGCCGTAAGCTACGGTAAGTGCCGTAGATTACGGCGCTTTGTTGACCGTTTTTGACCCCTTGGCCGCCGTAAGCTACGGCAGGCGGCGTAGCTTACGGCGCCGACTGTCCTCAATGTGTAACTCATGCATTTAATTGTCATTTTGAGGGGATTTATGGTATCTTATCATTGTTTTTCGGTTACACCTGGTTTTGGAACGAATTGAGAGCACTTGGAGACATTTTGGGCTTGAAGAACCTTGGTGAATCTTAGTTTTATTGTGTTTGATTTTCATGAACATTGAAACTAGTATGGTAATGCTGATTCGAGCCATGTGTGGCTAAACACTTTGTGATTATCCTGGATTGAAGGTTTGCTTGAGACATTTCATGTTTGATTTCCTAATTTCTAGAATAACAATCTTTATCTTTATGGTTGGTTTGTTATGGTGTGTGATTGTTTGTTAGTAACTTGTTAATTCTTACGTGAGCTAATTAGAAACCATACGTTCTTGGTGTCGTTGGCAATCGAGATATCATGGGTATAGTTAGGCTTGGGTAAGGGTTGATTGATCATCGGGTAACAACCTCACGTTCTAGGAATCTGAGTACTTAGTTCCCTTTCATCACTGCAAGTAGTCACACATGAGCTATGTCTATGTAGTTCTTTCTAGTGGAATGATAACATGAATGTCAATTGAAACCGGAAATCTAGGATGGTCATTTGTCTCTAATTTGCTTACAACCAAAACTTTCATCTTTGCAATTTAATTAGTTAAATTTAGTTCTATAACCAATTCACTCAAATCAACTCTTGAATTTTACTTTACTTGCAATTAGTTTAATTTTAGTCAAGTTAGATACACTTTCAAATTACACATTTTCCACAAACTCCCTGTGTTCGATACCCACTTACCACTATCTATTTAGTAGTGTTTGGATTAAATTTGATTGTGACCACGACATCACGTCAAATTTTGAGAAAACCCATTCCAGTTGAGAAAACCCAGAAAACTCTCACATGTGGCTAGGATTGATCCACGTTTGATATTAGATTGAGAGGAGATAAGGGTATAATTGTCATTTTCTTTTAACCTTTTGAGTGTTGAAGATGTGTAAATCTGCACATGCAGACTTTTCTACTTTTCTTCTTCTTGTCATGCTTTTCATTTAATACCATTGTACTTGTTTATCTCTCACATCTATCTCATGTCTTCTCTTTTGTTGTATCTAGATATTCATATCTCTCATCTCACATCTCATTTATTCGAACCAGAGAGTGGAGTGAAAGAAAGAAACCATACTTACCATTGAAGAGTTTTTGCATTTAACATGGCTGATTTGAACAGCAAACAACCTCAGACTATTGCCGGTGGTACGGGGACAATGAATGATCATCCGGGTTCTGTGACACTCTAGGTTTTCCCGAGTGACCCTCTTGTATTAGTAATTTGTACGTACGAATTATTAAATGAAAAGTTGTGATTATCTTGTTATGCTATGTGTTGTGTGCATTATATATAAGTGTATAAATACTAGTGGGCCGAGACCATGACTCGAGACCACTCGGTCTCGAGTGAACCGTAGATAGTTGGGGCCGGTTGGGCCGCAAACCCCCTTAGCCCACTCGGAAACCCACTTGGGGTGCACCACCTAATATATAAACCCAAAAACCCTCACACTCCCCTCTACACTCTCTCTTGCACTTCATCCTCTCTCTCTAGAAAACCTTAAACCCCAACAATCAAGCATCACCTCTCCTCTCCTTTCTCTTGGACCAAACCGGTGACAACACTAGAACTCTCGGCTCAAGCTTGGAATCATTCGGAAGTCCGCTCATCAACCCTTGTACCCTCACACTTAGAGTGTCTAGCCGGTTAGTACCTCTTTTAGTTTCTATTGACAAAATACATGAAAAATTGTTATTTACCTATGATGAAGGTGTTTGCTTGATGATATAAGTATTATGTTTTGCTTGATTTAAGTGATGAAAATGTTCCTTCATGATGATATGTGTACGGTTTGGTAGGAGCATGATAATAAAGTGGGGTGTTAAAGTTGTTAGTGAGGTTTGATACATGACTAGGGTGTGATATGATGCACACATGATTTATGATTTAGTAATGGTGTATAATTGCTGAAAATGCTTTCAAAGTTGCAAGGATAACATGTTTCGGGTCGGTTTTGAATGATGATGCATGATAAATAATTTGAATATGTGATGAACCATATGAATATGAGTTGAAGGTGCCTTGAAGATTTGAAAAACTTGTTGTTTGATCCATTTTGATTAATTGTTAGACAAAGAAACATGTTTGTGAAACCTTATTGGATAGTACATAGAATCGTGAAATCAGAATTCTGTGGATAGTACAATGCGGGCAGATGTGCCAGAATCAGCAGGCAAACGAGTCGAGACCTCTGGTGTCGACTCGAAACACCTGGAGCTACAACTCGAGGCCGCAACGGTTGCGACTCGTGACCCAGACCAAGCAACTTCAAAACGGACTTCAGGGACTTGAGACCATCAAGGTCTCGACTCGAGACCACATCGTGACAACTCGAGACAGGACTCGAGATCTCCGGGGTTGCGAGTCATGCCTGCACCGCTCGAGACCAGCCATTACAAGTCGAGACCTTCTGGTTGCGACTCGAGACCGCATGTTCTCGAGTCGAGACCACCTTGTCTCGACTGGGCTGCTCACTTTAGTTATTGGGCCACAACGTGATTTGTTTGGGCTGCCTGTTTAACTGAACTATGTGTTAGTTGTTACTGTTGACTGATCCAATAGTAGAGCAGGCCCAATAACTCAACATGTAACTGTATGCATGCTATGTGTTAGATTATGTGTAAAATATACGTGACATTCTCTGTACCCAAACCTGACCTATACTGGTAACCATGTTAGGACGTGGTGACCAGCGTGCTTGACAAGTAACCTAATCTGCCGAGCAACCCAAGGTGAGTTCACACACTAAAAGCATGCGTCCCAGGGAGGGACACGGACAACTGCCAACTTGGGAAAGATACTTTTGAACTATTATTTCCGGGGGAAATCCGAATGGGTATTTACTATCTCCGGGGGAGATACGTTTGGATATTATTTATAAATCACAACTAGCTAAGCTAAACGAAACTCTATCACCTTAAGTCCCTGCTTACAGTACCGATTAATCGCCGGGGGCGAACGGGTTATTAGTTGATAGCGCTATTAGGTTTGACAACCTCACACCGTGACCTGGGGGATCGGGCGTAAACTAGTAGACCTTTCAATGACGATAGACATTGACTCGGGGCACAACAACTTTCCGTCAACAGTTTCGGTATCTACAGTTTAGTGAGCTTACAGATGGGATAGCTCCCCATAACGTGATTATAAATGCTTTATCTAAACAACTTACGTTTTCGAAAACTAAAACTTGACACCTCGTGGACTCGCCAACATTATGTTGATACCCTACTGCATGCTTTGCAGATACCCAGTGATTCAGGAGCTTGCAGCTTGCGGATGTGTAGTGGTCGTCTAACCCGTGTGTTGGGTTCTAGACAAACTTGAACTAAGAATTTTGTTTTAAACTATTTTGTCTATGCTTCCGCTACTTATCTGAACTATTACTTAAACTTAAAACTTTTGAACTTTGACTATGATATTTGCTAACCTTGCGGTTAGTGAGTATTACTTATGTTATTAATTAAATTGCTCAGTATAATTGGTGGTTGGATCCTGGTCAGTCACGCCTCCAAGCGGTGGTACTCCGCATGTGGATTTTGGGGGTGTGACAGATTGGTATCAGAGCCATTGGTTATAGTGAACTTGGTTTTAAAAAGGGGAAATCTTTTTGAGAAAAACCAGACTATAACCTGTGACTCGTGACGACACTACACTCCAAGTGCAAGACTCAACACATTAGACCTCATAGCTCGGACTAGTGTTTACTTGCTTGCTTGCTTTATGTTTTCTGTTTTGCTATACGTACTAGTGTGCCTAGTTAGATAGATACACCTCCCTCTTCTATCTCATTCTCGCTACATTACGACATCACACTCATACTATGTTTTCTGATTATGAAGACAATGAGTGGACGTGGAAGAGGAAACATTAACATGACTCAGGCTCAATTCACTAACCTGCTTAACACGGTGGCTGCAGCTTTCGCAGCTCACCCTGGAGGTAAACTCGTTATTTTAGGATGTTTAGACCCTGCCGCCGCATCATCTTTTCACCCCTAAACCTATTCGCTTCGCTTCTCACAACAGGTCAGCATGCACCTGTGCAACCACACGTGTGTACTTTCAAAACTTTCATGGATTGCAAGCCTCTCCCTTTCAATGGCACTGAGGGTGCCATAGGTCTTCTGCACTGGATTGAGAAAGTCGAAGCCGTCGTTGCTGTCTGTGAGTGTCCCCCTGCGAATTGGGTGAAGTTTGCTACTGGTACGCTCGAAGGAAACGCGCTTTCCTGGTGGAAGGCGCAAATTCAGATGTTTGGTTTGGAAACTGCTAATGCTACTGCATGGGAGGATTTCAAGGATATGATCAAAGAAGAGTACTGTTACAGGGATGACATCCACAAACTCGAGAACGAGGACTTTGAGCTTAAGATGGTTGGGTTAGAGATTGAGACCTACACCAAACTGTCCAATGACTATGCTGCTCTTTGCCCAAACATGTCTCGACCCATGTACCGAAGAATCGAATTGTACATCAAGGGTTTGGCTCCAGAAATTCGAAGCCATGTGACTGCAGCCAACCTCAATACCATTCAGCCGGTCGTCCGTCTTGCTCACAAACTCACTGATCAGGCTGTGGAACAAGGAAAGCTGCCCAAAAGAATCAGTGCTACTGCTGGAACTCCTAGTGACAACAAGCGTAAGTGGGAAGGAAATCAAAGCAAGGATGCTAACCCCACTCAGGCCCCAACCCAGCAAAGGAAAACTGACAACAACAAGGGCCCTCAACAACAGGGTGGCTATCGCAGGAACCACCCCAAGTGCAACAAGTGCAACCAACACCACAGCGGGCCCTGTGGGAAAAGTCAGTGTCAGCGATGTAACAAGATGGGGCATGAGGCCAAGGACTGTAGGAGTCCACGTCCCGCGGGGCAGAACCAGCAGCAGCAGCAACATCATGGGAACGCCAAGGGTTGTTTCCAGTGTGGAGCTGAGGGGCACATTAAGAAAATTGCCCTAAACTGAACCAGAACCACAACAACAATCAGGGAGCTGGAAACAACGATCAAAACAACAAAAATGCTGGGAATGGTGCTAGGGGAAGGGCTTTTGTGATTGGAGCTGGAGAAGCGAGGAATGACCTCAACGTCGTGGCGGGTAAGTTCCTACTCGATGATCGTTATGTTTCTGTATTATTTGATTCTGGAGCCGATGCTAGTTATGTATCCCTACGTGTTAGTAAGAAGCTTAAGCACCCGCCTACGTTACTAAGTTCTAAGCATATTGTCGAGTTAGCTAATGGTAAAAACATCGAGGCCTCACATGTTGTCAGCAACTGCAAACTAGTATTGTCTGGTCAGACATTTAGCGTCGATCTTTTCCCTATCGTCCTCGGAAGCTTCGACGTCGTCATTGGTATGGATTGGTTATCCAAACATCGTGCTGAAATCCTCTGTCTAGAGAAAATGGTTCGCATCCACCGCCGTTCTGGCAAACCCCTCATCGTGCAAGGTGACAAAGGCGGAGAAGTCACAAGCATCATCTCGTTCTTGAAGGCCCAGAAGTGTTTACGGAAGGGGCACACCGCTATCTTAGCACTTGTCACCAACACACAGGAAAAGGAAAAGAGGATTGAAGATTTTACAGTAGTACGCGACTACCCCGAGGTGTTCCCTGAAGAACTACCTGGACTCCCTCCCTACCGTCAGGTCAAATTCCAAATCGAGCTAGCTCCCGGAGCAGCGTCTATAGCTCGTGCGCCTTATCGACTAGCCCCCGCAGAACTGAAGGAACTTTCTACGCAACTACAGGAACTATTGGATAAATGATTTATCCGCCCTAGTTCGTCACCCTGGGGAGCACCAGTACTCTTTGTTAAGAAGAAGGATGGCACTTTCCGAATGTGCATCGACTATCGTGAGCTGAACAAAGTTACCATCAAGAATCGCTACCCTCTCCCACGTATCGACGACCTATTCGATCAGTTGCAGGGATCGAGCTACTACTCTAAGATTGACCTACGATCGGGCTATCATCAGCTAACAGTCCATAATGAAGACATCTCCAAAACTGCATTCAGAACTCGTTATGGTCATTACGAGTTCCTTGTCATGCCCTTTGGAATGACTAACGCGCCTGCGGTTTTCATGGACCTCATGAACCGAATGTGCAAGCCTTACCTCGACAAATTCGTGATTGTGTTTATCGACGACATCCTGATCTACTCGAAAAGTCAAGAAGAGCATGAACAGCATGTTGGGATCTGAGGCTGTCATGATTCGTGTTTGTTTTCATAAAACTAATAAGTGCAGCGGAAATGAGTTGCAAACAAAGTAAACACAAACAAAGGAAAGTATAGATTGATAAACAATTGCTTTTCATTGAGTCAAATGATTGAAATACAAAGCAAATGATTACAGTAAAAGCTTACAATCTGAACTCCCCCTCAGCCTGATACACCAGAGTTGATTGCACAAGATGAAAGGATGAATTGAGGAGAAGAACTCACTCAAAACGATCAAGTGTAACAGTACAGAGTACTGTCATACTTATAGGCAAACCAAACTACTGATATACTTCAGCTGACGTCACCATGATAGTGACATCTAACGACCTAACAAACTACAAATACTGTCCTATACAAACTACTGTTATGTAACATCTGATATTCACTAACATACAAAGCATAAGGAAAACTACTGCTTCACGTTCCACTATTGTAGCCTTAGCACAGATGTTAAGTCTTCAGTGCTTTCTTCAAAGGTGATCAGTCTTTGAGAGGGCAGTGCTTGAATCTTCAGCAGCACTTAGGAAACAGCAGTAGATAGAGCAATAGAGTTTGTCTTCAGCAGTTGTTAGGTAATCATCAGAGTTTGGTTTATCAGTTGTTGTAGTTGAGCAACACTTAACATTTATCAGCTGTTAGATAACCACTGTCAAGGGGAGAGATTAGAGTAAACTGCTGCTTATTAGGAGTCCACTGATGGGATCCGGTTTTGGCTTTACATTATCTGTTCCTCTGTTAGGGTTCAATCCCAACAATCTCCCCCTGGAACAGATAATGCCAAAACCCTTCCTTATTCAGGACCTTTATTTTTCATCAGAAGTTCCATTGCTTTTCTTTTAAATTCTTTCTCAAAATCCTTGGAACTTGTATCATCCTCATCCCTGCACAGTGTAAGCTCAAGGATATCCTGTAGATCTTCAGCACTTAGGCCTAGTGCCTGATTCCTTGAAATATGCTTCACTTCACCATTGAATCTGAGCAAAGTCAATACGTGGGTCTTTTGATCAGACATCCACTTTAGTATTTTTGAACTCGATGGGTTTCTTGGGAGAGCTTTATTATTCGATGAACTTGAAGTGATTGGCCTGAAGAAGTGAAGAGCAGCATCATGAGCTTCAGACACTCGTATGAATGCTTGTTCAATGATCTTGTTGACTTCAGCTATATCTGCTTCAACTTCTTTGTCAATCAGCTCACTGTTTGTGATGCCTGCTGATGACTTTTGGCTTACTACTTTAACCTTTTTGGCAAGGACTTGTAGTTTAGCCAATCTTTCTTTATCTGAAGCTATTTTCTTCATAGTTTCTTCAATCTGTTCGGCTTCTTTCTTTTTATCTACTCCAGCAGATAGCACTTCCTTCTTTTCGTTTCTCAACTTTGTGACAAAATCTTCTGCTGTGCTGATCTGTGTTTCGAAAAGTTTGACTTGCTCTTGAAGCTTTTTGTAGTCAGACTTTTTGGGAGGGTTAGAGGCTTTCAACCTCTGCTTCTCAAGCCTTTCATAAGCTTCTTCAATTTGCTGCTTTGACCATTTTGCTATGGTTTCCGCAGTATCCACCTTTCCATCCACCAACTCCTGCTTCTTTCTTTTATGCTCGGAAATAAGATCAGCTATAAATTTGTTGTATTTATTCCAATTTGGAGCTGTCTTTTTCTTCCGTGGATCAAGTTTAATCTTTTCAATTCTGTCAGCTTCAAGCTTCAATGCAATGAGTGGCCAGTCTTTGAACTCTGTTTCTTTAGCAGAATAGAACTTTTCTTTCATTATGTATGCAAGATATTCCTTTCTTAATTCATTTCGTTGTTCTGCTTCAGGAAATAAGCTTGACACCTCTTTGTTCAATTCACTTGCATATTCTGCTATTTGTTTGACCTTGTTGAGCAGGAATTCCCTTCTTTTCAGAATGGCTTCATCGCCTTGATCCTTGCATTCAACTTTGGCTCTTATCCTTGCTTGTCTTGCTTTTGTTTCAAGATATTCATTCATGTTTTCTGGAATTATGAAGCCTATGAGAGAAGGAAATTTTCTTTTTGTAACATCATCTATGGTGTAAAACTGCTTCATCTCATTTTTCACAGCTTCTAATTCCAATGGATACTTAGCCGCAACAGGATCATTCTTTTCATCAGTAGCCTGTGTTGTTTCTCTTTTTCTTTTGAGAAGCTTTGTAGGTTTTGGTGTTGGAGTGATAAGATCAGTGGTGGATTTTTGACCAACAGTGGTTGAAACAACTGGTGTTTCATTCACTGTTGTCATTACAACTGCTGATATGTCAACAGATGTCTTCTGCTTTTGAGCAGGGGTTGGAGAATGTGAAATGGTATTTGAAGGTGGTGATGGTGATGGTGACTTATCATCAGGAATGAAGACCCTTCTCCTTTTTGAAGAAGAGGCTGATGATGTTTTGGGTGGATCAGTGGTTTGAGATTGGATGGCAGTGGATTGTGATTGACTAACAGTGGTTGAAACAACTGGTGCTTCAATCACTGTTGTCACTACAGCAGATGTTGTAACATCTGCTGTCTTCTGCTTTATGGCAGGAGGCAGTGGTGGTGTGGCTTTGGATGATGGTGGTTTGGTGGTTTTTGGTTTTGATGAGGATTTTTGTGTTGTAGATACAAGTGGTGGTGGAACAGTAGTTATGATGGTGTGTGATAAGGTGGTGTGTGTTGAAGGTGTGTGTGTTGATGAGATGGCAGCTGTTTGGCTACTGACAGCAGTTTTTGAAACTACTGTAGTATCAGCTGTTGAAGACTTGGGTTTCTCAGGTTCAATGTGCATCCCATCTTCTATACCTTTCTTTTTCAACCTGTTTTTCTCCCCCTTTTTGGCATTATCTGCCAGAGGTGTATCCATGAAGAAAATGGCAGATGGAGCTTTCTCACTTTGAGCATTCTGTTGAATGCTGGCCTTTATAGCCTTGATATCAGCTTGAGTATCTTTGAACCGAGATTCAACCAAGTTGGTCAACATTTGCACTTGAAGAGCATGCTTTTTAGCAGCCATTTGTTGTTGTTGTTCAAGCAGTGGTTGGAGGATGTTCCAGAGCTCATTTGCAGCAAATGCTTGTGGAGCAGGTGCTTGAGCAGGAGGAGCAGATGATTGGGCTATTTGAGCTTGTAACAGCTGCTGCACCATATCTTTTATTTCTGCAACTGAAGATTCCAGGTTTTCAACTCTGGTCGTCAATTCATTATATCTTGAATCATCACCTGAATTAACAGGATCATCTGAATCCCCACCAGCAGTGGTTGTATCAATGTTTGACTTAGGAAGTGAATCCCAAAAATCATCCATTGATGCCCCTTGTTCTTGGTACTGGGGACTTCTTTCTTCAGCAATCGATAAACCTTTGATGGTACCAGTGGTTATATTTAACTCACTGGTGGTTACCGATGTTGCCATGGAAGAAATTGCCTTCAAGGGAGTCTTAGTTATGAAACAACTGTCCAACTGAAGATCTGTTGATCCATCAGTTGTAGTTGCTGCTCCACTTGAACTACCACCAAGAGTTACTTGTAACTCAAGGGGTGTAACCTCCTCAACTGTTGCTGGGATAGCAGAGGTATGCACATCAGACCCAGTCACTTGTGGAGGTATACTCTCAGTAATAGGTGATTAAGAGGAACTGGTTTGTGTCTGTGCCATATCAACTGCATTCAACAGGGGCATTATTGATTGTGGTAATATTATTGGTGAGGGTGTGGGGGTAGAAAGAGACATGTCCTTGGGATCAGGACTGTGGAAGATGGATCCGAGTGGATACAGAGCTTCATAATGTGGTGTCCCTGTGCTTACAACCTGACCCTTTTGTGAGGATGCAGAAGGAGTTTTAGGCTGGGGTTGAGATCTTTCTTTCAACTGCTGTGAGGAAGTAGCAGCAGTGGTTTCTTGTGACTTTTGTGTTGTCACTGGCATTAACTCTGGGATCTCATTTTCCAGAGTTGCCTTTGGTGTGGGTTTGGTGGGTTTTCGGGATGGTTTTCTTTTGGTCTTTTTGGTGGTGGCAGGTGTGGGTTTCAGAGCAGTGGGTCTGCTACTCTGATCACCTGGAGCAGTGGGCTCAGCAGTGGTTACTTGAGGGTCAGTGGCAGTTTCTAAAATCTGCTCTGCCTCTTTTGTTTTTAATTTTATAGGTGCCATCATTCTTGAAAAAGTTTCTATTGTTAAACAGTTTATTTTGAATGAGACACCTTGTTTGGGCAGTTCTGCATCTTTCTCTACAAATGTTTGTTCAAAATAATAGCTTAGAAATCTCGGAAAGAGCAGAAAAGCCTTATTATCAACGTTCTTTACCAAATCATCAAATATTACCTGGGAGTAGTTAAAGTTTTTATCGTTTAAAATTGCATACCCCAGGCTTTGAATTTTTGTTGGTATCTCATTGAAGGACGTTGTTTTATTTGAAACACACATGAGCAGTGTGTGAAATAAAAATCTGGGTGCAGAAGGGAAGTAACCCTTTTGTAGGGTATCTACCTTTGGTTGTTCTGCATAACCCCTGTTCATGAAATCCTTTACCAACTCGTCTTTTGTAAAAGAGGTTTTTCCATTTAAATCATCGAGTTTAAAGGTTTCAGAGATGGATTTTGGAGAGATTTTTACCTTCTTACCCTATATCGAGGAGTTGATGGCGGCGGTGATATCTCCTTGTTTTTCAAGGGTGGCATTTTTCCAGAACTCTCTCTGGGTATCAAGGTAAATAGGAGCGTCTGCTGTTATCAAAGTTTTGTACTTTGATGCAGAGAGAATGTCAAGGATGGAGTCGAATGTGTGGTTATCGGTGGGTTTTGTGAGTATACCCACATAATTGTGTGGAGCTTTGTAGCGTATCTCCATGGTTTCAGCGGCCATTTCAGTGGCTTCTGCTGTTTTGGAGGAAGATGATGAAGGTTTTGTTTTTGATTTCGATTTTGGCTTCGTCATTTTTTTATGATGAATATCGAAGAAGATTTTTGGAGTTATGAGAGGGAAACTGTTTTGTGAAGAGAATGTTTGGAATTCAGTTCGACAGTGTAATCCTCTGTTTGGATTTAATCAGGGTTTTATTTAGGGAAAAAGTGATTGCTGATGTGGCAGCGGTTATTTTTTATCTGAAGGCTAAAAACTGAACACGTGTCAAACATCTGATGGAATGGTAAATGATGGAGGACAGTTGTTTTGACAACTACTGATGGAGCAAGTATCAGTAGTTACAACGGTAATAAAATGAAACAGTGGGTGTATCAGTGGATGAAACAATGATTTTAAACATCAGTGTTTTTGAAGAGCAGAGGTTGACACTTTAGCAGTGGACAGACTTTAGAGAGCAGATGTTATGGCACAACAGCATTTTAGGAACAACAGTGGATAAAAACCAATGAGGATCATATGTTTAACAACTGTTTGTGCGGCAGTGTTTTGACTTTTGACAAATAATTTTAGCATCTGTTGGTTTAGATGTAGATATTGATCTTTGTCTTTGTGAAAACACAATATCTTATCTATCATCTGTTGTTTGTAGAAATGCTATTCTTAACAAGATACATTTTAGATGTATCATATCAAGATTAAGTTGTCAGCAGTCATCTTCAGAAATTTTGTTCAAGGTTTTGCCATCTGTCTATTATTTCAGACAGTGGTTTTAGCATCCCAGATGATGAAGTCTTGCTTTACTTAGAACAACTCATTTTATGTCTAATTACTAGAACATGAGTGTCTTAGTAGTTCAAAAATGAATTTACAATCAATTTCTGATCTGTGACAAACTAAACTTGAGCTTAACATGACCTTGATGTGTGAGTCATTTCCTTTTGACCAGTTTTAAGGATAGTAATTTCACACAAAAATAAGGAGATTACATCCAGACCAGAGATGAACTTTCACTATAAAAAAAAGAGTAAAAGTACAAAATACATTTTATAAAGATTAAAATGCATCTGGTTTTATTAAAAGGAAAACACCAAAAAAAATTCAAGGATGTTTTGGAGATAATCAAAAGGATCTGACACTCTTTTCAAGTAAATGATCAAATTATTCTCAAGTTATTCTGACCATTATTTGGGTCATTTTCTTGTCAATTGATTGTAAATTTCTTTTAAGCACAATCACTGGATATGGCATTGTTACCAGAACAATTTCTGTATTGATGAATGCACACAGTTGTATGATGACCACTGAAGATCTAATTCTAACCTCACAAGTGTTTTATGCTAATACTCTTTTCTTTTGATTTCAAAAGTTTTGAGATAGCCACACTTTGAGATTTTTATTTCCCTTTTTCCTTTTTACCCCTATTATTCATATGTTCAGAAATACTCACTAGGAGATTTTATTTTGAACATACCTTGTCCATAATCACTTTGAAGCAATGTTTTAAGAAATCTGACCATGGTTGAGCATGTTTTAGTTCAGATCTCACATTACTTATGATTAGGATTGTTTTGACATTTTATTTTCTCAATGTGTTTTGGACAAAGTAGATTTGGTCCTTTTGAAGACACTCAACCTTGCCTTTTGAACACATGAGAAATTTTTGACTAAAGTTTTATTTCCCTCTTTTCTATGTCAGCGGTATACTAGTGTCTTAGAAGAACACAAGTTTTGCTGATCTGAGGTACATACTTTAGTGTTTATTGAAAACATCACAAATATCGAAACAACAAATGAAATCAATATTGAATACATCGAACGAACCCATAATTTATCAGATATTTTTCAGATTTAAAAACTATGAGTGACATATGTGTGAAAACATTCGTTGTGTGAGATTTGTGTGTCGTATGACATCTTGGTTGATTAACAAAGTTTTTGAATAACCATTTTGAACATGATTCATTCATCACTCTGTTTTTCAACTAAATACAACCAACCTTAGTATCAATGAATTTTGAGCTGAACTGTTATGTCAAATTGATTGTAAGATCGAATTTGACTGTCCAAGCTCTGATACCAATTGTTGGGATCTGAGGCTGTCATGATTCGTGTTTGTTTGCATAAAACTAATAAGTGCAGCGGAAATGAGTTGCAAACAAAGTAAACACAAACAAAGGAAAGTATAGATTGATAAACAATTGCTTTTCATTGAGTCAAATGATTGAAATACAAAGCAAATGATTACAGTAAAAGCTTACAATCTAAACTCCCCCTCAGCCTGATACACCAGAGTTGGTTGCACAAGATGAAAGGATGAATTGAGGAGAAGAACTCACTCAAAACGATCAAGTGTAACAGTACAGAGTACTGTCATACTTATAGGCAAACCAAACTACTGATATACTTCAGCTGACGTCACCATGATATTGACATCTAACGACCTAACAAACTACAAATACTGTCCTATACAAACTACTGTTATGTAACATCTGATATTCACTAACATACAAAACATAAGGAAAACTACTGCTTCACGTTCCACTGTTGTAGCCTTAGCACAGATGTTAAGTCTTCAGTGCTTTCTACAAAGGTGATCAGTCTTTGAGAGGGCAGTGCTTGAATCTTCAGCAGCACTTAGGAAACAGCAGTAGATAGAGCAATAGAGTTTGTCTTCAGCAGTTGTTAGGTAATCATCAGAGTTTGGTTTATCAGTTGTTGTAGTTGAGCAACACTTAACATTTATCAGCTGTTAGATAACCATTGTCAAGGGGAGAGATTAGAGTAAACTGCTGCTTATTAGGAGTCCACTGATGGGATCCGGTTTTGGCTTTACATTATCTGTTCCTCTGTTAGGGTTCAATCCCAACACAGCACCTACGCCTTATTCTCGAACTCCTTCGCAATGAGCAACTGTACGCCAAGTTCTCGAAATGTGACTTCTGGCTTCGAGAAGTCCATTTCCTTGGGCACGTGGTCAATAAGGACGGAATTCACGTCGACCCAGCTAAGATCGACTCTATAAAGAATTGGCCTACGCCCAAAACTCCGACCGAAGTTCGCCAATTCTTGGGATTGGTAGGATACTATCGTATATTTATCAGGGGATTCTCGAAGATTGCTCAGCCCCTCACGACTCTCACTCAGAAGGGTATTGCTTACAAATGGAATGAAGCTCAGGAATCCGCATTTCAGAAGCTAAAGGATAACCTCTGTAGTGCTCCTATTCTCTCGTTACCTGAAGGTACCGACGGCTTTGTGGTTTACTACGATGCGTCTATTCATGGGCTCGGTTGCGTGTTAATGCAACGCGAGAAAGTTATTGCCTACGCCTCTCGACAACTTAAGACTCACGAAAGGAACTACACTACGCACGACTTGGAACTGGGAGCAGTGGTTTTTGCGCTTAAGATATGGAGACATTACCTGTACGGTACCAAGTGCACTATTTACACCGATCACAGGAGTCTCGAGCATATCTTCAAGCAAAAGGAATTAAACATGCGACAACGTCGATGGGTCGAACTCTTGAATGATTATGAATGCGCAATCAAGTACCATCCGGGCAAGGCCAATGTCGTGGCAGACGCCCTCAGCCGAAAAGACACTACGCCCAAGCGCGTGCGAGCGCTACAACTCACCATCCAGTCTAACCTCCCTACTCAGATTCGAAATGCTAAGGTTGAAGCTCTGAAACCGGAGAACATCAGGGCTGAGTCCCTGCGAGGATCGCGGCAGCGATTAGAACAAAAAGAAGATGGCGCTTACTATGTAACAGGGCGCATTTGGGTTCCACTCTATGGAGATCTACGTGAACTTGTGATGGACGAAGCCCATAAGTCCCGTTACTCAGTACATCCTGGTTCGGATTAGATGTACCACGACTTATGGACTACGTATTGGTGGCCTGGCATGAAAGCCCACATAGCGACATATGTCAGCAAATGTTTGACTTGCGCAAGATTCAAGACAGAGTACCAGAAACCAGCAGGCCTACTCCAACAACCAGAAATCCCGAAATGGAAATGGGAGCAAATTTCCATGGATTTCGTCACTGGCCTACCTAGATCCCAACGCGGGAATGATACTATTTGGGTGATAGTGGATCGATTGACCAAGTCTGCACACTTTTTGGCTATCAAGGAGACAGACAAGTTTACTACCTTGGCAGAGGTTTACTTAAAGGAAGTAGTTTCGAGGCATGGGGTGCCAACTTCCATTATTTCCGATCGAGACGCACGATTTACTTCCGAGTTGTGGCAAGCTATGCACAAATCCTTTGGCTCATGTTTGGACATGAGCACCGCTTATCACCCACAAACGGACGGGCAGTCTGAACGCACCATCCAAACCCTGGAAGACATGCTTAAAGCATGTGTGATCGATTTTAGCAAGAATTGGGAGAAGCATCTGCCGCTAGTGGAATTCTCCTATAATAACAGCTACCACACCAGAATTCAGGCAGCACCTTTTGAGGCATTGTACGGTCGTAAATGCCGATCACCTCTTTGCTGGGCGGAAGTTGGTGACGGCCAGATCACCGGCCCAGAACTAGTGGTGGACACAACGGAAAAGATCGCCCAGATCAGACAACGCATGGCGGCAGCTCGTGACCGTCAGAAAAGCTACGCTGATAAGCGTGGGAAACCGCTAGAATTCCAGGTCGGGGACCGGGTTCTACTTAAAGTCTCACCCTGGAAGGGTGTGGTTCGTTTTGGTAAGCGGGGCAAGCTGAATCCGCGGTATGTTAGACCATTCGAAATTACCGAGAGAATCGGTAAGGTTGCTTATAGATTGAATCTGCCTGAAGAGCTGAGTGCGGTGCACAATGTTTTTCACGTGTCTAATCTGAAGAAGTGTCTGTCAGATGAAACACTCATAAACCCTTTCAAGGAACTCACTATTGACGAACAGCTACACTTTACTGAGGAACCGATTGAGATCACGGATCGAGAGATCAAAACCCTCAAACGTAGCCAGATACCTCTCGTGCGAGTCCGCTGGAACTCGCGACGTGGCCCAGAGTTTACCTGGGAGCGGGAAGACCAGATGAAGCACAAGTATCCCCAGTTGTTCCCAAATGAAACCCCCAGCACTGAAGCTACGACCGAATTTCGGGACGAAATTCCAAACTAACGGGGGGATGATGTGACACCCCGTTGAAACACTCTCACACGTACTAGCTTGACAGTGGCTGCCTTAACTTTCGGGACGAAAGTTCTTAAAACTTGGGGATAATGTGACACTCTAGGTTTTCCCGAGTGACCCTCTTGTATTAGTAATGTGTACGTACGAATCATTAAATGAAAAGTTGTGATTATCTTGTTATGCTATGTGTTGTGTGCATTATATATAAGTGTATAAATACTAGTGGGCCGAGACCATGACTCGAGACCACTCGGTCTCGACTGAACCGTAGATAGTTGGGGCCGGTTGGGCCGCAAACCCCCTTAGCCCACTCGGAAACCCACTTGGGGTGCACCACCTAATATATAAACCCAAAAACCCTCACACTCCCCTCTACACTCTCTCTTTCACTTCATCCTCTCTCTCTAGAAAACCTTAAACCCCAACAATCAAGCATCACCTCTCCTCTCCTTTCTCTTGGACCAAACCGGTGACAACACTAGAACTCTCGGATCAAGCTTGGAATCATTCGGAAGTCCGCTCATCAACCCTTGTACCCTCACACTTAGAGTGTCTAGCCGGTTAGTACCTCTTTTAGTTTCTATTGACAAAATACATGAAAAATTGTTATTTACCTATGATGAAGGTGTTTGCTTGATGATATAAGTATTATGTTTTGCTTGATTTAAGTGATGAAAATGTTCCTTCATGATGATATGTGTACGGTTTGGTAGGAGCATGATAATAAAGTGGGGTGTTAAAGTTGTTAGTGAGGTTTGATACATGACTAGGGTGTGATATGATGCACACATGATTTATGATTTAGTAATGGTGTATAATTGCTGAAAATGCTTTCAAAGTTGCAAGGATAACATGTTTCGGGTCGGTTTTGAATGATGATGCATGATAAATAATTTGAATATGTGATGAACCATATGAATATGAGTTGAAGGTGCCTTGAAGATTTGAAAAACTTGTTGTTTGATCCATTTTGGTTAATTGTTAGACAAAGAAACATGTTTGTGAAACCTTATTGGATAGTACATAAAATCGTGAAATCAGAATTCTATGGATAGTACAATGCGGGCAGATGTGCCAGAATCAGCAGGCAAACGAGTCGAGACCTCTGGTTTCGACTCGAGACCATGGAGCTACAACTCGAGACCGCAACGGTTGCGACTCGTGACCCAGACCAAGCAACTTCAGAACGGACTTCAGGGACTCGAGACCATCAAGGTCTCGACTCGAGACCACATCGTGACAACTCGAGACGGGACTCGAGATCTTCGGGGTTGCGAGTCATGCCTGCACCGCTCGAGACCAGCCATTACAAGTCGAGACCTACTGATTACGACTCGAGACCGCATGTTCTCGAGTCGAGACCACCTTGTCTCGACTGGGCTGCTCACTTTAGTTATTGGGCCACAACGTGATTTGTTTGGGCTGCCTGTTTAACTGAACTATGTGTTAGTTGTTACTGTTGACTGATCCAATAGTAGAGCAGGCCTAATAACTCAACATGTAACTGTATGCATGCTATGTGTTAGATTATGTGTAAAATATACGTGACATTCTCTGTACCCAAACCTGACCTATACTGGTAACCATGTTAGGACGTGGTGACCAGCGTGCTTGACAAGTAACCTAATCTACCGAGCAACCCAAGGTGAGTTCACACACTAAAAGCATGCGTCCCAGGGAGGGACACGGACAACTGCCAACTTGAGAAAGATACTTTTGAACTATTATTTCCGGGGGAAATCCGAATGGGTATTTACTATCTCCGGGGGAGATACGTTTGGATATTATTTATAAATCACAACTAGCCAAGCTAAACAAAACTCTATCACCTTAAGTCCCTGCTTACAGTACCGATTAATCGCCGGGGGCGAACGGGTTATTAGTTGATAGCGCTATTAGGTTTGACAACCTCACACCGTGACCGGGGGGATCGGGCGTGAACTAGTAGACCTTTCAATGACGATAGACATTGACTCGGGGCACAACAACTTTCCGTCAACAGTTTCGGTATCTACAGTTTAGTGAGCTTACAGATGGGGTAGCTCCCCATAACGTGATTATAAATGCTTTATCTAAACAACTTACGTTTTCGAAAACTAAAACTTGACACCTCGTGGACTCGCCAACATTATGTTGATACCCTACTGCATGCTTTGCAGTAGTAGTGGTCGTCTAACCCGTGTGTTGGGTTCTAGACAAACTTAAACAATTAGTTGTGTAAATTAAGGTTTTCTTGTTTAGATTTTGATTGGATTCTTCTTGATTTTTTTTGGTTTTTGGTATTTTTTATGTGTAGCCTCAGATCTGCATCAAAATGGCACAAATGATGATGAGGATGGTGTTCAGAATTGTACTTTTACAGAGCTGCTATCCACAGGTCGTTGTTTATGTGAAAGCATGAATTTTTTTCTATAGGGTTATTTTAACACCCCTAGTTTTAATGTTTGTAGTTTGTTATTATTATTATTATTATTATTATTATTATTATTATTATTATTATTATTATTATTATTATTATTATTTTGTTGGTAGAGGAGAAAAAAAAACAGAGGATGTGTTGGTTAGTTTGATTGAAAATGTGGTAAACTTGTATTAACAATACCATTTTTATTTTCTATTTTTATGAAACAAACTTTTATATTTTGTAGAAGGTAAAAATATGTGTGGTTACACTTGTATTAAGTTTTTATATTTTTTGGAAGGGAAAAACATTCGAGATTATATTTTTGGATAACATAAAAAAATGCACCAGCATCTACACTTTTTGGTGACATCAAAAAAATGTACCACCATGTTTTGTTTGCATTGTAGCAAAACGTGTCAAACTTGTATTGACAATACAGTAAAATGCATCAGTTTGTTAGGTTTCATGTTACAAGTAATTTTTTTAACTTATACGTGTTAAAATTTATTAACAATATAATGTTTTCTAAAAGACTCGTGACCTTTTTTGTAGGTATTCATGCGGACGAGGAATTTTATGTTCACCACACACCCAATGGCACTAGAATGTGGTGTCCTAATGTTCCTATTGTTTTAAAGCCTGTTGTTGGTTGTGTATATGAAACGTGGAAGGACGTTACACATAATGTAATACTTATTGCTCATTTTTTTTGTTTACTGGGTGTTTACATTTTTTGAAATTATACAGAAAATGTATGTTTACACGTGGTGTAACTTCATATATATGTATAATATATGTAACATCTTTTTTATAGTGTACGTACCAACATGTAACATCTTTTTGTAGGAAGGCGACTTTTGTAACAATGTGATGTAATATAACACTTTGTGTCGGAGGAGAAAGAAAAGAAAACGCGTTACACTCTTATGTATGTGGATATCCTTTAAATGGTAAAAAAACAAGCATTTTTTCTTGTTTACTGGATGTTTACATTTTTTGAAATTATACAGAAAATGTAACATTATTTTTTGTACTTTTTTTGTAAAATGTTACATATAATGTAATACTTATTGCTCATTTTATAGAATGTAACCTTAATAAGATGGTACATATAAAGTAACATTTTTTCCTCATTGGTTACATTTTTTTTTTTGTAAAATGTTATATATAATGTAATATTTATTGCTCATTTGGAGAATGTAACCTTAATAAAATGGTACATATAAAGTAACATATAATGTAACCTTATTCAACGAGTATATCCAGTTTTTCACCTAGTGCTTTTACATTTATTTTTTATATACAACACCGGTGGCCCAAACACCGATAAATTAAAAAAAAGTATCGTAAAACAACTTTATGAATAAAATACTTAAGTTACAAAATTTTGCCCCTACAAATGTTAAGGTGCAACATTATTATATAACCTAACAACGCATACAACACACTTGTTCCCTAAAAAACAAAATACTTAAGTTACAAAAATATTTTTTTTCTTTTCTTGCAAATCCTTTGCTGGTGTGTCCGATTCACTGCCTTCTAACATTGTTACAAAATAAATTGTCAAACATAAATGTAACAAACCATCTAACAATTTAATGTTACATACCAATTAGTTTCTTTTTTATTTTATTTTCTATTTTTTTAGACACCCGCTTTTGTTTGTGAAAAAGGAGTTCTAACTTATAAAATAACCAAAAGAACAAAAATAAATATGATTGTTGCTTTATTTCAAATTAATTGTCAAACATAAATGTAATATTTTCTTCCCAATAGAACAATTTTTGATCATGTATTCACCCAAAAAACCGTTGTATCCAAGCGATTAAGAAGTGAGATTACTCAAAAGAAAGTAAAAACCCTAACTTAACTGATTAAACGAACAGAGCAGTTTGAAAACTCTTCAAAAGAAAACCCAGATGGGTATAAACGAACGGAGCAGTTTGAAAACACTTCAAAACATTATAATCTGTATTTAACACAACCCTATAATCCCTATTAAACAAAGAACCCTATAATCTCTATTAATCAAAGAACCGACGCACCTGAACCCTATAATCTCCGGCGATCGTTGATTTTCTCCGGTGACTGTGGAAGATCTCAAGTGATCGTCGATTTTGTGCGGCGATTGTTCAATATCTTAAGCGATTTTTCACTCGATTATGCTTTTTGTCTAAATATTGAGAGGGGTTGATGAAGATTATGAGAGAGAGTGAGTGTCCGGTGATTGTTGAAGATCTCCGATGATTGTTAAAGATCTCCAGCGTTCATCGATTTTGTCCGGTGATTTTGGGGGTATATTGAGAGGGGTTGATGAAGATTACGAGAGAGAGAGAGTTATTTTGTGGTTTTTGAAATTTTGAAGACTGTTGTAGTGATGTAAGGTTTCTTACACATGCAGAGTTTTGTCTCTTTGTAAGAGATTATATTAAATCTTTCCCATATTGCCCTCTACGTACATCAAATATATTAAAAAATAGAGATAAAGGGATTCAAAATCAACTAATGGCCCAAAATGTATCTTAGCCATCCACCAAGCTTAATCAATGGTTATTAATGGGTTTTCAGAGTTTCTTCAACTCAAGTGGGTTTTCTATTTATCCTTGCCCTATATATATATATATATATATATATATATATATATATATATATATATATATATATATATATATATATATATATATATATATATATATATATATATGAGAAGGTTCATTGGGGAACACTAAAATAGTGGGGAACAGTGGGGAACCGACTCAAACGAACTCCGATTGGACTCATTCCAGCGGCGTTGGAACCGGCTCGTCGAACCCTAACTAAGATCTCTTAACCCTAAACCCTAAATCCTAACTCCTAA
Organism: Helianthus annuus; assembly: GCF_002127325.2. Classification (NCBI taxonomy): domain Eukaryota; kingdom Viridiplantae; phylum Streptophyta; class Magnoliopsida; order Asterales; family Asteraceae; genus Helianthus; species Helianthus annuus. Next base: position 130,446,937 of record NC_035440.2, read on the forward strand.
ACTCTAAACCCTAAAGCTAAAAAATAAGGCTAAAACCTAAGCTAAACCGTAATATCTAAACTATAAACCCTAAAAGTTAAGCCCTAAAGGCTAAACCTAAAGCTAAACCCTAAAGCTAAACCCTATAGCTAAACCCTAAACCCTAAAGCTAAACCCTAAACCCTAAATCTAAACTCTAAAGCTAAACCCTAAGGCTAAACCCTAAAGCTAAACCCTAAAAGCCATACCCTAATATATTTAGGGTTTAGGGTTAAAAGATCCTAGTTAGGGTTCGACGAGCCAATTCCAACGCCGCTGGAATGAGTCCAATCGGATTTCGTTTGAGTCGGTTCCCCACTGTTTTAGTGTTACTCAATGAACCTCACTATATATATATATATATATATATATATATATATATATATATAATTCAATACGTAAAATAGTGGGTGGAGTTATTATCTTTTTTTTCACGTATTTGTATTTTTCGATTGAATTTGTTTTTAGGGGATGTTTAATTGTTTATTTCTTGAATTTATGTATTTTTAATAAATATAAGTGAATAATAACCTATAACAAAATAATTTATGTTAATACTCTAACAATCTATAATCTGTAATACTTTATAATAAAGGGTTTAGTTCATTTTAAAACTTTAAATAATTGTAAAACTTTTAGAACCCAATTGTATTGATTGAAAAAAGAACAATCATTTGGTTTGAAATTTTTATTTAACAATTTAATAAATAAAAAAGCCAAATTAAATGTTCTAATAAGTAAATGGTACATCAAAGTTCATTTTTTTAAATACATATCTTGACGACTGTATGTGTTAACCGATTATATTATATTTAACTCGTGCAATACGCATGCTTTTAAAGATATAATTGTTTTCTTATTAATATATAAAATTATACGTATTCAAAATAATATAGTATGCATTCAATTTACAACATTTATGTACAAATAATTATATGGTAGCTATAATTAAATTTTCAAGAGGATAAGTTCAACATATGTTCGTTTTATTATCACATGTGACATCTTTTATATAATGGAAGTCACGTGTTAGTTTTGTAAGCTATCTAAAATTTGATTTTACCGTCTCTTTCGGATATTAAATATTCGATGTCACGTGACAACTTTTAATGAATAATAGATTTTAAGAGTTATATGGCATGTTATTAAAAATTAATATTATGTCAAAAAATTTCTTTTTGAGCTGAAATTGTTAAACTGGCTAAATCATATAGGTCAAAATAATAATTTATTCTGTATATTAATATACATACATCGATGCATACGTATACACAGTCTTTATGTGTAATGTCCAAATGATAGAGTAGGTGTTTGTCCTCAAACAGGCGGTCCATCAATTAAGTTATATTATATTATAAAAAACAAAAAAAAATAAAATAATAATAATAATAATAATAATAATAATAATAATAATAATAATAATAATAATAAACATAAAAGAAATGCAGATTTCCAAATCTAGAAACTCAAGTAATGAAGCTTTATTCCAATTGGGATGAATTTTTTTTTAACAACATCAACTATATTCCTGAATACAGGAAGTAGCAAGATGCTGAAAGTTACAAACATAAAAGAAATAGAATCTATCAATAAATTGCGATTTTAGTCTAAGGTTTGATCAAAATTGTCACTTTAATCTAAATAGTTTTTTTCTTGTCATTTTAGTCCAAATTATTTTGTTGTTAGTGCATTATCTGTCTATCGTCTCCGTCAATCTAGTCTGTAGCAGAAAACCGAAGAAAATGAGATTTATAGTGTTATATTTAGTGTTACTTAGTCAAAAAGGCAAGGTGGCATAACTGTAATTAATGAGATTCTTCATTAAGTGCCTTGGCCTATAAATAGGAGGCTTATGCCTTAGGTTTAGAACTTTTGCCATTTTCACATCTTGGAGAGATAGAAGCTAGAGAGAGAAAGTTTATTGTTCGTGATTCAGGTGCTGTACGTTTTCAGATTTGTCAATAGAATCACGTTTATATTACATCACGTGTGTTAGCTCGCGTTCGTGTACGGATTCCGCACGTCACACGTTCGATTACGCAATCGTTTCGGAGTCAAACCGGTCCTAACAAGTGGTATCAGAGCAGGAGCTCGATTGCACTGATCTATCACACGATTTCGCACAGGATTACATCAGATTCAGATCCGAATTTCTTCTACTTCTTCATCTTTTTCATATGTTTCACGTTTTTTACTGATTTTTGTCAAATCGAACAGGTTTTCACGGTCCGTTTCAGCTGATTTTTGGATATGTGGTGCGTAAACATCTGATTAACAACCCTACCAAATTTCAGATTCAAATTCCAAACCGTTTAGAAGAAATTCAAGTTTTTAGGTCCGAAGTTCGTTTGAATCAGCGTCTGGCCGTTGAAACAGTATCTTCCGTTTGAAATTAGGTCCTATCGTTTGAAATGTTGGTCCCGTTTGAACGTATCGTTTGAATTGATACATTCCGTTTGTCCTATCGTTTGAAAACTACATCATCCGTTTGAAGTATACCGTTTGAAACTGAAACTATCGTTTGAAAAATGGTGACCGTATGAACGAAACTGACCTGACCGCCGTTTGAATCTGTCTACCGTTTGAAATTTGCATATAGTGCAAGATTTGTCGGCCACTTAAAAATTCGGTCCAATTATAAGCTGTTACCAATTATTTGGCCCAATCACTGTTTGCCGCCCATTTAACGAAAATATAAAGGTTGACATTGCCGCCCCATTAAGTTGTTGACTTGTTTGTCAGCTCATAAACAATTGTCGGTTTAGTGGAACTTGGAGGCCCAATGAGAGTTCATGTTATCATAAAATTGCCGCCCAATAAAGTAAATGACCCAATCATGGGTTAAAATGTGTGGCAAGGATATTTGAATAATAATTGTCAGCCTAGTGATTTTGTTGGTCCAATTAACATGAAGTTGAAATATCAAAGTTGCTGACCACTTTTATTAGCCAATGTCAACTAATATGCCGGTTATGTTGTTGTCAGTTTAAGTGGAATTGAATGCAGTGGAGGTTTAATGTGTCAGCCCATGTGATTGGTCTATGTCATCGGCCCAAGATCGTTTATAGTCTCAGCCCAAATTACGATCAAGTCTTAAAGAAGCCCAACAGAAGTGGATTGTTTGTCTAAGTGTCTTCGGTCCAATTTGAATTCATTTTATCCCGATCAAGTCTAGTCATTCAGTGATTTCACTTCAACGATATTGAAACAAGTCCGCGAGTCTTCGACACGTGTCCTAGATCAATTCCACTCTCACACTTTTACATAGCTAGTTCATTTTTAAACTGTTTGTTTGTTTTGTGTGATTCAGGTAATTGAAGAAATTCACATCATGGCTGAGGAATTCTACAACACGTTTCTCAACGCGTTCACATCCGAATCGACCGAGATTGCAAATGTTACCCCGAAAACCATTACGAAAGCCATCAACGAGAATATCAAGCATGATAACTTCTATGGAACGCATTCAAAGCCACCAACTCTTGATGGCATTGAAGATTATATCTGGTGGAAAGAACGTTTCATTAATTGGGCAAAAGCATATGCGCATGAAAGCTGGTTCTGTCTGGAGTTTGGATACGAAAGGCCAAAAAATGACAAAAACGAAGAACTACCATTCAAGAGTTTTACAAAAGATGACAAAGCAGAATTTGCTGCCGAACAAAGAATGATTGCATTGATCCAGTCAGCAATCAGAAATGATATATTTGCTTTGCTTACTCATGATGGATCATCAAAGTCGGTTTGGGAAGCTTTACGAGTTAAAGCTGAGGGGGGAAAACAGATTAGGAAAAATAAAATTGCTTTACTAAAAAAGGAATTTGATCTGTTTGATAATATAAAAGGAGAGACAGTGAGACAAATGATCGAGAGATTCTGTCATCTTAAAATCGAACTTGAACGTTTTAAAATTGACAAAACAAGAGAGGAACTTATCGATAAAGTCATTGAAGCGCTACCACGAGCAGATCAGTGGCAAACGTTTGTTTTTATCTTAAAAAATGATGCTTCATATGATGAAATTTCTCTTGATTCTTTGTTTGAAAAGATTGAAAGTCATGATCTGGAGTTACAAAAGCAGAGCAAGATGACTGGTTCTTCACATCAACAGAATGTGGGCTTGTACTACAAAGGCAGTGTACCTTCTGATAAAGGCGTTGGTTCACCAAAAACAGCATTTAGTGGTGAAAAGATGAAAGAACCACCAACAACATCAACAAGTCATCATTCTGGATATCATTCATCTTCAAAGACAAATTCTGATGAATCTGAAGAAATTTTGTGCAACATTGCTCTTAAACTGAAGAATTCTCCAGCAATGAGCATCAATGCAGCGAAACAGCAAATGAGTTTTCTTGCATCTGTCCTGAAGTCATATGAAGGTCTTGTAGCTGGTAAAATTGGAAACTCTGAATTGACCAAAGAAGACTACGACCAGATTGATCCGGAAGAAATGGAACTCATTGACATCCGTTGGCGTTTAGCTAGTTGCATTCACAGAGCTCAGAGGTATATGGAGATTACCGGTAAACAATCGCTTGGAGGTGCGTCAACAAAGCTTGGATTCGACAAATCCAAAGTGACCTGCTTCAGATGCAAGCAAAAAGGTCATTTCAAAAGAGAATGCAGAAACTCTGAAGTTGCTGAAGGAAATGAACGTCCTTTCAACGATGACTATTATCGAAAGGCGATTTACCATCGAAGCAGAGAAGAGCCAAAGCTGATTGAAGATAAACCGAAAGAAAAATCAAGAGCTTATGCTGTAATTTACGAGGATGAAGGCTATGATTGGTCTGCAATTTGTCCAGAAGAAGATCGTTTGGAGAATGTTCGAAAAACAGCTCATGGGAGAGCTATGACAGAGGAAAGAAAGTTTGTTTTTGTTGCTGAGATTCAAAATGAAAACAAAGACAAAGCCACTGCTGAAATCCATGAAGAAAAAATTGAGATCAAAGAGAAAACTCGAGAAGAGATCTTGAGTGAGAAGACTTACAGAGAAAGAAATGTGGTCTACAACAGAATGGATGACATGCATGAAGAGTATGAAAATGCTGTCAGCAGTCGAAGATGGGATAAGAAGAGAGAATGTTACTAAAACAGAGAAGGTGAACCAGTTGTTCCAAAGAAAGACATAATTTTTGATGATGTTCTTCTTGCTGTCCCGTTGAGAGCAGAATACTACAAAAGAGTGATGAGAGATGATGCATATGTTAAACAATATGAAAAAGATATCAGATATGCTATGCTGTCATGTTTGAGAAAGAGAGATGAGGAAAGACTGAAGAAAAGTGTTGAAGAGATGGTGGAGAATTTGAAGAAGGTTGCTGAAGAGGTTGAAACAGAAGCTGTTGAAGCAGAAGTTGTGAAAGAAGCTGTTACTGAAGAACATCAAATTAAAGAAGAAGTGAGGACAATAAAAAAGAATGAGAATGAGAAAGATGGTGATGAAGTCAGTACTGAAGTGAAGCAAGATGATGCTGAGATGAAGTAGCCAGAGGCAGCTGAAAACACCAAAGTGCCTATCACTGAGGTACATTCTGATTCTGAAATCTTAAAATCAATTGAACAGTGTAAGAAGTGCATGGAACCATGCAGAGCTTGTACTGAAAAAGATGAGCAATTCAGAACAAAAGAACTTGAATTCACAAAAATCGAAAACATTTTCAAAGAAAAATGCAAAGAGATGTTAGAAAAAGAAAAGGTTTTTAACGAAAAAGATGAAAAACTTTCAGGAAAATGTTCAAAGTTAGAAAGAGAAAATGAAGTTTTGAAAGAAACCGTTTTGAAAATGACAAATGAATGTTCACAAAAAGAAAATGTGGTACAAGAAATGAAAAAGGAATATGACTCAATGAAACTATCACATCATGTTATGAAAGAGTCATATGATAAAATAAAAGACGAAATGAAATATGCTCAATCTAGAATGAATTATCTTTCTGAAACAACCAAAGAGCTTAAACGAATGTATGCTATAAAACAAGATGTTGTTAATTCCTATATTGAAGATGTTGCTAAGTTAAAGCGACAGATTGCTGATTTAGAACAGGATAACAACAAGTTAAAAAGTTACCACGTGTCGTCATATATGCTGGAACGAATTTTTCAATATAAAACCGGGAGATGGTGAGTCTGAGCAAAACAAGAAAGGCATTGGCTCAGAGTTTCATCAAGTTCCACCACCGGAAAAGTTTGCATTTTATGATGAAGAAAAGGTCGAAAAAGCTTTCAACATGGTAGACCAATTGCCAGACAACATTGACATAACCTATTCCAAATCTGATGATTCTCATGATTCAGAGGTGGTAGGTAAAGTCGTTGAAAGTGTGTTGAAAGAAGAGTCGGTTGATACAGGTAAATCTGAATCACAGGATGAAGATGAAGGAAATCTTCATGATGCATATCTGAAAAAGATCAAATCCGAGAAAAATTTGAATGATGATTCAAAAGGATTGGTTTATACCATGATTGGATCGGACAAATTATTCTTAGATGTTGTATTCCCGATTCAGAATGTGATTTCAGAAAAAGTTGACAAAGTTTTCAAAATGGTTGAGATTGAGAAGTCTGAGATTTCAAAGTTTGTCGGTAAGAGTCATAAAGGTTCATATAACAAACCTGGTTTCAAAAAGAAAAACATGAAGGCTGGGTTGGGTTATAAGAAGAAACAGAATCAAAAGCAAAATGAGACACCAAATTATCAGGCAAAAATGAGTTTTGTTCAGGGAAACAGTTTAGCAGAAGAAAAAGAACTCAAAATGAGACAGTCCAATGATGAGTTCTTTGCTAAAAAGAAAAAGCAACAACCACAAGTCAAAGATGTGTCCAAGAGAACATGTTTCAAATGTGATCAAAAAGGACATCTTGCACGAAAGTGTCCAAATCTAAAACCTGTGGATGTTGAACACAAGAGGATTGATGCTGAGAAACAAAAATCTGAGAATGTGAGACAAAGGTCAACCAAATTTGATTCGAAATAAACTTGGAGGTATAACACAAACAAGTTGGCTTCAAATGAAAATTGGAAATCAAACCAGAGGTTCGATTCAAGACAGACCTGGAATTCTCTCACACCCAGATTCAGAACAACTGATGTGCTGAAAGTGGGTTAATTAAAACAACTGAAATTACCCTAATTCTAGACTCTCTAAGTTTTAAATTTATCAAACTAAGACTCTCTAAACCCTAAACCACACAACCGGCAAGTGTACCGATCGGTGTAGTATAGCCTAAGGAAGTCCGAGTATCGAACCCAAGAGACTCTTCTGATTACGCTAATGACTCTATCTAGACTTAGACTGACACGACTCAAACTATTTGTTTATTGATTGGGGGGGTTTTCTAAAAATCCTAAAATTATAATTAAAAATCAACTAAATTAACTAAACGAACTAGGCACGAACTCACACGAAGGCTGAACTCAAGGATGATGAAGGAACTACCTAAACAGGAATCCTGATTGCCTTTAGTTATGATTATAATTAGGAAGTTGTCTGCTATGCAACCGGGATCTTAAAATTCTCACCTCTCGGGAAATCTAAGGACCCCTAATCCTTCTCAAGAGCACGCTAAGATCCCCTAAAGGTTGTTAAATTACCGGTTGTTAGACTCCCTTACAAGACATCTAATGGGTTTATAAAAGTATCCTACAAGGCTCACTCCCTTACGAGACCTAAACCTAGGATAGGCTTGTTTTCTCAGCTAGACTTGCTAGACAGCAGCCAAAAGGTTAACTTCCTAAGAAGGACCCACCTTGCGGTTTAATCACTTAGACCTAGCAATAATCTCGCACCTTACAGCTGTTGACGATTAGTAGAACACTTGATTTTATAAGATTACCAATTATTACTTCTAAGGCTACTTATGCAATTTTCACCCTAAAGGATTAGAGATTTATTATGTGATATAGACACTCACCAAAACCTAAAACCCTAGCCCGACTCTATTATGTGATAAAGACCGTCACCAAGAATCGAACGAAGCAATAATCAATATTCAAATAACATCAAGCACGCAAACACATCTAACCGATAGAACAAGCCGTTTACAATTTATAAACAATCCATAGCATTCAAAAATCCATAATATAATCAAATCATATAGCAATCATTCATCCATATCTGGGTAGTAACAAGAAGTCTAGCCGCGAATCATAACAAACGAAGTCTCAAAAATAATCAAACAAGGTTCAAATAATGAATTCATTGAATTAAAACAAAAAGACTAGAAAATAAAAGAAACCGAATGGCAAAACCCGGTTATTCCTTGCTCTCCAAGCTTCTTGCTTCAACCCAACGATTCTGTGGTTCAAACCTTGCCAAAGAAGCTCCAAGAAATCGTCCACAGCTTATGATCGTCACTGTTGTTCTTCGTGCGTCTCTCAAGCTGATGTTCGTCCAATAATAATGTGCGGCTCCTCAAAAATATTCGTGCGTCCCAATTCGTCTGATCCCACAATAATGTCCAGCCTTCAAGTAGGGGTGAGCAAATTAACCACCATAACCGATAACCGAACCATAACCGACATAACCGAACCACTAATAACCGATAACCAATATAACCAATGGTTATGGTTATGAAACTTTGTATAACCGCTCAATCGGTTATGGTTATGGTTATAAAGCTTTGCTTAACCGAATATAACCGAAACCGAACCGAAGTTGTGATGTTAACTTTATATAATAGATTTGTGTTTTACAAAACCATATAGAGGGTTTTTACTAAGATAAAAGTATGTTAGTAACAAAATTATCTTGATATAGATATCATTTATTTTGATAAAGAACTAAGGTGTTATGACCATAATTGTTTTTGTTTGAGAACTACCTTATTAAAAAGAACTCTAAATCGGTAGTTTAACCAAAAAGTTTAGTCTTCATTATCTTATAAAATAGGCTCAAGCTAAGTTCAAATCGTGCACAACCCTATTTAATTCAAACCTTGCTTGGTTACTTAACCGAAATTAACCAAAACCGAACCATAACCGACTTCATAACCGATTAACCATAACCGAAGTTTGGTTATGGTTATGGTTATGGTTACCAAAACTCCATAACCGAACTAGCGGTTATGGTTATGGATAATAGTAAAAACCGACCCAAACCGACCCATGCACACCCCTACCTTCAAGTATATATATCCTTCCTTTTAGTCCATTAGGGTTGTGTTTTTAATGTCCACCCATTTGTTGTTTGCGAGCCCAAAGAAAAAAAGAACAAACTAATTGCTTTTGTTGAAAAATATGAATCCCCCTCGCTGATGTTGTCCTTTTCGGCCCACCACACTTTTCGTCCAAGTCAAACTCTCCTGTATGCCACTGATGTCGAAAATAATTAGTAGGAATCCTCCTTGCTATGTTCCACTAATTCATTCACATGGCCATAAGACTTTCTTGGCCCACTCAACATAAGACTTTCACATTAGTTGCTGGGCTCAAGATGTTTGGCGGGTCTCATGGAAAATAATATGTCCCTGATTTAATAAATCCACTAAGTTAATAAAATTCGCCAGTAATTCTTTGGCCATCCCCACTTGAATAAATATAATTTGCAATAACTTTTATGATATACAGATAGCGGGCTCGGACCATTCTAGAAAAATGACTGCAATTTGATTTGGTCACTGGCGTTCTACTCTGCCCAACTGGCTGGTTATTTCCATATTACTCGTTTTCACTCCACTTGCACCAGGACCTGGCAAAACACAAAAGAATATAATATAATACTAATACTAACAATAATAAATAAAAACTATACAAAAACTATACAATTTACACGGGATAAACATATGTATTTTACCACTTATCAACAACACAAAGTTGGAAAACTTCAGTTGATATAACAAAACCCCAACAGTTTTGGAAACCACAAGTTGTTGTTCAAAACCAAAGTGTTCAAAAAGATTCACATTTTTACAAACGTGGTACACCGAAAGGTCAAACATGGAGTGTTAAGAAACATGTTTGTGACAACTCGAATTTCTAAGATTTTATTTCGTATTTATTGCACGTTCATGTAATTGCACAATTGATTTCTATGAAGTTATATATGTTTTGATTGTTTGATTGTGTATAGTTGTTGGTTATTTGTGAAACTTGTTAAATGTGTAAACGTGGTGGTGGAACTATGAAACAGTAAACTTGTCAAATATGAGATGGTGTGCATTTGTAAATTATAATACTTAGGGGTGTAGAGAGCCATTAGTGAACTTGATTATACTTAACCCTAATCCCCTCCCTAATCATTCACTAATCACTTTCACCAAAACCAAAGCACGTACTCTCATTTCCTTGGCTCTCTAGCAATCATCACCAAATCATTTGGGCACAAGAAAATCATCACTCTTGATTTCTCTTCCTCTAGAATCATTCAAGGTAATTGTTTAATCATTGTTCATGATTGATTGTTGATTGATTTCTTGATTTTGTGTTCATGGAAAACCCTAATTGCTCATGTGATATTCTGTGATTTAAATCCTGGATAGTTGAGATTACAATGATGATTAGATGCATGCTTGATAAGTATCATTGTGATAATTGTTGTGGTTTAACAATCGATCAAATCAACTTGTCTGCCGTCAATACAATTGGAATTAGGGTTGATTGAATGATAAACGTAACTGTTCTGATCTTTTTGATTCTGTGCAACTTGAAATTCACGCATGATTGATAGTCTGAGGTTGATTATTTGTCTGAGTTTACTAAATAAGAAGATGTCCGAGTTTAATTGTTAAATGAAAGTCTGAGTTTAATGAAGGTACATGGTCCGAATATAATACATTGGTTGGTCCGAGTTTAATTAGGACCACTATGGTCCGAGTTTATTGAACCACTTTTGGTCCGAGTATAATTGGACCACTTGGTCCGAGTTTAAGTGAATCAACCTTGTCCGAGTATAAGAAACTAGTTGGTCCGACTTTAATGTATGCTTTGGTCCGAACATAATTCATGTATAGTGGTCCGAACTTAATTGTACTTCAATTGGTCCGAGTATATGTGATGTCTTATTGGTCCGAGTATAATATGTAGATTGGTCCGAGTATAATTTGTATATTTGGTCCGAGTATAAATTGTGCTAATGGTCCGAGTTTAATCATCTACCCTTGGTCCGAGTATAATCTTCAATTGCTTGTCCGAGTTTAATGAACATGTGTGGTCCGAGCATAATAGTTTGTCTTTGGACCGAGTATAATGGATCATCATTGGTCCGAGTTTATTAAGGATCAATGATGGACCGAGTTTGTTATTACATTGGGCCCGAGTTTATAGAAGGTATCAAGGGTCCAAGCTTGTGTGTGTGTATCATGACAGTCTGAGTTTATTGTATGAATTGCATGTGCTATCCGAGTTTTGAACAGGGGAGACCCCCCCCCCCATACTTGCCTGAGTTATTGTGAGATGCATGATCCTGTATATGTTCATATAAATTATGTGAATTGTATGAATGGGTTAACTGTTATATGATACATGATTGATACATGATATTGCGTATCATTGCGAACGTGAACTGATTTGTCATACGTGCATACCATAGGACTTGATTAATTACTAGTGAGTGCATAACCTAGCATACCGAGCAAAACCAAGGTGAGTTCACACTCTTACCAAGGCATGGGATTCCCGGGGTGTTGGGAATGGGATTGAAAGGATAAGGTTGATTAGATACATTATTGACACTATGACTAGACTACCACATTACTATCCTCGGTTGTGAAGGATACTTATACTGATCACTATCCTCGGTTGTGAAGGATACTTATACTGATCACTATCCTCGGTTGTGAAGGATACTTATACTGATCACTATCCTCGGTTGTGAAGGATACTTATACTGATCACTATCCTCGGTTGTGAAGGATACCTATAGTTACGAGTAGTCTAGTGGTTATACAACGTGGAACACCACCACCAGTAACGTGGAACACCACCACCAATAGAACATACAATCGGCCCAGTAGAGCCACTTGTTACAAACGAACTTACTTTTACGCATTTACTTTCTGTGAACTCGCTCAACTAGTTTGTTGATCATTCTGTTACATGCCTTGCAGATCGTTAGGTACTTGGAGCTTGCACACGGAGGAGCTGGTCGTTGTGGGGCTTGAATCGTGATCACCTTGTTAAACACTTTTGATGTTTGATACTTATTTGCTATGGGTTTTACAATAATACGCTTCCGCTAAACAATGTTAACTTACTTATGTTTTGGAAACACCTTTCATATGGAAATGGTTTGGATTATAATGTGTTTACTTTTACTTTATACAATGTTCTGTATGATTGGTGGCTTGATCCTGGTCAGTCACGCTCCCAAGCGGTGATACTCCGCAGGTGGATTTTGGGGGTGTGACAGATTGGTATCAGAGCCATTGGTTATAGAGAACTTGGTTTTAATATGGGAAAACGTTTTTATTAAAACCAGACTATAACCAGAACAGTGCTCTCAACGATCCACAACGACGCTTCGCTCCACGTGCAAGACTCGACATCCTAGGTAATAAGGTTTATGTTTATTGCCTACATGCTAGAACTGCATAGAACTTTGCTCGTAGTATGCTTACATTACTTTGCTCACAACTTGTTATTGCTTGAGAACACTTACGTGCTTACACTCTTCTGTCATCGCACTATTCGCGAACTTTTCTCACTTATGTTGCCTTTGATGTGAAGATCAATGGCCGCACGAATTAACCTGACTCAAGCCCAGCTAGAGGCTCTCATTGCTACGGCGGTTGCAGCCGCTCAAGCAGGTAGTATATCCTGCAGTATAGACTCATGCTAGGGTCTTTAGATCCTACATTAATTCTCGTATTTAACCTTGTCCTATTCGTACACAATAGGTCAACCCGCTCAGCAACAACCTGTGTGTACCTTCAAGACTTTCATGGACTGTCGTCCTAGTACGTTCAGTGGCACGGAGGGAGCAGTTGGACTCCTACACTGGTTTGAAAAGCTCGAGTCGGTTTTCGAGATGTGTGAATGCCCTGAGGCTCGCAGGGTGAAGTTCGCCACTGGCACACTTGAAGGGATTGCGCTCACTTGGTGGAACGCACAAGTGCAGATCTTAGGGTTGGCAGCTGCTAACGCCACACCCTGGAATGAATTCAAAGAACTGATCAAGAGGGAATACTGCACTAGAGAAGACATTCACAAGTTGGAGGACGAGTTGTATAACTTGAAAATGGTTGGTTCAGAAATCGAAGCTTACACCAAGAGATCAAATGAGTTGGCTGTGTTATGTCCAACTATGGTGGACCCTCCATACAAGCGTATTGAGTTGTATCTCAAAGGGTTGGCACCAGAAATACAGAGCCACGTTACCTCGGCTAACCTCAACAACATCCAGGAAATCCAGCGTCTCGCTCACCGCATCACCGATCAGGCAGTGGATCAGAATAAACTGCCTAAGCGTATCAGTGCTACTGCTACCGCTACTGTATCTACTACACTTGCTACTCCCAGTGAAAGTAAGAGAAAATGGGATGGGGATTCTAGCAAGGGATCAGCTTCAGTGCAGTCACAAGCTCAACAGCGAAAGACAGACAGTTACCAGAGTCCAAGTCAGCACTCCTCAGGCAGCCACAGACAGGGAAGGTATCGAGGAAATCTTCCAAAGTGTAACACCTGCAACAAGCATCACCGTGGCCAGTGTAACCAGGTTCGTTGTCAAAGATGCCTTAAGACGGGTCATGAGGCCAAAGATTGTAGAAGCCCTCAACCTGCAAACCAGAATCAGCAGCAACCTCAAACACAGCAGAATCAGCAGCAGGGTAACAAAGGGTGTTTTCATTGCGGTGCAGAGGGTCACTTCAAAAGGCATTGCCCTCAGCTGAACAGAAACCAGAACAACAACAACCATAACAACAATCAGGGTAATGGTAACAACAACAACGGGGGAAACAACAACAACAACGGCAATGAAGCTCGTGGTCGTGCTTTTGTGTTGGGTCGAGGAGATGCAGTGAATGATCCCAATGTGGTTATGGGTAAGTTTCTTCTCGACGATATTTATGTTACTGTCTTGTTTGATTCGGGTGCTGATACAAGTTATATGTCCTTGAAAATGAACAAATTGTTAAAACGTGCACCAACACCCCTAAACACCAAGCATGTCGTAGAACTAGCAAATGGTAAAAGTGTAGAAGCCTCACAGATAGTTAAGGGTTGTAACATTGTCCTAGCTGGTCAGACCTTCTCCATCGACCTTATTCCTATAGTTCTGGGTAGTTTCGACATCGTTATCGGCATGGATTGGTTATCCAAGCAGCAGGCAGAGATTTTATGTAAGGAGAAGATCATTCGTATTCCTCGTTCGGGGAAGGAACCTCTCGAAGTTCAGGGCGACAAGAGTGGTGCTGTGGTTGGCATCATCTCTTTCCTGAAGGCTCAGAAATGTTTGCGAAAGGGTCATACTGCTATCTTGGCACTGGTTACTGATGCAGCTTCGAAGGAGAAAAGAATTGAGGATATTCCTGTTGTACGCGAATTTCCTCAGGTGTTTCCAGAAGATTTACCTGGCCTACCGCCTCATCGTCAAGTCGAATTTCAAGTTGAATTAGCTCCAGGAGCAGCACCTATAGCCCGCGCACCGTATCGTTTAGCTCCAACGGAATTGGAAGAACTGTCAAAGCAACTGCAAGAGCTCTTGGATAAGGGTTTCATTCGTCCAAGCTCTTCGCCTTGGGGAGCTCCAGTACTATTCGTGAAAAAGAAGGATGGCACTTTCAGAATGTGCATCGACTATCGTGAACTGAACAAGGTCACAGTGAAGAACCGCTATCCTCTTCCTCGTATTGACGATTTATTCGACCAGTTGCAAGGGTCGAGCTACTACTCCAAGATTGATTTAAGGTCAGGGTATCATCAGCTGAGAGTCCGGGATGAGGACGTCTCCAAAACAGCATTCAGAACTCGCTACGGCCATTACGAGTTTCTTGTCATGCCATTCGGGCTTACGAACGCGCCTGCAGTCTTCATGGATCTTATGAACAGGGTGTGTAAACCTTATCTTGACAAGTTCGTCATTGTCTTCATCGACGACATTCTGATCTACTCCAAGAGTCAGGAGGAACACGAGCAGCATCTACGTCTTATCTTGGAACTTCTTCGAAAGGAGCAATTGTACGCAAAGTTTTCTAAATGCGACTTCTGGCTTCGTGAAGTCCACTTCCTAGGCCATGTGGTGAACAAGGATGGGATTCATGTCGATCCATCCAAGGTAGATTCGATCAGAAATTGGCCAGCACCGCGTACACCAACAGAAATACGCCAATTCTTGGGTTTGGCGGGATACTACAGGCGGTTTATCAAAGACTTCTCCAAGATCGCGCAGCCGCTTACTATGTTAACACAGAAAGGTGTCGTTTACAGATGGGGTACTACGCAGGAGACTGCTTTTCAGTACTTGAAGGATAGATTATGCAGCGCACCTATTCTCTCACTGCCCGAGGGCACGGATGACTTCGTGGTTTATTGTGACGCATCGATACAGGGGCTTGGTTGTGTATTGATGCAGCGGGATAAAGTTATTGCCTACGCCTCTCGTCAACTCAAAGTTCATGAACGGAACTACACGACGCACGATTTAGAGCTGGGAGCTGTTGTTTTCGCGCTTAAGATATGGCGACACTACCTGTACGGTACCAGGTGCACGATTTACACCGATCACAGGAGTCTCGAGCATATTCTTAAGCAAAAGGATTTGAACATGCGTCAACGGAGATGGGTTGAACTTCTAAACGACTACGAATGCGCCATCAAGTATCATCCAGGCAAGGCCAATGTTGTGGCTGATGCCCTCAGTCGGAAAGACACTCTACCTAAGCGCGTGCGAGCGCTGCAGCTTACTATTCAGTCCAGTCTTCCTGCACAGATACGAGCTGCTCAGTTAGAAGCACTGAAACCCGAAAACGTCAAAGCTGAAGCCTTACGCGGCTCAAGGCAACGCATGGAACAAAAGGAAGACGGCGCCTACTATGTAACGGGGCGTATTTGGGTCCCACTTAATGGCGGTTTACGCGAGCTTGTAATGGATGAAGCCCACAAGTCTCGCTATTCGGTACATCCAGGGTCGGATAAAATGTACCACGACATTAGCACTACTTATTGGTGGCCTAGTATGAAGGCTCACATCGCTACATACGTCGGGAAATGCTTAACCTGTGCGAGAGTCAAGGTTGAGTATCAGAAACCAGCTGGTCTACTTCAGCAGCCTAAGATACCACAATGGAAATGGGAAGAAATTTCCATGGATTTTGTTACCGGTCTGCCTAGATCTCAGCGTGGGAACGATACAATATGGGTCATAGTTGATCGACTCACCAAGTCTGCACACTTCCTACCGATCAAGGAAACGGATAAGTTCTCCACCCTCGCAGACGTTTATCTTAAAGAAGTTGTTTCGAGGCACGGGGTGCCCACCTCTATTATTTCGGATCGCGATGCACGATTCACGTCAGAGCTTTGGCAAGCGATGCACAAATCCTTCGGCTCACGATTAGACATGAGCACAGCATATCATCCTCAGACGGATGGGCAGTCTGAGCGAACTATCCAAACTCTAGAAGACATGCTTCGAGCGTGTGTCATCGATTTCGGCAACGGCTGGGAAAAGCACCTACCTTTAGTGGAGTTTTCATACAATAACAGCTATCATACCAGCATTCAAGCCGCTCCATTCGAGGCATTGTACGGACGTAAATGCCGGTCACCTCTCTGTTGGGCAGAGGTGGGGGATAGTCAAATCACGGGTCCAGAGATTGTAGTGGACGCCACAGAAAAGATTGCACAGATACGACAACGCATGGCGGCAGCTCGCGACCGTCAGAAAGCCTACGCGGATAAGCGTAAGAGACCATTGGAATTTCAGGTCGGAGACCGGGTTTTACTAAAAGTCTCACCCTGGAAGGGTGTGGTTCGTTTTGGCAAACGGGGTAAACTCAATCCACGGTATGTTGGACCGTTCGAGATCATTGAGAAAATTGGCAAAGTAGCCTACAGATTAAACCTACCTCCTGAACTCGGTGCAGTTCACAATGTATTTCACGTGTCGAATCTGAAGAAGTGCCTGTCAGATGAGACCCTTATAGTTCCTTTTAAGGAACTCACTATCGATGAACGGTTGCAGTTCGTCGAGGAACCAGTTGAAATCACGGACCGGGATGTTAAGGTCCTCAAACACAAGAGAATCCCTCTTGTTCGAGTTCGTTGGAACTCCCGACGTGGCCCAGAGTACACCTGGGAACGCGAAGACCAAATGAAAGAAAAGTACCCCCAGTTATTCGAAACCAATGCAACCGCTACTGAGGCTGAAGCTACTACTACTGAATTTCGGGACGAAATTCCAAATCAACGGGGGGATGATGTGACACCCCAGGAAAACCAGTAAACGATGTAACTTACCTAGCTTCCTCAGTGAGTGCGTACCAAATTTCGGGACGAAATTTCTTTTAAGTTGGGGATAATGTGACAACTCGAATTTCTAAGATTTTATTTCGTATTTATTGCACGTTCATGTAATTGCACAATTGATTTCTATGAAGTTATATATGTTTTGATTGTTTGATTGTGTATAGTTGTTGGTTATTTGTGAAACTTGTTAAATGTGTAAACGTGGTGGTGGAACTATGAAACAGTAAACTTGTCAAATATGAGATGGTGTGCATTTGTAAATTATAATACTTAGGGGTGTAGAGAGCCATTAGTGAACTTGATTATACTTAACCCTAATCCCCTCCCTAATCATTCACTAATCACTTTCACCAAAACCAAAGCACGTACTCTCATTTCCTTGGCTCTCTAGCAATCATCACCAAATCATTTGGGCACAAGAAAATCATCACTCTTGATTTCTCTTCCTCTAGAATCATTCAAGGTAATTGTTTAATCATTGTTCATGATTGATTGTTGATTGATTTCTTGATTTTGTGTTCATGGAAAACCCTAATTGCTCATGTGATATTCTGTGATTTAAATCCTGGATAGTTGAGATTACAATGATGATTAGATGCATGCTTGATAAGTATCATTGTGATAATTGTTGTGGTTTAACAATCGATCAAATCAACTTGTCTGCCGTCAATACAATTGGAATTAGGGTTGATTGAATGATAAACGTAACTGTTCTGATCTTTTTGATTCTGTGCAACTTGAAATTCACGCATGATTGATAGTCTGAGGTTGATTATTTGTCTGAGTTTACTAAATAAGAAGATGTCCGAGTTTAATTGTTAAATGAAAGTCTGAGTTTAATGAAGGTACATGGTCCGAATATAATACATTGGTTGGTCCGAGTTTAATTAGGACCACTATGGTCCGAGTTTATTGAACCACTTTTGGTCCGAGTATAATTGGACCACTTGGTCCGAGTTTAAGTGAATCAACCTTGTCCGAGTATAAGAAACTAGTTGGTCCGACTTTAATGTATGCTTTGGTCCGAACATAATTCATGTATAGTGGTCCGAACTTAATTGTACTTCAATTGGTCCGAGTATATGTGATGTCTTATTGGTCCGAGTATAATATGTAGATTGGTCCGAGTATAATTTGTATATTTGGTCCGAGTATAAATTGTGCTAATGGTCCGAGTTTAATCATCTACCCTTGGTCCGAGTATAATCTTCAATTGCTTGTCCGAGTTTAATGAACATGTGTGGTCCGAGCATAATAGTTTGTCTTTGGACCGAGTATAATGGATCATCATTGGTCCGAGTTTATTAAGGATCAATGATGGACCGAGTTTGTTATTACATTGGGCCCGAGTTTATAGAAGGTATCAAGGGTCCAAGCTTGTGTGTGTGTATCATGACAGTCTGAGTTTATTGTATGAATTGCATGTGCTATCCGAGTTTTGAACAGGGGAGACCCCCCCCCCATACTTGCCTGAGTTATTGTGAGATGCATGATCCTGTATATGTTCATATAAATTATGTGAATTGTATGAATGGGTTAACTGTTATATGATACATGATTGATACATGATATTGCGTATCATTGCGAACGTGAACTGATTTGTCATACGTGCATACCATAGGACTTGATTAATTACTAGTGAGTGCATAACCTAGCATACCGAGCAAAACCAAGGTGAGTTCACACTCTTACCAAGGCATGGGATTCCCGGGGTGTTGGGAATGGGATTGAAAGGATAAGGTTGATTAGATACATTATTGACACTATGACTAGACTACCACATTACTATCCTCGGTTGTGAAGGATACTTATACTGATCACTATCCTCGGTTGTGAAGGATACTTATACTGATCACTATCCTCGGTTGTGAAGGATACTTATACTGATCACTATCCTCGGTTGTGAAGGATACTTATACTGATCACTATCCTCGGTTGTGAAGGATACCTATAGTTACGAGTAGTCTAGTGGTTATACAACGTGGAACACCACCACCAGTAACGTGGAACACCACCACCAATAGAACATACAATCGGCCCAGTAGAGCCACTTGTTACAAACGAACTTACTTTTACGCATTTACTTTCTGTGAACTCGCTCAACTAGTTTGTTGATCATTCTGTTACATGCCTTGCAGATCGTTAGGTACTTGGAGCTTGCACACGGAGGAGCTGGTCGTTGTGGGGCTTGAATCGTGATCACCTTGTTAAACACTTTTGATGTTTGATACTTATTTGCTATGGGTTTTACAATAATACGCTTCCGCTAAACAATGTTAACTTACTTATGTTTTGGAAACACCTTTCATATGGAAATGGTTTGGATTATAATGTGTTTACTTTTACTTTATACAATGTTCTGTATGATTGGTGGCTTGATCCTGGTCAGTCACGCTCCCAAGCGGTGATACTCCGCAGGTGGATTTTGGGGGTGTGACAATGTTGATTCGGTAAAAGATGAGAACGTTGAAGTTAAAATTGAGAAAGTTTTTGTGAAAAATGACAATGAATTTCCAGCATTGAATGAAAATTATTGTGTTGAAATGCCTAAGGTTCAACAGACCTGGGCTAAATTGTTCAAGTAATTCAATTAGTTGAATGTGCAGGTGCTCAAGGAAACTGAAGATTGTGAGATTGAAAGTTGGAGCAGCCTGGCACATGAAGAGGAAGCAGAGGCTGCTGGACCCTGTGTTGGTTGAAACAGGGAGTTTATGTGTTTTCTGTACATAAATAAACAATATTTCAAAAATCCTAAAAATTTGAAAAAAATTAAAAACCAAAAATATGTTTTTAGTTTGTTAAAACTTGAAAAACAAAAATATGTTTGTTTTTAATTTTCGTCATAAATAGAAAATTACAAAAATATGTGTTGATTGAATACGCCGAAACCCTCACGGCTGAACAAACATGATTACTTTCATCAGATTGAAAAACGGTTTTCATACTGTAAAAATCAATGTGTTGTAAATCATGGGGGTACTTTATGTTAGTTTTTCTGCTAACTGTGCTATATAGTATGTTATATTTTCTGTAATTCGGTACACGAGAAGCAGAAAATGGATGGCGAGACAAAGCTATCTACATCGGTTATCAAATTTCTTTTAATGATTTTGCATTTTAGGGGGAGAAAAATTGTCAGAAAATACAAAAACATTAGAAAATTTGAAAAAGCCAAAAACATGATAAAATTCAAAAATTTGAGTTTTTGCATAAAAAGAGGAAATGATAGTACATCAGTAGACAGTTACAGTATCTAAAGAAATGTAATGATTAAATGGCGTTAAACAGTCTCACTGATGATATGTCGATAGGTTTTTATACACTTAGTAAACTTTTTCGGGATATAAACCTAAATTCAAACACTTACTTATTTCGTGGGGAACACTAATTGGATATATAGGTAACCCCTGAAATCTCGTTTGAAAGGTCTTGTATTCTGATATACTAGGTTTTTATACTCTATGATGTCTGGGGTATTATTCCGGGACTTCTGCTGAATGGAAGTTCTGACCTAGTCCTTGGATAATACTTTCACCGAATGCTTGAAACACAGCATAAACCCTCAGCATGCAGATGAAACAATAAAATTGATAGTCGCTGCTGTTGTAACTAAAAGATCCTCTAAAGGGGACATACTAAAAAGTCGAAACTGATATCTCTCTGCGCATACGGAAGTATCGACCTGAGATCCCTCAGTCCTCGCATACCTAATTTATGTACAGATATCATTGTAGTATTAATCACCTGTAAGACTGAATATTGGGATTCTGGATACGGGAGTATATTCAAGAGGTGGGACACATGAATGAGTTTAAGTCTTAAAACATCTAATTCGTATCCTGAATCAGTTGAAATTTGTATGAAAATTTAAGTGGATCAGTATATCGACAATCTAAGTGAATTGTTTAATTCTTAATGTGTAACTAAGCTCAACGGTACTTGTGACTTGTCAAAAACTGATATGATCCTCTGACGCATACTCAAACAAAAATATTGTCTGTAAATATGTTTGTATATATTTCTTTACTGCTTTATATTTTCAGAAAATACAAAAAGATTTTGATTTCTGCTTTATTTTCGATAAACCGATGTCTGAGTTACTGAGTTTCAAAATCTAAGTAAGTTGATTGTGTTTCTAAAAATAAAACAAGTTCATTAATTTGATACTTGAAATTTAAAATCAAAAATTTCAAAAACAGTTTGTGATATCTCCAAGGTCATTAGTTTGGACTTGGAAGATTAACTGTGAGGGAGTTGGATTCTTTAACACTGCCAAATCTATAAAGTTTGTTGATAGGGGGAGTGGGTTAGAGAATTTGATTGAATGTTCAAAATGTTTGTACTTATAAATGTCTGAGAATTGCAGATGTTATACCAGACTACGATCCCGAAAGCTAAGTCTAAGGGGAAGTCTGAAGACGAGCTCAACGCAAACGGAAGCGTACAAAGAGCCAGGTATCATTCCTGGAAGAGCTTGTAACCGGAAAGCAAGGTGTCGATCCCAAAGCACGGAAGCTTGACGAAAGGGGGAGTCTGACGAAGAAAAGAGTCTACAGAAAGGAGAAACTGAAGACAGATCCATCGGGATTCTGTTTGAGCAAGAGGGAGTCTGTGTAGCTGAGGATGTTAAAGCTTCAAGAAAACTCAGAGAGAGAGAGAAAGAAAAGACGCTACGAGTTGACTATAGATTGACTACAGCAATATCCAAGGGGGAGTCTGTTAGTGCATTATCTGTCTATCGCCTCCGTCAATCTAGTCTGTAGCAGAAAACCGAAGAAAAAGAGATTTATAGTGTTATATTTAGTGTAACTTAGTCAAAAAGGCAAGGTGGCATAACTGTAATTAATGAGATTCTTCATTAAGTGCCTTGGCCTATAAATAGGAGGCTTATGCCTTAGGTTTAGAACTTTTGCCATTTTCAC
The DNA here is from genome assembly GCF_002127325.2 of Helianthus annuus. NCBI lineage: Eukaryota > Viridiplantae > Streptophyta > Magnoliopsida > Asterales > Asteraceae > Helianthus > Helianthus annuus. The sequence goes on from NC_035440.2 coordinate 130,469,284, forward strand.
ATCTTGGAGAGATAGAAGCTAGAGAGAGAAGCTAGAGAGAGAAAGTTTATTGTTCGTGATTCAGGTGCTGTACGTTTTCAGAATTGATTAATAGAATCACGTTTATATTACATCACGTGTGTTAGCTCGCGTTCGTGTACGGATTCCGCACGTCACACGTTCGATTACGCAATCGTTTCGGAGTTAAACCGGTCCTAACATTTGTATTCTGTCATTTTAGTCCCTGACTTTAGTCATTTTTTGTCATTTCCATTCAACCCACTAACTCCATTCAAAAAAATTAGTTCACTTAGGTGAAATTTGGTCAAACCACATTTTTCTTTATTTTTTTTGAAGGTGCGATTGTATGGGGATGGTGTTGGGCCGGTTTACAGTGAAGATGATGGCGGTGGTTGTTGGTTTTACGATGATGGCTGATGTATGCAAAATGCAACATATAAATTAGAGTAAACTGCCATTTGGTCCCTGAGGTTTGGTCACTTTTGCCATTTTAGTCCAAATTTCAATCTTTTTAAATCTGGGTCCCTGTGGTTTCACTTTTATTGTCATTTTAGTCCAAAATTCAAAAACCTTCTTTTTTGTCTGTTGCAACCTGACTATTTTGTCTTTTTGTGCAAGGATATTTTTGTCCAACTTATTTTCATTTAACAGATATTTTTTTTGGATAAAGGGTTACCCCGGTTAAATTTTATACCAACCAACTAAATAAAACAAGTGAAGGCTATGTGCCTCCAGTTCTCATGTATGACATGCCATACAAGAGTAGACAAGCGACAAAAAAATACTAATCGCTAAACAAATACACCAACAAACTCGATAAAACAATCAGCACAAACAAGAAGCTCTACTTAGCCGCAGTCATCATCCGCCACCAAAAGCCCTATCGGAAGACTCCAATCCTGCAACACTCGAGTCATGTGAAATGAACTCTTGAACCTCATCGTGTGCAGTTTCATTCGAACCGTGGATAACACAATCTCTACCAGTTGATCTTTGTTCCTCCTCTTGTCAGTGAAGAGCCTTCTGTTTCGCTCCTCCCAAACAAAATAAGCTGTTACACCAACTACGAGTTTCGCAATGATATGTTCAGCCATGTTTGACTTAGCTACCTCAACCAAATACTCAAAAATATCGGTCCATGTACTCTGAATCATATCCATACCCGCTTTACCTCGAACTCCAAACCAAACCAAACTTGTTTGGCGACGTCACACTCAAAAAACAGATGCTCGTGCGAATCAGTACCCCTCGTACATAAAGAGCAACATAACAAGTTCAGGTTTGCATTACCCGAATTCCATCTACTCATCACATCTTGAGTTTTCAACTTTTTAAGCACAATAAGCCACACGAGAAAGGAATGTCGAGGAATAGCCTGAGGGAACCAAACCAAACTCGACCGTTGCACCCCCTGTTGAGAACGGCGCAAGTCCTCCCAAGCCGTAGAGGTACTAAAATCCAGCTCTCGTCCACTAGATGTAAGCCATACCAGCTTATCTTGATTAGACGGTAATAACTCCGGATTTGGTAAAGTAAGCAGAGTCGGAAAACGATTTATCCAATTCACTGGCCAAATCCATTCTCCATTTACGAAAACATCAGCAACCCGAGCATTCATACTAAACTGCATTCGCTATACTTCTGGGAGTAATAAAACTACTAATCGGGCACATCTCATCCCATTTATCATACCAAGCACTTGTGTTCATACCATTCCCCAACTTGACCCATATATGATCGCAGATACTAGGCCTAAGACTTAACATCTTCCGCCAACTCCAAGTTACATTGTTTTTAATCGGCACATCCCAAAAGTTTCTACCTCGAATACGATAAGAATGTATCCACTTCACCCATAACGATTCTCGGTTAGAAAGCAAACTCCATATATGCGTGACCATAAGGGCATTATTCATATCTCCTACCCTACGAATACCCAACCCACCTTCACATCTCGGTAAACAAACAACTTTCCAATTTACCTTTGCTTTGCCTCTGATTCTGTTCCCTTGAGTCCATAAAAACATCCGCATTCGTTCCCTCAACTCATGAATAATACGTTTTGGAAGAATAAAAACCGAAGCCCAATAAACATGCAAAGAAGACAAAACTGAGCTGATCAACTGCAACCTGCCCGCAAAAGATAAACACTTCGTTTTCCAGTCAGTAATTCTAGCTTCCATCTTCTCCACCAGACTGTTACAATCTTTGTAGTTAAGCCGAGTAGATATTAGCGGAACCCCTAGATACTTAACAGGCAACACCCCTTCCTCAAACGGCAATATATCTAGAATACGAACTTTAGCTGAATCCACCACATAGCCAAAAAATACAGTGATCTTCATCATACTAGGCACAAGCCCTGACATGTTTTTAAAACTATTAAGGGAATCCATAATAACTCTAGCCGATTTCGGGTCCCCCCTTGCAAACAGAAACAGGTCATCTGCAAAGCATAAACTAATAATTCTTTGGTTTTTACATTTATTATGAAATCTAAACTCCATTGAGATCGACACCTGCTTTTGTAAAATCAATGTCAAAACCTCCATCACTAAGGTAAAGAGATATGGAGACATTGGGTCACCCTGACGTAACCCACATTTACCTTTAAAATACCCATAGAGGTTCCTATTCATCGCAATCGAAAACGTTGTAGAAATGACACAAGCCATGATCCACATAACCATTTTTCGGGTGGAAACCAAAGCCCACTAACACGGTCTCTAGGAATTTCCATTCAACCGTATCGTAAGCTTTCTGAATATCCACCTTAAACGCGCATCTAGGCGGTCCAATATTCCGATGGTAGTTATGCATAAGTTCCTGAGTTAACAGGATATTATCTGATATTCTTCTACCCGGAACAAAAACAGACTGATTAATGCTCATAATATCCCCTAACCCTTCTTTAATACGGTTAGAGATGATCTTACTTATGCACTTATAAAGCGTATTGCAACACGAAATTCGTCTATAATCTGTTATTAAAGCAGGCGTAGATACCTTGGGGATTAAAGAAATAACAGTATGGTTCAATTGCTGAAGTAACTTCCCATTGAGAAAGAAATCCCGAATCGCTTGCCACACCTCCAACCCCACAATATCCCATGATCTTTTAAAGAAAATAGATGTATACCCATCGGGCCCTGGAGCTTTATTCCCCGAAATAGAGAACATAGCCGATTTGATCTCTTCATTCGAAAATGACGAACCATGTGTTGAGCCTTACCAGCCGAGAACTTCTGAAGAAATAAATCGGGAGTAGGCTGCATCGGAGTCTCCACTTCAGAACCGAAGAACTTCGAGTAATGATCCACCAAAATCTGTTGCACATCATTACCTTCAAACATCTGACCGGTCGAATCCCGAATGGCAAAAATACGACTTCGATGATTCTTTGCTTTCACAACATTATGGAAATATTTAGTGTTCCAATCCCCCAAGGACAATCAGTCCACCTTCGACTTATGTTGAAGAAACAACGCTTCATCCCGAACTGTCTCTTTATACATTCGAAGCACACTATCTAGTTTAGTCATTAAGTCATCATTACCCGGACTCCTATCCAACTCGAGCTGGCACTCCTCCATAAGCTTCCTCGTATTTTTAACCTTGTCATGCAAATTCCCTAGATTAAACAGGAGTTTACGAAGAGGACCCTTCAAGAGCCTAAGTTTCTTCACCACCTTAAACATAGCATATCCCGAAAAATCAGTTTCCCTAACCCACTTAACCTCCTCAAGGAATCCACCCTTCTCCGCAATTAAGTTGACAAACTTAAAAGGTTTCGGTTTATTCTGTTGCACATTAGGAAGTACAAGGATGCATGGCGTATGGTCCGAAACCCGATACGGAAAAAACGAGCCGCCGCATCAGGAAACAGATCAATAAAATGCACATTCCCTAGGACTCTATCAATCTTTTTAAAAATTGCATTCCCATTCTTTTGTTTGTCCATCCAAGTGTAATGAAATCCCGAGCTATTGACATCAAACACATCAATAGCATTCACACACTCCTTAAATTCCCTTGTGCCAATACTTCTAGTAGAAGTGCCCGTTAGCATATCGCCCAACTCCAACGTAGCATTGAAATCCCCCACCTGATTAGTTTGAGCAAGAATCATCACATCCACTATGTTTTCATCCCATCCCACAATTATCCGAGTTCCTCTAGGACAAAGAGAAGCATTAGAGGCCCATTTCCAGTTACTACACACTTTTTTGCAAACATCCGACACATTCGACGCATCCACATGAGTTTCCATAATAGCACATACTTGCACATGATTATCAGAAATTACCTGACGAACCTCCTTTTGCTTAAGGGAGCGGTTCAACCCCCTAATATTCCAGGCGTCGATACTACCCATTAGAAACCTCGTTACCGGGTGTGCTTGCACCCTCAGATTTGTTACCATCAATCTTTCTATCCATGAACTTAGGAATCTCATCTAACAGGTCATCCACTCCTATATCGTCTATTATAATCTGGTCCTTATAACCCTTGCTTCCTTTATTAATAGACTTCATTTGTTGCACTGGTTTAGCATTAGTAGCAGCCATTCTATTCACCACCTCCTCATCTTGCAACACATCAAAAGAGTTAGACACCTTAACCTGATCAGTGGAAGAAGAAGCTTTATCCGACTGGTTTTTAGCTTTAGTGATCGGCCTATAAACCATCTTCGGCTTCTTGTTATTAACCTGAAACCCTTGCTGGCCACCTTTTTTGTTCTTGCCTTTAAGCTCCCTAAAACCGTCAGCATCACTCTTGGACCCTTCCTCCACCACCGTCTTCGGATTCTTCGTACATAAGTTACCATCGTGACCAAATACACAACACGTAGCACACCTAAGCGGCTCCCAGTCGTATTCTACCTTTACCTCAGCCATCGAAAAACCACTGCCATCCAAACCTAGGACCGCCACCTTCACAGTTCTTTTTAGTTCGGATCCAGCATGCACCTCAATCAGAGCTCTAGCAAAACTACTTCTACCCCAAGATTCGGCACACATCGATGCCGTGTACGAATCTAACATTTTCGGATCTCCTATTTTAGAAGCTAATAAACTCAAGCCATCCTCCGTAAAAGCCGCCAATGGCACATCATGCATCTTTACCCACACAGGAATAGCCATTATATCTTCTTTAACTAGGTTGACCGACGGTGACCATTCATTCAAAATAATCGGGACATTCCTATTCATCCATGGACCATCCTCCAACAATTTTTCCATCCCCCTCTTTGAGTTAAACATAAAAAAGAAAAAAAAACCCTTCGCGTTCATCATTAATCTTGATAACCCATATTTTGCCCACTGGTTTTTAGCAAAGTATTCAACAACTGGAAACGCCAGCCGTTTACCCAGGAAATAACCATATAACGTATTTGCAAATCGATCATTTACCTATTTGACCGATTCAACAGGAATGACAACATACACCCCATCCATCTTCTCCTCCGTTTCCAACTTCCTGAAGTTAACTTTAACTGGTTCCATCTGTGTTTGAATAACCTTCGCAAACGAAATAGGCTTATTAATGGCTGTTTCCGAATTATCCGCTTGACTCGTGTTAGTCTCCAAGTTGCCAACATCCGTACTGCTAGGGTTTGCATGGGAATCCTTCTTCGCTGCCGTATATCCACCTCCATATGACCATTCAGCATCCAGCTCCACAGGTTTAGAGATTTCGAACAACCCATCAATGACCGACGTGTTGTTGGTTGAATAGATTCCACGTCTAGGCATTTGATTATTGCCCTCTGTATTTGTTACCCGCAACCCAATACCACGAACCGGTGGTATTTGATCATCAGTCCCATGAATAGTTCCATCATCCAAAGGTTTAATACCGTCACTTCTTCCCTCCATGCAATCGAAACAAAAGAAATCAAGAAAATCCAGCCGACCAACAAAAACAAGAACAAACCCTAACCTAGCTCCTTACAGCATGCAACCAATCAAATCGAGATAGGGACTCAGGTAAATCAAGGTTACTACCTAACCAGTAGGACCGATAAACCCTAATCACTATACCAATAGATTCAAAACACACAGTGAAGGGAGGCGACGAAACAGAAAAACACTAGATTCAACGCGATCCCTTTGCTAACGAGTTCGAATTAGAAGTATTGATGAATCAACACTCTAATAATCAGACTGTTATACAAAGATCAAGTAGAAAAATCGAAGGTTGCAAGAGGATCCAGAATCGCCATGCTAGAGAGAGAAATTAGGGTTTATTACTTGGTTATTTTCATTTAACATATTAATAATTAATAAACTAAATTAAATATATTTAATTCATTTATACCCCTTATTTAACATACACATCATCATCATCTTCCCCATTTACAGTTCATCTCCCCCCCCCCAAATAAACCCTAATCCACAAAAATTGAAGCAGATCATCCTCCCAAAAAAAACCCTAATCCCACAACGAAAGATACAAAAAGGCAAGTAAGGGAGATGACAAAGATATTTATGGAGACCAATCTGATCCCTCTCTCACATGCACAAAACACGCCAAAACACACACTCATTCATCTTCATACAAAATGGGAGCAGATAAATCGTTGCCGACACTCTTCTAATCCATTAGGTAATCCTTCCAAAATCCATCCCTTCATTCATCTCCGTTTCAACTCCAATGTTTAATAATAATAATCCATATATAATGCATTTAATTCTCTTATTAATACTGTAATTTCGTGAGCGAATCATAATCAATTCAACTCATGTTTACTCGTTTGGTTGGTTTTGTTTTGAATCGTTTTCAGTGGTAATTTCGGGTCGCAGCTTCGTCGTCCGTCCACCACCGCTATCACCTGCGGTGGTTCCCGCACCTTTTCCACCTTGAGCCATCACCCAAGCCCCACAATGACCCCTGTCACAGGTCTTGGCATTTGGATGGCGGTGGTGATCTGTGGATGGCGGATCTGTGTAGAGAGAGAGAGAGAGAGAGAGAGAGAGAGAATTGAGAGAGAGTGTGTGTGTGTATCTGTGTTGTTTTAGTAAGAGAGAGATCGAGAGTTATATATATATATTATATAATATATAATTAATTTTGTTTTAATTTATTAGAAGAGTAAAATCAGAATGACCAAAATGCCCCTCACAAAGAGACAAAACAATCAGGTTTCAACAGTCAAAATTGGGGGGTTTTTGAATTTTGGACTAAAATGGCAATAAAAGTGAAACAACAGGGACCCAAATTTAAAAAGTTTGAGATTTAGACTAAAATGGCAAAAATGCCCAAACCACAGGGACCAAAATGGCAGTTTACTCTATAAATTACATTAATTGAGGCATAAAACTAACCCTTTTTAGTACCAATCTTGGAAAAAGCGCGTTTCTTTCTTTCTTTTGAATATACAGGACTAAACGAGATTAAAAGAACAAAAGGAACAAATAAGCAGCCAAAACTAACATAAATATAAGAAGAAGGAATAACGCGACATGCCCGACCCCTCGGCAGCATCCTTAAAGCAAAAACAAGAGAATAGAACCTGACCACGGGGCCGTGCCCAGCCAAGCATGGGGCGTGGTCAGGTCCTACACAATAAGGCAAACTCTGCAGAATCTTCTACGCCCACCACGGGGCCGTGCCCAGCTCACCATGGGGCGTGGTCAACTCTTAGATTTGCAGAATCTTGATAGTACAACAAAACGTTGACCACGGGGCCGTGCCCAGGAGACACGGGGTCGTGTGGGGCCCTCTGCTGACAAATGCATTAAATGAAGGAAGAGAAGAAGGATGGCCACGGGTCATGTCCAATGAACACGGGGCCATGGCCAAGGCTCTGTTCTTGCTATAAATATGGGTGTTTGGTTCACTTCAAAGGCATTCCTTGGCAAACCACTTCTCTCCCACTTTGCCACCATTCCACCACCACTACAACACCAACATCCACCACCATCATCCATCTATCATCTTTAGAGTGTGTAGTAGTCTCGGGATCCAAGATTGATCGTAAGAGTTCTTGTCAATCAAAGGCCATGTTTGGCTAATCTCTTACATCACTTGGTGAAGACAAGTCTTTAATGTATTACTTTTGATTTTTAATCTTTTGGCACTTTTTATTTGGGTTTGTATTAATGACTTTAATAACTAGTTTTTTATGTTGAAAGTGAATTTTCTTTACCATTTCTTCATGATGTCATTGATTTGATCATTCATGTCTTTACAGTCTATATAAAGCGCGTTAACTACCTGGAAGGGGGTTAGGAGGGTGGTTTGGTAAAGTTCTTGTATCATTCAGTGTATAGATCCTGCGATGACTTGGTTCAATCTTACTAGGACCCCCTTCAATGCCCAACGTTATTGGATGACGGGGGTGCGAATAGCTTGAACCCCTCATATGTAAACTACTATTAATACCTTAAACCGGCTTCTTGGGATTGTATGCTTGCTGACTTAAACCACTTAGCCGAGGGTAACGTCACCTTCAAAAGAGGGGCCTACCACTTTTCGCATTAATAACTTACTTAATTATCTTTCAATATTCCGACCCTTTGGGATTGTATCCCTACTGACTCAAACCACTGGGTTGAGAGTAACGTCACCTTCAAAAGAGGGGCCTACTACTATAACTAAGGTAATCTCTTAAAAAGTCCGAAAGTGCGAAAATCATTAAAGGATACATTAAAGATGAGTTGGATCCAAGTGATTCTATCTTGTCTATTTGTTTTTCATTTTAGTTATCTTTTCGTTTTTAGTTTTATTTTCATGTTTAAAAAACTCTTTTTCTCAAAAATTTAGATTGATTAGACGTTGATGATAAACCAGTATTAAAAGCTCTTGTGTCCTTGGACGACCTCAGTATCTTACCAACACTATATTACGCTCACGATGGGTGCACTTGCCCAAGTGTGTGTTTAGTGTTAGTATAATATCGTGTTTTATAAATTTAAAACTTGACTAATGCGTAAAATGGGCTCAAAATATTAATAAAATCTGATCACACTCGACACGCACCAACGGCGGTGGTGTTGGTTGATGACGTGGGTGGCGGAAACGTGGTCGGTGGTGGTGGAAATGGTGGGTGGTGGGATGGGTGGGTGGGTGGTGACAGTGCAGGCAGGTGGTGGCAATGATAGAAGGTTGTGTTGGGGTAAGTGGTGGGAGGTGGTGGTCGATGAAAATGGCAAAAATTGACAAAAGTCAGGGACTAAAATGGTAGAAAACAAAACTATTTGGACTAAAATGGCAAGAAAAAAACTATTTGAACTAAAGTGGCAATTTTGGTAAAACCTCAAGGACTAAAATGGCAATTTATTCTAGAATCATACAACTGAGGATATATCGAATTCTATCTAGTTTTTCCAGTCTAAACACATACCCCTAACCTTGTTTTTGACCCACAAAAAGAGTAGCATCTTTTATGGCTTCCACAGTTCTTCATACCAGCTCCATTACGCCATTGAACTCTTTATCATTTCTGGCTAACCACAACCACCACAAACAACCCAGAGCTTTCATATAATGACCCTTTTCCACATCTTCAACCCCACCTGTGTCTGGATGAGATTTAGAATCTGATTAACCAAGTTCTCACCACTTAGAATAGGGATCTTGATCCATCTGCACATGGACTACCACACACTTTTAGCCTATAAACAATCGGCAAAAATATGGTCACTAAATTCTTCGCACAAAGCACATCAGCTGCACAAAACATCTAAAATGGGGATTGTACCCATAAAATTATAAAAATCTATATCTATAACTATCGATATTATTATCTATAATAAAAGAAAATCGTGGTGTACAAGTGTCATCTGTTAAAGTCATCTATTTTTTTTTTGTTTTTCCGCCTCTTACAGTGCTCCTACTTAATTACGGATACTTATTTTTTTAATTAAAGATAGTTATTAATTAGTAACTGTAACACTCTATCCTGTTTATACCGAATATCTTAAATATTCGTAGGATTAGGTCCCATATAGTTTTTTTTTTATAAAAAACAAACAACTTACGAGTCTGGGTTATCTTATAACCAAGACGAACCGGCATAACGAATTATTACGTATATATTAGATCCCGAGGAAATGGTGGTTTAAGAGTGTTCGGTTATTTGCGTGCTTGGTCGTCCATCCGGTTCAAGCCTTTGTGAAAGCCTATCTTAAACACTAAAAATAATTAGTGTTTAAGTTAAACGAGCGAAACTAGCGAAAACAACAAATAAAACACTTTTTGCTCGTTCAGGTGTCCCCGCGCATCGCGCAGGAGCACACTAGCTCCCTCGTGTGGCCCGGGGCAGTAAATGTTGACTTTTTGTTGACCAAGCTCCTCCGTGCGTTGCGAAGGAGCAAGGTATCTCCCCCACGTGGCGTGGGGAGCAACTTACCCTTTTGACATGTTATGGTTTGCACCATAGGGCCTTATTTCTAGAATTCTTTGTTTATCACAAGCATATGAATTCTTACAACCTTACCCGTTTGACCCGTTATGGCTTACACCATAAAGTCTCATATATACAATTCTTTGTTTATTAACTAAAACACTTTCCATCGCATAGGTAGTGGTTCTATTCTAAGAGGTTTGAGCTTTAGTTACCTTGCGTTCGTTCGAGCTTCCTCGTGTACTTGACCCGTGATGTGCGTGAATTAAATATATTTTTATAAATGAATTTTCCTTCACACAAATTGTGTGGTTTTCTGCGAACAAAAACAAAAAGAATGAATGGTCAGAAGAATAGTACGGCCCCGTGCTGGTGTCAGCACGGCCCGTGCTGTCCAGAAAAAGTTTCTGTTTTCAAGTTCCCAGATACTGGAAGTTTAACACGGCCCCATGCTCCTGTAACACGGCTCCGTGTCTCTGTTCCTGTAATAAGAAAACAACTCTTCCCAGATACTGTAGGTTTGACACGGCCCGTGTTGATCAAACACGGCCCCGTGTTGTTCCTACAGAAAGTATAAATTTGAAAGAAAAAGAAGAAAATTTAAAAAGAAAAGATAAAAATGATTAGCCCGTTAATTTTAAGCTTTCTCAAAATCCTTGTATTCCCGACAACGGCGCCAAAAACTTGACGTGCGTGTGTGTATATATAATTTTTAGATATATTTTAGCACTTTTTACTCGCAAATTCAAGTTTTAAATTTATAAAATACGATATACTACTATCACTCTACACACATATTAGGGCAAGTGCACCCATCACGGACGTAGTATAGTGATGGCAAGATACCGAGGTTGTCCAAGGACACAAGAGCTTTTAATCCCAGCTTATCGTTAACGTCTAATCTAACTAAATTTTGATAAAAAGGTTTTAAAGTTATACAAAGATAAACTAAAAAGCAAAAATAAAATATAAGGAAAAACAAATAGACAAGAAGGAATCACTTGGTTCCAACTCCTCTTTTATGTATCCTTTTAATTATTCCCGCACTTTGGGCATTTTAAAAGATTATCTTTGAGTTATAGTAGTAGGCCCCCTTCCAGGTAGCGTTACCCTCAACCTATTGGTCTGAGTCAGCAGGGATACAGTCCCGCAAGGTCGGATTTGTAGGATCGGGGATTCGATCAAACGAGTCGTTTAGAAGAGTTCTCGATCAATACGAAAGGCGGAATCAGACGTATTGATGTTATAGCAGCTAGATTTGCACTTAGAATCACTTTAACTGTCGATTGTATTGATTTGATAGTGTTTACAGACCGTTCGACACTTCGGCAGCACTTCGTCTCCGGAATCACAAAGTTACAAATGAAGACCTAGACTCTCCTATTTATAGAAATGCCAGACCCCACGAACCATTTCATGCTTTCTGGCATTTCATGCTTTCTTGCATTTCATTCTTTCTGGCATTTCATAGTCTATCTATTCTATTACATGACTCGATACAAGACGAAGTCAACATACATATGCACTAACAAACTCCCCCTTGGATGTTGACGAGTCTTCAGTGTATTGAGTCTTCAGTCTTGATCGGTCTTCTCGCTCTTTCCAATGTATCTTTCTCTGTAAGCATCCTTCAATCTCTCTCTTACTTTCTCAGAATCTCAACCTGACTCTTCAAATTCTCTTGATCAGATCTCTTGATTCTTTAAGCTCATCAGCATCAACATCATCTTCTTCTACAGCATCTTGATCAGTTCTAGAAATGTAAACTGGCTTTCACAGCTTCAGACTCCCCCTTGAATGCAACTGGGATCGCAGTCTGGAATCTTCTATCTACAGGCTTTCACATGTTCCGGGGGATTCATTCATCACTTTGTTTTTTCAACCACTTGTAAAAGCTATCACTTGTAGGTTTTTCACAAAAACATTTTTCAAGAATGATGCCGATTCATGCTCTACGATTACCAACTTGGGAGCTCCGGCAAGTCAGGATGTTATTTTTTAAAGAATCTCATGTGACAACCCTCATAATTACAGGTATCCGTACAATTAATTAATTTTTAATTACGTGCTTAATGACTGTGCTTAATTACAACTGATGATTAAACTGCTTTCTGATTTCTGTTACATACATACATACATACATATGCATCATATTTCATAATGTCACTCCATTTATTGCACACCAACTTTAGTGACAAACTTGATGCACAAAGCACAGTTAGCACAGTGAGCGGATAACTCACAAACATGCTGACAAGGCCAGCACATAGACAGACAATATATTGAGGCCCAGTATGAGCCAGAGACAGGGTACTACACTAGTATGGAGTGTAGGGAAGTAAGGACCATAAAACTGCGTCACTAGGAGATAGTTTCAGTGTCGGAAAGTGCCTAAAACTCACTAAAAATGTAGAATTATGCATTTATTATCAAAAATTCAGCATTTTAACATGCTAGTAATGTGCAAAAATATGGCAAAATAGTCCTGTATTCTTTCCTAAGTGTCGGGAATTAATAGTGACACAAAGAGATATATAAAAGACATTATACGGAATAACTAAGCACTTTAACGGAACGGTATCTAACCGAACAACCGGACATTACCCGGGACACCAAAATTTTACTAGAAACATTGTTTAATTATTTCTTGACTAGTCATGATCCCCGAACACCATAACACCCACTCAATTCTCTAGTAAACTAACTATACTAACTATATGCTTGGTTTTAAGTTATAATCTAACTAATGGTTACATTTTACATCTAGACCCCCTCCCCCTAGGCCTAAAATCGGCCATCACCACCATCCCTCACACATACTCTCCAAGATTTGTTTTCTTATTTTAATGGATTTTGCTTGATCTAGTGAGCAAGATATTGGATGAGATCTTTATAAGTATGGCCTAAGATCACTACATCATTTCATTCATACACCACTCAACTTCACACCATCTCCCTCATCTCACTCTCTCCCTCTTGGCTCACTACACAACCGCCACCACCACCACCTTGTCACCACCATTGCTCCATTTTGATGCTTGTTTCAAGCACTAGAAGGTGATTAAAGGAGCTTGTAGCTTGTGGATCATCAAGGGGCTTTCATCACTTGCTTTTACACACCATCTTCATCATCTTTTGTTCTTGTGTTCTTCCCTAGCCTTTGAGCTAGTTGTAAGTCCTTGATTAACCCTTGTTTACTTCTACTTTAATGGTTAAAAGAAGTAGTAAGTTGATTATAACAAAACACTAAAGAACATGAACTAAAAGTTTAAACATAGAGTTTACATGAAGATGAAATATGATGAAAGAATACTAGCATGATGTTGTTTTGTATAAGTGATGGTTACTTGTTGATTTCTTGGTAATGTGATGTTAATCACCATACGGGACTTGTTAAATGATGATTGGAAACATGATTTAACAAGATTAGGAGGTGATTATGTGGTTACATAAAATAATCATCTTCTAACAAAAATGTGAACTTGATGAAAGAAAAATGATTTTCTTGAAATATAAGTAAACAAAGTAAGTTGATGTTCATGTAGATCCGAGATTTACAAATGATTTTTCTAAACAAACCAAGTTCAAAAGTCGATTTTAAAAAGATCATGACTTTTACTTGCACTTACACCATTTTTAGTGATAAAATAAGTATAAGAACACTTTATTTACAAGAAGAGTTCAAAAGATTAATTTTGTAGAACATGTTTACAAGTTGTAAACACTCAGTTCTTTTAAGAATGGGATTTTAAAGAAGTAAATACACTTTGGAAGGTAACTAAGTCCACTAAACGCTTTACAAAGTTACTACGCGTTTTTGTGTTATATCAAGTTCATGATTAATATGTAACGCATATAGTTTTTGCTCTAGGTGATGTAAAATTGTTTAAAGACTGATTGTTGATTAGTGTGACTATTTTGAAAAGAAAATGATATGCTTTAATAGCATGGACACCTCCGTTTTTAGGGGAAACTATGACGAAATTTTCTAAAAATATAAACACTTGGAAATTATTTTCTAACAAATGTTTGCAAGTATGTTTTAAACTTTGTTTCTCCAAATAAAACTCGCCATAATTTTTGTAACAAAATACAAGGTGTCGGAGGTTGGTTTTCGTAAATAAAGATGGATAAATATATATATAGAATATATATTTTATACTAAAACGCTTGTGTGAATATTTGTTTGATTGTGAACTAGATAGATTATTTTTAGGGTAAAATAATATAACTTATCAAAACACCCTTATATTTACAACTCCGGAAAATATCTTTGTAAATACTATTTTGCGAAATAAAAGAAGTGAAAATATATTATTTTTGGGAAAAATATATATATTTTGGGAATACATTACTTTTGACAAATAAATTATATATATTTTAAGTGGGACTTAATAATATAATATTTCGGAGCTACAATATACATGTATAAATACCCCCATCTTTGGAAAGGAAATACGGAATTAAAATACTTGAGAAGTATTAATACAAAAATATTGGTTAAAAAATTATTCCAAAACCAAATATAATTTAAAGTTAAAATAACTATTATTTTAGCAAATAATTATACTTGGAATAACATTGGCAAACACAAGAAAACGTAACTCAAAAACCCTCATACTAAGCGAAGGCACGGCCCGTTCGTCTAATAGACATTAGTACGTTGTAGGTTGTCGTGTAGCTGACCGAGCTTGAGTTACGAGCAGGAGACGCACTACTGTGAGTTCATGTTCCCCTTTTCTCTTAACTGTTTTCAGTTTTATACTTCGGGGGGTGGAATACATGTTACAATTACTACAGACATTTTTATACATGGTATGGTTAGCTTAAGGAGGGTTTACTACTTAGATCATATGAGTGGTGGGTACAACACTTAAGGCCATTAATCCTCGTCGTAGGACTGAGGGACATGAGTGGTAGATCTATTTGGGTGTAGCGAGCCCACACCCATGAGGTCGGGGCGGCCCATAGTGGTGACTATGTCTTCCAGCCGGAAGCCCGGTACAAATTTGCTAGTTTGAGTACTTCCTGCACCATTTCACACATACCAGTGGCTTTGCAACCCATTGGTGATCTCTTTTTCCTTATTGCTACATACCTGGGACTTTCATACACACAAGGCATACTTTAAAGGTTTATACATACTCACATACACATGAACTCGCTCAACTTTTGTTGATTTTTCAAACTACATGCATTTCAGGGAATTGATCGGATCTGGCAAGTGATGCATGTTAAGCTGCGTACTAAATAAAGATGTCATCCATGGTTGTAGGGTTTGGGAGGTGTAACCCTTTCCTGGACGGGTCACATGTCTCCAAACCTCATTTTAGTTAAAGTCTTTTGTTGAGTCTTATGAACTCGTTTTAAACAAGTCATGATTTGTAACTTATTTTGGGTTGATGTTTCAAGACAAGCATGTTATGGTATTTTCTAAACTATATTAATGGATGAACATCTCGTATTTTTATCATATAGCATTGTTATGATTGTTGCTATGGTATTAAGAAGTCACACCAATATTAACCACGCTTCCGCAAAAGCCAGGGTGTGACAGCTTGGTATTAGAGCCTCGATCATAGCGAACTAGGATTCTTTCTCGAGTCTAGACTATGATCACCAGGGTTCTCACAACAACATTTTTACATTTCATACACAAAACGCCCAGATCGAGGGTACAAACATTTTTACAAAAGGCACAAATACACATTTCAAAATTTTTAGTCTTAGAGACTAAGGGAGGTTCAGTCTTAGAGACTGAGGGAGGTTCAGTCTTAGAGACTGAGGGAGGTTCAGCCTTAGAGGCTGGGGAAATTGAGTCTTAAGAGATAGGGAGTTGGTCTTAGAGACCAGGGGATTAGTCTTAGAGACTTGGAGTTGGTCTTAGAGACCATGGAGTTGGTCTTAGAGACCAGGGGATTAGTCTTAGAGACAGGGAGTTGGTCTTAGAGGCCAGGGATTTAGTCTTAGAGACTGGGGAAGTTTGGTCTTAGAGACCAGGGAGTTAGTCTGAAAGACTAGGGAGTTCAGTCTAAGAGACTGGGTGGGATAGTGTTAGGAAACTTTATTTGTAAGTATTGAACAAAATCTCAATCAACTGGATCTCTAAAGAGATAACAGTCCTGAAGATCACAGCAAGAAGAAGAAGATCAGATAGGACAACTGAAATGCAAAGTATCCACTTCAAAGAATCACAAGTTGATCAAGAGTTGATTTGGATTATCAGAGAAGGTCATTTCTGATGGATCTGATGATATTTCTGATGAAATATCATCAGTTTCTGACGATTCTGATCATCAGACTTTGTGATGATTTGTTCACCAGAATTTCTGATGAAGTGGTTTATCAGAAATTCTGATGAAAGCCCCACTTGTCTAAAAATCACAACTCTATCCTGCCACTAATGACCGAAGCATGACATTATTGGTTATCATGATTACAATCACAACTCCACTGCTCTTCTCACCCATAGAATTCAAGATTCATTTGTATTAGATAATAATCTTACAATCACCTTGTTAAACTAATTTGTTTCAAAGTGATATAAACTTGATAATTCTGTAGGTCTTGTTTCTTGAAAGTCTGATTTCCATTTCCGCACATCTTTTTCACATATACTGAAATCACTTGCCATATTACGTAAAAAGAAGTTGTTAAAGCCATACTGGGTCCAACAGATAGTCTGGGGAAGACTAGGATGATTACTTGCATACATTGTTGTGACTTACATGCTTATTTGATTACATGTTGATATATGTGCATATGTGTGGTTGTGTTAGAGACACCATGTCATCTTCTTCTGATACTGGAGTGTCAGACTCACTGGATCCTATAGTGATAGTCTCAGACGACGAGATTCTACCTGAGAGCGAGGTTTATACATCGGACACTACAAGTACTGACGAGGACGACTTCCAGCCATTTGCCCTACCGGACTTTGGGGACGATATGCCTTTAGCTGATGGTCCTTTCGATGGGGATCTACCTCTCATTCAGATGCCTGCTCCTCTCCCTCTCGCTGCAGTTCCTGTTGAGGATCTGCCACTTGACGCATTATCGGATGACGACATCGACCTATTCATCAAGGGTCCCCCGGAGGGTGACAAGGATGGTGGGGCCCCGATGGATGACGATGTTCCGCTTGCTGATATTCCCGTTGATGACTTTGTTGTCCATGTTGTCGAGGTTCCTGATATGGAGGTTCCTTCTGATTCATCTGGTCCAGATTCTTTTGAGTCAGTATCATCCTCTACTCTCCATGCGCTGGGGTTACAGCGATACTCCACAAACTCCGATACAGATACTGCTATGTCTGAGGCGCCCGTTCCGCCGCTGGGTTTTGGGTTCATCCCTGGTTTTCCACACGACGATGATCAAGATGTCGAGTTTGAGGACGAGTTTGACCCTGATTTCCCACACGATCACGATCTAGACCAGGAGGTCGAGTTTATCCTCGAGAAGTAGCCTGCTGAGGCTCTTGTTCTTCCTGATGATCAGCTTCTCGACATGCCCGCTGATCATGAGCCTGCTCCCGCCGATCCAGAGCCCGACATAGTACCAGAGCCTGTTCTTGCTCTCGACCCTTTACCAGTGCACGACCCTATTCATGTTGATGCTCCAGTCGTTGCACCACCCGTTGTTGATGCCCCAGTCGTTTCACCACCCATTGTTGATGTTCTAGTCATTGCACCGTCAGTTGTTGAGGTTCCAGTCGTGGCACCTCTGCCTGATCCTATGCCAGTATTTGTTGACCGTGCACCTTTTGCCACCCACATCGATCCTAGATATGCTGACACCTGTAATGGGTGGATTGAGGATGATGATGACTATCCTCCGTTTGTTCTACCAGTTACTCCCCTTGCGGCACCTGTTTTTGCACCCGCCGACGTCCCACAGTTTCACCCTCACGTATCGGGTGTCCACCGCACAGACTTACCCATCACTTTTCTCCAGGACATTCCTCCTCCCCGTCCAGGGAAAGACCTTCTACTCAGCACCACGATCACGTACCACCTATGACAACAACCTTTCCGTTTATACCACCTTTTGCACCTGCTGCACACACTACTTTTTCTTCGTCAGCACCCACGGGCGAGCCATTTATGTGGTCTTCGCCCAATGTCATGCCTTTGTCAGACCCATACCACCCTTCTCATGTTGGGTATACGACGGATGATATACTTATATCCTTGCAGTTACAGCAGGATATGTTGAGCCGGAGAGTTGCGGAGCTTGAGAGGATCCCGCGTCCTCCATCTTTTGCTGATCCATCACAGTCTGCTTTTCCATCTGCTCCATCATTTCCTTATCTAGATTATTACATCCGATTCCTGACGATGGAGCAGCAGATCGCTTATTTGTCACGTATTGTGCACGCCCTCCAGGAGGATTTGGTGCATCTGCGCCGTTTGCTTTTCATCCCTCCTCCTCCTCCTCCCCCATCAGCTTGAGGATTTTTGGTTGTTGCAGGTAGCATTACTTTTGATGAGAAGACAGCTGTTGAGCCTGACTGCACAGCATTTTGAAGACCACATGATGACTTATGACTTTTGATAGTTGACTTTTGGTTGTTGTATATTGTTAGACAGTTTAGACAAGGGCAATGTGACCCTTAGTCTCTTTTGATGTACGAAACATTTGTAAAACTTGTGGTCTTGTTATATGATAGCTCAATCGCAGCCTTCTCATTACATGCGTTGTTGGATTAATTGTTTTGTGTTATGACAGGGGATGTTATGTGTTATTGTGTTAATGAATGTTATTACATACGCGTATTACGTACTCATTATACTTATTACAACTTGACCAATACAATCTTCTTATAGAAGATGCCTCCAAGAAGGGAAAACCGGTTGCCCACTACTGAGGCCGAATTGCAAGCACGAATCTCCCAAGCAATAGCGGATTACGAGGCCTCACGCGCCGAAACTAGCGGGGGCACCTCAAGGAACAACCCACCAAATGGTAATGTTTAAGTCGCTTGAGACACATTACCTTACCTTTGGACATTTCATGTGCAATTGCTAATACTTCATGTGAACAACATTACTTGTACAGGCTGTACTTATAAGCAATTTCTAGACTGCAAACCGCTTAACTTTGATGGCACCGGGGGTGCAGTGGCGTATGTTCGATGGACGGAAAAGACCGACTCAGTGCTACGAATGAGCAAATGCGTACCCGAACAGCAAGTTACCTACATTTCCGGACTCTTCACTGACGGAGCACTTTCATGGTGGAACCTACAAGTCCAAACTCTGGGAGAGGCAGCGGCATACGCTATGACTTGGACCGAGCTGAAAGAACTCATGCGTAAAAAGTATTGCTCCAGGGCCGAGATTCAGAAATTGGAAACTGAATTTTGGAATCTTAAGATGGACGGCCCGAAGATCGCAGAGTATGTTTAAAGGTTTCATGATCTGTCTCATGTGGTACCATACATGGTTATGCCTGAATTCAAATGCGTGGAGCGTTTCATCTGGGGGTTGGCACCTCATATTATGAGCATGGTCACATCATCAAAACCGGTGACTATTACTGAAGCTATAGACCTGAGCGTGTCTCTGACTGAGGAAGCTATCAGGCTAAACAAGTTTTCGAGTTCCGACCAGAAGAAGAAAGAAACTCATGTTGAACCCTCAGGAGAAAAAAAGGAAGTTCTCCAATTTTAAAAAGGGTACCAGCAGCGTCAGGAAAAAAAGGAACGTGAACCCACCAGAGGAAGTTAAAACTGGTGCTGAAGTCAAGGGAAAGGGATACATGGGCGCTCTGCCCAAATGTGATACATGCCAGTACCATCATTCCGGCCAATGCAGAATGAGGAGATGTGAGTCTTGCAGGATGGAGGGCCATTCGAAGAATACATGCTGGGCTGGTACTGGTGCTGGTCGTGGTGGTCAGCGAGGGTATGGAAATGGTAATGGAAACCGCCAACATGGAGGAAATGTCGGGAATGGAAATCGTGGAAATGCTGGGAATCAAGCTGGTAACCGGGGAGCGAACAACAACCGAGGCAGTAATGGGAATGGTAACGGTCGAGGACCGATATGTTTTAACTGCGGGGACATGGGGCACTTTAAGCGAGAATGCCCGAAACTCAATCAAGCGCAAGGCAGAGTCTTCAACATAGGTGCAAGGGAAGCACGCCAGGATCCCAATGTAGTTACTGGTACGTTCCCTATTAATCAACGCTTTGCATTTGTGCTATTTGATACTGGTGCCGACTATAGTTTTGTATCGCTAGAATTTAAGAAAATGCTTGGGTTAACTGCTAGTAAGTTAGACATTCCGTACTCCATTGAACTGGCTAATGGAAAGCTAGTTGAAGCAAATAAAGTCATCAGAGGATGTGTAATAGAGCTGGGAGAACACGAGTTTACACTGGATCTACTGGCAGTCGAGTTGGGAAGCTTCGACGTGGTAGTAGGGATGGATTGGTTGTCCAGCAACCGGGCTGTCACACCCCCAAAATCCACCTGCGGAGTACTACCGCTTGGAGGAGTGACTGACCAGGATCCAGCTGTTGGACCGTTCTATGACCCTAAAAGTCAGTCAAGGTAGTTCATCTTCATGTATGAAGGCCGAATCAACATATATGAAGTTACAACAGCTTATCCGTTCAATTCCTTATCTATCAAGATAGCATTCTCTGTCTGGATCCCATCTGTTTGCTCTTTTAGCTTCCAGAAAGACACTAGAAAGCCTGATGATTTTGGCTTCAGCAACCATCTTCCGATACTTATATTTCTGTTCCTCCGTACGATCATCCTTCCATGGAATAGGTTCATCATGACTTGCCATGAATGCGTAACCCACCGCATCATCTTCTGGTAGAACTTCTTTACTCCAATCGTACCCCTCATCGTCATAAATCACAACTAATGCCCTCGATTTGTCTTTATTCTCTTCCTGCTGCTTCAATCTGGGCGGCTCGGATTTATTTTGATGGTAGATTGCCTTTTTGTAATAATCGTCACAAAACGGATTCTCTGACTCATCAACGTACGCGTTTCTACATTCACGCTTGAAATGACCCTTCTGCTTACATTTGAAACACGTCACTTTGGATTTATCGAACCCCAACTTTGTAGATGGACCACCGATCGTTTTCCTCCCAGTAATCTCCATGAAGCGTTGTGCACGTCGAACTGCACTTGCCATCGCCCAACGAATATCGATCAGTTCCATTTCTTCGGGGTCTATCTGATCGTAATCTTCCTTCGTCAGATTTGTATTCCCGATCTTACCAGCCACCAACCCTTCATAAGATTCTAGCACAGATGCCAGAAAAACCATTTGTTGCTTGGCCGACTCTTCATTAAAATTTTGTGCGTTCTTCAGATCTATCGCGATATTGCAGGAAAACTTAGCATCAGAACGACTTGCAGAAGACGTAGATCCACTGTGATACCCACTGTGGTTTCCGCTGCTTGAACTGCTTTGACTTTCTTTGTTTGCTGAAGTGACATTCTCAGCAGAAAAAGCAGTTTTTGGTGAAATAGCTTTCGGCATCAAACTCTTCGGATAGTACAAATCCAGATTTTGCTGATAAGATGAGTGATTAACTTTGTATGTTTTCTTCAACTCTAGCTCATGGCTTTCAAGTCTTTCAATCACCACATCTGGAGTCAGATTTTTCGGAGAAATAGTGTTCTTCAACATCAATGCGTAATATCTCTAATCAACTTCATCCGGTAATGAATCAAACAATTTATCAACAATTTCTTCATCAGAATACGTGATCTTGTGTCGTGCAAGCTCCAATTTCAGATGACCAAATCGTTCAATCATTTTACAAACCGATTCATTTTTTAGACAACCAAACATGTCAAATTCTTTCCTAAGCAACTTTGTTTTGTTCTTTACAATCTCTTTGCTTCCAAGACACTTCTTTTCGAGTTTTTCCCATAAGTCTTTAGCATTGGTATAATCTATCAATGAGATAATATCCTCCCGAACTGATTGAAACAACAAAGCTACACACTTTTGTTCAGCTACAAAGAGATCAATTTCTTCAGAATTTCTTAAAGCTTCACCATTTTTCTTTCCCTCAGCATAACCGTTTTTCATACTCTTCCAACTGGGGAAAGCGAATGCCATTAGCCAATCTTCGAACTTTGTTGCCCACCTGCTGTAGTCTTCTGTAGCCATCAACTTAGGAGGTTTGTTAAACGTTCCAAATGCACTTTCGGACTCCCAAGCTTCTTTCTTTTTCTCCTTTTGTTGATTCTCGTTCGTATTGTTCGATGTCGAATCGTTGTTTCCTGAACTTCCCGTGAATGCGTACATATCGCTAAATGGATTCAAGAACATATCATCCATCGTGAACGTACCTGCAAAATCAGACAATCACTTAGCAAAGTTTTGTTTTTTTTTAAAAAATAACAGAACCACAAAAGCGATCCTATTTGTACAGCTTGACAGAAAAGCGGATCAATAGATGTCCGTATACGCGGTCCAGACAACAATGTCCTTTCGAGCGGACCACAAAGTGTCAGAAAAGCGAGTCACAAGTATCTGTTCGAGCGATTCAGGCTATGATCGTTCGAGCGGTTCGTATATGATCGTTCGAGCGATCTTAACAATAAAATTGTCCAAAAGAGCGATCCAAACAAATGTTTCGAGCGATCCTAAGGTTAAATTTTTGAGCGATTCAGATTAAATCCAGATAAGCGGTCCTAAAGTCCGAAAAGGCGATCCATTGTTTTTAGCCTGTTTTTACCAATTTTAATCCGTATTTTCACCTGATTCTTTCTAGGGTTTGTTAATAGTGTGTTTTACACGTTATACTCGAATTTCAGACAATTTTGACCGTTGGAACCACTAGAAACTGAAAAAGTATGAGAGAAAGTGAGTAGAAAAGAGAGATTTCTGCAGATCTATGCTGTAGTAGTATGAACTCCTCGTCCTGAGCTCTGATACCACTTGTTGGACCGTTCTATGACCCGAAAAGTCAGTCAAGGTAGTTCATCTTCATGTACGAAGGCGGAATCAACGTAAATGAAGTTACAACAGCTTATACTTTCAATTCCTTTTCTTTCTATTGCTTTCTGATGAAAATTTGGCAGAGTTTCAGCACCGTAGCACACACATACACTGTTACAACTTATGAACCGCTCACCCCTATATATAGAGATCCAGGGTCGCTCTTAAGACATGACATATGAGCGATCCAGACCCTTTGTCCTATAAGCGATCCATATAAGTGACACAAAAGCGGTCCACATCAATATAATGACATATAAGCGATCCTAAGTCTATCTTACACAATATTTACACTTTGACCCCTTATAGACCAATCTTGACTTCAGACTTTTTGTAGACGCAGTCAACAGACATTCCGTGCATCAACACCAGCCACCAATCATATTGAACAGGCATATAAGTTGTTATAAAATCCAACCAATACAATTGGTGTTCAAACAAAACATAGTTTAAGTTGCAAGCGGAAGCATAAGATTTAAAACCAAAACATAAGTTCAATTGTTTCCAAGTTTAACATGGCACGCAGCTATCCATGTCCCACAACGACTCTCCTCCGTGCAAGCTCCAGCTAAGCACCTATGGTCCTGCAAAGCATGTAGTAACGAGTCAGCAACAAGTTGAGTGAGTTCACGGTTGGGTGTTTGTTTTAAGTTGTTTCGAAAACAGTTTCCTTTATCTGGCATTCTGCCGTGGGGGTTACCCCATAGTTAAAAGCGTGACTTGTTTATTCCCGGTTACTCTGGCACTCCAGCCGTGGGGGCTACCCCGTGTTAGTTATCTGGCATTTCGGCCGTGGGGGCTACCCCATGTATACACTAGACTCGTTACCATATCGACTGCTGACTGTAGTCATGTTTATGTGCCCTGAAACTGTCAATGTCTATCATCATTGACGTGCCCCAGATCCATTAGTTCACGCCCGTCCTCTGCGGCACGGTGTGAGGTTTGTCAGACCTAAATAGCGCTATCTAACTAATGACCCGCTCGCCATTGGCCCGGCGATTAAGTCGATATAAAAGGAGGGACTTCGTGATAGAGTTTTGGTCTAGTACGAGTTATCTGTCCGTGAGGACGAGGAATTACATTCCTGAACCATTGCTGTCCTACCCAAGGAGGACAAGGAATCTATGTTCCTTAACCCCATTCCCAACCCAGGGAATCCCATGCTTTGTAGAGGGTGTGAACTCACCTTGGTTTGCTCGGCAGATACACAGAAAAGTCAATCAAGTTGTAAGCGGTCAACTACGTCCTAACATAGATACCATTCAAGTCAGGTTTGTATCCACGTAGTGCACGTATGTTCTACACGTATTGTACACAAGTAACAATCATGGCATACATATCTAGTATGGCAGTTCAACAACAGTTCGCAACAAGTTCCACAGTAACATTCATGTAATAACCAAAGTCTAAGTGTGACCCAAACAGTTGGTCTCGTAATAGCACGCAAGCCCAAAACACGCATTCAACAGTAACACAAGAAGCCCATAAGTCCGGCCCAAATACCCAAGCCCGTAGCAATGTGGAAGTCCAAATAGTGTGTACATGCATATGGTCTCGAGTCGAGACTGTGCGGTCTCTAGTCGAGACTGTGCGGTCTCGAGTGTAGCTTACAAGATCTCGAGTCGCAACCGAGGTGGTTTCGGGTCATGCATGTATTGGTCTCGAGTCGCAACCGGACTCGCAAGCATGGTCTCGGGTCATGATGTTTGTGTGATGATCATGTGTGGTCTTGAGTCGAGACTAGGGGTTCTCGACTCGCAACCTGTGTCGCAAACTGCGGTCTCGAGTTGTCATGTTCATGGTCTCGAGTCGAAATCAGGTGTCTCGACTCTCAGCACCTGCTGATTCTGCACAGTGTACTATCCAATAGAGTTTTGATTTCATGCAACAATTGTGTACTATCCACTAAACATGTTTTCTTGTCTAATTATTAACCAAAATGGATCAAACAATCAGATTTCAAATATTCATAACACATTCATATCATACTCAACAAGTTCTTCATATATTCAAGTCATGTTCATGTTGATCATCAAACTTGTTCATCATATTTTAGGGTTTTTAGCATTAATCATAGTCATAACATGAATAACCATCAAAACACTTGAACATACTCATCTAATGGTTTCAAATCATCACATAACACCTCAACTCGACTCTACACTAATCCGATTAACATGATACTATCTAATACACATATGCAAGCCGGTTTCATGAACACCCACATTTAATGGTTTGAATCACATTTAGACAGAAGATATTACTAGCTCTTTATGTAATATATCCGAGATCAAAACATGTTAGCCGAATAACATCATCATACACATCCGATTCACAAGAACATCAACATACTTACAACTATACTTAGTTAAATCATGTCATTCATACTATCATCTTAACAATAAACATCATAAAACACTAACCGGTTGATGAGGTGTGTGTGTGAAGGAGAGTTGGTTTGTTGTCCGAAAGTTTCCGAGTGAAGAACACAAGCGAATCCGAGAGCTTGGCTTGATCCTTGATCCGACACAAGAGAAGAGGGTGGTGTTGCTAGGGTTTTAGTGAGAGAGGGTGAGAGTGTGTGTGAAGGATGTGTGTATGGTTTGCCCAAGATGACAAGTGTGGCTAATCACAAAGGATATATATATACTAGTGGGCTAAAGAGGTGCATGGCCCAATCCGGCCCAACTGTTACTGTTCACTCGAGACCGCATGGTCTCGAGTCGTGTCCTTGTGTCTCGGTTCACATAATCACACTCATACATATAAGCATAACACATAATCACATAATTCAACTTAGGTCATTCATTGAATCAACAAGTTAACTAATCACATAACGTTTCAAGCAAGTTACATCAAGATATAACGAAAGGTTCTAAATTTCGAGTTGTCACATCATCCCCAAGTTGAAAGAAATTTCGTCCTGAAATTTGGTAAGCACTCACCGAGGAAGCTAGTTAAGTTGTATGGTTTTCCCGGTTTTCCTGGGTTGTCACATCCTCCCCCCGTTGATCTGGAATTTCATCCCGAAATTCCGTAGCTTCAGCCTCAGTAGTGGTCGTACTGTTTGCGAACAGTTGGGGATACTTTTGTTTCATCCGATCTTCGCGCTCCCAGGTGAACTCTTGGCCGCGACGTGAGTTCCAACGAACTCGAACGAGAGTATTCTAGTGCTCTTGAGGACCTTAACATCCTGGTCCGTGATTTCAACTGGTTCTTCGACGAATCGTAACTGCTCGTCGATAGTGAGTTCCTTCAGAGGAACTATGTGGGTCTCATCTGACAGACACTTCTTCAGATTCGACACGTGAAAAACGTTGTGAACTGCACCGAGTTCTGCTGGTAAGTTTAGTCTGTAGGACACCCTGCCTATCTTCTCAATGATTTCGAAAGGTCCAACGTATCGTGGGTTAAGTTTGCCTCGTTTACCAAAACGAACCACACCCTTCCAGGGTGAAACTTTGAGTAGTACCCGCTCCCCAACCTGGAGCTCAAGTGGTTTCCTGCCCTTATCGGCGTAGGCTTTCTGACGGTCACGAGCGGCCGCCATGCATTGTCGTATTTGAGCAATCCGTTCAGTAGTGTCCACCACATGTTCCGGACCAGTGATTTGACTGTCCCCCACCTCTGCCCAACAAAGAGGTGACCGGCATTTACGCCCGTACAATGCCTCAAACGGAGCAGCTTTAATGCTGGTGTGGTAGCTGTTATTGTACGAGAATTCCACAAGTGGTAGATGCTTTTCCCAGCTGTTGCCAAAGTCGATTACACATGCACGAAGCATGTCTTCTAAGGTCTGAATAGTGCGCTCGGACTGCCCGTCCGTCTGAGGGTGATACGCTGTGCTCATATCTAAACGTGAGCCAAAGGACTTGTGCATTGCTTGCCACAGCTCTGAAGTAAGACGTGCATCTCGATCGGAGATGATAGAGGTGGGCACCCCGTGCCTCGAAACAACTTCCTTGAGGTATATTTCCGCTAGAGTGGAGAATTTATCCGTTTCCTTGATCGCCAAGAAGTGTGCGGATTTTGTGAGTCGATCCACGATCACCCAAATAGTATCGTTTTCGCGCTGAGATCTAGGTAGGCCAGTAACGAAATCCATGGAAATTTGCTCCCATTTCCATTGTGGTATCTCTGGTTGCTGGAGTAGGCCTGAGGGTTTCTGATATTCTGTCTTGACTCGCGCACAAGTCAAACACTTGCTGACGTAAGTTGCTATGTGGGCCTTCATGCTAGGCCACCCATACGTAGTTTTAATATCGTGGTACATCTTATCTGAACCAGGGTGTACCGAGTAGCGGGACTTGTGTGCCTCATCCATCACAAGCTCTCGTAGGTTGCCAGAGAGTGGAACCCAAATGCGTCCTGTTACGTAGTAAGCACCGTCTTCCTTCTGTTCTAAGCATTGTCTTGACCCGCGTAGGGCTTCAGCCCTGACGTTTTCTGGTTTCAGTGCTTCCATCTGAGCAGCTCGTATTTGAGAAGGGAGACTAGAATGGATCGTGAGTTGTAAAGCTCTCACGCGCTTAGGCGCAGTGTCCTTTCGACTGAGGGCGTCAGCCACAACATTGGCCTTGCCCGGGTGATACCTGATGGAGCACTCGTAGTCATTCAGTAGCTCGACCCATCGTCGTTGCCGCATATTCAGTTCCTTCTGCTTGAATATGTGCTCTAGGCTCCTGTGGTCGGTGTAGATGGCGCACTTGGTACCGTACAGGTAATGTCGCCATAACTTAAGTGCGATAACAACAGCTCCCAGCTCTAAATCGTGTGTAGTGTAGTTCTTCTCGTGAACTTTGAGTTGGCGCGAGGCGTAGGCTATAACCTTATCTCGTTGCATCAATACACAACCAAGGCCTTGAATTGATGCGTCGCAGTAAACCACAAAATCGTCTGTGCCCTCTGGCAGTGAAAGAATAGGTGCACTACAAAGTCTATCCTTTAGGTGCTGAAAGGCTAACTCCTGTGTATTTCCCCAGCGATAAACAACGCCTTTCTGCGTTAGCGAGGTGAGAGGCTGTGCGATCTTAGAAAAATCCCTAATGAACCTCCTGTAGTAACCTGCCAATCCCAAGAATTGGCGAATTTCCTTTGGTGTGCGAGGTGCAGGCCAGTTCTTAATAGAGTCTACCTTGGATGGATCAACGTGAATCCCATCCTTGTTTACCACGTGGCCTAGGCAATGGACTTCTCGAAGCCAGAAGTCGCATTTCGAGAACTTTGCGTAAAGCTGTTCGGTTCGAAGGAGTTCAAGAATAAGTCATAGATGCTGCTCGTGTTCCTCCTGACTCTTAGAATAGATCAGGATGTCGTCGATGAAGACTATAACGAATTTGTCCAGGTATGGCTTGCACACTCGGTTCATCAAGTCCATGAAAACTGCAGGTGCATTTGTCAGCCCAAACGGCATGACCAAAAACTCATAGTGCCCATAACGAGTTCTAAAGGCTGTCTTAGAGACATCCTCTTCTCGAACTCTCAGCTGGTGATATCCCGATCTCAAATCGATCTTTGAATAGTAGCTCGACCCCTGCAACTGGTCGAACAAGTCGTCAATACGTGGTAAAGGATAACGATTCTTCACAGTCACCTTGTTGAGTTCACGATAGTCGATACACATTCTGAAGGTACCGTCCTTCTTCTTCACAAATAGTACTGGAGCTCCCCAGGGCGATGAGCTTGGACGAATAAAACCCTTATCTAAGAGTTCTTTTAGTTGCGTAGAGAGTTCTTCCAACTCTGATGGAGCTAAACGATAAGGTGCACGAGCTATAGGCGCAGCTCCAGGAGCTAGTTCAATCTGAAACTCGACTTGGCGATGGGGTGGAAGACCAGGTAATTCCTCAGGGAATACCTCAGGATAGTCACATACAACTGGAAAATCTTCTGTCTTCTTTTCTTTCTCCGAGGTGTCAGTAACGAGAGCCAAAACGGCAGTGTGGCCCTTTCGCAAGCACTTTTGGGCCTTAAGGAGAGAGATGATGTTCTCAACAGCACTCCTCTTGTCGCCACGAATTATGAGAGGTTCACTACCGGAACCAGGAATACGAACGATCTTCTCGTTGCAAAGAATCTCTGCTCGGTGTTGGGATAACCAATCCATCCCAATGACACCGTCGAAACTACCCAAGACGATAGGAATAAGGTCAATAGAGAAGGTCTGGTTAGCGAGAGTAAGTTTGCAACCTCTGACTACGTGTGAGGCCTCCAAACTCTTACCATTTGCCAGCTCTACAGTGTGCTTGTTGTTCAAGGGTGTTGGAATATGCTTAAGCATTTGACTAACTTCTAGTGACACATAGCTAGTATCGGCACCCGAATCAAATAAAACTGTAACATAAAAGTCGTCGAGAAGGAACTTACCCGTCACCACGTTGGGGTCATTCCTCGCTTCACCTTGGCCAATCACGAACACCCGCCCCCCTGGCACCATTGTTGTTGTTGTGGTTCCCATTGTTACCATTCCCCTGATTATTGTTATTGTTGTTGTTGTTGTTCTGGTTCTGGTTCAGTTGGGGACAATCTTTCTTGAAGTGGCCTTCAGCTCCACACTGAAAGCACCCTTTGTTGTTACCCTGCTGCTGCCGCTGGTTCTGTTGAGCTTGCTGACGATTCTGATTGGCGGGGTATAAGCTCCTGCAATCCTTTGCAGCGTGACCAGGCTTGTTGCACCGATGACAGTTGCCCCTGGTGCATGGCCCGCTGTGGTGTAGGTTGCAGCGATTGCATTTGGGGTGATTCCCCTTGTACCCACCATGACTTTGACCACCAGACGATTGCTGACTGGGGCTCTTGTAGTCATCAGTCTTTCTCTGCTGAGACTGAGATTGCACAGAAGTTGAACCCTTGCTTGAAGCTCCATCCCATTTCCGTTTGTTGTCACTAGAGGTACCAGAAGTAGTTGCAGCACCTATGCGCTTTGGTAACTTGTTCTGCTCCACCGCCTGATCAGTAAGACGGTGAGCCAACTGAACAACCTGCTGGATAGTGGCCAGGTTTGCTGAAGTCACATGACTTTGGATTTCTGGCACCAAGCCCTTAAGAAAGAGTTCAATTCTCTTAAATGGAGGGTCCACCATAGTAGGACACAACAAGGCAAGCTCATGCGATCTCTTAGTATACGCCTCAATTTCTGACCCCGTCATCTTGAGGTTGTAGAACTCGTCTTCCAGCTTATGAATGTCATCACGACTGCAGTATTCCTCCCTGATCATTTCCTTGAAAGTTTCCCATGGGGTGGCGTTGGCTGCAACCAACCCTAGCATTTGAACTTGAGCGTTCCACCACGTGAGGGCTAAACCCTCGAGAGTACCGGTAGCACACTTCACCCTGCGCGCTTCAGGGCATTCACACATTTCGAACACAGATTCTAGTTTCTCAAACCAGTGGAGGAGACCTACTGCTCATTCAGTTCCGCTAAAAGTAGTGGGTCGGCAGTCCATAAAGGTCTTAAAGGTGAACACCGGTGGCTGAGCATGTTGACCTAAGGTAGGTGAAAGAAAGACAGAGTTTAACACAAAGGTTGGTTCACGTGAGTAGGATCCTAAAGATCCTAGAATGAGTTCGGACTGCAGGATATACCTCCTGCGTATGCAGCTGCAAGTGCTGCGGCAACTCGTTCGTTAATCAGAGCCGTCAACTGGGCTTGAGTCATGTTAACGCGTCCAGACATGATCTTCATATCAAGAGTAACACGAGTGAGAGAAGTTCGTGAAAGTACGATGATAGGATAGAGTAAGCACGCACGTGTTCAAGCAACAGTAGTTATACAAATCAAGCATACCATGGGCAATGTACTATGTAACTAACAAGTAGGCAATATACACAGATCATATCGCCTAGAATGTCGAGCCTTGCATGTGGAGTGAAGCGTCGTTGTGGACCGTTGAGCACTGTACAGGTTATAGTCTGGTTTTAACAGAAAACGTTTCTCCTTTATTAAAACCAAGTTCACTATAACCAATGGCTCTGATACCAATCTGTCACACCCCCAAAATCCACCTGCGGAGTACTACCGCTTGGAGGAGTGACTGACCAGGATCCAGCCACCAATCATATTGAACAGGCATATAAGTAGTTATAAAATCCAACCAATGCAATTGGTGTTCAAACAAAACATAGTTTAAGTTGCAAGCGGAAGCATAAGATTTAAAACCAAAACATAAGTTCAATTGTTTCCAAGTTTAACATGGCACGCAGCTATCCATGTCCCACAACGACTTTCCTCCGTGCAAGCTCCAGCTAAGCACCTATGGTCCTGCAAAGCATGTAGTAACGAGTCAGCAACAAGTTGAGTGAGTTCACGGTTGGGTGTTCGTTTTAAGTTGTTTCGAAAACAGTTTCCTTTATCTGGCATTCTGCCGTGGGGGTTACCCCATAGTTAAAAGCGTGACTTGTTTATTCCCGGTTACTCTGGCACTCCAGCCGTGGGGGCTACCCCGTGTTAGTTATCTGGCATTTCGGCCGTGGGGGCTACCCCATGTATACACTAGACTCGTTACCATATCGACTGCTGACTGTAGTCATGTTTATGTGCCCTGAAACTGTCAATGTCTATCATCATTGACGTGCCCCAGATCCATTAGTTCACGCCCGTCCTCTGCGGCACGGTGTGAGGTTTGTCAGACCTAAATAACGCTATCTAACTAATGACCCACTCGCCATTGGCCCGGCGATTAAGTCGATATAAAAGGAGGGACTTCGTGATAGAGTTTTGGTCTAGTACGAGTTATCTGTCCGTGAGGACGAGGAATTACATTCCTGAACCATTGCTGTCCTACCCAAGGAGGACGAGGAATCTACGTTCCTTAACCCCATTCCCAACCCAGGGAATCCCATGCTTTGTAGAGGGTGTGAACTCACCTTGGTTTGCTCGGCAGATACACAGAAAAGTCAATCAAGTTGTAAGCGGTCAACTACGTCCTAACATAGATACCATTCAAGTCAGGTTTGTATCCAAGTAGTGCACGTATGTTCTACACATATTGTACACAAGTAACAATCATGGCATACATATCTAGTATGGTAGTTCAACAACAGTTCGCAACAAGTTCCACAGTAACATTCATGTAATAACCAAAGTCTAAGTGTGACCCAAACAGTTGGTCTCGTAATAGCACGCAAGCCCAAAACACGCATTCAACAGTAACACAAGAAGCCCATAAGTTCGGCCCAAATACCCAAGCCCGTAGCAGTGTGGAAGTCCAAATAGTGTGTACATGCATATGGTCTCGAGTCGAGACTGTGCGGTCTCTAGTCGAGACTGTGCGGTCTCGAGTGTGGCTTACAAGATCTCGAGTCGCAACCGAGGTGGTTTCGGGTCATGCATGTATTGGTCTCGAGTCGCAACCGGACTCGCAAGCATGGTCTCGTGTCATGATGTTTGTGTGATGATCATGTGTGGTCTCGAGTCAAGACTAGGGGTTCTCGACTCGCAACCTGTGTCGTAAACTGCGGTCTCGAGTTGTCATGTTCATGGTCTCGAGTCGAAATCAGGTGTCTCGACTCTCAGCACCTGCTGATTCTGCACAGTGTACTATCCAATAGAGTTTTGATTTCATGCAACAATTGTGTACTATCCACTAAACATGTTTTCTTGTCTAATTATTAACCAAAATGGATCAAACAATCAGATTTCAAATATTCATAACACATTCATATCATACTCAACAAGTTCTTCATATATTCAAGTCATGTTCATGTTGATCATCAAACTTGTTCATCATATTTTAGGGTTTTTAGCATTAATCATAGTCATAACATGAATAACCATCAAATCACTTGAACATACTCATCTAATGGTTTCAAATCATCACATAACACCTCAACTCGACTCTACACTAATCCGATTAACATGATACTATCTAATACACATATGCAAGCCGGTTTCATGAACACCCACATTTAATGGTTTGAATCACATTTAGACACAAGATATTACTAGCTCTTTATGTAATATATCCGAGATCAAAACATGTTAGCCGAATAACATCATCATACACATCCGATTCACAAGAACATCAACATACTTACAACTATACTTAGTTAAATCATGTCATTCATACTATCATCTTAACACTAAACATCATAAAACACTAACCGGTTGATGAGGTGTGTGTGTGAAGGAGAGTTGGTTTGTTGTCCGAAAGTTTCCGAGTGAAGAACACAAGCGAATCCGAGAGCTTGGCTTGATCCTTGATCCGGCACAAGAGAAGAGGGTGGTGTTGCTAGGGTTTTAGTGAGAGAGGGTGAGAGTGTGTGTGAAGGAGAGTGTGTATGGTTTGCCCAAGATGACAAGTGTGGCTAATCACAAAGGATATATATATACTAGTGGGCTAAAGAGGTGCATGGCCCAATCCGGCCCAACTGTTACTGTTCACTCGAGACCGCATGGTCTCGAGTCGTGTCCTTGTGTCTCGGTTCACATAATCACACTCATACATACAAGCATAACACATAATCACATAATTCCACTTAGGTCATTCATTGAATCAACAAGTTAACTAATCACATAACGTTTCAAGCAAGTTACATCAAGATATAACGAAAGGTTCTAAATTTCGAGTTGTCACACGGGCCGAAATTGTATGTCACGAGAAGACCATTCGCATCCCAATGGCGGATGGAGAAACGATTGTGGTTCATGGAGAAAAGCGCGATACGCCCCTAAGGATCATTAGCTGTCTGAAAGCTCGGAAATGTTTGAAGAAGGGATGTGTTGCCTTCTTGGCACACATCGTGGATAAAGAAGCCGCTGAACCAAAACTAGAAGATATTCCAGTCGTGAAGGAGTATCCTGAAGTCTTTCCAGAAGACTTGCCAGGATTGCCGCCGCAAAGGCAAGTCGAGTTTCATATTGACTTAGTTCCAGGCGTCGCGCCTGTAGCTAAGGCACCCTATCGACTTGCGCCCTCAGAAATGCAAGAGCTGTCAACACAACTCCAGGAGCTGTTAGATAAGGGATTTACCAGACCAAGCTTCTCGCCTTGGGGAGCTCCAGTTTTGTTTGTTAAGAAGAAAGATGGTAGTTTTCGCATGTGTATCGACTACCAGGAGCTGAACAAGTTGACGATCAAGAATAGATATCCTTTGCCAAGGATAGATGACCTGTTCGATCAATTACAAGGATCAAGTTTCTACTCAAAGATCGATCTTCGATCAGGATACCACCAGTTAAGGATACAAGAAGAAAGTATTCCCAAGACTGCTTTTAGGACTCGATATGGACATTACGAGTTCCTGGTTATGCCGTTTGGTCTGACAAACGCGCCAGCTGTATTCATGGACTTGATGAACAGAGTTTGTAAGCCATACTTCGATAAGTTTGTGATTGTGTTTATTGATGACATTTTGATCTACTTGAAAACGAAAGAAGATCATGAGCAACATTTAAGAGCCATTTTAGAGCTGCTTAAAAAGGAGAAGTTATACGCGAAGTTCTCGAAGTGCGAATTCTGGTTACGCAAAGTCCTGTTTCTTGGTCATGTTGTTAATGGAAATGGAATCCATGTGGATCCCAGAAAGATCAAGGCGATCAAGAACTGGGAGACTCCAAAGACGCCAACAGAGATTCGACAGTTTCTAGGTTTGGCTGGTTGTTACCGCAGGTTCATTGAGGATTTCTCGAAAATCGCTCAACCTTTGACCTCTCTTACATAGAAAGACAAGAAGTTTGATTGGGGAGACAAGCAAAAAGAGGCATTTCAGTTGTTGAAAAACAAGCTTTGTGACGCACCAATTTTATCTCTACCTGAAGGTACGGACGACTTCGTGGTATATTGCGACGCCTCACGCCAAGGTTTAGGCTGCGTGTTGATGCAGCGATAGAAGGTTATAGCATATGCTTCTCATCAATTGAAGGTCCACGAGAAAAATTACACCACGCATGATTTGGAATTGGGTGCGGTGGTGTTTGCATTGAAAATCTGGCGACAATACTTATATGGCACGCGATGTACAATCTATACTAATCACAAGAGCCTGCAGCACATTTTTGATCAGAGAGAGCTTAACATGAGACAGAGACGCTGGGTTGAACTACTGAACGATTATGACTGTGAGATCAAGTATCACCCAGGGAAGGCGAATGTGGTCGTCGATGCCCTGAGTCGAAAGGAAAGGATTAAGCCCATAAGGGTTAGGGCTTTGGAAATGATCATACAAACGGACCTCTCATTGCGCATTCGTGCCGCGCAGAGAGAAGCTCTTAAAGAAAGGAATCTTGAGAATGAGTATTTCCGTGGGATGGAGAAGCAGTTGGTACCAAACGGGGAAGGAACGTTGTGCTTCATGAAACGAATTTAGGTTCCCTTGTTTGGTGGTTTGAGAAACGTTATTTTCGATGAGGCTCACAAGTCACGTTACTCGATCCACCCAGGAGCAGATAAGATGTACCAAGATCTAAAGGATTACTATTGGTGGCCGAGAATGAAAGGAGATGTTGCGATATATGTTGGCAAATGTTTAACTTGTGCTAAGGTAAAGGTTGAATACCAGAAGCCTTCAGGTCTCTTGCAACAACCTGAAATACCCCAATGGAAATGGGAACAGATTTCGATGGACTTCATAACGAAATTGCCAAGGACGCCCAAGGTCCATGATACAATTTGGGTAATTGTAGACCGTTTAACGAAATCTGCACACTTCTTGCCAATCAAAGAGAAAGACAGCACGAGCAAACTTGCTGAGATATACATGAGAGAGATTATTGCACGACATGGAGTGCCTCTCTCAATTATCTTTGATAGAGATGGAAGATTCGTATCAAGGATTTGGAAATCTTTTCAAGAAGCTTTTGGTTCTTAGTTAAATCTGAGTACGGCTTTTCATCCGCAGACAGACGGACAGAGTGAACGAACGATTCAAACATTAGAAGACATGTTGCGAGCTTGCGTAATGGATTTAGGTGGAAGTTGGGACACTCACCTACCATTGGTTGAATTTACGTACAATAACAGTTACCATGCAAGCATCCAAGATGCACCGTTCAAAGCTCTCTATGGGCGTAAGTGTCGATCACCCTTATGCTGAGCAGACACGGGTGATAGACAGCTTGTTGGCCCGGAATTGGTTCAGGAAACGACTGCGTTCGTCGAAAGTGTTATGCGGACCGAAGGAGGAAACCTCTGGAATTTGAGGTGGGAGATATGGTTTTGTTGAAGGTTTCACCCTGGAAGGGTGTGGCACGCTTCGGGAAGCGTGGGAAGTTGAACCCTAGATACATTGGTCCATTTAAAATCCTGGAAAGGATTGGTCTTGTAGCATACAAGTTGGATTTACTTGTTGAACTGAATGGCGTTCATGATACATTTCATGTATCAAATCTGAAAAAGAGTCCAACTCAAGAGACAGTGGTCATTCCTGCCGACGAAGTTCATATCGACGACACACTCCACTTTACTGAAGAACCCGTTGAGGTCACTGATTGGAAGGTTAACAAAACACGCCGGAGTAGTGTTAAGCTCGTCAAGGTTCAATGGAATGCACGACATGGCCCAGAATTCACGTGGGAGCGTGAGGATCGTATGAAGGCCAAATACCCACATTTACTCCCCAAGACCCCTGCATCTAAGAGCAGAACTAAAATTTCGGGACAAAATTTTCTTAACGGGGGGAGAATGTGACAACCCTCATAATTACAGGTATCCGTACAATTAATTAATTTTTAATTACGTGCTTAATGACTGTGCTTAATTACAACTGATGATTAAACTGCTTTCTGATTTTTGTTACATACATAAATATGCATCATATTTCATAATGTCACTCCATTTATTGCACACCAACTTTAGTGACAAACTTGATGCACAAAACACAGTTAGCACAGTGAGCGGATAACTCACAAACATGCTGACAATGCCAGCACATAGATAGACAATATATTAAGGCCCAATATGAGCCAGAGACAGGGTACTACACTAGTATGGAGTGTAGGGAAGTAAGGACCATAAAACTGCGTCACTAGGAGATAGTTTCAGTGCCGGAAAGTGCCTAAAACTCACTAAAAATGAAAAATTTTGCATTTATTATCAAAAATTCAGCATTTTAACATGCTAGTAATGTGCAAAAATATCGCAAAATGGTACTGTATGCTTTCCTAGGTGTCGGGAATTAATAGTGACACAAAAAGATATATAAAAGACATTATACGGAATAACTAAGCACTTTAACGGAATGGTATCTAACCGAACAACCGGACATTACCTGGGACACCAAAATTTTACTAGAAACATTGTTTAATTATTTCTTGGCTAGTCATGATCCCCGAACACCATAACACCCACTCAATTCTCTAGTAAACTAACTATACTAACTATATGCTTGGTTTTAAGTTATAATCTAACTAATGGTTACATTTTACATCTA
This sequence comes from Helianthus annuus, assembly GCF_002127325.2. Lineage (NCBI taxonomy): Eukaryota > Viridiplantae > Streptophyta > Magnoliopsida > Asterales > Asteraceae > Helianthus > Helianthus annuus. The sequence continues at coordinate 130,506,989 of NC_035440.2, forward strand.
GACACCCTCCCCCTAGGCCTAAAATCGGCCATCACCACCATCCCTCACACCATACTCTCCAAGATTTGTTTTCTTATTTTAATGGATTTTGCTTGATCTAGTGAACAAGATATTGGATGAGATCTTTATAAGTATGGCCTAAGATCACTACATCATTTCATTCATACACCACTCAACTTCACACCATCTCCCTCATCTCACTCTCTCCCTCTTGGCTCACTACACAACCGCCACCACCACCACCTTGTCACCACCATTGCTCCATTTTCAAGCTTGTTTCAAGCACTAGAAGGTGATTAAAGGAGATTGTAGCTTGTGGATCATCAAGGGGCTTTCATCACTTGCTTTTACACACCATCTTCATCATCTTTTGTTCTTGAGTTCTTCCCTAGCCTTTGAGCTAGTTGTAAGTCCTTGATTAACCCTTGTTTACTTCTACTTTAATGGTTAAAAGAAGTAGTAAGTTGATTATAACAAGAACACTAAAGAACATGAACTAAAAGTTTAAACATAGAGTTTACATGAAGATGAAATATGATGAAAGAATACTAGCATGATGTTGTTTTGTATAACTAATGGTTACTTGTTGATTTCTTGGTAATGTGATGTTAATCACCATATAGGACTTGTTAAATGATGATTGGAAACATGATTTAACAAGATTAGGAGGTGATTATGTGGTTACATAAAATAATCATCTTCTAACAAAAATGTGAACTTGATGAAAGAAAAATGATTTTCTTGAAATATAAGTAAACAAAGTGAGTTGATGTTCATGTAGATCCGGGATTTACAAATGATTTTTCTAAACAAACTAAGTACAAGAGTCGATTTTAAAACGATCATGACTTTTACTTGCACTTACACCATTTTTGGTGATAAAATAAGTATAAGAACACTTTATTTACAAGAAGAGTTCAAAAGATTAATTTTTGTAGAAAATGTTTACAAGTTGTAAACACTTTGTTCTTTTAAGAATGGGATTTTAAAGAAGTAAATACACTTTGGAAGGTAACTAAGTCCACTAAACGCTTTACCAAGTTACTACGCGTTTTTGTGTTATATCAAGTTCATGATTAATATGTAACGCACATAGTTTTTGCTCTTGGTGATGTAAAATTGTTTAAAGACTGATTGTTGATTAGTGTGACTATTTTGAAAAGAAAATGATATGCTTTAATAGCATGGACACTTCCGTTTTTAGGGGAAACTATGGCGAAATTTTCTAAAAATATAAACACATGGAAATTATTTTCTAACAAATGTTTGCAAGTATGTTTTAAACTTTGTTTCTCCAAATAAAACTCACCATAATTTTTGTAACAAAATACAAAGTGTCGGAGATTGGTTTTCGTAAATAAAGATGGACATATATATATATATATAATATTTTATACTAAATCGCTTGTGTGAATATTTGTTTGATTGTGAACTAGATATATTATTTTTAGGGTAAAATAATATTACTTATCAAAACACCCTTATATTTACAACTCCGGAAAATACCTTTGTAAATATTATTTTGGGAAACAAAAGAAGTGAAAATATATTATTTTTGGGAAAAATATATATATTTTGGGAATACATTACTTTTGACAAATAAATTATATATATTTTATGTGGGAATTAAAAATATAATATTTCGGAGCTACAATATACATGTATAAATACCCCCATCCTTGGGAAGGAAATACGGAATTAAAATACTTAAGAAGTATTAATACAAAAATATTGGTTAAATAATTATTCCAAAACCAAATATAATTTAAAGTTATAATAACTATTATTTTAGCAAATAATTATACTTGGAATAATATTGGGAAACACAAGAAAACGTAACTTAAAAACCCTCATACTAAGCGAAGGCACGGCCCGTTCGTCTAATAGACATTAGTACGTTGTAGGTTGTCGTGTAGCTGACCGAGCTTGAGTTACGAGCAGGAGACACACTACTGTGAGTTCATGTCCCCCTTTTCTCTTAACTGTTTTCAGTTTTATACTTCGGGGGTGGAATACATGTTACAATTACTACAGACATTTTTATACATGGTATGGTTAGCTTAAGGAGGGTTTACTACTTAGATCATGTGAGTGGTGGGTACAACACTTAAGGCCATTAATCCTCGTCGTAGGACCGAGGGACATGAGTGATAGATCTATTTGGGTGTAGCGAGCCCACACCCATGAGGTCGGGGCGGCCCATAGTGGTGACTATGTCTTCCAGCCGGAAGCCCGGTACAAATTTGCTAGGTTTGAGTACTTCCTGCATCATTTCACACATACCAGTGGCTTTGCAACCCACTGGTGATCTCTTTTTCCTTATTGCTACATACCTGGGACTTTCATACACACAAGGAATACTTTAAAGGTTTATACATACTCACATACACATGAACTCGCTCAACTTTTGTTGATTTTTCAAACTACATGTATTTCAGGGAATTGATCGGATCTGGCAAGTGATGCATGTTAAGCTGCGTACTAAATAAAGATGTCATCCAGGGTTGTAGGGTTTGGGAGGTGTAACCCTTTCCTGGACGGGTCACATGTCTCCAAACCTCGTTTTAGTTAAAGTCTTTTGTTGAGTCTTATGAACTCGTTTTAAACAAGTCATGATTTGTAACTTATTTTGGGTTGATGTTTCAAGACAAGCATGTTATGGTATTTTCTAAACTATATTAATGGATGAATATCCCGTATTTTTATCATATAGCATTGTTACGATTGTTGCTATGGTATTAAGAAGTCACACCAATATTAACCACGCTTCCGCAAAAGCCAGGGTGTGACATCTCACCCATGCCTGATCAATCATGGGTGAACCATCCTCATTTGGTTTAACAATTTTCGATTCATAAAATTCTTTCACTCCCTTCACTTTCCCATCAGCCATCTTTCCAAAAATATGTAGCACTTTACTATTAAATGCCTTTTCAGCATCAAATTCTTCCTTATCAGAGAAGAATTGATCTGAAGTCTCAATCTTATCAACTTTTAATTTCAAATTTCCGTTTGGCAACGGTGGAAAATTTTCATCATCCATTGTTGGAACGAAATTCTCATCATTTAGCACAACATGTGGCTCCTCTGACTTTGACGAGTCAGATTCATTGCTAGAACTAACTTCTGATTTCTTAACCACCCAGTTTTGTTTGTTAAGATTTGCTCTTCTTTTGTAAAAATCAACTTTGAAAGTCGAATTTTTGAACTCCTTGAATTTCTCTGTTGGTTGTTCCTTTTTATCAACACATTTTTCTTTCAATTTAGAGTTAGAAGAAACTCCCTATTTTGTGTTGGTGGGCTTTGAGCAATTCCAAGCAATATGTCCAACCTCTTGACATCTGAAACAGGTTCTTCTTTCAACTCTCGGTTCAGATTCTTTCAACATATTCTTTTGCTTTTCGGCGAGAAACTCCTTGTTTGACTGTTTCCAGAAAGGTTTCTCCTTCTCCTCTTCAGAACTTGCTCCTGAAACAAATTTAGTTTTTGGTTTATAAATTTTCTCATTTTTATGATTTTCCGGGGGAATAAAACCTAATCCTTTCTTTTTGAAATTACTGTTATGGTTTGGTTTCTTTTGATAACCCGAACCAGAACTGTAACCCTTTTTCTTGTTCAATCTTTGTTGAACTCTTGAAGTGTATTTTTTAGGTTTTTCAGTAAGACTTACATCTTTTATTTCAGAAATATTAATTTCTGTTAATTTGAAAACCTTGTTAATCATTTCAGTTTTAACACCTCTTATTGGAAATTCTTCATCAGAATATAATTTGTCAGAATCATTCAAAGTATACGCTACTTTGAATGTTTCGTCATTCAAGTTATTTTGTGACATCAGAAAATCTTTATTGTAAACCCTTTTGACCGGTGAACTCGAGCTTTTGTCTAATGAACTCGAATTTTCAGATTTAGACTCTGACTTTGACTTTTCATCTTTATCCAACACCTGATCGACCACTTTCTTAATTAACTCGGACTCATGATCAGTGTCAGACGCTGTGAAGGTGACATCAATATCATCTGGTAATCCATCGATAGACTCGGATTTCAGATTCAGATTGAGTGCTTCAGCCACCTTTTCAAAGTGTCGGGGGGTATAGCCATCCCACATTGGATTTGGTACTCTGTTATAATTCAAACCAGTTTTCTTACCAGAATTTTCTTCATCATCTGCAAACTTATGAGCTGCCACGGTAGGATAAATGCGATCAATAACATAATCTGAACTTTGATAACTTCGAAATAAAGAATTTACTCTTTCGGTTTCGATCGTCATCGCTGCCAATTCTTGTTTCAGCCCTGCAACAATCTCAATGTATTTGTTGATTGCAGTTTGCTTTTGAAGAACTGTTACTTCCAAAAGATTCTTCATCTGAATATCCTCATCACTAGCTCCTTTGTACAAGTTCACTTTGCTGCTTAGGAGATCATATGACTCCTTTATGCTTCTCACATTGTGCAGTAAGTTCTCTTTGAACTTCTCCAATTCAGCATACTTTGTATCTTTCTTAGCACAATCTTTGCAAGGTACTGAACACTTTGCACAAGGTTTTTCAACCTCTACAATCTTTTCAACTTCAACAATTTTTTCAACTTCGACAATTTTTTCAACTATTTTCTCCACCACCTTTTCAATCACAATCGGTTCTTTCTCCACTTCTATCTTCACTTCACCCACTTCAACCTCGACCTTCTATGTCGGTTTTTCTTCAACTTTTGCCTTATCAGCTTCTATCTGAGCTTCAGTCTTTTCTTCAGCAATCCTTCTTGCTTCCATTTCTCTCTTCAGTCTAGCAACCCTTTTCTCTTTCAATATCTCGATTTTATCTGCAAAAAACAAATTAAAACTATAAGGATCCAACTGTTTTCTAGCTGTATAAATATACTCTTCCTCATCATCAGTGTCCTCGTCACTTCCTGAAGACTTAAAAATCGGTTGTCTTCTAGGACTGTTCTTAGATTTGACTGATTCTTCTCCCGATGTTGAGTCTTCAAAGATTCGAGCAACAAATGCTTTAGAAACTGAAGGTCTAGAAGGATCATAATTATCCCAATTGAACTCTTTCGGGATCATTTCATCTTCTTGGTCTACCAGACCAAAACAAGCTTTACCCTTTGATTCTTCAATAGTACGTGAGTGTGAAGATTGTTGTTGATATGGTTGTTGAGCAACCTGATGATAAATTGCTTTTCTATGATAATCGTTGTTTCCGAAAGGATCTTGTCTTTCGGTTGCTTCTCTGTTTGTACACTCTCATTTAAAATGTCCTTTTTCTCGGCAACGAAAACAAGTAACCTTCGATTTGTCAAAACCTAGCTGAGATGTTGCAGCTTCACGAAGATCATCTCTTCCGGTGATCTGTTTGAACTTTTCTGCTCTTCTCAAAACGCTAGCTAAACACCACTTGATGTCCATCAACTCAAGTTCTTCAGAATCAATTTGATCATAATCCTCTTTAGTAAGCATCGGATTTCCGATTCGTCCAGCAACTAAGCTTTCATACGACTCTAACACAGTGACAAGAGATGCCATGTGTTGCTTCGCAATATCTGGAGAAAAATTTTGACCATTTTAAATATGTAATGCAACATTGCATTGCAATACTTGACTGGTAAAATCTATTAAACTTTGTTGTTGTCGGTGTTGAGAAATTTGGTTCAAAACTTGAATAAGACGAAGAATATCCACTGCTCTGATTTGTATTGCTTGCATTTGTTCCGGAAGAATTTTCAGCACTGAACGCAGTTTGAATCTTCGGACTAGGAGTAGTCTCAATCTTGTTTTCTCTGTAGTACAGACTAACATCCTGTTGAGCACACGGACTTCTCATTGTAACAGTTTTTCGAATTGCTAGCTCATGTTCTTCCAACTTCTGGATAAACTTACTCAAATTCATATCTTCAAATTGTCGGTTATGCTTTAAAATCAACAGATATGTTCCCCATTCATTCCGTGGAAGCGCATCGGCTAGCTTATTAACCCATTCTTCATCTTCTTTCTTGATGTCCAATCTTTTCATCTCCATGACTAGATGATAATATCTCTCGATAATCTTCCTAGTCGTCTTACCTTCAAAAGCTGTAAACATATCAAACGATTTCTTTAGTAATGCTCGTTTGTTTTTAATCATATCAGCACTACCCTTAAACTTTTTAATCAACTCTTTCCAAATTGATCTAGCAGTTCCCTCATGTTGAAGCAAAACAAAAATATCTTCTTTTACCGCTTGTAACTGGAGCAGCCAGAGCAGTAGCAAATGCATTATAAAATTCGTTGTCCATGTTGTGGTACGAAAAATTTCACAAACTAGACACCCACTAATCAAACCCGGATTAAAACTCTTGTTCTAAATTTCACAAGCCCACTATCAAATGAATATTTGTGATTGGGCCGATAACTTGTATTGATCCTCTTAAATCACATGCAAATGGCCTACACCCCTTTAATACCAACTGACTTTAATTGGACCGTTGGATTTAGTGGACTGCAAACATCACATGCAATGAAATGATAGGAATTAGATATGTATTGCCGACAACTAATTGAACTTTGAATGCTAATTGGACCGTCAATTTAGTGGACTGATGTCTTTGATTTTAATGAACCGACAAGCTGTTAATCACGTGATGTATTAAATGTGCCTGACACTATTTTGATTAAGTAGTTCACGTGATTTATTGACCCAATGCAAAATTTAACTGTTCGTCAACAGCAATGAAGGTTCGTTGACCAAATGAGTGTTCGTTGACCAATGAGTCTTCGTCAAAGCACAGCACCTGAATTCAAAATTATAAGCGATCTGACCAAAATTTTCATGCGACCTGAATCACCTCGTGCGACTTGACAGATTTCAAACCGTGCGCTCTGAATGATTTCAAACGACTTGGTTTAGTTTCAAGCAGCCTGTACCAACTTCAAACAACCTGAAGACCTTTTAATCCACACTGTAGGACCTGAAAAGTTTGTCGAACGATCTGAAGGTGTTTTTCACACGATTTGGACATAAATTCACACCGTTTGAGAATTCTAAGTCCAATTGTTCATCATTGTGTCAATTTTTATCAAGTTTTAGGTTGAATTTGGTTCTGATTTGTTCACGGATTGATTAAAACTCAGTTTTACGTGTTATTTGTCAAAATCAAGTCATTTTAACCGTGGAATCTCCGTAAATTTGATGAAAAAGTATAGAAAAGTGAGTAGAAATGTGTTGAAATCAGATGTTTTTGAAGAAATCAAGCTGAAATGGTAAGAACTCTTCCTCCTGAGCTCTGATACCACTTGTAGGATCGGGGATTCGATCAAACGAGTCATTCAGAAGAGTTCTCGATCAATACAAAAGGTGGAATCAGACGTATTGATATTATAGCAGCTAGATTTGCACTTAGAATCACTTTAACTGTCAATTGTATTGATTTAATAGTGTTTACAGATCGTTCGACACTTCGGCAGCACTTCGTCTCCGGAATCACAAAGTTACAAATGAAAACCTAGACTCTCCTATTTATAGGAATGCCAGACCCCACGAACCATTTCATGCTTTCTGGCATTTCATGCTTTCTGGTCTATCTATTCTATTACATGACTCGATACAAGACGAAGTCAACAGACATATGCACTAACAGGATTATTGAAAGATAATTAAGTTATAATGCGAAAAGTGGTAGGCCCCCTTTTAGGGAGCGTTACCCTCAACCCTTTGGTCTAAGTCAGCAGGGATACAGTCCTTGCAGGGTTGGTTTAAAGTTTTAATAGTAGTTTATAGATAAGGGATTCAATCGGTTTCTTACTTTCTTCCGGGGCGGATAGTACCGCCCAAACCGTGAAGTATTACTAAGCTTGAACCAGGTTCTCTCAGGATCTATACACTGAACGAGACATAGAATTACCCAACCACCCTTCTAACCCCCTTCCAAGTAGTTAACGCGATTTATATAGACTGTAAAGACACGGATATGTGAATCAACAACATATGAAGAATGGTTAGATAAATCCGCCTTCAATATAAAAAACTAGTTATTAAAGTCATTAATACATACCCAAATAAAAAGGAGCCAAAGATTGGAAATCAAAAAGTAATACATAAAAGATTTGTCTTCACCAAGTGATATAAGAGTTTAGCCAAGCATGGCCTTTGTTTGACAAGAACTCATACGATCGATCTTGGATCCCGAGACTACTACACACTCTAAATGATGGAAGATGGATGATGGTGGTGGATGTTGGTGTTGTAGTGGTGGCGGCGTGGTGGCAAGTGTAAGAGAAGTGGATTGCCAAGGGATGTATTGGAATGGAACCAAACACCCCTATTTATAGCTGAAGTTAGGCGATCAACATGGCCAATGCCCGCCTGGCACGGCCCGTGGCCATCTTTCTCTCTCTTCCTCATTAACTGCAATGTCAGGTCTTGTACTAACACGACCCCGTGTGTCAACGGCACGTCCCGTGGCCATTGTACTTGCTGTAATATATCAGATTTTGTGAATCTTAGAGTTGACCACGCCCTTTGTTGTCTTAGCACGACCCCGTGTTGGTTGTCTGGTTTGTCTTTTCTTCCTGGAGAGAATCTTGCCTTGGGCACGACCCATGCCTGGTGGGCACGGCTCAGTGATAGATCTTCTGATCTTGCTATTTTGTTGGTTTGGATATGAATGGGGGCTTGGCGAGTTGTGTCAACCCTCCTTTATTGTATTTATGTTGGTTTTTGCTGTTATTTTGCTCCTTTTATCCGTTTAAGCTCTTTTGACCCTGTAAATTCAAAAGGAACAAAGAAACAAGCTTTTTCCAACATTAGTACTAAAAAGGGTTGACTTTACGCCGTATTTGATAGAATTTATATGTTGTATTTTTCGCACATCAAATACCCCACACTTGAATCATTTCTTGTCCTCAAGCAAAACTCTAAATTGTGGCTTACACACCCAAACAGAATAGGTTGAAGAGAAGGTTTTGGACTTATCTTTTAGAGTGTCGGGAATTCAAGTTCTAACTTTATTTTGTTTTTATTTCATTTACAATCTTATTCGTCATGATTTATTCAAAACACAAATTAAGAAAACATATTTATTTGGGCATAACATGCCTTTATAAAATTCCATTTAGTTATATACAAATTTACACCCCTCACAAGTGGTCACTCAACACTCGGCCGAAGTTGTGTAAGTGAAAACGCTCGTGCCCAGTTTGGAACTCACTCCTACTATAGGCTTGACAAACAATCAAACATCCTCCTTTTTGACGTTTAATCCTTGTAAATATCAATAAGGCTTTAAAGGGTAGGTTGTGGTTCGGGTAGGTGTGTTTTGGTAAAAGAAAAAAATAGCGAAAGGCATAAAAAGTTTCGGTTTTTCCATTGCTTTGTGACTTAGCAAAAAATACTTCGTTTTTTTTTTACCAAAGTTGAAACTGAGCCATAATTGTAATTTTATAACCGACATTTTCACAAAAATAAGAGATGAAAATAAAAGATTTGCAGATGTGGGTGTTTTTGTGGGTTTAGAAATGAAAAGGGTTAAGGCTCAAAGGGTTTATCTAGGGGGGTGTTTTTGGTAAAGAAAAGTAAAATAAAGGTTTTGAAGTGAAAAATGAGTTTGATCCTAATGTCTCCATCATTTACTTTCTTGGATTTGTGTCAGTAAGGACTTCGGATGTATCGTATTGGTAAGTTCTAGATTTGCAATAACCAAACGGGCTATTCAAAAAAGAAATGAAAATTGAGCAATTATTATAGGTATGTATTTATATGCTCGGTAAAGGCTCAAAACTCACTTTTGTGGGAAAAGGGGTTATAGTGTAAAAATGTATATATAATCAAATTTTACAAAGATTTGTTATGCCCGTTTTTATAATTTTCTTAATCGATTTTTTTTATCACGACACTATCAGGTGTAAATTAGTAAAACCATAAATTTTAGAACTTAATTTACCCCAACTAAACCAAGATAAGTAAAAGAAAATTAAAAAAAATGAAAAAGTTTGGGGTGATTAGTGGTTTTCCAAGGCGAGTTTTATGTAAGGCTTGTTTTTAGGACAAACGATTCAAGGTTTTATCATCTCCCCCACACTTAAATTACACATTGCCCTTAATGTGTCCCAAATATGATTTATTTTGGTTAAATATGTAAAAAGTGTGTGAAAATAACAATTTTTATTGTTACTGGCACTTGCAGCACGGGGGCGTGCTATGGGGACACGACCCCATGTCCAAAGTGGAAGTAGCAAATTTGAACAGAAGACTTACAGTATGGTGGCCACGGGGGCGCGCTGGATGAGCACGACTCGTGCCACCTTCTCGGCATAATATTTTGGACATCAGATAGTTGAGCACAGGGGCTTGCATGGTGGGCATGGCCCCGTGCTGCAGACACTGTTTTTGTAGTTCTTGAGTTGGGAGGCCCTAGTTTACGTGCATGGGTTCCATTTTTCATTGTCCATCATCCTCTTTTGAGCGTGCTTTATTCCTACAAATATAGAACTTAAAAGAAAACATTAAACTGAAGATTAAACTAAGATTTAAACTAGTTAACTAACGGATAGTCCATGGAATTGCTCCATGGTGCGCCACATTTATAAGGGTCCTTGGCTAGACCCAAAGTCGGTCAAATGTTACCTGAGCGGGATGACTCGCATCCCGAGTTGTATCGTTGCAGGACGTCATCTAGGCTTGAGTCAATCACTTTGAGGTATTTGACTGGATCATCCTCTACTCGCTGCCCCACTTCAAAATTGATCTCTTTTTCACCAACCCTCAATGTTAATTTTTCGTCGCTTATGTCCACCATAGCCCGTACGGTGGCAAGGAAGGGTCTTCCTAGTATGAGCGGGTTTTCAGTTTCTTCTTCCATGTCTAGGATAACAAAGTCGATCGGAAAAACAAATTCTCCGACCTTTACCAATAGATTCTCTATGACACCTTGAGGGTATTTTACCGATCTATCCCCAAGTTGTATGCTCATCCTTGTAGGATGTGGCTTACCTAACTCCAGTCGGTTGAACATAGAGGCCGGCATTAGATTAGTGCTAGCCCCCCAAGTCGGCTAGTGCATTGCTTATGGTGATCCACCAATGGAGCAAGGAATGGTGAAGCTTTCAAGATCATCTTCTTTTGGGGGAGCTTGTTGAGGAGTGTCGCCGAGCATTCTTCACTTAGGGTGACTTGTTGAATGGATTCAATCTTCCTTCTATGAGTGAGGAAGTCTCTCATGAACTTGGAGTATTTTGGCATTTGAGTGAGGACTTCCACAAAAGAGAGATTGATGTGAAGTTGTTTAAGCATGCTCACGAACTTAGTGAATTGCTCGTCGGTCTTTGGTCGAAGTAAACGATCGGGGTAAGGGACCGGAGGTGGTTTGGTTGTGTCGGTATTTTGGGGTTGAGTATTTTCTTGGTTATTGGTAATAGGTGTTTTAGTGGGGATTATATCGGGTCCTACCTTCCGGCTTCTTAGGTTGATTACGTGTACTTGGGCTTTTAGATCTGTTTCGGTGTTACTTGGTAAGGCTCCTTGCGGTCTCTGGGCGAAATTTTGGGCAAGTTGGCTTATTTGTTTTTCTATATTTTGGACACCAACCCTTTGGTTTCTAATTTCAGCTTTAGTTTTTAATGTTGGTGCACTACATCTGTTGATTACGTCTTGAATCGAGTCATACATTGCATTGTATAGATTAGGGCACGAAATACGAGAAAATGCGAGTGTATATGATATTTGTGACCTAGGTTCGCTCATAGGGTCATAGGTTAGGAGATTCGCTTATGTGAACACATGAGGTCCGCTCATGTGTACACATGTCACATAAGCGAACCCATATCCCTATATATAGGTGTCTGTTCGAGCGATCCTGTAATGTGATTGCTGATTTCCACGCCGAAGCTCTGTCGGTGTGACGTTTGAACTGTAAAAGCTGTCAAATTAATAAAACAAGAGATTAAAGTGAAGAACAAGCTATTTCTACCTACGTTTCTTATTATTCCGCATCTGAAACATAGGATATTACCTCTGAACGACTCGTTCGGGTCAGTCAACGATCCTATAAGTGGTATTAGAGCTTGGGAGGAGGTTTTCTGCAGAATATAGCTGGAATTCGTTACTTCTACACCTTCTTTTCTTGATTCGGGGAGATTTCACGGTCAGAATTGGTTCAATTTTTCTCAGATTGTGTGCAATAGGTCAAAGACAAACCCTGGAAAGTTTCATGCTGAAATATGGACTAAATATGGGTGAAAACATGTTCGAATTGAGATCCGCTTTTACGGACATTTGAGAGGTCCGCTCTTGTGTCACATTTATTGGTAGATCCGCTCCAAGTTACCGCTGGTCCGCTCCAAAATTTCCATCAGATCCGCTCCAAAACACAACAGGTTCGCTCCAAATTTGTAGTAGGTTCGCTCGAGTTGCACCAGGTCCGCTCAAAGTTGTGACAAGATCCGCTTCAGTGTCATTGTTATATAGATTCCTCCAAAGTAAAGATCAGGTCCGCTCCAAAGTTATCTGAGAGATTCGCTCCAGTGAATATCACACAGATTCGCTTTTAAGAACATATCAGTGGTTCGCTTATTTGAACAGTGAGATTCGCTTTAGTGACTAACATCTGGTTCGCTTTTGTGAACGATACTGGTCCGCTTATCAAGACATTAGTAGTTTTGCTTCTGTGATCATTCTGGTTCGCTTATTTGTCACCTGTATTGGAAAACGTGTTAAGTGATTATGGATTCCGAGTTTTACAACGCTTTCGCAACACTGTCTACTCCAGCCGCGATTGCTCAGGCAATGAACTTAGAAAACGAGACGGGAACAACTCAAAAGCCCCCGAGATTGATGAGTATTGAAGAATATTATGGATGGAAAGATCGTTTTGAGAACTGGGTACAGGCAAATCATCTTAGATCGTGGGAGTGTATACTGAAGAAATATGTGTTGCCTCGAACAGAATTGCAAGTTATCAAACAGATATCAGAATTCACAGATCAGGAACGGGTGATGTACAAAGCAGAGAAGATGATGATCAGTTTGTTGCAGCAAGCAATCAAGGAAGATATATTCATTTTGCTACAACATGATAAAACTGCAAAGTCGATATGGGATGCTCTTAAAGTTAAATTTGAGGGAAGCGAGAACATGATAAAGAGCAAGAAGGCGTTGCTAAAGAAAGAATTTGATCTGTTCAGCAGCTTACCAGGAAAGGATACTAAGAAGCTGATTGAGAGATACTGTCACTTAGTGCGATCATTGTCGATGTTGGGTGTTGATAAAGGTCGTGAAGAGTGGGTGGATAAGTTGGCCGATGCGTTACCTCAGAAGGAGTGGGGAACCTATTTGATGATATTAAAGAACACAGGTGCGTATGACGGGCTGACAATCTCACAGTTTATTGAAAAAATCGAGAGTCAGGATCTGGAACAGCAAAAGATCGCGAGGATGAATAGTCCAAGTGGTCAACAAGATATGAAGATGTACTACAAAGGTAGTATTCCAGTCACTGAGTCTGAGAGAAGTCCGAAAATTCAAACTGCATTTAGTGCTAAGGATTCATCAGATAAAGCTGATCAGGGTTCAAACAAGAGTAGCAGCGGGTTTTCATCATTTCCAAGTGTCAATCCTAAAGAGACAAATACAAGCTTTCAGTCTCAGGGTACAAAGACAGGAAATGGATACGTGATTCAGTGCAACATAACTCTCAACCTTCCAGAAGGTCAAAGCTTCTCAGAAGACACTGCAAAAGACCACATGGCACTTCTTGGTTCTGTATTGTTATCTTATGAAGGTCTTGTTGCTGGTCAGATCGGAAATCCTATGCTTACAAAGGAGGACTACGATCAAATAGATGCCGAAGAAATGGATCTCATGGATATCAAATGGTGTCTTGCAAGTGTTCTTCGACGTGCTGAGAAGTTTAAAGCAATCACCGGGAGAAATGATTTTCTTGATGCTCATGTATCTACTTTAGGTTTTGATAAATCTAAAGTTACTTGTTTTCGATGCAGGGAGAAAGGTCATTTCAAATGAGAGTGCAAGGGAAGAGAAGCTAGCGGTGCTCAAAATCCATTCGGAAAAGACGACTACTACCGAAAAGCTATCTATCAGCAAGTTGGCCAATCTCAAGAAACACAGACGGCTCATGGTAGGAAGATTGAAGATCCCAAGAGAACATGTGTAGTTGACTTCAGCTGGGATAAATACATATCTCCTGATAGCAAAGCCTATTTTGTTGATCAAGATGATGAGAGACTACCTGAAGGCTTCAGCTGGGATAAGTTTGTTGATGAAAAAGGAGAGTTCAAAGCATTCATTGCCAAGATTGTCCGAGAGCCAGATTTGTTTGCTACTTGGATGAAATCTATTGGGGTGAATGTAACTAGTGAGAATGAAAAATCTGTTACATCTGATGAAAATTCAGAAAGTACTGATGAACTTTCAGAAAGATCTGGAGAAATTTCAGAGGGTTCAGATGAAAGTTTACAGAGTTCAGATGAGAGTGTACAGAATGAAGTTACTTCAGAAAAAGAAGTTGTCTTTGACCAAACACCGTCTGATTCTGGTGTATCAGATGCAGATTCTGAAAAATCTGTACAATTTGATCAATCACCAGTTGATAGTAGCAGTGATGTTGAGGAAGAAAAACATATAAATGTTGCTAAATCTCATCTTTCTCCTGAAAGTTTTCATTTCTATTTTGCAGATCGCATAGAGAAACTGAAAGAGAAAAGAGCTGCTAAAGAACAACAAAAGGAATCTGAAGGAATCTGAAGGAATACGACATTATAGCTGAGTACGAGAAGAAGAAGGAGCAGTTACTGTTCAACCTCAATTATGTGAAAGAATCGTACGATGTCTTGAACAAAACAGTAACTGGTCTCCAAAAGACAAACTCAGAAAGAGAACAAGCACTGACGATGATGAATGCAGTCATGATGTCAAAGCAAAAGGCGATAAACTTCTACATCGAAGAGAGTGCTAAGTGGAAGCAAGAGTTGGAGACAGAAAAGATTGAGAATGAGAGGATTAGACGATTATTGCTAAGCTATTCTAGTTCTGATTATCTCATTGATCGTATTTACCCAACTGTTGTAGGTATGGAAGCTTTTCAAGATGAGAAGCCGAAGGAAAAGAAAGATTGTGGTAAGAAACCGATTGTTAGTTATAACAAGTGTCCGCCTCTGATTTGGGATGGGTATTCTCCTAGGAAACCAAACGAGGAGCAACTTGAGAAAGCAGTCAATATAAAGCTAAAAACCGACACAACTGACGTTTTACCAGATAACATTGATGTCACGTTTACCTCGTCCGATACCGATCATGAGTCTGAGTTAATTAAAAAGGTGGTCGATCAGGTGTTGGATACTGATGAGGAGTCCGAGTCAAAATGTGAGTCTGGAGGGTCAAATTCGTCAGTCAATAGTCAAAATTCGTCGGTCAAATGGTCTTACAGTATAGGATTTTTGTTATCGAAAGCAAATTTGGATGATGAAACATTTGAAGTTGCATACACTTTAAATGATTCGGACAAATTATACTATGACAAAGAATTTCCAATAAGAAGTGTTCGTTTTGATATGATCAAAAAGGTTTTCAAAATGATAGAAATCAATATTTCTGAAATAAAAGATTTAAATCTTACTGAAAAACCTAAAAAGTACACTTCAAGAGTTCAACAACGTCTAAACAAGAGAAAGGGTTACAATTCTGGTTCTGGTTTTTAAAAGAAACCTAACCAAAATCGTAGCTACAAAAAGAAAGGATTAGGCTTTGTTCCACCAGAAAACTATAAAAATGATAAAAATTCTAAAACAAAAACAGAATTTGTATCAGGTGGAAGCTCAGAAGATGAACAGAAGAAACCATTCTGGAGACAGTCAAATAAAGAGTTTCTTGTTGAAAGAAAGAAGAATGGAACTGAAGTGTTTTATCAAAGAGAGACTCGTACCTGTTATCGATGCAATGAAGTTGGTCATATTGCATGGAATTGTCAAAATAATGCCAGAACAAAACAGGGAGTTTCTCAGAAATTAAAAGACAAAGTTGTTGATGTTGAACCACCAACCAATAGACTTAAAATTTTTGAAAATTACAAATATGAGGTTGGTGAGTGTTCGAAAAAGAATTTTTATAAAAGGAAAGAGAATGACAACCAAGTGTGGGTTGCTAAAAAGGTTGATGTGAATGTCGGCGATGAATCTGGTTCCACAAAGCCAGAAGAGCCACAGGTTGAGGAGAAAATTTCAGTGAATGATGAAGAGTTTCCATCGCTAAAGTTTGAGGAAGTTAAAAAGAAAGTTGGAAAAACTGAGATTTCAAATCAGTTTTACAATGAGAAAAAAGATTTTGATGTCAAGAAAACATTCAACGGGAATGTTAAAAAGATTTTTGGGAAAATGTTAAGTGGGAGAGCAAAGGGGGTTAAAGACTTTTATGCAACTAAAAAGGCAACATACAACCCCACTGCGCAAGAGTTGAAATCCATCAAGTCTGAAAAGACTTGGATGGAAGTTTTTTTTCCATGATAGTCGAAGGACTATGCCGGAGATCCCAAGTTTATATCGTGGATCAGGAATCGGCATCATTCTAGTGTTTAAAAAGTTTGTTTGAAAGATTTTGAATAGTGTTTGAATGTTTACAGGTGAGAAGACTACGCCGGAGCTTCCAGGTTGGAAATTGAGAAGCAGGAATCGGCATCTTTCTGTCTTATTCGACAAGTGGTAAAGAGGTTTCTATAGATGTCTCATTCCTACAGTAAAACCTACAAGTGGTCTTTTTGATCTACAAGTGGTATTTGTGGTTATACCTTGAAGAATTTACATTTACAAGTGGTACAGTGATTCTGAACTGCAAATGATAAATCAGGGACATTAAGTTGTACTTGATTTATTGTTCATATGAGATTGATAAACAAGATGATGAACCATATCCCCATGCTTCATAAGTGGTAAACTTAAAAGTGGTAAACACAAACTCATTTTCCGGAAAAATCATTTCGATTAAAACAAACTTAAGTGTTTTGAGATCTAATGAGAAAATGGTTTGTTGAAAGGGGGAGTTCAGATTGTTTATGCCTAGTGAATGGCGATTTGATGTGATTCGATGTCAGTTGTCAAGTTTCTGTACAGTTTGTTTTACTTTTCATGTTTCTAGTGGGTCAAGAGTCTAGAAGTTTTCAAATTTTCTTTGAAATGTGTTTGCATTTTAGGGGGAGTAGGGAAATTTCAGAAAATCCAAAAACATTAGAAAATTTGAAAAAGACAAAAACATGATAAAATTCAAAAATGAGTTTCGTTGTGAAAAGAGGAAATGATAGTACATCAGTAGGCTGTCACAACATGCTAAAGAAATGTAAAGATAAAATGTGATAAACAATCTCACTGAGGATGTGCCAGTAGGTTTTTACACATTTAGTAAATTGTGACGAGATATAAATCTAAAAGTTCAAACTTGCTTGTTCTGTGGGTTAACACAAACTTGGATATATAGGTAACCCCTGAAATCTTGTTTGAAAGGTCCCTTATTCTGAGATACTAGGTCTTTATGCTCAGTGATATCTGGGGTATTATCCCAGGACTTCTGCTGTATGGAAGTACTGACCTAGTCCCCAGATAATGCTTCCGCAAAAGCTTGAAACATAGCTTCGCCCTCAGCATGCTGATGAAACAATAAAATTGATAGTCGCTGCTGTTGAAATAAAAAGATCCTCTAAAGGGGACACACCAAAAGTCGAGCCGTCATCTCTTTGCTGAACGGAACCTGAGCTCTCACGGTTTCGCACCTAACCCCTTACAGATATCATCTGTGGTATATTCACCTGTAAGACTGAATATTGGGATCTGGATACGGGAGTATATTCAAGTAGTGAGACACACGAATAAGTCAGTATCTAAGACATTAATATCGTATCTCGGATCAGTTGAATTTTGTGTGAAAATTTCAGTGGACCGATATACTGACAATCTAGGTGAATTGTTTTGAACTAAAAATGTAATCAAGCTTAACGGTGTTAGTGACATGTCTCATAAACTGATATGATCCTCTTGCACGAACTCACAAAAATATTGTCTGTAAATATTTTCTTTACTGCATTACATTTTCTTTCATTCAAAAAATCCAAAAAGATTTTCAGTGTGCTTTAGCATAAATTTTTGAAAAAGTCAAAAAGATTTTCGACAACTGATATTGGAAAGCTGATTTTCAAAATTCCAAGTGCTAAACATGATGAGTAATATCTGAGGGGGAGTGTTTGTGTGAAATTAAATGTTTTCATAATCTAATCTTTCAAGTGGTTCATCATAGAGAAAGAAATTGAGGGAGAGTGTTGGTTGGTGAACATGTTAGTATTGATGCATGAAAATTGTTAAAATTGAAAATTTATTTCTGGGTTAAGAATGTGCAGATATAGCCAGGTTTCGATCTTGAATCTGAAGATAGAGTGCCAGGTTCTGATACCTGATGACTTTGACTGGAGATAGTCAGACAACGATCCTGAAGATGTTACTGAAGAACAAAGGAATGCTAGTAAATCGAGAAGGGGAGTCTGAAGATAGAGAGAAAGAAAAGCCCAGAGACTGATCAAGACTGAAGATATGAAGACACAGCATAGTGGTGACTCGATAGTCGAATCCATCAACATCTGAGGGGGAGTCTGTTGGTGCACTACATCTGTTGATTACGTCTTGAATCGAGTCATACATTACATTGTATAGACTAGGGCACGAAATATGAGAAAATGCGAGTGTATATGATATTTGTGACCTAGGTTCGCTCATAGGGTCATAGGTTAGGAGATTCGCTTATGTGAACACATGAGGTCCGCTCATGTGTACACATGTCACATAAGCGAACCCATATCCCTATATATAGGTGTCTGTTCGAGCGATCCTGTAATGTGATTGCTGATTTCCACGCCGAAGCTCTGCCGGTGTGACGTCTGAACTGTAAAAGCTGTCAAATTAATAAAACAAGAGATTAAAGTGAAGAACAAGCTATTTCTACCTACGTTTCTTATTATTCCGCATCTGAAACATAGGAGATTACCTCTGAACTACTCGTTCGGGTCAGTCAACGATCCTACATGTAAGAACCTTTCCGAGTATATTTTATCGAATTCGGAGAAGAGGCGAGTGATAATATCCTCAAACCTTTCTCTTCCTCCTTGTTGTAGTTGTTGGAAACCTTGCTGCTCATTTTGTGGTTGTTGTTGAAAGTTAGATCGTTGATTTTGATTTTGTTGGTTATTACCCCCCGATTCCCTCCAACTAAAGTTGGGATGATTACGCCACTCGGGAGTGAAAGATCTACTTGGAGCTCCTAGTGGTCGTGGCCGGTTATTTAGGTAATTTACCACTTTCGTTTATTTTTCTAAATCTTTCATACAACTCCAGTTTTCATGGGGGTCGCCGCATCCTTCGCAAGCCATAATCGAAGTTGTTTTGTTTAATTCAAGTTTCTTTATTTTAATAGTTTAGACTTCGATTTGGGCTTGCGAAGAAGTGGTTTCATCCACTTTGTGGGCACCCGGGGCTATGGATTTTGAGCCCCTAGGAGTGTGCCACTGAAAACAGTTTTGAGCAAGTTCTTCAATTTGATTATAGATTTCCTCGGGTCGCCGATTCCCAATGAGTCTCCTGGAGCCGGAATCAAGGATTTGCCTTGTGTGTGGCAAGAGTCCGTTGTAGAAAGTGGACACTTGTTGCCAACGTTCAAGACCATGATGTGGGCATTTCCTAATAGCTCCTTGAATCTTTCCCATGTCTCGTACAAGAATTCCCCGTCTTCTTTAGAGTAGGTGTTAATCTTGGTCATGAGTTTGGCGGTTTTAGCGGGAGGGAAATATTTGTAGAGAAATTTTTGGGCAAGTTTATCCCAAGTGTGTACGGACCCACTTAAGAGGGTGTTTAACCAAGCTTTCGCTTGGTCTTTGTGAAAAAAAGGGAATATGCGGAGCCGAATAACCTCGTTGGAGGCTCCGTTGATCTGAAAGGTGTCACATATTTCCAAAAAGTTGGTAATATGTAAATGGGGATCTTCATCGGATAGGCCATAGAAAGTGGCGGAATTTTGGAGCATTTGGATTAAGTGTGGTCGAAGCTCAAAGTTATTAGCATCGACATTAGGAGGGTTAATAGCGGCTCCAAGATTACCGAGCCTAGGCCGTAGGTAATCCATGAAAGTTCATTCATCCGCCATAGGGGGGGGGGGGTTTGGGTCGAGGCTTTTTGTTGGTTTTTATCTTGAAGTCTCTTTTTCAAAAAGCGCTCGGGTTCGTCAAGCGGCACTTTTATGTCTTTGTCGGAGGTGGAGGTCATGCACCAAACTGTATCTCCTGCGAATTATACAGAATTGTGTAAGTTTCTGCGAACAAAAACAAAAAGAATGCCTGGTCAGAAGAATGGCACGGCTCCGTGCTGGTGTCAGCACGACCCGTGCTGTCTAGAAAAAGTATATGTTTTCAAGTTCCCGGATACTAGAAGTTTAACACGGTCCCGTGCTCCTGTAACACGACCCCATGTCTCTATTCCAGTAACAAGAAAACAACTCTTCCCAGTTACCGTAGGTTTGACACGGCCCGGGTTGATGAAACACGGCCCTGTGTTGTTCATGCAGAAAGTAGAAAATTCAAAGAAAAAGAAGAAAATTTAAAAAGAAAAGATAAAAATGAGTAGGCCGTTAATTTTAAGCTTTCTCAAAATCCTTGTGTCCCCGGAAATGGCGCCAAAAACTTGACGTGCGTGCGTATATATATACTTTATAGATATATTTTAGCTCTTTTTACTCGCAAATTCAAGTTTTAAATTTATAAAACACGATATACTACTATCACTCTACACACACGTTAGGGCAAGTGCACCCATCGCGGACGTAGTATAGTGATGGCAAGATACCGAGGTTGTCTAAGGACTCAAGAGCTTTTAATACCGGCTTATCATTAACGTCTAATCTAACCAAATTTTGATAAAAATTGTTTTAAAGTTATACAAAGATAAACTAAAAAGCAAAAATAAAATATAAGGAAAAACAAATAGACAAGAAGGAATCACTTAGTTTCAACTCCACTTTTATGTATCCTTTTAGTGATTTCGCACTTTTGGCTTTTTAAAAGACTATCTTTGAGTTATAGTAGTATATACCCTTCCAGGCAGCGTTACCTTCAACCCTTTGGTCTGAATCAGCAGGGATACAGTCGGTCTGAGTCAGCAGGAATACAGTCCCGAAATGTCGGATTATTGAAAGATAATTAAGTAAGTTATTAATGCGAAAAGTGGTAGGCCCCCTTCCAGGCAGCGTTACCTTCAACCCTTTGGTCTGAATCAGCAGGGATACAGTCCTTGCAGGGTTGGTTTAAAGTTTTAATAGTAGTTTATAGATAAGGGATTCAAGCGGTTTCTTACTTTCTTCCGGGGCGGACTGTACCGCCCAAACCGTGAAGTATTACTAAGCTTGAACCAGGTTCTCGCAGGATCTATACACTGAACGAGACATAGAATTAGCCAACCACCGTTCTAACCCCCTTCCAAGTAGTTAACGCGCTTTATATAGACCGTAAAGACATATGTGAATCAACAACATATGAAGAATGGTTAGATAAATTCGCCTTCAATATAAAAACTAGTTATTAAAGTCATTAATACATACCCAAATAAAAAGGAGCCAAAGATTGGAAATCAAAAAGTAATACATAAAAGATTTGTCTTCACCAAGTGATGTAAGAGTTTGCCAAGCATGGCCTTTGTTTGACAAGAACTCTCACGATCGATCTTGGAATCCGAGACTACTACACACTCTGAATGATGGAAGATGGATGATGGTGGTGGATGTTGGTGTCGTAGTGGTGGTGGAGTGGTGACAAGTGTGAGAG
Organism: Helianthus annuus; assembly: GCF_002127325.2. Taxonomy (NCBI): domain Eukaryota; kingdom Viridiplantae; phylum Streptophyta; class Magnoliopsida; order Asterales; family Asteraceae; genus Helianthus; species Helianthus annuus. Next base: position 130,528,823 of record NC_035440.2, read on the forward strand.
AAGTGGTTTTCCAGGGGATGGATTGGAATGGAACCAAACACCCCTATTTATAGCTAAAGTCAGATAATCAACACGGCCCGTGCTAGCCTGCCACGGTCCCGTGGCCATCTTTCTCTCTCTTCCTCATCAACTATAGTGTCAGGTCTTGTACAAACACGGCCCCGTGTTTTAATGGCACGGCCCGTGGCCATTGTACTTGTTGTACTATCTCAGATTCTGCGAATCTTAGAGTTGACCATGCCCCGTGTTGCCTTAGCACGGCCCCGTGTTGGTTGTCTGGTTTATGCTTTGCTGTTTGTCTTTTCTTCTGGAGAGAATCTTGCCTTGGGCACGACCCATACCTGGTGGGCACGGCCCCGTGCCAGATCTTCTGATCTTGCTATTTTGTTGGTTTGGATGTCGATGGGGGCTTGACGAGTTGTGTCAATCCTCCTTTATTGTATTATTGTTGGTTTTTGCTGTTATTTTGCTCCTTTTTGTGCGTTTAAACTCATTTGACCCTGTAAATTAAAAAAAAGGGACAAAGAAACAAGTTTTTTCTAACATTAGTACTAAAAAGGGGTTGATTTTACGCCGTATTTGATAGAATTTATATGTTGTATTTTTCGCACATCATTTATGGTACTAGAATTCTGGATGGTGGTCTCTATAGATTAGAACTAGATGATGATTTTTCTAAATCTTTGTTGTCATATAATATTAATAAATCACTCACAAAGATGAAACATAAACGAGAGTTAGAGACTTCATCCATGTTGTGGCATCAATGTTTAGGCCACATCTCACGAGAACGATTAACTCGACTCATAAAGGATGAAGTCTTACCACTCCTCGATTTCACTGACTTTGACTTTGGAGCATGTGTCAAATGCCTTAAAGGTAAAGTGACATCAGCGAATAAGAAAGGTGGCACTAGGAGCTCTAATTTTTAGAACTCATTCATACTGACATTAGTGGTTCTTACCAAATCGTTGGCATCACTAGACATACTTTATCTATCACTTTCATTGACGGTTATTCTCGTTACATGTACTGGTATCTCATTAAGGAAAAATCTTAATCTCTTACAACTTTAAAAGATTATAAAGCTGAAGTTGAAAAATAACTAGATCGTCAAATTAAAGTTGTGAGATCAGATAGAGGCGGTGAATATTATGGAAGACATACTTATGTGGGCCAAGCTCCTGGTCCGTTTTATGAGTTTTGTAAGGGCTAGGGGTTAGTGAACCAATACACTATGCCAGGTACACCTCAGCAGAACGGTATCGTTGAACGAAGAAACCGTACCCTAATGAACATGGTGCGTAGTATGTTAGCCAACACTAATTTACCATTATTCATTTGGACTGAAGCATAAAAGCAGTTGTTCATATACTCAATAGAGTTCCTTCTAAGTCTATCCCTAAAATCCCTTATGAACTTTGGACAGGAAGGAAACTGAGTCTTAAATATATGAAAGTATGGGGCTACATTTTTAAAGCAAAACTTTACAATCCTTTCCTAAGGAAACTTAACCCAAAAACAGTTACCCGTTTCTTTATCGGGTATCCTAATCATTCAAAGGGTTATTGTTTGTTTTGTCCTTCCCATATCACACGTATTATTGAAATCAAGTGTGTCACGTCCTGGAGGATTTCAAGGTCAGTGGGAGCAGTACCAAACCTTACGAAAAATTGCAATAAGTATAAGACGTGGGGGGGAGAGACTCTTCGCTTATCGTCACTCCGTTATCTCCTCTTGTACCCGATGCAACAACTGCACCTGAAGTTACTGCACCAATTCCAAATTCACCTCCACAATCAGAACCCATTATACCTCATAACGAAGGAACATCAAACGCTTAAAACCAAGACAACGCTAAACTCGATAATCAAATCAGAAGGTCATCTAGGCCCAGAAGGCTCACTAATTGGGATGATTATGTTACCTACCTAACTGAAGTTAAAATGTATGTCGGAAAGCTCAATGATCCTATCTCTTATAAGGAAGCCATTAACAGTGACTAGTCTTCTGAATGGAATAAAGAAATGAACGATGAGCTTGAATCCATGAGGAAAAATGACGTTTGCGATTTGGTAGAATTACCGAACGGTATCAAACCCGTAGGATGTAAATGGGTATTCAAAACAAAACTAGATCTGAATAGGAACGTTGAACGCTACAAAGCAAGATTGGTTGCAAATGGCTACACTTAGAAAGAGGAAATCGATTATCAAGAGACTTTTTCACCCGTCTCTTGTAAAGATCCATTAAGGATCGTTATGGCCCTAGTAGCTCATTTTGATTTAGAGCTGCATCAGATGGACGTTAAAACCGCTTTCCTTAACGGAGACTTAGACGAAGATGTGTACATGAAACAACCTAAAGGCTTTAAACTTGAAAGTCAAGAACATTTAGTCTGTAAGTTGAAGAAATCCATATACGGGTTAAAATAAGCATCACATCAATGGTATCTTAAGATTGATGAAGTCATGAAGAAACAAGGTTTTGCAAAGAATCAAGTGGATCAATGCATGATGCGTGTTAGTGTATATATGTTTTTAGATATATATTTAAGCCCTTTTTACACTTTTAGCCAAGTTTTAAATTTATAAAACACGATATTTACTAACACTAAACACACATATGGGCAAGTGCACCCATCGTGGACGTAGTATAGTGTTGGTAAGATACCGAGGTCGTCCAAGGACACAAGAGCTTTTAATACCGGTTTATCCTCAACGTCTAATCAAATCAAAAAGGTTAGAAAAATGTTTTAAACTAAGAAAAATAAAAACTAACTAAATGCTGAAAATAAAAATAAAATAACAACAGATAGACAAGATGAATCACTTGGATCCGACACGTGTATTAGTATAACCTTTGATTATTTTCGCACTTTTGCACTTGTTTAAGAGATGATCTTAGTTATTGTAGTAGGCCCCTCTTTTGAAGGCGACGTTACCCTCAACCCAGTAGTTTGAGTCAGCAAGGATACAATCCTAAAGGGTCGGATTATTGAAAGATAATGAATTAAGTTATTAATGCAAATTATGGTAGGCCCCGCTTTTGGCGGCGACGTTACCCTCGGCTAAGTAGTCTGAGTCAGCAGGGATACAGTCCTAAATAGCCGGGTTATAGTATTAATAGTAGTTAACTTATGAGGGGGTCAAAGAGTTTGGATCCCCGCCATCCAATACCTATGGGCATTGAAGGAGATCCTACTAAATTTGACCCAGGTCCCAAGCAGGACCTCTAAACGCTGAACAAGGGCAAGACCCTTACCAAACCGTTCCCTTAACCCCCGACCAGGTAGCCAACATACCTCCATATAGACCGTGGAGATATGAATGGTGAAAATCTTTTATTTTATATACAAAGTAAAATAACGCCAAGACACCACGGACAAACGATAAGGAAAGATCACCTTCAACATAAGTAACTAGTTATTAAAGTCATTAATACAAAACCAAATAAAAAGTGCAAAAGATTAAAAATAAAAAGTATTATACTAAACACTTGTCTTCACCAAGTGATGTAAGAGACTTAGGCAAACATGGCCTTGATTGTCAAGAACTCTTACGATCAATCTTGGATCCCGAGACGACTCACACACTCTATGATGGACAATGGATGATGGTGGTGGATGATGGTGTTATGGTGGTGGTGGGTGGTGGATGAAGTGTGAGAGAGGTGGTGTGCCAAGGGATGAGAGAGAATGAAGCCAAGCTCCTCTATTTATAGGCTGAACAGAAGGCTGGACACGGCCCCGTGTCCGCTGGACACGGCCTCGTGCCCGCCTGACACTCTCTCTCTTCATTAATTGTAATTGCGAATTACAATTAATGCGCCTGCTGTACTTTCACCACGCCCCCGTGCTCACTGGACACGGCCCCGTGGTGGGCAATGGAAGCTTCTACTGGTTTGTCTTTTCTGCTGCTTCCTGGGCACGCCCCCGTGTTCGCTGGACACGGGGCGTGTTCAGGCTCTGTTTCTTCCTTTTTGCTTTGGGAGGTGCCGTTGAGGGTCCGGGCAGTCTACTTTTGTTCCTTTTCTTGTATTTATGGTAGAATTAGTGGTCTTTTTGCTTCTTTTGTGATTTTGAGCTCATTTCATCCTGAAAATACAAAAGGAAGACAAAAACACTCTTTTTCCAACATTAGTACTTAAAAAGGGTTAGTTTTATGCCTTAATTGATGTGTTTTATATGTTGCATTTTACACACATCAAATACCCCCACACTTGAACTTTTGCTTGTCCTCAAGCAAAACTCTTTAAATGTGGCTTACACTCCCAAATGGAATAGGTAGAAGAGAAGTTTTTTAGCTTGTCCTAGAGTGTCGGGAATCCAAGGTTTTTGTAGGTTTTATTTTTAGTTATTTACAATCCTATTCGTTATGATTTATTTTGAACTTTTCACAAGATAAATTACTTATTTGGGCATAACATGTTTTATTAAAATTCCATTTATATACAAGTTCACATACCTCACGGGAGATCACTCAACACTCGGCCGAAGGTGTATATTTTAGTGAATCACTCGAGAGCGGCACGGAACTTACGTATTTCCATAGGCTTGCCAAGCAATCAATCCTCCTCCTTTTTAACTTTTTACCTTTGTAAATGTGACAACTCGAAATTTAGAACCTTTCTTGTGTCTCGATGTAACATGCTTGTACGTTATGTGACTGGTCAACCGATTAACTTAATGATAAACGTGAACCTTTTATGTGAAATGTGTCTTGTTTGTGTGCATATACGTGTTATAAGTGAACCGAGAACCCAACCTGAGAACAAAGGACCCGACTCGAGACCATGAGGTCTCGAGTGTATAGTAACCGACTTGGGCCTTTGGGCCGTGACCCCCTTAACCGGCTTGTGAGCCCATTAGGGTACACCACCTTAGAACTAGTATATAATCTTGGGGGTTATGCAACTTTGCCATTTTCTTGAACAACACACACACTCTCCTATATTCCCTCACACTAAAACCCTAAGAAACACAAGCACACACTCCATTCTCGGCCAACACTAGGATTCTCGGTCAAAGCTTGGAAATCGAAGTTCACCTTTCACACCTCTTAACCGGTTAGTGATCTTTGTTATGTTTTGTGCTTGAATTGATGATCTTGACATTTTGTTTGCTTGCTAATTGTTATGATAAGTGTTGGTTTGATAGAAAATTGTATTTGTTGACAAAAAGATGATATTACATGCATGATAATAATGAACCGGTTAACATGCTTGATTTCGGATTGATGATGTTTTGGTGTTTAAGGGAGATTGAACCACTAGTTTTAAGGAGCATGAAATCGGTTTGCATTTGTCATGAAATCGGGTAAATAAAGGACCAAATTGTGGTCTTTGGATCAAGTGTTTGATAGTTGTTCATGTATAATTAGGAAGAATGCATAATATGCTTGAACAAAGGTTGAATGTGTTATGAATATGCTTGAATGGTTGAAGAACATGAAGAACTTGTTGAATATGCTTTGAATGTGAGTTAAATGTTTGAATTCTGCTTGTTTGATCTGATTTCATGAACGGTTAGACAATAAAACATGTTTTAGTGGATAGTACAATGTTTGTGTTGCATGATATTCAAATGCTATTGGATAGTACAAACTGTGCAGAAATCAGCAGATGTTGGGGAGTCGAAACCCTGGTTGCGATTCGAAATCTCCACATTGCGACACCAGTTGCGAGTCGAGAACACCTGGTTACGACTCGCAACCATAACATGACAAGCCGAGATCATGGTGTCGAGCCCGGTTACGACTCGAGACCAAAACAGCACAAGCCGAAACCGTGGTTGCGACACAGGTTGCGACTCGCAACCACCAACGGGCAACATAAACAGCATGCCCCGCAACCATGTTTGCGAGTCCGGTTGCGACTCGAAACCGCACTAATGGGCTTGCTTAGTTATGGGCCTAGGATAGTGGGCCGGACTTAAGGACTTCTGTATTACTGTTGACGTGTTGTTTTGGGCCTGTTACTACGAGCCCAACTGTTTGGGCCTCACACTTGGACTTTGGGTTTGTATTTGACTGTTACCTGTGAACCGTTTATGTTAAACGTGTTGCCATGATTATTACCTGTGTACAATACGTGTTGAACATACGTGCACTGCTTGGCTTGAATCTGATACGAATAATACCTGTGATAGGACCTAACTGATTACCTGCAACTTAATTGACTTTCTGTGATTAACTGCCGAGCAAACCAAGGTGAGTTCACACCCTTACAAAGCATGGGATTCCCTGGGTTGGGAACGGGGTTAAGGAACGTGGGTTCCTCGTCCTCCTTGGGTAGGACGGCTATGGTTCAGGAATGTGATTCCTCGTCCGGATGGACGGATAACTCGTACTAGACTAAAACTCTATCACGAAGTCCCTCCTTTTTGTATCGACTAATCGCCGGGCCAATGGCGAGCGGGTCATTAGTTAGATAGCGCTATTTAGGTCTGACAAACCTCACACCGTGCCGCAGAGGACGGGCGTGAACTAATGGATCTGGGGCACGTCAATGATGATAGACATTGATGTTTTCAGGGCACATAAACATGACTACAGTCAGCAGTCGATATGGTAACGAGTCTAGTGTACGCATGGGGTAGCCCCCACGGCCGAAACGCCTGATAACTAACATGGGGTAGCCCCCACGGCTGGAGTGCCGGAGTAACTGGGAATGAACATGTCACGTTTTTTAAACGATGGGGTAACCCCCACGGCAGGATGCCAGATAAAGGAAACTGTTTTCGAAATAACTAAAACGAACACCCAACTGTGAACTCACTCAACTAGTTGTTGACTCGTTACTACATGCTTTGCAGGACCATAGGTACTCAGCTGGAGCTTGCATGGAGGAGAGTCGTTGTGGGACACGGATTGCTGCGTGTCACGTTTTATTTAAAAACATTGAACTTATGTTATAACTTTAAACTTAAGCTTCCGCTTGCAACTTAAATTGTCTGTTTTGTAACACCAATCGTATTGGTTAAACTTTTATAACTGTTTATATGCTTGTTCAGTATGATTGGTGGCTGGATCCTGGTCAGTCACGCCTCCAAGCGGTAGTACTCCGCGGGTGGATTTTGGGGGTGTGACAGATTGGTATCAGAGCCATTGGTTATAGTGAACTAGGTTTTAATAAAGGAGAAACGTTTTTGTTAAAACCAGACTATAACCGGTTTAGTGCTCAACGGTCCACAACGACACTTCGCTCCTCATGCAAGGCTCGACATTCTAGGTGATATGATATGTGTATATTGCCTACTTGTTAAAATACATAGTACATTGCTCATGGCATGCCTGATTAGTATAACTACTGTTGTTTGAACACGTGCGTGCTTACTCTATCCTACTATCGTACTTTCGCGAACCTCTCTCACACGTATTACTCTTATTATGAAGAATCATGTCTGGACGCGTTAACATGACACAAGCCCAGTTGACGGCTTTGATCAACGAACGAGTTGCCGCAGCGCTTGCAGCTGCAAACGCAGGAGGTATATCCTGCAGTCCGAATTTATTCTAGGATCATTTGGATCCTACTCTCGTGAACCAACCTTTGTGTTAAACTCTGTCTTTCTTTCACCTACCTTAGGTCAATATGCTCAGGCACCGGTGTGCACTTTTAAGACATTTATGGACTGTCGACCCACTACTTTTAGCGGAACTGAAGGAGCAGTAGGTCTCCTACACTGGTTTGAGAAACTAGAATCTGTGTTCGAAATGTGTGAATGCCCTGAAGCGCGCAGGGTGAAGTATGCTACTGGTACTCTCGAGGGTTTGGCCCTCACGTGGTGGAATGCTCAAGTGCAAATGCTAGGGTTGGTTGCTGCCAACGCCACCCCATGGGAAACTTTCAAGGAAATGGTCAAGGAGGAATACTGCAGTCGCGATGATATCCATAAGCTGGAAGATGAGTTCTACAATCTCAAGATGACGGGGTCAGAGATCGAGGCATACACTAAAAGATCGCATGAGCTTGCCTTATTGTGTCCTACTATGGTGGACCCTCCGTATAAGCGAATTGAACTCTATCTCAAGGGCTTGGTGCCAGAGATCCAAAGCCATGTGACTTCAGCAAACTTGACTACTATCCAGCAGGTTGTTCAGTTGGCTCACCGTCTCACTGATCAGGCGGTGGAGCAGAACAAGTTACCAAAGCGTATAGGTGCTGCAACTACTTCTGGTACCTCTAGTGGGGACAAACGGAAATGGGATGGAACTTCAAGCAAGGGTTCAACTTCTGTGCAAACTCAGTCTCAGCAGAGAAAGACTGACGACCACAAGAGCCCCGGTCAGCAATCGTCGGGTGGTCAAAGTCATGGTGGGTACAAGGGGAATCACCCCAAATGCAATCGTTGCAACCTACACCACAGTGGGCCATGCACCAGGGGCAACTGTCATCGGTGCAACAAGCCTGGTCATGTTGCAAAGGATTGCAGGAGCGCATATCCCGCCAATCAGAATCGTCAGCAACCTCAACAGAACCAGCGGCAGCAACAGGGTAACAACAAAGGATGCTTTCAGTGTGGAGCTGAAGGTCACTTCAAGAAAGATTGTCCCCAACTGAACCAGAACAACAACAACAACAATCAGGGGAATGGTAACAATGGGAACAACAACAATGGTGCTAGGGGACGAGTGTTCGTGATTGGCCAAGGTGAAGCAAGGAATGATCCCAACGTGGTGACGGGTAAGTTCCTTCTCGACGACTTTTATGTTACAGTCTTATTTGATTCGGGTGCCGATACTAGCTATGTGTCACTAGAAGTTAGTAAAATGCTTAAGCGTACCCCAACACCCCTGAACGACAAGCACACTGTAGAGCTAGCCAATGGTAAGAGTTTGGAGGCCTCACACGTAGTCAAAGGTTGCCAACTTGTTCTCGCTAACCAGACCTTTTCTATTGACCTTATTCCTATCGTCTTGGGTAGCTTCGACGTTGTCATTGGGATGGATTGGTTATCCCAACACCGAGCAGAGATTCTTTGCAACGAGAAGATCGTTCGTATTCCTGGTTCAGGTAGTGAACCTCTCATGATTCGTGGCGACAAGAGAAGTGCTGTTGAGAACATCATCTCTCTTCTTAAGGCCCAGAAGTGCTTACGAAAGGGCCACCCTGCGATTTTGGCTCTAGTTACTGATACCACAGAGAAAGAGAAGAAGCTAGAGGATTTTCCAGTTGTACGAGACTATCCTGAGGTATTCCCTGAGGAATTACCTGGTCTTCCGCCCCATCGCCAAGTCGAGTTTCAGATTGAACTGACCCCTGGAGCTGCGCCTGTAGCACGTGCACCTTATCGTTTAGCTCCATCAGAGTTGGAAGAACTCTCCACACAACTACAAGAACTCTTGGATAAGGGTTTCATTCGTCCTAGCTCGTCGCCCTGGGGAGCTCCAGTACTATTTGTGAAGAAGAAGGATGGTACCTTCAGAATGTGTATCGACTATCGTGAACTCAACAAGGTGACTGTGAAGAACCGTTATCCTCTACCGCGCATTGACGACTTGTTCGACCAGTTGCAGGGGTCGAGTTACTATTCAAAGATCGACCTGAGATCGGGATATCACCAGCTGAGAGTTCGAGAAGAGGATGTCTCTAAGACAGCCTTTAGGACTCGATATGGGCACTATGAGTTCTTGGTCATGCCGTTTGGGCTAACGAACGCACCCGCAGTCTTCATGGATTTAATGAACCGAGTATGCAAGCCTTATCTGGACAAGTTTGTTATAGTCTTCATCGACGACATCCTGATCTATTCTAAGAGTCAGGAGGAGCACGAACAACATCTACGGCTTATTTTGGAACTCCTTCGAACAGAACAGCTTTATGCAAAGTTCTCGAAATGCGACTTCTGGCTTCGTGAAGTCCATTTCCTAGGACACGTGGTGAACAAGGATGGGATTCATGTTGATCCATCCAAAGTGGATTCTATTAAGAACTGGCCTGCGCCTCGCACACCAAAGGAAATTCGCCAATTCTTGGGATTGGCAGGTTACTACAGGAGATTCATTAAGGATTTTTCTAAGATCGCGCAGCCTCTCACCTTGTTAACACAGAAAGGCGTTGTCTATCATTGGGGAAATGCACAAGAGTTAGCTTTTCAGCATCTAAAGGATAGACTTTGTAGTGCACCTATCCTTTCACTGCCAGAGGGCACAGACGATTTTGTGGTTTACTGTGATGCATCAATTCAAGGTCTTGGTTGTGTATTGATGCAACGAGATAAAGTCATAGCTTACGCCTCACGACAACTCAAAGTTCACGAGAAGAACTACACTACACATGATTTAGAGCTGGGAGCTGTTGTTTTCGCACTTAAGTTATGGCGGCATTACCTATACGGAACCAAGTGCGCCATCTACACCGACCACAGGAGCCTAGAGCACATATTCAAGCAGAAGGAACTGAATATGCGGCAACGACGATGGGTCGAGCTACTAAATGACTACGAGTGTTCTATCAGGTATCACCCGGGCAAGGCCAATGTCGTGGCTGACGCCCTCAGTCGAAAGGACACTGCGCCTAAGCGCGTAAGAGCTCTACAACTCACGATCCATTCTAGTCTACCTTCGCAAATACGAGCTGCTCAGATAGAAGCACTGAAACCAGAAAACGTTAGAGCTGAAGCCCTACGCGGGTCAAGGCAACGCCTAGAACAGAAGGAAGACGGTGCTTACTACGTAACAGGACGCATTTGGGTCCCACTCTATGGCGACTTACGAGAACTTGTGATGGACGAAGCGCACAAATCTCGCTACTCGGTACACCCTGGTTCGGATAAGATGTATCACGATATTAAAACTACGTATTGGTGGCCTAGCATGAAGGCCCACATAGCAACCTACGTCAGCAAGTGTTTGACTTGTGCACGAGTCAAGACGGAATATCAGAAACCCTCAGGCCTACTCCAACAACCAGAGATACCACAATGGAAATGGGAGCAAATTTCCATGGATTTCGTTACTGGCCTACCTAGATCACAGCGCGGAAACGATACTATCTGGGTGATCGTGGATCGACTCACAAAATCCGCACATTTTCTGGCAATTAAGGAGACGGATAAGTTCTCCACTTTAGCGGAAATATACCTCAAGGAAGTTGTTTCGAGGCACGGGGTGCCCACCTCTATCATCTCTGATCGAGATGCACGATTTACTTCAGAGCTGTGGCAGGCAATGCACAAGTCCTTTGGCTCACGATTAGATATGAGCACAGCATATCACCCACAGACGGACGGGCAGTCCGAGCGCACTATCCAGACATTAGAAGACATGCTTCGTGCTTGTGTAATCGACTTTGGCAACAGCTGGGAAAGGCATCTGCCACTTGTGGAATTCTCGTATAATAATAGCTACCACACCAGCATTAAAGCTGCTCCGTTTGAGGCATTATACGGACGTAAATGCCGGTCACCTCTTTGTTGGGCAGAGGTGGGGGATAGTCAAATCACTGGTCCAGAACATGTGGTAGACACTACTGAGCGGATTGCTCAAATACGACAGCGCATGGCGGCTGCTAGAGACCGTCAGAAGGCCTACGCCGATAAGGGCAGGAAACCACTTGAGCTCCAGGTTGGGGAGCGGGTATTACTCAAAGTTTCACCCTGGAAGGGTGTGGTTCGTTTTGGTAAACGAGGCAAACTTAACCCACGATACGTTGGACCTTTCGAAATCATTGAGAAAATAGGCAAGGTGGCCTACAGACTGAACTTACCAGCAGAACTCGGTGCAGTTCACAACGTTTTCCATGTGTCAAATCTGAAGAAATGTCTGTCAGATGAGACCCACGTAGTTCCTCTGAAGGAACTTACGATCGACGAACAGTTGAAATTCGTCGAAGAACCAGTCGAAATCACGGACCGGGATGTTAAGGTCCTCAAGAGTACTAGAATACCTCTCGTTCGAGTTCGTTGGAACTCACGTCGCGGCCCAGAGTTTACCTGGGAGCGCGAAGATCGGATGAAACAAAAGTATCCCCAACTGTTTGAGAACAGTACAACCGCTACTGAGGCTGAAGCTACGGAATTTCGGGACGAAATTCCAGATCAACGGGGGGTGGATGTGACACCCCAGGATAACCGGGAAAACCTTACAACTTAACTAGCTTCCTCAGTGAGTGCCATCAAATTTCGGGACGAAATTTCTTTCAACTTGGGGATGATGTGACAACTCGAAATTTAGAACCTTTCTTGTGTCTCGATGTAACATGCTTGTACGTTATGTGACAGGTCAACCGATTAACTTAATGATAAACGTGAACCTTTTATGTGAAATGTGTCTTGTTTGTGTGCATATACGTGTTATAAGTGAACCGAGAACCCAACCCGAGAACAAAGGACCCGACTCGAGACCATGAGGTCTCGAGTGTATAGTAACCGACTTGGGCCTTTGGGCCGTGACCCCCTTAACCGGCTTGTGAGCCCATTAGGGTACACCACCTTAGAACTAGTATATAATCTTGGGGGTTATGCAACTTTGCCATTTTCTTGAACAACACACACACACTCCTATATTCCCTCACACTAAAACCCTAAGAAACACAAGCACACACTCCATTCTCGGCCAACACTAGGATTCTCGGTCAAAGCTTGGAAATCGAAGTTCACCTTTCACACCTCTTAACCGGTTAGTGATCTTTGTTATGTTTTGTGCTTGAATTGATGATCTTGACATTTTGTTTGCTTGCTAATTGTTATGATAAGTGTTGGTTTGATAGAAAATTGTATTTGTTGACAAAAAGATGATATTACATGCATGATAATAATGAACCGGTTAACATGCTTGATTTCGGATTGATGATGTTTTGGTGTTTAAAGGAGATTGAACCACTAGTTTTAAGGAGCATGAAATCGGTTTGCATTTGTCATGAAATCGGGTAAATAAAGGACCAAATTGTGGTCTTTGGATCAAGTGTTTGATAGTTGTTCATGTATAATTAGGAAGAATGCATAATATGCTTGAACAAAGGTTGAATGTGTTATGAATATGCTTGAATGGTTGAAGAACATGAAGAACTTGTTGAATATGCTTTGAATGTGAGTTAAATGTTTGAATTCTGCTTGTTTGATCTGATTTCATGAACGGTTAGACAATAAAACATGTTTTAGTGGATAGTACAATGTTTGTGTTGCATGATATTCAAATGCTATTGGATAGTACAAACTGTGCAGAAATCAGCAGATGTTGGGGAGTCGAAACCCTGGTTGCGATTCGAAATCTCCACATTGCGACACCAGTTGCGAGTCGAGAACACCTGGTTACGACTCGCAACCATAACATGACAAGCCGAGATCATGGTTTCGAGCCCGGTTACGACTCGAGACCAAAACAACACAAGCCGAAACCGTGGTTGCGACACAGGTTGCGACTCGCAACCACCAACGGGCAACATAAACAGCATGCCCCGCAACCATGTTTGCGAGTCCGGTTGCGACTCGAAACCGCACTAATGGGCTTGCTTAGTTATGGGCCTAGGATAGTGGGCCGGACTTAAGGACTTCTGTATTACTGTTGACGTGTTGTTTTGGGCCTGTTACTACGAGCCCAACTGTTTGGGCCTCACACTTGGACTTTGGGTTTGTATTTGACTGTTACCTGTGAACTGTTTATGTTAAACGTGTTGCCATGATTATTACCTGTGTACAATACATGTTGAACATACGTGCACTGCTTGGCTTGAATCTGATACGAATAATACCTGTGATAGGACCTAACTGATTACCTGCAACTTAATTGACTTTCTGTGATTAACTGCCGAGCAAACCAAGGTGAGTTCACACCCTTACAAAGCATGGGATTCCCTGGGTTGGGAACGGGGTTAAGGAACGTGGGTTCCTCGTCCTCCTTGGGTAGGACGGCTATGGTTCAGGAATGTGATTCCTCGTCCGGATGGACGGATAACTCGTACTAGACTAAAACTCTATCACGAAGTCCCTCCTTTTTGTATCGACTAATCGCCGGGCCAATGGCGAGCGGGTCATTAGTTAGATAGCGCTATTTAGGTCTGACAAACCTCACACCGTGCCGCAGAGGACGGGCGTGAACTAATGGATCTGGGGCACGTCAATGATGATAGACATTGATGTTTTCAGGGCACATAAACATGACTACAGTCAGCAGTCGATATGGTAACGAGTCTAGTGTACGCATGGGGTAGCCCCCACGGCCGAAACGCCTGATAACTAACATGGGGTAGCCCCCACGGCTGGAGTGCCGGAGTAACTGGGAATGAACATGTCACGTTTTTTAAACGATGGGGTAACCCCCATGGCAGGATGCCAGATAAAGGAAACTGTTTTCGAAATAACTAAAACGAACACCCAACTGTGAACTCACTCAACTAGTTGTTGACTCGTTACTACATGCTTTGCAGGACCATAGGTACTCAGCTGGAGCTTGCATGGAGGAGAGTCGTTGTGGGACACGGATTGCTGCGTGTCACGTTTTATTTAAAAACATTGAACTTATGTTATAACTTTAAACTTAAGCTTCCGCTTGCAACTTAAATTGTCTGTTTTGTAACACCAATCGTATTGGTTAAACTTTTATAACTGTTTATATGCTTGTTTAGTATGATTGGTGGCTGGATCCTGGTCAGTCACGCCTCCAAGCGGTAGTACTCCGCGGGTGGATTTTGGGGGTGTGACAGATTGGTATCAGAGCCATTGGTTATAGTGAACTAGGTTTTAATAAAGGAGAAACGTTTTTGTTAAAACCAGACTATAACCGGTTTAGTGCTCAACGGTCCACAACGACACTTCGCTCCTCATGCAAGGCTCGACATTCTAGGTGATATGATATGTGTATATTGCCTACTTGTTAAAATACATAGTACATTGCTCATGGCATGCCTGATTAGTATAACTACTGTTGTTTGAACACGTGCGTGCTTACTCTATCCTACTATCGTACTTTCGCGAACCTCTCTCACACGTATTACTCTTATTATGAAGAATCATGTCTGGACGCGTTAACATGACACAAGCCCAGTTGACGGCTTTGATCAACGAACGAGTTGCCGCAGCGCTTGCAGCTGCAAACGCAGGAGGTATATCCTGCAGTCCGAATTTATTCTAGGATCATTTGGATCCTACTCTCGTGAACCAACCTTTGTGTTAAACTCTGTCTTTCTTTCACCTACCTTAGGTCAATATGCTCAGGCACCGGTGTGCACTTTTAAGACATTTATGGACTGTCGACCCACTACTTTTAGCGGAACTGAAGGAGCAGTAGGTCTCCTACACTGGTTTGAGAAACTAGAATCTGTGTTCGAAATGTGTGAATGCCCTGAAGCGCGCAGGGTGAAGTATGCTACTGGTACTCTCGAGGGTTTGGCCCTCACGTGGTGGAATGCTCAAGTGCAAATGCTAGGGTTGGTTGCTGCCAACGCCACCCCATGGGAAACTTTCAAGGAAATGGTCAAGGAGGAATACTGCAGTCGCGATGATATCCATAAGCTGGAAGATGAGTTCTACAATCTCAAGATGACGGGGTCAGAGATCGAGGCATACACTAAAAGATCGCATGAGCTTGCCTTATTGTGTCCTACTATGGTGGACCCTCCGTATAAGCGAATTGAACTCTATCTCAAGGGCTTGGTGCCAGAGATCCAAAGCCATGTGACTTCAGCAAACTTGACTACTATCCAGCAGGTTGTTCAGTTGGCTCACCGTCTCACTGATCAGGCGGTGGAGCAGAACAAGTTACCAAAGCGTATAGGTGCTGCAACTACTTCTGGTACCTCTAGTGGGGACAAACGGAAATGGGATGGAACTTCAAGCAAGGGTTCAACTTCTGTGCAAACTCAGTCTCAGCAGAGAAAGACTGACGACCACAAGAGCCCCGGTCAGCAATCGTCGGGTGGTCAAAGTCATGGTGGGTACAAGGGGAATCACCCCAAATGCAATCGTTGCAACCTACACCACAGTGGGCCATGCACCAGGGGCAACTGTCATCGGTGCAACAAGCCTGGTCATGTTGCAAAGGATTGCAGGAGCGCATATCCCGCCAATCAGAATCGTCAGCAACCTCAACAGAACCAGCGGCAGCAACAGGGTAACAACAAAGGATGCTTTCAGTGTGGAGCTGAAGGTCACTTCAAGAAAGATTGTCCCCAACTGAACCAGAACAACAACAACAACAATCAGGGGAATGGTAACAATGGGAACAACAACAATGGTGCTAGGGGACGAGTGTTCGTGATTGGCCAAGGTGAAGCAAGGAATGATCCCAACGTGGTGACGGGTAAGTTCCTTCTCGACGACTTTTATGTTACAGTCTTATTTGATTCGGGTGCCGATACTAGCTATGTGTCACTAGAAGTTAGTAAAATGCTTAAGCGTACCCCAACACCCCTGAACGACAAGCACACTGTAGAGCTAGCCAATGGTAAGAGTTTGGAGGCCTCACACGTAGTCAAAGGTTGCCAACTTGTTCTCGCTAACCAGACCTTTTCTATTGACCTTATTCCTATCGTCTTGGGTAGCTTCGACGTTGTCATTGGGATGGATTGGTTATCCCAACACCGAGCAGAGATTCTTTGCAACGAGAAGATCGTTCGTATTCCTGGTTCAGGTAGTGAACCTCTCATGATTCGTGGCGACAAGAGAAGTGCTGTTGAGAACATCATCTCTCTTCTTAAGGCCCAGAAGTGCTTACGAAAGGGCCACCCTGCGATTTTGGCTCTAGTTACTGATACCACAGAGAAAGAGAAGAAGCTAGAGGATTTTCCAGTTGTACGAGACTATCCTGAGGTATTCCCTGAGGAATTACCTGGTCTTCCGCCCCATCGCCAAGTCGAGTTTCAGATTGAACTGACCCCTGGAGCTGCGCCTGTAGCACGTGCACCTTATCGTTTAGCTCCATCAGAGTTGGAAGAACTCTCCACACAACTACAAGAACTCTTGGATAAGGGTTTCATTCGTCCTAGCTCGTCGCCCTGGGGAGCTCCAGTACTATTTGTGAAGAAGAAGGATGGTACCTTCAGAATGTGTATCGACTATCGTGAACTCAACAAGGTGACTGTGAAGAACCGTTATCCTCTACCGCGCATTGACGACTTGTTCGACCAGTTGCAGGGGTCGAGTTACTATTCAAAGATCGACCTGAGATCGGGATATCACCAGCTGAGAGTTCGAGAAGAGGATGTCTCTAAGACAGCCTTTAGGACTCGATATGGGCACTATGAGTTCTTGGTCATGCCGTTTGGGCTAACGAACGCACCCGCAGTCTTCATGGATTTAATGAACCGAGTATGCAAGCCTTATCTGGACAAGTTTGGTATAGTCTTCATCGACGACATCCTGATCTATTCTAAGAGTCAGGAGGAGCACGAACAACATCTACGGCTTATTTTGGAACTCCTTCGAACAGAACAGCTTTATGCAAAGTTCTCGAAATGCGACTTCTGGCTTCGTGAAGTCCATTTCCTAGGACACGTGGTGAACAAGGATGGGATTCATGTTGATCCATCCAAAGTGGATTCTATTAAGAACTGGCCTGCGCCTCGCACACCAAAGGAAATTCGCCAATTCTTGGGATTGGCAGGTTACTACAGGAGATTCATTAAGGATTTTTCTAAGATCGCGCAGCCTCTCACCTTGTTAACACAGAAAGGCGTTGTCTATCATTGGGGAAATGCACAAGAGTTAGCTTTTCAGCATCTAAAGGATAGACTTTGTAGTGCACCTATCCTTTCACTGCCAGAGGGCACAGACGATTTTGTGGTTTACTGTGATGCATCAATTCAAGGTCTTGGTTGTGTATTGATGCAACGAGATAAAGTCATAGCTTACGCCTCACGACAACTCAAAGTTCACGAGAAGAACTACACTACACATGATTTAGAGCTGGGAGCTGTTGTTTTCGCACTTAAGTTATGGCGGCATTACCTATACGGAACCAAGTGCGCCATCTACACCGACCACAGGAGCCTAGAGCACATATTCAAGCAGAAGGAACTGAATATGCGGCAACGACGATGGGTCGAGCTACTAAATGACTACGAGTGTTCTATCAGGTATCACCCGGGCAAGGCCAATGTCGTGGCTGACGCCCTCAGTCGAAAGGACACTGCGCCTAAGCGCGTAAGAGCTCTACAACTCACGATCCATTCTAGTCTACCTTCGCAAATACGAGCTGCTCAGATAGAAGCACTGAAACCAGAAAACGTTAGAGCTGAAGCCCTACGCGGGTCAAGGCAACGCCTAGAACAGAAGGAAGACGGTGCTTACTACGTAACAGGACGCATTTGGGTCCCACTCTATGGCGACTTACGAGAACTTGTGATGGACGAAGCGCACAAATCTCGCTACTCGGTACACCCTGGTTCGGATAAGATGTATCACGATATTAAAACTACGTATTGGTGGCCTAGCATGAAGGCCCACATAGCAACCTACGTCAGCAAGTGTTTGACTTGTGCACGAGTCAAGACGGAATATCAGAAACCCTCAGGCCTACTCCAACAACCAGAGATACCACAATGGAAATGGGAGCAAATTTCCATGGATTTCGTTACTGGCCTACCTAGATCACAGCGCGGAAACGATACTATCTGGGTGATCGTGGATCGACTCACAAAATCCGCACATTTTCTGGCAATTAAGGAGACGGATAAGTTCTTCACTTTAGCGGAAATATACCTCAAGGAAGTTGTTTCGAGGCACGGGGTGCCCACCTCTATCATCTCTGATCGAGATGCACGATTTACTTCAGAGCTGTGGCAGGCAATGCACAAGTCCTTTGGCTCACGATTAGATATGAGCACAGCATATCACCCACAGACGGACGGGCAGTCCGAGCGCACTATCCAGACATTAGAAGACATGCTTCGTGCTTGTGTAATCGACTTTGGCAACAGCTGGGAAAGGCATCTGCCACTTGTGGAATTCTCGTATAATAATAGCTACCACACCAGCATTAAAGCTGCTCCGTTTGAGGCATTATACGGACGTAAATGCCGGTCACCTCTTTGTTGGGCAGAGGTGGGGGATAGTCAAATCACTGGTCCAGAACATGTGGTAGACACTACTGAGCGGATTGCTCAAATACGACAGCGCATGGCGGCTGCTAGAGACCGTCAGAAGGCCTACGCCGATAAGGGCAGGAAACCACTTGAGCTCCAGGTTGGGGAGCGGGTATTACTCAAAGTTTCACCCTGGAAGGGTGTGGTTCGTTTTGGTAAACGAGGCAAACTTAACCCACGATACGTTGGACCTTTCGAAATCATTGAGAAAATAGGCAAGGTGGCCTACAGACTGAACTTACCAGCAGAACTCGGTGCAGTTCACAACGTTTTCCATGTGTCAAATCTGAAGAAATGTCTGTCAGATGAGACCCACGTAGTTCCTCTGAAGGAACTTACGATCGACGAACAGTTGAAATTCGTCGAAGAACCAGTCGAAATCACGGACCGGGATGTTAAGGTCCTCAAGAGTACTAGAATACCTCTCGTTCGAGTTCGTTGGAACTCACGTCGCGGCCCAGAGTTTACCTGGGAGCGCGAAGATCGGATGAAACAAAAGTATCCCCAACTGTTTGAGAACAGTACAACCGCTACTGAGGCTGAAGCTACGGAATTTCGGGACGAAATTCCAGATCAACGGGGGGTGGATGTGACACCCCAGGATAACCGGGAAAACCTTACAACTTAACTAGCTTCCTCAGTGAGTGCCATCAAATTTCGGGACGAAATTTCTTTCAACTTGGGGATGATGTGACAACTCGAAATTTAGAACCTTTCTTGTGTCTCGATGTAACATGCTTGTACGTTATGTGACTGGTCAACCGATTAACTTAATGATAAACGTGAACCTTTTATGTGAAATGTGTCTTGTTTGTGTGCATATACGTGTTATAAGTGAACCAAGAACCCAACCCGAGAACAAAGGACCCGACTCGAGACCATGAGGTCTCGAGTGTATAGTAACCGACTTGGGCCTTTGGGCCGTGACCCCCTTAACCGGCTTGTGAGCCCATTAGGGTACACCACCTTAGAACTAGTATATAATCCTGGGGGTTATGCAACTTTGCCATTTTCTTGAACAACACACACACACTCCTATATTCCCTCACACTAAAACCCTAAGAAACACAAGCACACACTCCATTCTCGGCCAACACTAGGATTCTCGGTCAAAGCTTGGAAATCGAAGTTCACCTTTCACACCTCTTAACCGGTTAGTGATCTTTGTTATGTTTTGTGCTTGAATTGATGATCTTGACATTTTGTTTGCTTGCTAATTGTTATGATAAGTGTTGGTTTGATAGAAAATTGTATTTGTTGACAAAAAGATGATATTACATGCATGATAATAATGAACCGGTTAACATGCTTGATTTCGGATTGATGATGTTTTGGTGTTTAAAGGAGATTGAACCACTAGTTTTAAGGAGCATGAAATCGGTTTGCATTTGTCATGAAATCGGGTAAATAAAGGACCAAATTGTGGTCTTTGGATCAAGTGTTTGATAGTTGTTCATGTATAATTAGGAAGAATGCATAATATGCTTGAACAAAGGTTGAATGTGTTATGAATATGCTTGAATGGTTGAAGAACATGAAGAACTTGTTGAATATGCTTTGAATGTGAGTTAAATGTTTGAATTCTGCTTGTTTGATCTGATTTCATGAACGGTTAGACAATAAAACATGTTTTAGTGGATAGTACAATGTTTGTGTTGCATGATATTCAAATGCTATTGGATAGTACAAACTGTGCAGAAATCAGCAGATGTTGGGGAGTCGAAACCCTGGTTGCGATTCGAAATCTCCACATTGCGACACCAGTTGCGAGTCGAGAACACCTGGTTACGACTCGCAACCATAACATGACAAGCCGAGATCATGGTTTCGAGCCCGGTTACGACTCGAGACCAAAACAACACAAGCCGAAACCGTGGTTGCGACACAGGTTGCGACTCGCAACCACCAACGGGCAACATAAACAGCATGCCCCGCAACCATGTTTGCGAGTCCGGTTGCGACTCGAAACCGCACTAATGGGCTTGCTTAGTTATGGGCCTAGGATAGTGGGCCGGACTTAAGGACTTCTGTATTACTGTTGACGTGTTGTTTTGGGCCTGTTACTACGAGCCCAACTGTTTGGGCCTCACACTTGGACTTTGGGTTTGTATTTGACTGTTACCTGTGAACTGTTTATGTTAAACGTGTTGCCATGATTATTACCTGTGTACAATACGTGTTGAACATACGTGCACTGCTTGGCTTGAATCTGATACGAATAATACCTGTGATAGGACCTAACTGATTACCTGCAACTTAATTGACTTTCTGTGATTAACTGCCGAGCAAACCAAGGTGAGTTCACACCCTTACAAAGCATGGGATTCCCTGGGTTGGGAACGGGGTTAAGGAACGTGGGTTCCTCGTCCTCCTTGGGTAGGACGGCTATGGTTCAGGAATGTGATTCCTCGTCCGGATGGACGGATAACTCGTACTAGACTAAAACTCTATCACGAAGTCCCTCCTTTTTGTATCGACTAATCGCCGGGCCAATGGCGAGCGGGTCATTAGTTAGATAGCGCTATTTAGGTCTGACAAACCTCACACCGTGCCGCAGAGGACGGGCGTGAACTAATGGATCTGGGGCACGTCAATGATGATAGACATTGATGTTTTCAGGGCACATAAACATGACTACAGTCAGCAGTCGATATGGTAACGAGTCTAGTGTACGCATGGGGTAGCCCCCACGGCCGAAACGCCTGATAACTAACATGGGGTAGCCCCCACGGCTGGAGTGCCGGAGTAACTGGGAATGAACATGTCACGTTTTTTAAACGATGGGGTAACCCCCACGGCAGGATGCCAGATAAAGGAAACTGTTTTCGAAATAACTAAAACGAACACCCAACTGTGAACTCACTCAACTAGTTGTTGACTCGTTACTACATGCTTTGCAGGACCATAGGTACTCAGCTGGAGCTTGCATGGAGGAGAGTCGTTGTGGGACACGGATTGCTGCGTGTCACGTTTTATTTAAAAACATTGAACTTATGTTATAACTTTAAACTTAAGCTTCCGCTTGCAACTTAAATTGTCTGTTTTGTAACACCAATCGTATTGGTTAAACTTTTATAACTGTTTATATGCTTGTTCAGTATGATTGGTGGCTGGATCCTGGTCAGTCACGCCTCCAAGCGGTAGTACTCCGCGGGTGGATTTTGGGGGTGTGACAGATTGGTATCAGAGCCATTGGTTATAGTGAACTAGGTTTTAATAAAGGAGAAACGTTTTTGTTAAAACCAGACTATAACCGGTTTAGTGCTCAACGGTCCACAACGACACTTCGCTCCTCATGCAAGGCTCGACATTCTAGGTGATATGATATGTGTATATTGCCTACTTGTTAAAATACATAGTACATTGCTCATGGCATGCCTGATTAGTATAACTACTGTTGTTTGAACACGTGCGTGCTTACTCTATCCTACTATCGTACTTTCGCGAACCTCTCTCACACGTATTACTCTTATTATGAAGAATCATGTCTGGACGCGTTAACATGACACAAGCCCAGTTGACGGCTTTGATCAACGAACGAGTTGCCGCAGCGCTTGCAGCTGCAAACGCAGGAGGTATATCCTGCAGTCCGAATTTATTCTAGGATCATTTGGATCCTACTCTCGTGAACCAAACTTTGTGTTAAACTCTGTCTTTCTTTCACCTACCTTAGGTCAATATGCTCAGGCACCGGTGTGCACTTTTAAGACATTTATGGACTGTCGACCCACTACTTTTAGCGGAACTGAAGGAGCAGTAGGTCTCCTACACTGGTTTGAGAAACTAGAATCTGTGTTCGAAATGTGTGAATGCCCTGAAGCGCGCAGGGTGAAGTATGCTACTGGTACTCTCGAGGGTTTGGCCCTCACGTGGTGGAATGCTCAAGTGCAAATGCTAGGGTTGGTTGCTGCCAACGCCACCCCATGGGAAACTTTCAAGGAAATGGTCAAGGAGGAATACTGCAGTCGCGATGATATCCATAAGCTGGAAGATGAGTTCTACAATCTCAAGATGACGGGGTCAGAGATCGAGGCATACACTAAAAGATCGCATGAGCTTGCCTTATTGTGTCCTACTATGGTGGACCCTCCGTATAAGCGAATTGAACTCTATCTCAAGGGCTTGGTGCCAGAGATCCAAAGCCATGTGACTTCAGCAAACTTGACTACTATCCAGCAGGTTGTTCAGTTGGCTCACCGTCTCACTGATCAGGCGGTGGAGCAGAACAAGTTACCAACTGTGAACTCACTCAACTAGTTGTTGACTCGTTACTACATGCTTTGCAGGACCATAGGTACTCAGCTGGAGCTTGCATGGAGGAGAGTCGTTGTGGGACACGGATTGCTGCGTGTCACGTTTTATTTAAAAACATTGAACTTATGTTATAACTTTAAACTTAAGCTTCCGCTTGCAACTTAAATTGTCTGTTTTGTAACACCAATCGTATTGGTTAAACTTTTATAACTGTTTATATGCTTGTTCAGTATGATTGGTGGCTGGATCCTGGTCAGTCACGCCTCCAAGCGGTAGTACTCCGCGGGTGGATTTTGGGGGTGTGACAGTAAATATCAAGAGGACTTTTGGGGTGAAGGCTTGGGTTTAAAGGTGGGTGGTTGGTTAGTGGTTAGTAAAAAGGGCGAAAATCGTAACAAGTGTCGTTTTTTCGTAAAATACCTTGTTTTTAGTGACTTATTATTTTTGAAGTATTTCTCCAAACAAGCTTTTGTAGCTTTTGTTTGTTTTTGACTTCATCATCTAGGTTTTTTTTTTTTTTTTGTCACTTGAAAGGGCAAGTTGACGAAAAACCGAGCTTGTTACTAAAATAAAGAAAAAAAAATGAAAAAGGTTTTTTTTTTTTTTTTTTTTTTTTTTGGTGGGTAAAAATGGTTTTTGGGGTAATGAAATGAAAGGTTTAGGCTCAAAGGGGCTATCTAGGGGGATTTTGGGTAGGTTAAAAAAAATGAAAAATAATGGTTTTGAAAGAAAAATAGTTAGTCCTAATGCCTCCATCATTTACTTACTTGGGTTTAAGTTGGTAAGGACCGGGAATGTATCGTCGTGGCAAGTTCTAGATTTGTAAGGACCGAGCGGCTATTCACACAAGAAACGAAAAATGAGCATTTAATCTCAATATGTGTATTTTTATGCTCAATAAAGGCTCAAAACTCACTTTTGTGGGAATGGGTTTTTAATGTGACCAAGTATATATAATCGAATTTTAAACTAGACTTGTTATGCCGTTTCATAATTTTCTTATGTTGGTTCCTTTTTTTTTTATCACGACGCTATCGGTTGTAAACTTGTAAAAATATAACCTTTTTAGAACTTGTTCTTCCCAACTTAAACTAAGACAAGTAAATAAAAAATGAAAAAATTTTTTTGAAAAAATTTGAGGTGTTTAGCGGTTCCAATAGAGTTTTGTGTAAGGCTTGTGTTTAGGATTTTGCAAAATTTCAAGGTTTTAGCATCCCCCCCACACTTAAATTACACATTGTCCTCAATGTGTCCAAAAACAATATTTTTGGTTGATTAAAATGTATAAAAGTGTGTTAAAAAGTAGATATTTATGTTACTGGCACTCTGGACAAGGCCCCGTGTTCACCGGGCACGGCCCCGTGGTCAAGTGCCAGTAACAAAAATTTCAGAATTGAAACAGAAGCCTGGACACGGGGGCGTGTCCGTTGAACACGGCCCGTGTCCAGTTACCTGAACTGGGTGATTTTTCTGCAGGGGCTCAGCACGGGGCCGTGTTGGTTGGGCACGGCCCGTGTTGAGCCTTCTGTGATGGAGATTTTTGTCGGGTTGCTCTGTTCTTCATGCATGGTTCCATTTTTTCTCGTTCCCTTTTTCATCCATTACCACCATGAGTGTGTTTTATTCTCAAAACAACCATCAATCATAAAAAACCATCATGACATTGCAAATCATAGAGAGATATTACATAAAGATAAAAACTACGTAGATATTAAGCTTATGGAGTTCAAGCCCTATGTTTTATTTTAATTTAGCAAAATTTCCAAGAAGATACTAGTCTTGGTTAGATAAGGCTTTGTAGAACTCCTCCTTTCGGGTACGGTTCTCCTCATATGTCGGCAAGCCACTCCTCTACCTCCCTTGGGAGGA
Organism: Helianthus annuus; assembly: GCF_002127325.2. Classification (NCBI taxonomy): domain Eukaryota; kingdom Viridiplantae; phylum Streptophyta; class Magnoliopsida; order Asterales; family Asteraceae; genus Helianthus; species Helianthus annuus. The sequence goes on from NC_035440.2 coordinate 130,553,966, forward strand.
GAAAAGAGGGCTCATTTGCATTGGTTTGAGGAGTTTCAACTTCCGCTGGGACCTCTTGTAGGTTTTCCATAGGAGGTTCTGCGGGAAAGTCTCCCCACCCGGTAGGGTTGTTAACACCGAGTGCCAAGTTCCAGTCTTGTTGTGGAAGGACTGGTTCCATAGGGGGTGCTACCAAAATGTTTAACCTTTGGTGCAAAAGGTTAATTTCTTGGAAGCTGCTTTCAAGTCCCATTGTAAGATCGTTAATACGGTCAATAAGGACCTCCTCCACTGACGTCATTTCGTCGAGAGCTTCCCTTAGCGCTATAATGTAGTGCACAAGTGTAGCTTCAACGGAAGGCCTCCTTCCCCTTCGGCTGTTTGAGGAATGAACGGATGATGTTTCGCTGTTTTCACTCGCCATTCTACGAAAAATAAACCAAAAATAGTTTATAGGACGAAACAGTTTCTGGACACGGCCCCGTGCTCACTGAGCACGGCCCCGTGTTCATCTTTCTGTAGAATTTTGGAGCAAGGAATCTTGGGTTTTTAAGTTATTTTCTGAGTTTATGCAAGCTTTTTGACAGTAAAAAACTTTAAACAATGTTACATAACATGTTTTTACCAAGATTCTATGATCAAAACTCATTGTTCCCTACCACAAAGATTGAAAATTCATATTTTTCATGGTAGTTCTTGAAGAAAGATGAAGAAGAAGGAAATGTCTAGAAGAGGAAAGGACAAGATGGGTTGTTGGAAACTTCTTTTAGACTTACCTAGGATTGTTTGAGAGAAGATTCCTTTAAATCTCTGTCCCCAAGTTGGTCCAAATGTGCAGGATTTTTGGCTGCATTTATAGAAAACGACAGCCTGCTGGACACGGCCCCGTGTCCGTTGGACACGGCCCCGTGTGCAGATAAAATTCTGACACAGTTTGGCCATATTCTGACATTCTGATCAGAGGGAATCTTTTGGTGGACACGGGGGCGTGTTGGCCGGGCACGGCCCCGTGTCGGAAAGCTGTCTTATGAAGTTTTGTCTTTACTAAGGAGTTAATCTATATTGGGTGGCTCTTGACTTGTTGGAACAACCCCATAGTGCCTAAGATACCTTAATTGTCCTATACTAAGGCGAGAACGCAAGAGGTTGTCGGTGAGGGTAATTCCTATTTTCATTTTAGGTGGACAAGTCCAACCCTTTTCCGGGCTCTCGTTAAAGAAGGTGTATGCCGAATCGCTCAGGTCTATGTATGCACCGAACGAAGTCGATGGGGAGTCCTTCACGGCACAATCGGCACAGGGACGACTATCGTCCGCGTCTTGTCTAGGTAAGAAGGTATTTTCGGGAGCAACGAGGTTGTCGGAATGCGGTTCCAACATTTCCTCATGGTCATCATCTTGGGATGGATCTAAAAAATCCTTCCTAAGTTCTTTTGACCAATTGAGAAGTAGTTCTTCTAGTTGAAATAGCTCGTCAAGGAGCATTTCTCCTAGAATATCTGGATGGGCGCATTCGAGGGAGAAATAGTGCTTATTTTTACTTTCGCCCCTCTTAAGGTTACAAGGAATTGGTGGGTCTATATAGTGGGGCCTATAAGTGAGGAAGAAACATTTTAATTCCTCATGTTCGCCTCCACATATTCGACACCACAAACCATAAGAGTGCCGAAAGTAAAAAGAATTACTATCACTCATGTTTGTATCAGAAATTACCAACCGCCGGGATCTAACGGTTCTGTTTTCAGCAACTGAATCTTGGGCACGGGGGCGTGTTGAGTGGACACGGCCCCGTGTTCAGCCTACTGTCTGACTTAAAACAGGATTGCCAGTTCCAATGATTGAGCACGGGGCGTGTTCAGCAAGCACGGCCCCGTGTTGAGCTCTGCAGAAGCTAAAAATCTAAGAAAAAATCCTAAAAATTTAAAGAAAAATAAAAATATGATTAGGCCGTTGATTCCTAACTTTCTTAAAATCCTTGTGTCCCCGGCAACGGCGCCAAAAACTTGATGCGTGTTAGTGTATATATGTTTTTAGATATATATTTAAGCCCTTTTTACACTTTTAGCCAAGTTTTAAATTTATAAAACACGATATTTACTAACACTAAACACACATATGGGCAAGTGCACCCATCGTGGACGTAGTATAGTGTTGGTAAGATACCGAGGTCGTCCAAGGACACAAGAGCTTTTAATACCGGTTTATCCTCAACGTCTAATCAAATCAAAAAGGTTAGAAAAATGTTTTAAACTAAGAAAAATAAAAAGTAACTAAATGCTGAAAATAAAAATAAAATAAAAACAGATAGACAAGATGAATCACTTGGATCCGACACGTGTATTAGTATAACCTTTGATTATTTTCGCACTTTTGCACTTGTTTAAGAGATTATCTTAGTTATTGTAGTAGGCCCCTCTTTTGAAGGCGACGTTACCCTCAACCCAGTAGTTTGAGTCAGCAAGGATACAATCCTAAAGGGTCGGATTATTGAAAGATAATGAATTAAGTTATTAATGCAAATTATGGTAGGCCCCGCTTTTGGCGGCGACGTTACCCTCGGCTAAGTAGTCTGAGTCAGCAGGGATACAGTCCTAAATAGCCGGGTTATAGTATTAATAGTAGTTAACTTATGAGGGGGTCAAAGAGTTTGGATCCCCGCCATCCAATACCTATGGGCATTGAAGGAGATCCTACTAAATTTGACCCAGGTCCCAAGCAGGACCTCTAAACGCTGAACAAGGGCAAGACCCTTACCAAACCGTTCCCTTAACCCCCGACCAGGTAGCCAACATACCTCCATATAGACCGTGGAGATATGAATGGTGAAAATCTTTTATTTTATATAGACAGTAAAATAACGCCAAGACACCACGGACAAACGATAAGGAAAGATCACCTTCAACATAAGTAACTAGTTATTAAAGTCATTAATACAAAACCAAATAAAAAGTGCAAAAGATTAAAAATAAAAAGTATTATACTAAACACTTGTCTTCACCAAGTGATGTAAGAGACTTAGGCAAACATGGCCTTGATTGTCAAGAACTCTTACGATCAATCTTGGATCCCGAGACGACTCACACACTCTATGATGGACAATGGATGATGGTGGTGGATGATGGTGTTATGGTGGTGGTGGGTGGTGGATGAAGTGTGAGAGAGGTGGTGTGCCAAGGGATGAGAGAGAATGAAGCCAAGCTCCTCTATTTATAGGCTGAACAGAAGGCTGGACACGGCCCCGTGTCCGCTGGACACGGCCCCGTGCCCGCCTGACACTCTCTCTCTTCATTAATTGTAATTGCGAATTACAATTAATGCGCCTGCTGTACTTTCACCACGCCCCCGTGCTCGCTGGACACGGCCCCGTGGTGGGCAATGGAAGCTTCTACTGGTTTGTCTTTTCTGCTGCTTCCTGGGCACGCCCCCGTGTTCGCTGGACACGGGGCGTGTTCAGGCTCTGTTTCTTCCTTTTTGCTTTGGGAGGTGCCGTTGAGGGTCCGGGCAGTCTACTTTTGTTCCTTTTCTTGTATTTATGGTAGAATTAGTGGTCTTTTTGCTTCTTTTGTGATTTTGAGCTCATTTCATCCTGAAAATACAAAAGGAAGACAAAAACACTCTTTTTCCAACATTAGTACTTAAAAAGGGTTAGTTTTATGCCTTAATTGATGTGTTTTATATGTTGCATTTTACACACATCAATGCATCTACCTCAAGATGAGTGGGAGCAACTTTACTATACTTGTCATTTACGTAGATGATATTCTATTGGCAAGTAATAGTTTAGATATGTTGCATGAGCCGAAGCGATTACTCTCACATAACTTCGACATGAAGGATCTCGGAGATGATATTCTTCGGCTGTATTTCTCTGCTATGGTTCTTGGTTAAAAGCTAAAATGAGTATTAACTCATGATCATGTGTAGGATCAATTGCTGACTCGAACGAGTCGTTCAGAGGTTGTCTCTTGCGTTTCAGATGCGGAATAATAAGAAATGCAAGTAGATATAGCTTGTTCTTCCTTCTAACTGCTTGTTTTATTGATTTGAAACGTTTTACAGTTCAATCTTCACACCGGCAGAGCTTCGGCGTGGAATTCGACAATTACTTACTGAGGTCCGCCCTAAAGACTCCTATATATAGTGGATTGGGTCCGCTCATGTGACACATGTCCATAAGAGCGGACCAAGCATGTCCACATGAGCGGTCCATACTTGACAAATAAGCGATCCAGGAACAACTGACTCTATCAGCGGACCTGATTCCTAAAACCTATACAGACTCCCGTTTTCTCGTAAAACGTGCCCTATGCTATACAATACGATGTAAGACCTGATCCTAGACACCTAGACGCAATCAACAGATGTAGTGCACTAACAGACTCCCCCTCAGATGTTGATGGAGTCGCTAATACACCTTGACTCCAAAACTATGTCTTCATATCTTCAGTCTAGATCAGTCTCTGGGCTTTATCTTCTTTAAACTTCAGACGTCCCCTCTCGATTTACTGGCATTCTTTTGTTCTTCAGTAACATCTTCAGGATCTTTGTCTGGCTTTAAAACACTCTAATTCTCTTGATCAGATCTCTTGATTCCTTAAGTTCATCAGCATCATCGATAGACGTAATCTTCAGGATCATAATCTGACTCTACTTATTCTTTCAGAATTGATTTTTCAGGATCGAAACTTGGCTCTCTTTCATCAGAAATCTTCAACAATCGAAACCTGGCTACCTGCACAATCTCAACCCCGAAATAAATTTCTTTCACAAACATTTCAAATCACTTTGCACCAACACATGATTACTCTCATATTCACTGAATAAACATATGATCTCAATAAATCAGACTTTTTCTCACATATCTATGATGAACCACTTAAAAAAGGTTAGATTTAACAGAAACAGTTAATTTTACACAAACACTCCTCCTCAAATGCTGCTCATCATGTTTAGCACTCAGAATTTTGAAAATCAGTTTTTCAACACCAGTTGTCGAAAATCTTTTTGACTTTTTCAAAATTTTATGCTAAAACACACTGAAAATCTTTTTGGATTTTGAAATAAAGAAACTTGAAATGCAATAACAGAAAATATTTACAGACAATATTTTTGTGAGTTCGTGCGAGAGGATCATATCAATATATGAGACAAATCACAAACACCGTTAAGCTTGATTTCATTATAAGCTTTAAACAATTTACCTAGATTGTCAGTATGTTTGTCCACTTAAATTTTCACACAGATTTCAATCGATTCGAGATACGAAATTAATGTTTTAAAGACTTAAACTTAATTGTGTATCACTCCACTTGAATATACTCCTGTATCCAGATCCCAAATATTCAGTCTTACAGGTGAGTATACCACAGATGATATCTGTAAAAAGGTTAGGTGCGGAACCGTGAGAGCTCAGGTCAGAACTTCCGTTTAGCAGAGAGATGACGGCTCGACTTTAGGTGGGTCCCCTTTAGAGGATCTTTTTTACAACAGCAATGACTATCAATTTTATTGTTTAATCAGATTGCTGAGGGCGGCGCTTTTTCAAGCATATGCAGAAAATATTATCCGGGGACTAGGTCAGTACTTCCATACAGCAGAAGTCCCGGGATAATACCCCAGATATCACTGAGTATAAAGACCTAGTATCTCAGAATACGGGACCTTTCAAACAAGATTTCGGGGGCTACCCATATATTCAAGAATAGTTACCCACGAATCAAGCAAGTTTGAATTAGGTTTATATCTCGTTTCAATTTACTAAATGTGCGAAAATCTACTGACATATCTGTAGTAAGATTGTTTATCACATTTAAACATTCCAATTCTTTAGCGTGCCGTGATAGTCCACTGATGTACTATCATTTCCCCTTTTTCGCAACAAAACTCATTTTTGAATTTTATCATGTTTTTGGCTTTTCAAATTTTCAAATGTTTTTGGATTTTCTGAAATTTTCTACTCCCCCTAAAATGCAAACACATTTCAAAGGAAATTTGAAAACATAGAAAACAATACAAACTGTACAGAAACTTGACAACTGACATCGAATCACATCAAATCTCCATTCACTCGGCATAACCAATCCGAACTCCCCCTTTCAACAAACCATTTTCTCATTTAGATTTCAAAACACTTAAGTTTGTTTTAATCAAAATGATGTTTCCGGAAAATGAGTTTGTGTGTACCACTTTTAAGTTTACCACTTATAAAGCATGGGGATATGGTTCATCATCTTGTTTATCAATCTCATATGAATAATAAATCAAGTACAATTTAATGTCCCCGATTTATCATTTGCGGTTCAAAATCACGGTACCACTTGTAAATGTAAATTCTTCAAGGTATAACCACAAATACCACTTGTAGATCAAAAATACCATATTCAGGTTTTGCTGTAGGAATTAAACATCTACAGAAACCTCTTTACCACTTGTCGAATTGTTTAGAAAGATGCCGATTCCTGCTTCTCAATTACCAACCTGGAAGCTCCGGCGTAGTCCTAAGACTATCATGGGAAACAAACTTCCATCCAAGTCTTTTCAGACTTGATGGCTTTCAGCTCTTGAGCAGTTGGGTTGTATGTTGCCTTTTTAGTTGCATAAAAATCTTTAACCCCTTTAGCTCTCCCGCTCAACATTTTCCCAAAAATCTTTTTAACATTCCCGTTGAATGTTTTTTCGACATCAAAATCATTCTTTTCTTTGTAGAACTGATTCGAAATCTCAGTTTTTCCAACTTTCTTTTTCACATCTTCAAATTTCAATGATGGAAACTCTTCATCATTCACTGAAATTTTCTCCTCAACCTGTGGCTCTTCTGGCTTTATGGAACCAGATTCATCGCCTACATTCACATCAACCTTCTTTGCAACCCATGCCTGATTGTCTTTTCCTTTCTTCTCATACATGTTCTTCTTTGAACACTCACCAACCTCAAATTTTGAATTTTCAAAAATTTTAGGTCTATTGGTTGTTGTGTCAACATCAACAACTTTTTCTTTCAACTTTTGAGAAACTCCCTATTTTGATTGAACACTTTTTGAACAATTCCATGCAATGTGACCAGTTTCATTGCATCTATAACAGGTTCTAGTCTCTCTTTGATAACAAATATCAGCTCCCTTCATCTTTCTTTCAGCAAGAAACTCTTTATTAGACTGTTTTCAGAACGGTTTCTGCTGTTCCTCCTCAGCATTTCCACCTGACACAAATTCAGATTTTGTTTTAGAATTTTTCATATTTTTATCATTTTCTTGTGGAATAAAACCAAGACCTTTCTTTTTGTAGCTACGATTCTGGTTAGGTTTCTTTTGAAAACCAGGACCAGAATTGTTGCTCTTTTTCTTATTTAAACGTTGCTGAACTCTAGAAGTGTATTTTTTAGATTTTTCAAAACTTTTCAAAACTTTTAATTCTGGAATATTAATCTCTATTAGTTTGAAAGTTTTGTTTATTAGTTCCGTTTTAATACTCATTATTGGGAACTCTTTATTGTAATATAATTTGTCTGAACCATTCAAAGTATACACAACTTCGAATGTTTCATCATTCAAATCTGCCTTTGACAATAAAAATTCTTTACTATAAGACCGTTTATCTGACGACTTTGAACTGTTGACAGACAACTTTGACTTTCCAGACCCAGATTTCGACTCAGACTCCTCATCAGTATCCAACACCTGATCAACCACCTTTTTGATTAATTCAGACTCATGATCAGTATCGGACGAGGTATACATGACATCTATGTTATCTGGTAAATCGTCAGTTGTGTCGGTTTTAAGCTTTATATTGACTGCTTTTTCCAATTGCTCCTCATTTAGTCTCCTAGGTGAATAACCATCCCAAACCGGAGGCGGACATTTGTTGTAACTAACAGTCGATTTCTTACCACAGTCTTTCTTGTCTTTTAACTTCTCATCTTTAAAAACTTCCATACCTGCAACAGTTGGGTAAATACGGTCAATGAGATAATCAGAACTAGAATAACTTTGCAATAACCGTCTAATTCTCTCATTCTCTATTTTCTCTGTCTCCAACTCTTGCTTCCACTTAGCACTTTCTTCAATGTAGAAATTTATTGCTTTTTGTTTTGTCATTAAAACTGCATTCAACATTGTCAGCGCTTGTTCTCTCTCTGAGTTTGTCTTTTGAAGACCAGTTACTGTTTTGTTCAGAACATCATATGATTCTTTCACATAGTTGAGGTTAAACAGTAACTGCTCCTTTTTCTTCTCGTACTCAGCTATGATGTCATCTTTTGCTGCACAATTCTTGCAATCTTCCAAGCACTTCTCACATGGTTTGACGACTTCAACAATCTTTTCAACTTCGATTGTTTTAACAACTTCTACCACTTTTTCTACTTCAATCACCTTTTCTTCTTCTTTCACAACCTCAGTAATCTTCTCAGCAACACTTTCAGCGTTTTGAATATCACCTTCAGATTCAGATTGTTGTTCTTTAACAGCTCGTTTCTCCTTCAGTTTCTCCATTCTTTCTGCAAAATAGAAATGAAAACTTTCAGGTGAAAGATGAGTTTTTGCAATATTTATATGTTTTTCTTCCTCATCATCACTACTGCTGTGATCAGGTGATTGATCAAAATGTACAGACTTATCAGAATCACCATCTGATACATCAGAATCAAGCAGTGTTTTATCAAAAACAACTTCCTTTTCTTGAATATTTTCATTTTGTACACTTTCATCAGAATTTTGTGATTCTTCATCTGAACCCTGTAAACCTTCATCTGAACTTTCTGACACTTCCCCAGAATGTTCTGAAAGTTTATCAGTACTGTCTAAACTTTCATCTGATGACACAGACTTTTCTTCTTCACTTTTCACAGTCTCTCCAATAGATTTCATCCAAGTAGCAAACAAATCTGGCTCTCGGACAATCTTGGCAATGAAGGCTTTGAACTCTCCTTTCTTATCCACAAACATATCCCAACTGAAACCTTCTGGTAGTTTCTCATCATCTTGATCACTAATGCGTGCTGCTGTGGCTTCAGATGATATGTAATTACTCCAGCTGAAATCTACCAAACATGCTCTCTTCGGATCTTCAATCTTTCTTCCGTGAGCAGTTTGCGGTTCTTGGGATTGACCAACTTGCTGATAGATAGCTTTGCGATAGTAATCATCTTTCCCGAATGGATTCTGTGCTCCGCTAGCTTCTCTTCCTTTGCACTCCCGCTTGAAATGGCCTTTCTCCCTGCATCGATGATGTGTGTAAAATGCAACATATAAATCACATCAATTAAGGCATAAAACTAACCCTTTTTAAGTACTAATATTGGAAAAAGAATGTTTTTGTCTTCCTTTTGTATTTTCAGGATGAAATGAGCTCAAAATCACAAAAGAAGCAAAAAAGACAACTAATTCTAGCATAAATACAAGAAAAGGAACAAAAGTAGACTGCCCGAACCCTCAACGGCACCTCCCAAGGCAAAGAAGAGAAAACAGAAGACTGAACACGCCCCGTGTTCAGCGAACACGGGGCCGTGCCCAAGAAGCAGCAGAAAAGACAAACCAGTAGAAGCTTCCATTGCCCACCACGGGGCCGTGTCCAGCAGGCATGGGGGCGTGGTGAAAGTACAGCAGGCGCATTAATTGTAATTGCGAATTACAATTAATGAAGAGAGAGAATGTCAGACGGGCACGGGGGCGTGTCCAGCGGACACGGGGCCGTGCCCAGCCTTCTGTTCAGCCTATAAATAGGGGTGCTTGGTTTCATTCCATCTCATCCCTTGCCACACCACCTCTCTCACACTTCATCCACCACCCACCACCACCATAACACCATCATCCACCACCATCATCCATTGTCCATCATAGAGTGTATGAGTCGTCTCGGGATCCAAGATTGATCGTAAGAGTTCTTGACAATCAAGGCCATGTTTGCCTAAGTCTCTTACATCACTTGGTGAAGACAAGTGTTTAGTATAATACTTTTATTTTTAATCTTTTGCACTTTTTATTTGGTTTTGTATTAATGACTTTAATAACTAGTTACTTATGTTGAAGGTGATCTTTCCTTATCGTTTGTCCGTGGTGTCTTGGCATTATTTTACTGTCTATATAAAATAAAAGATTTTCACCATTCATATCTCCACGGTCTATATGGAGGTATGTTGGCTACCTGGTCGGGGGTTAAGGGAACAGTTTGGTAAGGGTCTTGCCCTTGTTCAGCGTTTAGAGGTCCTGCTTGGGACCTGGGTCAAATTTAGTAGGATCTCCTTCAATGCCCATAGGTATTGGATGGCGGGGATCCAAACTCTTTGACCCCCTCATAAGTTAACTACTATTAATACTCTAACCCGGCTATTTAGGACTGTATCCCTGCTGACTCAGACTACTTAGCCGAGGGTAACGTCACCGCCGAAAGCGGGGCCTACCACAATTTGCATTAATAACTTAATTCATTATCTTTCAATAATCTGACCCTTTAGGATTGTATCCTTGCTGACTCAAACTACTGGGTTGAGGGTAACGTCGCCTTCAAAAAGAGGGGCCTACTACAATAACTAAGATAATCTCTTAAATAAGTGCAAAAGTGCGAAAATAATCAAAGGTTATACTAACACACGTGTCGGATCCAAGTGATTCATCTTGTCTATCTGTTTTTATTTTATTTTATTTTTCAGCATTTAGTTAGTTTTTATTTTTCTTAGTTTAAAACATTTTTCTCACCTTTTGATTTGATTAGACGTTGAGGATAAACCGGTATTAAAAGCTCTTGTGTCCTTGGACGACCTCGGTATCTTACCAACACTATACTACGTCCACGATGGGTGCACTTGCCCATATGTGTGTTTAGTGTTAGTAAATATCGTGTTTTATAAATTTAAAACTTGGCTAAAAGTGTAAAAAGGGGCTTAAATATACATCTAAAATATATTACACTACACACGCATCAAGTTTTTTTGGCGCCGTTGCCGGGGACACAAGGATTTTAAGAAAGCTTAAAATCGACGGCCTAATCAGTTTTTCAAAACCTTTTCAAAACGCGCGCACATTTTTCTGCATTTTAGTTTAGTTTGCATTTACAGTAGCCTGAACACGGGGCCGTGCTCGCTGAACACGCCCCCGTGCTGCATATTTTTAGTTAGATACCCAGATACAGAGTCTGAACACGGGGCCGTGCTCACTGAACACGCCCCCGTGCTCAACGTGACCAGTAACTTTAATTAAAACGCCCAGATACAGACCCTGACCACGGGGCCGTGTCCACTGAACACGGGGCCGTGTCCAGCTTCTGTTTCCATCTTATTTTTTTTTTTCTGGTCCCGAGACTCAGTTGTGGTCTGTTGAGTGATTCTTATGGATCAATACTCAAGAGGTTACAACTACACCTATGATGAGGATGATTATAGGGGTAATTATTGCACTAATTGTCGTAACGCACGCTCGGTTCAATATAATAACTCATATCAACCATCCAATTCATACGACTTCTATGAGGAGCCCAGGTACGAGCCATCAACTTCATACACATCCTATGAAGACCAAAGGTATGAACCTCCTCCCTCATACTCATATTTTGAGGAACCAAGGTATGAGCCTTCATACTCATACTTTGAAGACTCAAGATATGAGCCACCACCTTCATATTCTTATTATGAGGAACAATGGCATGAACAACCCACCTCATATGAGTACTATGAAGAACAAAGTTTCGACCCTTATCCATCATATACTTACAATGAAGAACAATGGTGTGAACCATCTACTTCATATGAGAATTATGAGGAGCCAAGGATCGAACAACCGGATTCAAGCTTTGAGAATCCAAATTCTTTTTCTCTCACCGAAGTGACTAATAGGATATTAGAACACATTAAAACTATCGAACGTTACATGAAAGAATCTCGCGCAAGGGAAGAGGAATCCCGCGCAAGAGAAGAATTAAATTGTAATAATAACGTAGCGGTAGTTGAAAATGTAAAAATGGAAGAACAAGAAAGTGAAAAACCGACACATGAGTTAAACAATGAAGAAGGTGAGTCCGATAACGCTAAAATTCAAGAAGAATCTAATTTTGAAGAAATTATTCTCTTGTCACCTACTTTCGAAAATCATTGTTTAGTAACCCCTCATGCCAAGTTTTTAAAAGAGTTAAATGCTAGTGCAAAAATCAAAGACTTAGTAAGTGTTAAGTTAACTAGTGATCAAACCTCGCTAATAAAAGAAGACCCTTTTGAAATTAACATTACACCGGTTCCATGTTGTTTTCAAAATTCATTTATTAGCAATATCACCATTGATAAAGATCTTTGTGTTAACATGATGCCTAACTACATTTTTGAAAAATTAAGTATTAGTGATTTTACTCCACTTCAAATTCCCATTTTTCTATCCGATCGAAAAGTGATAAAATCAATCGGTGTAGTTGAAGATGTTTTGGTTCAAACAAATCAATTGATAATCCCAACCGACTTTGTCATCCTCGATGACGCTCCACTAGTCTTGGGAAAACCTTTTGTACAAACTCATAAAGCTTTAAAAAACCGGAAATTCAACAATCTACCTCTTCAGTTAGGGGCATTCAAAAGGAGCATAGACCTTGAGCGTTCAATGAAATATCCTTTTGGCAATAATGACCCCCTAATTGAAGATGAAGCTGAACCACCCGATACGACTAACGAAGAAGACCACTTTGTCGAAGAAGAGATAGCCATAGAACAAACCTTTAAGGTTCTTAATCTAGATGAGCCACAAAATAAGGTGTCTTCTAAAGACCCACCCATTGAGCTCAAAGAACTTCCTAAAGGTTTGGAATATGCTTTTCTAGGCAAAGATGGTAGTTTACCTGTAATTATTTCATCGAAATTAAGTAACGTAGAAAAAGAGAAATTAATTAGCCTACTTAAAAAATACAAAAACGCGATCGCTTGGAAGCTTGTAGATATTAAAGGAATAAGCCCTTCCATGTGCACGCACAAAATTTTAATGAATGATGACTACAAAACGGTAATTCAACCACAACGAAGAGTGAACCCCAATGTTCAAGAAGTGGTTAAGAATGAAGTCATCAAACTACTTGACGCCGGACTAATCTACCCTATCTCCGATAGCCCGTGGGTAAGTCCCGTTCAAGTAGTCCCAAAGAAAGGAGGTATGACGGTAATAACTAATGAGAAAAATGAATTAATACCAACAAGAACCGTCACAGGATGGAGAGTTTGTATAGATTATAGGCGATTAAATGAAGCAACAAGGAAAGACCACTTTCCTTTACCCTTCATTGATCAAATGTTAGAAAGATTATCCGGTCATAAATTTTATTGTTTCTTAGATGGTTTTTCAGGTTACTTTCAAATACCGATAGCACCGGAAGACCAAGAGAAAACAACTTTCACATGTCCCTACGGAACTTTCGCATATCGACGCATGCCATTCGGTCTATGTAATGCGCCTGCAACATTCCAACGTTGTATGGTGGCCATTTTCCATGATATGATAGCAAAAACAATGGAAGTCTTCATGGACGACTTTTCCATCTTTGGAGACTCATATGACCAATGCCTCGATAATCTTGAACGAATGCTATCCCGATGTGAGGAAACTAACCTCGCCCTTAACTGGGAAAAATGCCATTTCATGGTAACAGAGGGAATAGTACTCGGTCACAAAATCTCAAGCGAGGGAATGGAAGTTGATCGAGCAAAAATAGAAACTATTTCTCGATTACCTCCTCCATCCTCCGTAAGAGCGATCAGAAGTTTCCTAGGACATGCCGGATTTTATAGAAGGTTTATCAAGGACTTTTCAAAAATTTCAAGGCCTCTAACACAATTACTTGAAAAAGATGCACCCTTCATCTTTGACAAGGAATGCAATCAAGCATTTCTAACCCTTAAGGAAATGCTAGTCAATGCACCTATCATGATAGCGCCAGATTGGAAATTTCCTTTCGAAATCATGTGTGATGCAAGTGACTTTGCTGTTGGAGCAGTCTTGGGACAAAGAAAAGAAAAGCATTTCCACCCAATTTATTATGCTAGTAAAACTCTTAATGATGCACAAGAAAATTATACAACTACAGAAAAAGAATTACTATCAGTGGTATTTGCTTTTGATAAATTTCGTTCTTATCTTGTTCTTTCTAAAACAATAGTCTATACAGACCATGCAGCCATCAGGTACCTCTTCAAGAAACAAGACGCAAAACCCCGTTTGATCAGATGGATTCTACTCCTCCAAGAATTCGACATCGAAATCAAGGACAAAAGAGGAGCAGAAAACACTGCTGCAGATCATCTCTCACGCTTAGAAGACCCAGCTTTGGAGACAACCAGAGACGAGCAAATCAACGAGAAATTTCCCACGGAATCCTTGAAAATGATGGAGAGTAGACAAGAGCCATGGTATGCCGACTACGCTAATTTCCTAGCTAGCGGTATAGTCACCAAAGGATGGCCACATCATCAAAGAAAGAAATTCTTTGCTGATGTAAAGCATTACTTTTAGGAAGACCCCTATCTTTTCAAAATGTGTGCCGACCAGCTCATCCGAAGGTGTGTCCATGGTAATGAAGCAAGAAGAATTCTCCGTCATTGTCATGAAGGTCCTGTCACACCCCCAAAATCCACCCGCGGAGTACCACCGCTTGGGAGCGTGACTGACCATGATCAAGCCATCAATCATATCAAACATAGCATTTAATAATAATAGTAATTAATGTAATTCATCATGACATGATTGATGTTTCAAAACCAAACATCGTTTAAATAGCGGAAGCATAGTATGTAATCTCAAAATAGTTATAAGTTCAGATAAAGTTCATGATCCGTATCCCACAACGACCTGCTCCTCCCTGTGCAAGCTCCATAATGTACCTAAGGTCCTGCAAGGCATGCAGCTACCTAATGCATAAGTTTAGCTAGTGGGGGCTTCCCATACTAGTGTGTACTAAAGGTGGGGGCTTCCCAAACCTTGTGTTTATATTACTGGTGGGGGCTTCCCACGATTATTCCTTACTAATGAGGGCTTCTCATCAGTGGTACTTACTAGACTAACTTCCGACCATGTGTTCTTCTTTACTGAGAATAGGAAAACGTACAGGGTCACGTAGGCTTTACGTGACGTGCCCTTCCCCGAGGACATGGTACGCGTGGGGGCTACGTAGGCTTTACGCAGCGTGGCCTTCCGACCCAGAAGCCAGTAGATGGTATTGGGTTACGTAGGCTTTACGTAACGTGTCCTCCCGACCCGGGAGACAAATGGCAAACATACTGGGTTACGTAGGCTTTACGTAACGTGTCCTGACTATCCTGAGGACGATGGTCTATAGTCTAGAGAATGCGTAAGTACGAGTATTTCTTTCCAACATATCCAACCCAATTCCCAACCCGGGAATCCCATGCCTTGGCTGTGTGAACTCACCTTGGTTTGCTCGGCAGATACACAAAGAGTACAGGTAAGCTAGTAAATGGTCAACCACGTCCTATCATGGTTATTATACGAGTCAGGTTTTGACTTCAAATTATACACGTGTGCATCACATATGTTAACACGTTACTATTACGTATGCATGTGAACAGGTAAGAGCATAGCATTATCATTCAACCAATACATATAACAACCCAATCTAAATAGTCCAGATTCTCACTCGGCCCAAATTAGTAAACGCATACTGGTCCAATAACAAACAGTCCACAAATCCAAACATTTGGTGTGACAACTCGAACTTTAGACTCACTTTAGTGTAACGTTACGTGTCTACGTGATACTTGACTAATGAATGTAATGTGAATCTTGTGATTATGTTTCTACGTGAGTAGTGTTTACTATATGTGTTTGTATATTAAATGAGCCAAACCGCACAAGATGTTCTAAACGCATAACACTACACATCACTCGCACAAGGCCGTTTGGGCCTCATTCTTGTGCACGGACCAATAGGGCGGCCCATGAGGGGTTTCGGCCCACTCCCCTTTCACGTGTTCAAGCAAGTTGTAAGGGGTTTTGTTTCTCATTCTTGTTACAAACATATCACACACACAAGTTCTCAAAACCCTAGTCTTTTCTCTCTCTCTTGTTTGCTTGGAACCCGACGGCAAGAGCCTCCACAATTCGGATCACCCTCTCTTCTTCTCTAATTCGGTTAGTACTTGTCATGTTTGTAATTGGTTGTGTGTATGTTTCCGAATATGATTGCTTGATACCGAATGAGTCTTGTTAACGGGTTGTGTATGATAATTTTAGATTGGATCAATGATAGTTAGTGTTCATATAATTGGCTTGCTCATGAATCGGATATAGGTGATTGTATGATTGTAATCGGCCACATGTATACGTGATTAAATCAGATTGTAACTGGTTAATATGCTAACTAAATCGGATTAGTTGATGCTCATTGATTGGCTTCGTGAATGTTAGAATTGGATGTGTTTATGTGCTTAGATAAATGTTCTTGATTTTGGATTATTAATGTTCATACGAAATTCATGATAAAAGTCCTGTTTGATCGATAGTATGCTTGATGGATTATGGAAAAACTGTTAATTGATCTGAATTGTGAAACTGCCTAAGTTGTTTGCTAGAATCACGGAGTGATTGTTACAGGAATTATGGAAACCAGTTACACACACGGTTGCGACTCAGGTTGCGAGTCGAAACCTCACCGTCTCGACTCGAGACCACAAACAGCACAAGCCGAGACCATGGTTGCGAGTCCTGTTGCGACTCGTAACCAGACCATGATGAACCGAGATCACCATTGCGACTCGTAACCAGCTGTTGCGACTCGTAATCTCCGGTTGTGACTCGAGATCGCCGGTTGCGACTCGAGACGAGTTAATGCACGTACACTGTTTGGGCCTTCACTGTCACGGGCCCAATCAACTTGGCCCAACGATTTGATTTGTGGACTGTTTGCTATTGGACTAGTGTGCGTTTACTATTTGGGGTGAATGATATTGGGCTGCTTATTGTCATTGGGCCGGGTAATGATTGGACCGAACACTTAGATTGTTTATTGGATTGATGATACATGTACGTGTTTGCCATGATTACGTGATACCAACGTGCTATATATACGAACCTGACTTGCATAATAACCATGATAGGACGTGGTTGACCATTTACTTGCTACCTGTACTCTTTGTGTATCTGCCGAGCAAACCAAGGTGAGTTCACACAGCCAAGGCATGGGATTCCCGGGTTGGGAATCGGGTTGGATATGTTAATATTGAAGGAGTTACTCGTACTTACGCATTTTCCAGACTATAGACCATCGTCCTCAGGTTAGTCAGGACACGTTACGTAAAGCCTACGTAACCCAGTAATTGCCATTTGTCTCCCGGGTCGGGAGGACACGTTACGTAAAGCCTACGTAACCCAATACCATCCACTGGCTTCCAGGTCGGAAGGCCACGCTGCGTAAAGCCTACGTAGCCCCCACGCGTACCATGTCCTCGGGGAAGGGCACGTCACGTAAAGCCTACGTGACCCTGTACGTATTCCTGTTCTCGGTAAAGAAGAACACATGGTCGGAAGTTAGTCTAGTAAGTACCGTTAATGAGAAGCCCTCATTAGCCAGGATAAACATGGGAAGCCCCCACCAGTATTATGAACACAAGGTTTGGGAAGCCCCCACCTTTAGTACACACTAGTATGGGAAGCCCCCACTAGCTATACTTATGCACTATGTTATGAACTTACTTTATGTGAACTCGCTCAACTAGTTTGTTGATTATTTGCTGCATACCTTGCAGGACCTTAGGTACTTTATGGAGCTTGCACAGGGAGGAGCAGGTCGTTGTGGGATACGGATCATGAACTTATTCTGAACTTATAACTATTTTGAGATTACATACTATGCTTCCGCTATTTAAACGATGTTTGGTTTTGGAACATCAATCATGTCATGATGATTTACATTGATTACTTTTATTATTAAATGCTATGTTTGATATGATTGATGGCTTGATCCTGGTCATGTCACGCTCCCAGCGGTGGTACTCCGCATGTGGGATTTTGGGGGTGTGACATTTGGCCCAACTGATTGGGCCCGTGACAACGAAGGCCCAAAACAGTGTACGTGCAAAGGTGGTCTCGAGTCGCAACTAATGATCTCGAGTCGCAACTGGGTTACGAGTCGCAACAGCTGGTTGCGAGTCGCAATGGTGATTTCGGCTCATCATGGTCCGGTTACGAGTCGCAACGGGACTCGCAACCTTTGGTCTCGACTTGTCATGCCCTGGTTACGAGTCGCAACAAGACTCGCAACCATGGTTTCGGCTGATGTTGCTGTGTGGTCTCGAGTCGAGACTGTGGGTTCCGACTCGCAATCTGAGTCGCAACCAAGGATGTAACAGTTTCCTTAATTCATGCAATACACATTTATGCAATCAATTATCAGTTTCCAATTTCAATTCAACTAACATTCCGTAATATCCGCAAACAATTAGGCAGTTTCGGAAAACAGATCAAACACCGAGATCAATTCAGAAATCAACAAGTTCATGTACGTTCATAACATGTCAAGAACATCTATACTATCGGATTCATGTGATAAAATTACCCATTATCATGCAACTTAAATCTGAATTCCTATCAACATTACAGCCGGTTAATCAACATGTATTCAAATCAAAACCATAACGATAACAGTGGCCTTTGATTCCGATTACTATGCATTCAATATAACTAGCATAAATCCCTAATTCATACATGATAGGGTCATCTAGCATGGCAAACATAAAAACATAACATTCATATATCCGATTATAAACAATAATCATGTAAATCCGGTTACTAACAAAACATATATAAACACGTAAACAAGAGGTTGATGCTAACCGAGATGTAAACATAAGACGGAGCCGAGAACTTCAAGGGTGTGATCTCCGGTTCCGAGAGAGACGATTTCCGAGCGAGAGAGGGAGAGAGTTTGGTGTGTGTGTTTGTGTTTTGCAAAAACAATAAAACAAACCCCTAAACCCGGTTTTGTGTTGCGAGTGGGGGAGTGGGCCGAGCCCACTCGGCTGCCCTATGATATCCGATTTCAAAGTGTGGCCCAATTGGGCTTGTGTATCCGGTTAGCCTTGTGCGATCGGGTTTTAGTGTGTGGTTTGGGTTCGTGTACACACAACTTACATACACACATAATGCACATAAACATCACATACCAAGTATTCATTCAATTAATAACGTTCTCATAAACACGTATCGTTACACAAAGTAAGTCTAAAGTTCGAGTTGTCACATTATCCCCAACTAATTGGAAATTTCGTCCCGAAATTTGGTATGCACTCACTGAGGAAGCTAGGTAAGTTATAACGTTCACTGGTTTTCCTGGGGTGTCACATCCTCCCCCCGTTGATCTGGAATTTCGTCCCGAAATTCCGAAGTAGTAGCTTCAGCCTCAGTAGTGGTTGTACTGTTCGCAAACAATTGGGGGTACCTTTCTGTCATCCTGTCTTCGCGTTCCCAGGTGTACTCTGGACCACGTTTGGAGTTCCAACGAACTCGGACAAGAGGGATTCTCTTGTGTTTGAGGACCTTCACATCCCGGTCCGTGATTTCCACTGGTTCCTCGACGAACTGCAACCGCTCGTCGATAGTGAGTTCCTTAAAAGGAATGATGAGGTTTTCATCAGATAGGCACTTCTTTAAGTTCGATATATGAAAGACATTGTGAACTGCCCCGAGTTCAGCTGGTAGTTTCAACTTGTAGGCTACTTTGCCAATCTTTTCTATGATTTCGAATGGTCCGACGTACCGCGGATTTAGTTTGCCCCGTTTGCCAAAATGAACCACACCCTTCCAGGGTGAAACTTTCAATAAAACCCGGTCCCCGACCTGAAATTCCAAAGGCTTTCTACGCTTGTCCGCGTAGGCTTTCTGACGGTCGCGTGCTGCCGCCATGCGTTGTCGTATCTGTGCTATCTTTTCTGTGGCGTCCACTACAATCTCTGGACCCGTAATCTGACTATCCCCCACCTCTGCCCAACAGAGAGGTGACCGGCATTTACGCCCGTACAATGCCTCGAATGGAGCGGCTTGGATGCTGGTGTGATAACTATTATTGTAAGAAAACTCCACCAAAGGGAGGTGCTTTTCCCAGCTGTTGCCGAAATCGATGACGCATGCCCGAAGCATGTCTTCTAGTGTTTGGATCGTACGCTCAGACTGCCCATCCGTCTGAGGATGATATGCTGTGCTCATGTCTAACCGTGAGCCGAAAGATTTATGCATTGCTTGCCATAGCTCTGACGTGAATTGTGCATCGCGATCCGATATGATAGATGTGGGCACCCCGTGCCTCGAAACAACTTCCTTAAGATAGACGTCTGCGAGAGTGGAGAACTTATCCGTTTCCTTTATAGGTAGGAAGTGTGCAGACTTGGTGAGTCGATCCACGATCACCCATATCGTATCGTTCCCACGCTGGGATCTAGGTAGGCCTGTAACGAAATCCATGGAAATTTCTTCCCATTTCCATTGAGGTATCTTAGGCTGTTGAAGTAGGCCCGCTGGTTTCTGATATTCAACCTTGACTCTCGCACAAGTCAAGCACTTTCCAACGTACGTAGCAATGTGGGCCTTCATGCTAGGCCACCAATAAGTAGTGCTGATATCGTGGTACATTTTATCCGACCCTGGATGTACCGAGTAGCGAGACTTGTGAGCTTCATCCATTACAAGTTCGCGAATACCGCCATAAAGTGGGACCCAAATACGCCCCGTTACATAGTAGGCGCCGTCTGCCTTCTGTTCCATCTGTTGTCGTGAGCCGCGTAAGGCTTCAGCCTTGACGTTTTCGGGCTTCAATGCTTCTACCTGAGCATTTCGTATCTGTGCTGGAAGGCTAGACTGAATCGTAAGCTGTAGCGCTCGCACGCGCCGTGGTAAAGTGTCTTTCCGACTGAGGGCGTCAGCCACAACATTGGCTTTGCCTGGATGGTACTTGATGGCGCATTCGTAATCGTTAAGTAACTCGACCCATCGTCGTTGACGCATGTTCAAATCCTTCTGCTTAAGGATATGCTCGAGACTCCTGTGATCGGTGTAAATCGTACACCTGGTACCGTACAGGTAGTGTCGCCATATCTTAAGCGCGAAAACAACAGCTCCCAGCTCTAAATCGTGCGTCGTGTAGTTCCGTTCATGAATCTTTAACTGACGAGAGGCGTAGGCAATCACTTTATCCCGCTGCATCAATACGCAACCCAGACCCTGTATTGATGCGTCACAATATACCACGAAGTCATCCGTGCCCTCTGGCAATGAGAGAATAGGTGCGCTGCAAAGCCTATCCTTTAAATACTGAAAAGCAGTTTCCTGCGTGTTGCCCCAACGGTAGGTGACACCCTTCTGTGTCAGTAGTGTAAGTGGTTGCGCGATCTTTGAAAAGTCTTTGATAAACCGTCTGTAGTAACCCGCCAAACCCAAAAATTGGCGAATTTCTGTCGGTGTACGCGGTGCAGGCTAGTTCCTGATCGAATCTACCTTGGATGGATCGACATGGATCCCATCCTTGTTTACCACGTGGCCTAAGAAGTGGACTTCTCGAAGCCAGAAGTCGCATTTAGAAAGCTTGGCGTACAGCTGTTCCTTCCGAAGGAGTTCCAAAATAAGGCGAAGATGTCGCTCGTGTTCCTCCTGACTCTTGGAGTAAATCAGAATGTCGTCGATGAAAACAATGACGAACTTGTCGAGATAGGGTTTGCACACCCTGTTCATAAGATCCATAAATACAGCAGGCGCGTTCGTTAACCCGAATGGCATGACAAGAAACTCGTAGTGACCATAACGAGTTCTGAATGCAGTCTTGGAGACGTCCTCATCCCGGACTCTCAGCTGATGATACCCAGACCTTAAGTCTATCTTCGAATAGTAGCACGACCCTTGCAACTGGTCGAATAAGTCGTCGATGCGCGGAAGAGGATAACGGTTCTTCACCGTCACCTTGTTGAGTTCACGGTAGTCGATACACATCCTGAACGTACCGTCTTTCTTTTTCACAAAAAGCACTGGAGCTCCCCAAGGCGAAGAGCTTGGACGAATGAAGCCCTTTTCCAAGAGCTCTTGTAGCTGCTTAGACAGTTCTTCCAATTCTGATGGAGCTAAACGATATGGTGCGCGAGCTATAGGTGCTGCTCCTGGAGCGAGCTCGATTTGAAATTCGACCTGACGATGAGGCGGTAAGCCAGGTAAGTCTTCAGGAAACACCTGAGGGTAATCACGTACAATTGGGATATCCTCCAATTTCTTTTCCTTTGCTGATGTGTCTGTAACGAGTGCCAGAATGGCAGTGTACCCCTTTCGTAAGCATTTCTGAGCCTTCAAGAAAGAGATGATGCCAACCACAGCACCACTCTTGTCGCCTTGAACTTCTAGAGGTTCCTGACCAGAACGAGGAATGCGAATAACCTTCTCGCTGCATAAGATTTCTGCCCGGTGTTGGGATAACCAATCCATCCCAATCACGACGTCGAAGCTACCCAAAACTATGGGAATGAGGTCGATAGAGAAAGCTTGACCAGCTAAGATAAGGTTACAACCCTGAACTACGTGCGTGGCTTCTAGACTTTTACCGTTAGCTAACTCTACTACGTGTTTGGTGGGTAAAAGTGTTGGTGCACGTTTTAGCAGTTGACACATTTTCAAAGACATATAGCTTGTATCCGCACCCGAATCAAACAAAACAGTAACGTAAATATTGTCGAGGAGAAACTTACCCATTACAACGTTGGGATCGTTCACTGCGTCGCCTCGACCTAGTACGAATGCACGACCACGAGCTTCATTGCCGTTGTTGTTGTTTCCCCCGTTGTTGTTATTCCCATTGCCCTGATTGTTATTGTTGCGGTTCTGGTTCTGGTTCAACTGAGGGCAATCTCGTTTGAAATGACCTTCAGCCCCACACTGGAAACATCCCCGGTTTCCACGCTGTGGCTGCTGCTGCTGCTGCTGGTTCTGTGGAGCGGGTTGCTGAGGCTGCTGATTCTGATTCGCAGGCCGTGGACTCCTACAGTCTTTGGCCTCGTGACCCATCTTAAGACACCTTTGACAACGACCCTTGTTACATGGGCCATTGTGATGTCTGTGGCAATTGTGGCACTTAGGTTGACTTCCCTGATATCTCCTCTGTCTGTGACCACCAGAGGATTGCTGACTGGGACTCTGATAGTGGTCGATCTTCTGCTGCTGAGCTTGAGACTGGACAGTCGCTGAACCTTTACTAGAATCTCCATCCCATTTTCTTTTGCTTTCGCTAGTAGTAGCAGGAGTAACTGAAGGAGTGACTGTAGCAGTAGCGTTGACACGCTTAGGCAGTTTATTCTGATCCACTGCCTGGTCGGTGATACGGTGAGCAAGGCGCTGAATTTCCTGGATGTTGTCAAGATTAGCCGAGGTAACATGGCTCTGGATTTCTGGTGCCAATCCCTTGAGATACATCTCAATGCGCTTGTATGGAGGGTCCACCATAGTTGGACACAGAACGGCCAGCTCATTCGACCGTTTAGTATACGCTACGATTTCTGATCCAACCATTTTCAGGTTATACAGCTCGTCTTCCAGCTTGTGAATATCTTCGCGCGTACAGTACTCACGCTTGATGAGTTCCTTGAAATCGTTCCATGGGGTGGCGTTAGCAGCTGCCAACCCTAAGATTTGAACTTGGGCGTTCCACCAAGTCAATGCTATTCCTTCCAAGGTGCCGGTGGCAAACTTGACCTTGCGAGCCTCAGGGCACTCGCACATTTCGAATACTGATTCTAGCTTTTCAAACCAATGGAGGAGTCCCACTGCCCCCTCGGTGCCGCTGAAAGAATTTGGACGACAGTCCATGAAGTTCTTGAATGTGCAGACAGGCTGCTGCGCGTGTTGACCTATTGTGTACGGATAGGACGAAGTTAAATACGAGAGTTAATGTAGGATCTAAAGATCCTAGTGTGTGCCTATACTGCAGGATATACTACCTGCTTGAGCTGCTGCAACTGCCGCAGCAACTTGAGCTTGAAAGAGAGCCTCTAGCTGGGCTTGTGTCATGTTGATTCGTCCAGACATGATCTTCATTGTAACAAATAGCATAGGTAAGAATGGTTCGCGAATAGGGCGATGACAGAAAAGTGTAAGCACGTAGGGATTCTCATGCTATAGTATCATGTGTATCTAAACGTAATGCGAGCAAAGTTCTAAGCAATTCTAGCAAACAGGCAATAAACATAAACCTTATTACCTAGGATGTCGAGTCTTGCACGTGGAGCGAAGCGTCGTTGTGGATCGTTGAGAGCACTGTTCTGGTTATAGTCTGGTTTTAATAAAAACGTTTTCCCATATTAAAACCAAGTTCTCTATAACCAATGGCTCTGATACCAATCTGTCACACCCCCAAAATCCACCCGCGGAGTACCACCGCTTGGGAGCGTGACTGACCAGGATCAAGCCATCAATCATATCAAACATAGCATTTAATAATAATAGTAATTAATGTAATTCATCATGACATGATTGATGTTTCAAAACCAAACATCGTTTAAATAGCGGAAGCATAGTATGTAATCTCAAAATAGTTATAAGTTCAGATAAAGTTCATGATCCGTATCCCACAACGACCTGCTCCTCCCTGTGCAAGCTCCATAATGTACCTAAGGTCCTGCAAGGCATGCAGCAAATAATCAACAAACTAGTTGAGCGAGTTCACAGAAAGTAAGTTCATAACCTAATGCATAAGTTTAGCTAGTGGGGGCTTCCCATACTAGTGTGTACTAAAGGTGGGGGCTTCCCAAACCTTGTGTTTATATTACTGGTGGGGGCTTCCCACGATTATTCCTTACTAATGAGGGCTTCTCATCAGTGGTACTTACTAGACTAACTTCCGACCATGTGTTCTTCTTTACTGAGAACAGGAAAACGTACAGGGTCACGTAGGCTTTACGTGACGTGCCCTTCCCCGAGGACATGGTACGCGTGGGGGCTACGTAGGCTTTACGCAGCGTGGCCTTCCGACCCGGAAGCCAGTAGATGGTATTGGGTTACGTAGGCTTTACGTAACGTGTCCTCCCGACCCGGGAGACAAATGGCAAACATACTGGGTTACGTAGGCTTTACGTAACGTGTCCTGACTATCCTGAGGACGATGGTCTATAGTCTAGAGAATGCGTAAGTACGAGTATTTCTTTCCAACATATCCAACCCAATTCCCAACCCGGGAATCCCATGCCTTGGCTGTGTGAACTCACCTTGGTTTGCTCGGCAGATACACAAAGAGTACAGGTAAGCTAGTAAATGGTCAACCACGTCCTATCATGGTTATTATACGAGTCAGGTTTTGACTTCAAATTATACACGTGTGCATCACATATGTTAACACGTTACTATTACGTATGCATGTGAACAGGTAAGAGCATAGCATTATCATTCAACCAATACATATAACAACCCAATCTAAATAGTCCAGATTCTCACTCGGCCCAAATTAGTAAACGCATACTGGTCCAATAACAAACAGTCCACAAATCCAAACATTTGGCCCAACTGATTGGGCCCGTGACAACGAAGGCCCAAAACAGTGTACGTGCAAAGGTGGTCTCGAGTCGCAACTAATGATCTCGAGTCGCAACTGGGTTACGAGTCGCAACAGCTGGTTGCGAGTCGCAATGGTGATTTCGGCTCATCATGGTCCGGTTACGAGTCGCAACGGGACTCGCAACCTTTGGTCTCGACTTGTCATGCCCTGGTTACGAGTCGCAACAAGACTCGCAACCATGGTTTCGGCTGATGTTGCTGTGTGGTCTCGAGTCGAGACTGTGGGTTCCGACTCGCAATCTGAGTCGCAACCAAGGATGTAACAGTTTCCTTAATTCATGCAATACGCATTTATGCAATCAATTATCAGTTTCCAATTTCAATTCAACTAACATTCCGTAATATCCGCAAACAATTAGGCAGTTTCGGAAAACAGATCAAACACCGAGATCAATTCAGAAATCAACAAGTTCATGTACGTTCATAACATGTCAAGAACATCTATACTATCGGATTCATGTGATAAAATTACCCATTATCATGCAACTTAAATCTGAATTCCTATCAACATTACAGCCGGTTAATCAACATGTATTCAAATCAAAACCATAACGATAACAGTGGCCTTTGATTCCGATTACTATGCATTTAATATAACTAGCATAAATCCCTAATTCATACATGATAGGGTCATCTAGCATGGCAAACATAAAAACATAACATTCATATATCCGATTATAAACAATAATCATGTAAATCCGGTTACTAACAAAACATATATAAACACGTAAACAAGAGGTTGATGCTAACCGAGATGTAAACAAAAGACGGAGCCGAGAACTTCAAGGGTGTGATCTCCGGTTCCGAGAGAGACGATTTCCGAGCGAGAGAGGGAGAGAGTTTGGTGTGTGTGTTTGTGTTTTGCAAAAACAATAAAACAAACCCCTAAACGCGGTTTTGTGTTGCGAGTGGGGGAGTGGGCCGAGCCCACTCGGCTGCCCTATGATATCCGATTTCAAAGTGTAGCCCAATTGGGCTTGTGTATCCGGTTAGCCTTGTGCGATCGGGTTTTAGTGTGTGGTTTGGGTTCGTGTGCACACAACTTACATACACACATAATGCACATAAACATCACATACCAAGTATTCATTCAATTAATAACGTTCTCATAAACACGTATCGTTACACAAAGTAAGTCTAAAGTTCGAGTTGTCACAGGTCCATACGGAGGACATCATGGTGCCGCAAGTACCGCACGAAAGGTATTTGATTCGGGATTTTACTGGCCAACCATTTACAAGGATGCACAAAACCTTGTAAAGACATGTGATGCCTGCCAGAGATCAGGTAATATTTCTTCCAAAAACGAAATGCCTCAAAATGGCATTCTCGTCTGTGAAATCTTTGATGTGTGGGGACTCGATTTCATGGGACCTTTCCCACCTTCAAAGGGAAACAAATATATACTTGTGGCAGTCGATTACTTGTCTAAATGGGCGGAGGCCGAGGCTCTTCCAACAAATGATGGAAGAGTAGTGGTAAAATTTTTGAAAAAACTGTTTTCTCGCTTCGGGACACCAAAGGCTTTAATAAGTGATAGAGGTACCCATTTTTGCAATCATCAACTCGAGAAAATATTAACAAGGTATGGGGTCTATCACCGGGTCTCAACAGCATATCACCCTCAAACAAATGGGCAAGCCGAAGTGACTAATCGAGGTTTAAAAAGAATACTTGAAAAAACCGTAGGAATAAATAAAAAAGAATGGGCCGACAAATTAGACGACGCTTTATGGGCTTTTCGAACTGCCTATAAAACCACTATAGGCACAACCCCATATAAACTCGTCTATGGAAAAAGTTGTCACTTGCCAGTAGAAATAGCTCACAAAGCCTACTGGGCAATAAAAAACGTGAACTTGGATTTAGAAAATGCCGGTAAAAATCGATTTTGTCAAATAAATGAATTAGACGAGCCAAGGAATTATGCATATTCTAACTCCGAAATTTATAAGGAAAGAATGAAAAATTTACACGATAAATATATTAAATCTAATGAATTTCGGGTAGGAGATCAAGTTCTATTGTTTAATTCACGACTTCGATTATTTCCTGGTAAGCTAAAATCTAGGTGGTCAGGACCTTTTTCCGTCAACCATGTTTTTCCACACGGTGCAGTAGAAATTAAAACTCGAAATGGGATACCATTTAAAGTCAATGGCCAACGGCTAAAACTCTACCGAGGATCCATTGAGGATGAGGAAGAGGAGATCTCACTTCAAACGGTTAACGAATAAACTCATACCCGACATGTTACAGGTAAGTGTACGTTTAAAAACCGGTAAGTCTTTGTCACACCCACTCATAGCGGAAGCGCGAGGTGTGATCTGATCGGTTCTCATTGCATAACAATATAAGTGAACATACTAAATGAATAAAAACAAGCTCCAATGCCATTGTCATAATCGTTT
Organism: Helianthus annuus; assembly: GCF_002127325.2. Classification (NCBI taxonomy): domain Eukaryota; kingdom Viridiplantae; phylum Streptophyta; class Magnoliopsida; order Asterales; family Asteraceae; genus Helianthus; species Helianthus annuus. The sequence continues at coordinate 130,581,902 of NC_035440.2, forward strand.
CAAAAGAACGCAACATAAGTTAAACGTATTGGTTACAAACCATCAAATGAAAATAAGTTGTCATTGTTTTATACATCAAAATGTAAGTCTTAAAATGTTAAGGCTTTGACCACTATATCACCGCAAAGAGGCGGTATATAACGGGCAAACCCTTCAAATGGTGGCATGGAGTCTTGATACTTGCTTTCCTTGATTGAAATGTCTGCATGGTCCACTAATTTCCTGAAATACATGTTAAGTTTGAAAACATCAACAAAAGTTGGCGAGTTCATGCAGTTTAGTTGTATGAGATGTATCTGTAAAATGTGAGTTGTATAAAATGTATCTGTAAAATGTGAGTTGTATAAAATGTATCCATAAAATGTGAGTTGTATAAAATGTATCCATAAAATGTGAGTTGTATAAAATGTATCTGTATGTAATGATGTAGTATGTAAAGCGTCAATGAAATTGTTGATCATTAATGTTTCGCGAGGACATTAATATGTGTGACGAATTAGGAAGCAATCCAAACCTAGACGATTTCGTGTCGACTATTATCGACTGGGACACAAACGCACTCTTCTGTATGGGTCCACGACCAAGAGTGGGGCTCGCCAAAACCCATTAGATCTAACCACTTGTACCTAGGTCCAAACTGGATTAATGGTGCTTAGATGTATAACCCTAATTCGCACATGATCTAAGGTGTTTCATTCCCTAACTTTAACATACGTTGAACATGTATTTTCCCCGATAGTTGTAAAGTTGTAAACATTTAAATGAATAGGGGACATGAACTCACAGAATTGCGTCCGTGAATTGTAAGTAACTGTGATCTGACATACGGTCGTCCTGAATAGTGTCACGACCTACAAACGTTCTATATTTGTTAGACACTTCAGTCTTTGTAAATGTCTTGAGTACAAGTCTTGTGTCTTAAATATGTGTAAGACTTGTATGTCTTTATTGTTCGTTGAACTGTGTATTAGATGAATGAATTGTTAAACTGTTATATATATATTTCACCAAATATATATATATAAATATATATATATATATATATATATATGTAATCTTGTATCTTGTGAGTTGTATCATCGGGTCTTGTCTTCTTGATTTCGTGTCTTTGTATAAGTAAATTGTATTGTAATTTTTATCAATTATATGTCATTGGGCTTAGCCCAAGAATTCATGTTATTGGGCCCAAATAGTGTTGGGCCTAAATAGTGTTGGGCCTAAATACTGTTGGGCGTAAATAGTGTTGGGCCTCAATAGCGTTGGGCCTCAATAGTGTTGGGCCTAAATAGTTTTGGGCCTAAATAATGTTGGGCCTAAATAGTGTTGGGCCCAAATGTTATTGGGCTTAATGTTATTTGGCCTTGGCCCATATGTTGGGTTTTGGGCTTAACCCATGAGTCTTGATATTGGGCTTAGCCCATGTATTTATGTTAAGCCCACTTAGGAAAGTTAAGCCCATTTGTATAAAATAAGCCCATATGTAAAATAAGCCCATTTGTATTAAAAATAAGCCCATTTGTATAAAATAGGCCCATGTGTAAAATAAGCCCATATGTAATAAATAAGCCCATATAGTAAAAATAAGTCCATTTTGTGAATATAAGCCCATTTAGTAAAATCTTGTAATTTATATAAAAATCACCAAGTTTTAGTTAATAAAAACATAATAGTTTTTATAAGTTTCAAAACATCCGGATATTGTTTTTGGTGATTTATATGTATTCGCGTCGAATGATCGCCTAAGCGTCGTAGTAACTCCTCGGAATGGCGATATGTTCAGAGATTCGCCTGTCGTCCGTTTTGACCATAAGTTGTGTTCAAAAGCTCGGAATGTCCGTAAGTGTGTTTTAAGGCGTATTTAACTGTAGTCTTGTAAGACTTTAGTCGAAATGTACATCGTGTTCATTTGTACCATTGTATTCAAGTTCCTAATTATCATAAATATAACTAATACAAACAAATAACACATAGCACATAAGTTGTTAAGTTAACAAAATATATATTTTCTCAAAAATATATATTTATATCAAACTTTGCTTTTATAAAAACTATTCTTTAAAATCTTTTAATCTAATAAAGATTTTGTCAAAAATAATAGTTTTTATAACTTATGATTTTTAAGAAAAATTTGCCATATTTTGTTAGAAATATGAACTTTCCCATGTTTAATAAAACATATCTTTTTCTTATAAAATCACCACTAATCTTCTCATATTTTTCTTAATAAAAACATATGAGATTTATAACATAAACTTAACATGATGAACTCATAATCATGTAGGGTTTTGGTATGATCTTTACATATGTTTACTAGTTCAAAAATCATACTTTACTTCTAGTTTTAACAAGCTTTTTATAAAACCCATCTTGTATGTTTCTTTTTACAACTTTGTAAAAGTATTATTTTTAGTTAAGAACCTTACATACTTTAACAAAATCAAAGATCATGATCATCCATCTAAACATTTATGTTTAACAAAACCCTTAAACATTTTCATGTACACTTGTTAGATTATGTTTTTAAACATCATCTAACAAGTTATTTGTATGCTAATCATCAAAACTAGATCAAATATGCAAGTAATCATCTTTAAACCACAACATAAACACACTTTTATATCATGATTATTATTTTGCTTCTTTGTATTTTCATATTATTTTGTATGATTGTTTTAGTTATAATTGTTCTTTAAACAATAAATACATAAATAAGTATGAAAAAGAGATTGTTGAAGCTTACTTCTAGCACTAATGGCTAGGGATGATCTAGAGGATGATTAGAAGCAAAGAAGATGAAGATCTTGTTAGTAGAAAACTCTTGGATGGATGAAAAAGCTTGCTTTAACTTGTATGTGCTTTAGATCATCTTAGGTTCCATAGGAAATCATCTTGATCATCAAAGAAATGACTAAATTGAAGTGGGTTTTTATGGTGTTCTTGGTGAAAAAGATGAAGATGATGAGAGAGTTTGTGTGTGAAGGTTATGGTGTGAAAGTGTGTGTAATGTGCTAGTAAACTAAGCTTCAAAAAGTGTTAACAATCTTTCACCAACATTCACCACTTGCCCACTTGGTTAATCCACTTGCAAACTTAGGATATTTATGGTAACTAGTTGAAAAAGTGGGTCCCACACAAGTGGTTAAAAATGTTGTAGCTTGTTTCACTAGTTTAAAGTGTTAGTTTTTATTAGAAATTGTTAGAAAAAGCTTAGATGTTTAAGTGTTTAAGTGTTTTCAATGTGTTAAGTGACCATTACTAGACCAAAATGATCCAAATAATGTTAGATGGTCACTAGAAAAAAGATTCGATATTGTTTGGATATTCGTTTCGAATTGTTTCCGTTGGACGTTATTTGAACGCTAAGTTGTGTAACTCGTGTGAATTGATGTAGTTATTGGTTCGGATGATACCTGAAGGTATCCTCACATGAATTCTATGTTAAATAGCAATTTTACATGTCGTAAAATTGTTAGAAAGCTGATTTCTGCAAAATTTCTGCGGAAAAGTGTTGAAATCGTCGCTTTTAGTGCTTTTCGGGCAATTTTTAGTGTTATCGGACTTCGGAAAAGTTTTAAATCAATCCCTTGCATTCCTAGTTAGGATTTAATATATATTAGATGTTGGACTTTCGTCTGAGTCCTAAAGATGTCGTTTAGATGATTTCTGCGGATCCTGAGTTTTCGTCAGAAAACTAGTTTACTAGATGCTTTTCTAGTAGTTTCGATGCATTGTTTAAACTGTTTCAAATGTATTCAATAAAAATGAATCATGAGCATCCTAAGTAAGTATTCCATGAGTATTCTAAGTGTATCTCACGAAGTACGCAGTTCGAGTGTACAAAATGCATAAAAATGTAGCTAAAATGAGTACTTTAAGTGTAAGAAAGTTACCAAAAAGTGGCAGTTGTCACATTCTCCCCCTGTTATTGAGAATTTCGTCCCGAAATTCAAGCTGAGTCATCCTTTGCAGGAGTATTCTCGAACAGGTGGGGGTATTTTGGTTTTGATTTGATTTTCACGATCCCAAGTATATTCGGGTCCGTGTCGAGAGTTCCAACCAATTTTTACTAATATGTTACGACTCCTTCGTGTTTTCTGGACCTTCCGGTCCATGACCTTAACACGTGCTTTGTGAATTGTAGTTTGTCATCAATGTGAATCTTATCCTCCGGGATGATAAGTGTTTCTTGCGTTGGACTCTTCTTGAGATTCGACACATAAAATGTGTCGTGCACACTGCTCAGTTCGTCTGGTAACTTCAACTTGTAGGCAACGGTGCCAATCTTTTCTAAGATTTCAAATGGCCCTACAATATTGTGGGTTAAGCTTTCCACGCTTACCGAACCTTGCTACGCTCTTCCAAGTCGAGTCTTTCAATAAGACTTTGTCTCTGACTTCGAAAGATAATGGCTTCCGTCTCTTGTCTGCGTAGCTCTTTTGTCGATCGCGAGCCACCTTGATATGGTCTCTGATCTGAAAGATTTTATCCATAGTCTCTTGGACTAATTCCAGACCAATGAGTTGTTTATCGCCTGCTTCCGCCCAACGTAGCAGAGAGCGACACTTTCGACCATAGAGAGCTTCAAACGGTGCAGCTTGTATACTTGTATGGTAGCTGTTGTTGTAGGAAAACTCAACCAAAGGAAAATGAGTATCTTAGTTGCCGCCCGAATCCATAACACATGCACGAAGCATATCTTCGAGTGTTTGGATTGTCCGTTCACTTTGACCGTCAGTTTGTAGATGAAAGGCCGTGCTTAGATTTAAATGAGATCCAAAGACCTCTTGAAATGACTTCCAAATTCTTGAAATAAAGTGATCGTCTCGATCTAAAATGATTGAAATAGGCACTCCATGACGAGCCACTATTTCTTTGAGATAGAGTTCTGCTAGTTTCCTGTGCTATCCTTCTCCCGAATCGGCAAGAAGTGTGTGGATTTTGTCAATCTATCGACGATTACCCATATCATGTCGTGGCCTCTTGAGGTCTTGGGTAATTTCGTAATGAAGTCCATCGATATTCGTTCCCATTTCCAACCGAAAATCTCGGGTTGTTGTAGCAAGCCCGAGGGTTTCTGATATTCGGCCTTGCCCTTCGCGTAAGTCAAGCATCTCAAAGGCCGCCAAAGAGTGGAACCCAAATTCTACCCATAAAGTATAAAGTTCCATCTTCTTTCGGCACTAATTGTTTTTATGTAACTCAAAGTGTTTCTGCTCGAATATGTTCTTCCTTTAGCGCTTCTTGTTGTGCATCATGAATTCGTGTGGTAAGATCCGTGTGAATCATCGTCTCTAATGCTCGAACTCTCAAAGTTCTAACTCGTTCCTTGCGGCTCCAGGCGTCTGCTACAATGTTCGCCTTGCCCGGATGGTACTTTATTTCACAATCATAGTCGTTCAACAATTCAATCCAACGTTGTTGACGCACATTTAATTTCTTTTGATTGAATATGTGCTGAAGACTTTTATGATCCATGAAAATAGTACACTGAGTACCATATAAGTAATGTCGCCATAATTTCAAAGCGAATACCACCGTACCTAACTCGAGTTCGTGAGTGGTATAGTTCTTTTCATGAACTTTCAGTTGACATGATGCGTACGCGATAACTTTCTCCCATTGCATAAGTACGCAACCCAATCCTTGATGCGAAGCATCACAGTAAACTACGAAGTCATCGGTACCATCGGGTAGTGATAAGATTGGTGCATCGCACAACTTATCCTTGAGAAGTTGAAATGATTCTTCTTGTTTCTCAATTTGGGTGAGGGAGGTTAGCGGTTGAGAAATTTTAGAAAAATTCTCTATAAATCTCTGATAGTACCCCACTAATCCCAAGAATTGTCGAACTTCAGTTGGAGTCTTGGGCGCTTCCCAGTTCTTAATTGCTTCGATCTTCGAGGTGTCTACTTGAATGCCTTTCTCGTTCACTATCTGCCCGAGAAATTGTACTTCACGAATCCAAAACTCACATTTGGAAAATTTTGTGTATAGTGTCTCCTTCTTGAGTAGTTCTAAAATGGTCTTCAAGTGTTGTTCGTGCCCGTCTGCCGATCGTGAGTATCTCAAAATGTCGTCAATGAACATTATGACGAATTTGTCAAGATACGGTTGGTACATGCGGTTCAATAAACCCATGAAGACCGCTGGTGCGTTCATTAAACTAAAAGGTATAACGAGAAACTCGTAATGACCATAACGAGTCTGAAAAGCCGTTTTCGGTATGCCTTCCTCTTAAATTCGTAATTTGTGATACCCCAATCGTAAGTCTATCTTGGAGTAGAAGCTTGAACTTTGCAATTGATTCGAATAAGTCATCAATCCTTGGTAGTGGATACCGATCCTTGATGGTGAGTTTATTCAACTCTATGTACTCTATGCACATTCTGAACGTTCCGTCCTTTTTCTTCACAAATAGGACTGGAGCTCCCCAAGGTGAGTAGCTTGGTCTAATGAACCCTTTATCCAACAACTCTTGAAGTTGTGTGAATAACTCTTGCATTTCAAAAGGTGCTAATCGGTATGGAGATTTGGTTATGGGTGCGGTTCACGATACCAAGTCAATATGAAACTCGACTTGTCGATATTGTTATAGTCCCGGCAAGTCTTCAGGAAAGACTTTAGGAAACCCTTTTACCATTGGAATATCTGCCAGCTGTGGCACAACGGCCTTCTTGTCGACAATATGTGCTAGAAAGGCAACACAACCTTTCCGTAAGCACTTCTGTGCCTTCATGCAATTAATGATCCGCAATGGTGTGTCGTGCTTCTCTCCGTGAATAACAAGTGTCTCTTTGTTCAGTGGTGGTAGGCGAATGACCTTCTCATGACAAAAGACTTCGGCTTGGTTATCGGATAACCAATCCATGCCAACCACTACGTCGAAACTACCCAACTCAACGGGTAAGAGATCGATACTGAATCTTCGTTCGCCAAGTTCCAAGGAACATTCTCTAACAACTTCCCCTGACATGAATAGTTTGTTGTTTTCCAATTCTATAGAATGAGGGGACGTCTAGTTTACTTGACTCTAGGCCAAGTACATTTTGAATTCTGTGTGGCGAGGACTTCACTGTATAGTTTTAGGAACCCTATGTTTAAATGTAGGATAACCCAATCCATATGTTTAGATGTAGGATAATCCAATCCATGTGTTTAGATGTAGGATAATCCAATCCCTATGTTTAGTTGTAGGATATTCCAGTCCCTAATCGTAGCTAGGACAATCCCGTCACTAGCCATGAAACTCATGTATGTGAAATGTTGAGATGAAGCTAAAATTGGCACCAGTATCAAATAACATGGATGTGAAATGTTGGTTGATTGGAAACGTGTCGAGTAACTACTGTTTGAGTGATCGAGGTAGGGTAGGATGATGCGGACATGTCTAGGATCTTAGAGGCTAAATCCCAAATGTAACGCTCAATGCGTTTGAATTCGGGTGTTATGTAGTATGGAAACAACCCTTGAGATATCGTGAAAGCCTCGAGTGTAACCAACAACATTGGCTCTAGTCATGATTGAGTTCTAGAATTTGTTTCCAACCTTCGAATTTCAATCAACGAGCAATACTCTTCTCGCATAAGATCCTTAAGTTCTTCTCCCGATAACCTCTTCACTGTATCCCTTCCTAGCGTTTGTACCTGGAGATTCCACCAAGTTAAGCTTCCGTTTAGCAGGAGACTCTCTGTGTATCTAATTGTCTACTTAGGAATGCGTTTCCTAGTATGACTAACCGACTTCATTGTCTTTACATGGTAGACAGAACCTACCACACCTCTCGTATTAACGAGGTCTTACCGCTTACAGTCGGAAAAGTCTTGAAAGTCAAGGCCTTGTGTGGTCGCATCTTCTGGTGTGGCATTGCTACTCATTCCCGATCCATCGGGATTTGAATCACTTGAACTACCAGTACCACCAGTACCGTTACTAGTGTCGTCCCGATTAAACTCATGTTGTGCAATTTCTGCACCCTCGTGTTGTTCCATAAGAACCTTAGTTTGACTGTGAGATGTTGATTAGTTAACCCCTTTTTGGGTGTAGACCTTCCTCCTGGCGCCATGATCTTTTTAATATACAACACTAAAAGAATCTAGACATATATTTTGAATAAATATAGTCTATCATGTGCCCAAGAATGAAGAAGGAAATTGGTCGTAGAATCCTCAAGAACGTATTGTTCATACATGTTTGAATAGATGATAATGTGGATAACCGCAACTAAATGCGTAGTGCCTCTTGCGTGTATTCGTCATATGTCTAAGTGGAAAACCAAATAATCTGTTGAGGAGGGGAAACCAAACAGTGGCCTCCGTCCCTATATTAGTTATCCGTGTAACGACTATTGTAATAGTGCTTGAGCTTCACGAGCTCCAACGAGATCATTAAAATCTCCATAGATGTCGAATAGAATGTAATGAGGGAGTTGTAGCATGGCTCATGCCATACTATCCCTTTGGATAGGACAAATGTCAAATGACGGAATTTATTGTATTCATTTCCAATAAGTAAGATAAGGTGCCATAGACACCAAGGAACCAACTCATGTACAAGAATTCTAGAATGTTGAGGAAAGATCCTCCATGAGTGGTTAACAAGTTTTGTTTGTTTAGATGACTAGTCTCGAACAACTCGTGTTATAGATCAAATGTTTAGACGCGAATGAATACGTATCGTCTTCCTGTATTGTATTGTAGGGTGTTATAGTAATCATCTCGGTTAGTGTTCTATTGGATAGAAAAGACTGAATTTTAAGTAACAGCTTAAAATTCTTGAATGAATAGTGATCATTAGCTTGACCCGCAGAGTCCACCAGGATTTCCATGCACTACAAGTTGTTATTACGTGGGCCCCCATAATAATAAATTGCCTTGCATGGTCACCCTAGCATTCTCTCGTTCAAAGAAGATGATCAGTCAGAGAGAGGACACTATTGTCTATGTTCAACACCAGAAGGGAACTTCATGATAGTTCATGTGTCAACGTCCGTTGTCATTACTCGCGGAATGGCATGACGTTAGATGAAATAACAATTGAGAGAATTTGTAAAAATAACAACTGGAGGGGCACCTTTAAGAAGAGTACTTCAACTTCCTTGATTGGACAAAAGTGTCGTCAATCATGATTTGTATGAGCCACAGCGATCTCGTCCCACTAATGGAGTTGTTCTCCAAGGCTTCCACCTCCGCCTAATCGTCACCACTGAAGTCAGGCATCTCAGCATCCACGAGAAAGAAACCATTCTTCCACGGGATTAATGCTCTATGGTCTCACTTAGGAACCACGTTCGTCATGAGCTCCGCAATAGACGTGAGGTCGATATTCTCATGGAAGATGTATTGTATAAAATATGTCATGTTTGAAAATAGAGTATCATATCTTGTGTAAAAGATGTTGTGTCTTAACCATGTTATGTGTGTCAAGGGTGACAATGGAATTCGGAGTTGAAGGCATTTTGTTCTTGCCAAATATTTTATACAACACATATATGAATAATGTATGTATATAATCATGTAAAATCCTATCAATCAAGGATTTCTATCTTGTATAAGCTAAACTTGTAAATTGTTTATAATGCGTAAACTGATAGTGTAATGTATTGCAGGCACATAGTCTGTTAATGTAATGTGTCTATTTCTCATAGACTTCACCCATGGAAATGTCCTCGCTTGATTTATGTGAAGTGAATTTTTGTTGTAGTGGACCTTGAAAAATGTTTATGCAATGAAAACCTTTTGACCTGTCCAATTTTATTTATAATCTGTTCAACATGAACCAGAGGTTTTCGTGAGAGGTCCCTAGTGATTGTAGACTTAGACTCGAGAAAGAATCCTGGTTCACTACAATCGATGCTCTGATACCAATCTGTCACACCCACTCATAGCGGAAGCGCGAGGTGTGATCTGATCGGTTCTCATTGCATAACAATATAAGTGAACATACTAAATGAATAAAAACAAGCTCCAATGCCATTGTCATAATCGTTTCAAAAGAACGCAACATAAGTTAAACGTATTGGTTACAAACCATCAAATGAAAATAAGTTGTCATTGTTTTATACATCAAAATGTAAGTCTTAAAATGTTAAGGCTTTGACCACTATATCACCGCAAAGAGGCGGTATATAACGGGCAAACCCTTCAAATGGTGGCATGGAGTCTTGATACTTGCTTTCCTTGATTGAAATGTCTGCATGGTCCACTAATTTCCTGAAATACATGTTAAGTTTGAAAACATCAACAAAAGTTGGCGAGTTCATGCAGTTTAGTTGTATGAGATGTATCTGTAAAATGTGAGTTGTATAAAATGTATCTGTAAAATGTGAGTTGTATAAAATGTATCCATAAAATGTGAGTTGTATAAAATGTATCCATAAAATGTGAGTTGTATAAAATGTATCTGTATGTAATGATGTAGTATGTAAAGCGTCAATGAAATTGTTGATCATTAATGTTTCGCGAGGACATTAATATGTGTGACGAATTAGGAAGCAATCCAAACCTAGACGATTTCGTGTCGACTATTATCGACTGGGACACAAACGCACTCTTCTGTATGGGTCCACGACCAAGAGTGGGGCTCGCCAAAACCCATTAGATCTAACCACTTGTACCTAGGTCCAAACTGGATTAATGGTGCTTAGATGTATAACCCTAATTCGCACATGATCTAAGGTGTTTCATTCCCTAACTTTAACATACGTTGAACATGTATTTTCCCCGATAGTTGTAAAGTTGTAAACATTTAAATGAATAGGGGACATGAACTCACAGAATTGCGTCCGTGAATTGTAAGTAACTGTGATCTGACATACGGTCGTCCTGAATAGTGTCACGACCTACAAACGTTCTATATTTGTTAGACACTTCAGTCTTTGTAAATGTCTTGAGTACAAGTCTTGTGTCTTAAATATGTGTAAGACTTGTATGTCTTTATTGTTCGTTGAACTGTGTATTAGATGAATGAATTGTTAAACTGTTATATATATATTTCACCAAATATATATATATAAATATATATATATATATATATATGTAATCTTGTATCTTGTGAGTTGTATCATCGGGTCTTGTCTTCTTGATTTCGTGTCTTTGTATAAGTAAATTGTATTGTAATTTTTATCAATTATATGTCATTGGGCTTAGCCCAAGAATTCATGTTATTGGGCCCAAATAGTGTTGGGCCTAAATAGTGTTGGGCCTAAATACTGTTGGGCGTAAATAGTGTTGGGCCTCAATAGCGTTGGGCCTCAATAGTGTTGGGCCTAAATAGTTTTGGGCCTAAATAATGTTGGGCCTAAATAGTGTTGGGCCCAAATGTTATTGGGCTTAATGTTATTTGGCCTTGGCCCATATGTTGGGTTTTGGGCTTAACCCATGAGTCTTGATATTGGGCTTAGCCCATGTATTTATGTTAAGCCCACTTAGGAAAGTTAAGCCCATTTGTATAAAATAAGCCCATATGTAAAATAAGCCCATTTGTATTAAAAATAAGCCCATTTGTATAAAATAGGCCCATGTGTAAAATAAGCCCATATGTAATAAATAAGCCCATATAGTAAAAATAAGTCCATTTTGTGAATATAAGCCCATTTAGTAAAATCTTGTAATTTATATAAAAATCACCAAGTTTTAGTTAATAAAAACATAATAGTTTTTATAAGTTTCAAAACATCCGGATATTGTTTTTGGTGATTTATATGTATTCGCGTCGAATGATCGCCTAAGCGTCGTAGTAACTCCTCGGAATGGCGATATGTTCAGAGATTCGCCTGTCGTCCGTTTTGACCATAAGTTGTGTTCGAAAGCTCGGAATGTCCGTAAGTGTGTTTTAAGGCGTATTTAACTGTAGTCTTGTAAGACTTTAGTCGAAATGTACATCGTGTTCATTTGTACCATTGTATTCAAGTTCCTAATTATCATAAATATAACTAATACAAACAAATAACACATAGCACATAAGTTGTTAAGTTAACAAAATATATATTTTCTCAAAAATATATATTTATATCAAACTTTGCTTTTATAAAAACTATTCTTTAAAATCTTTTAATCTAATAAAGATTTTGTCAAAAATAATAGTTTTTATAACTTATGATTTTTAAGAAAAATTTGCCATATTTTGTTAGAAATATGAACTTTCCCATGTTTAATAAAACATATCTTTTTCTTATAAAATCACCACTAATCTTCTCATATTTTTCTTAATAAAAACATATGAGATTTATAACATAAACTTAACATGATGAACTCATAATCATGTAGGGTTTTGGTATGATCTTTACATATGTTTACTAGTTCAAAAATCATACTTTACTTCTAGTTTTAACAAGCTTTTTATAAAACCCATCTTGTATGTTTCTTTTTACAACTTTGTAAAAGTATTATTTTTAGTTAAGAACCTTACATACTTTAACAAAATCAAAGATCATGATCATCCATCTAAACATTTATGTTTAACAAAACCCTTAAACATTTTCATGTACACTTGTTAGATTATGTTTTTAAACATCATCTAACAAGTTATTTGTATGCTAATCATCAAAACTAGATCAAATATGCAAGTAATCATCTTTAAACCACAACATAAACACACTTTTATATCATGATTATTATTTTGCTTCTTTGTATTTTCATATTATTTTGTATGATTGTTTTAGTTATAATTGTTCTTTAAACAATAAATACATAAATAAGTATGAAAAAGAGATTGTTGAAGCTTACTTCTAGCACTAATGGCTAGGGATGATCTAGAGGATGATTAGAAGCAAAGAAGATGAAGATCTTGTTAGTAGAAAACTCTTGGATGGATGAAAAAGCTTGCTTTAACTTGTATGTGCTTTAGATCATCTTAGGTTCCATAGGAAATCATCTTGATCATCAAAGAAATGACTAAATTGAAGTGGGTTTTTATGGTGTTCTTGGTGAAAAAGATGAAGATGATGAGAGAGTTTGTGTGTGAAGGTTATGGTGTGAAAGTGTGTGTAATGTGCTAGTAAACTAAGCTTCAAAAAGTGTTAACAATCTTTCACCAACATTCACCACTTGCCCACTTGGTTAATCCACTTGCAAACTTAGGATATTTATGGTAACTAGTTGAAAAAGTGGGTCCCACACAAGTGGTTAAAAATGTTGTAGCTTGTTTCACTAGTTTAAAGTGTTAGTTTTTATTAGAAATTGTTAGAAAAAGCTTAGATGTTTAAGTGTTTTCAATGTGTTAAGTGACCATTACTAGACCAAAATGATCCAAATAATGTTAGATGGTCACTAGAAAAAAGATTCGATATTGTTTGGATATTCGTTTCGAATTGTTTCCGTTAGACGTTATTTGAACGCTAAGTTGTGTAACTCGTGTGAATTGATGTAGTTATTGGTTCGGATGATACCTGAAGGTATCCTCACATGAATTCTATGTTAAATAGCAATTTTACATGTCGTAAAATTGTTAGAAAGCTGATTTCTGCAAAATTTCTGCGGAAAAGTGTTGAAATCGTCGCTTTTAGTGCTTTTCGGGCAATTTTTAGTGTTATCGAACTTCGGAAAAGTTTTAAATCAATCCCTTGCATTCCTAGTTAGGATTTAATATATATTAGATGTTGGACTTTCGTCTGAGTCCTAAAGATGTCGTTTAGATGATTTCTGCGGATCCTGAGTTTTCGTCAGAAAACTAGTTTACTAGATGCTTTTCTAGTAGTTTCGATGCATTGTTTAAACTGTTTCAAATGTATTCAATAAAAATGAATCATGAGCATCCTAAGTAAGTATTCCATGAGTATTCTAAGTGTATCTCACGAAATACGCAGTTCGAGTGTACAAAATGCATAAAAATGTAGCTAAAATGAGTACTTTAAGTGTAAGAAAGTTACCAAAAAGTGGCAGTTGTCACAGTCTTCTAGCCATTTTCGGAAATAAGGGGCATGCACACGAGCACATCGTTAAAAAATATATATATATATATATATATATATATATATATATATATATATATATATATATATATATATATATATTTTCAAAAACTTTGCCCGGCACGGGGCCGTGTCCGCTGGACACGGGGCCGTGTCGAGGCAACTGTCGGGATAAAACCCTCTTTTCCTATCAGTTACACCATTCCACACGCCCCGTATAGCCGAAAACGCTCTGGTTTCAGGCGATTTTCTGCAGTTTTCCGACGTCACTACCGAGTTTAACAACGTCAAGGTATGATTCTATCATCTTTAGTAGTTAGATTAGTTACTTGCATGTAGTTAAAACATCAAAAATTGGGGAAAAATCTAGGGTTCTTCATGTTCATCCGGATCGAACTCAAAATTTTTGATGAAATCTGTTAGTAGTAGTTTAGATTAGTATACTAGAAAGTAAATAAACATGTATTGTTGATAGATTCGTTCGATTTCCAACTAAAACCCCAAACCCTTGTTCTTGAACCGAAAAACACAAAATTGAAAGGGTAAACGGTTTGTTTTGGGAAAAACGACACTTAGGGTTTCATTTTCGGGGGAAACCGCTACTATTGGGCTAAAAATTTTCAGGTTTTCGAAACCGGGACGAAAAATGAAATTTTTGGGTTACAGACGCCTGGACACGGGGCCGTGTCCGCTGAACACGGGGCCGTGTCCAGCCCACTGTTTGCAGTTTCACTCCAATTATCCTTGTTTCGTACTAACTTTTGATGTATTCTTTCAGATGTCGAAATTCACAAGGTTTAACGCAAGCGAACTTGACGCTAGGGCACGGTACGAGATTCTACAAACAAGACCGGAAGAGTACCCTAGGCGGGCATGTACCGACTTGTTAACCATGGTGAATCAACTTGACCGATTCAACAACATTGTGAGGGGTCCACTGGCAGTTGCATTAAACACCCGGCTTCGGTCGGTGCATCAATGCACGATGGAGTTTTACAGCACTTTCATTTTCAACTCGAGGTGTGACCCGTTTGACCATGAGGCGGTCCAATTTCGATGTGGAGGGACTGTGTTCTCAACCTCCATGGCACAGTTTGGATCTATCATAGGGCTATACAGTGAAGAGGAATCGGGGAATGAAGAGAATACTGGGGGGCTACGAGACTTGGATGAAACCGAACGCCAAGCCGCATGGGCTCAAATAGGTGAAGGAATCTACAACCCTAGCAGCACCAAAAGCACCAAACTAAGGGACCCACTATACCGCTACATCCACAGGCTCCTCACTTACTCGCTGAACCAGCGCCACGACAGTAGTGGCGTTGTAGGGTTGAAAGATTTGGTTGTCCTTCACTGCATCCACAACCAAAAGCCTCTCGATGTTCCATACCTCCTACTGCGAAACATGCATCTCAACCACCTTGCTAGAGCTCCAACACCTATCTTCTTTGGGGGATGGGTGTACCGTCTTTTCAAGCACTTCACGAACATCCCAAGGTCTTTTCAAAGAAGTCCATGGTCGGGACGGGTCGATTACCACATTTGCCGAGCCATGAACTTGCTTTATGAGGCGGAAGACGGGACGGTGAGCTTTCAAAGGACGCAAGGCTATGCATGGAACCCGCAGGAGGCTCTAGTTCTTCACGCACCACCTCCCCATTTTCAGTACCAACCCCAAGGCGATCCGGGTCAATCCTCCTCTCAAGGAGGTGGTTTTCCTAACTTTCAAAGTTTACATGATCTTTTGCAGGAAAACCTCATGTGCACCAGGAACACCTACAATCTCGCCAACAACACATACCACCGGGTTGGAGCTATCGAGCGCAACGTTAACGATATACAAGATGATATCGTTAGCATCCGGGAGTACATGGCGAGGCATGGGGGTGGAGGTGATGGTAGCGATGAAGACATGGAGTAGGAGGCTTGAAGGAACAAGGGGCAGGTTGGTGATAGGCCCACAGGTTTAAGTGCCCTTCTCTATCAAACAATTTATGGCCTGCGTGCCATTTGTCGAACAATTTACTTTCTCTAACTATTTTTATCTTTGTTTATTTTTACTTTATGCTTGGATGACAATTAACGTGGTAATTTAGGATGGTTTATGTTTGTTTGGTTTGGTATTGAGTGATTAAACAGGTGAAATGCAAGGGTTAGAGTGCTAAACATTAGCACTTGCAGCCCCAAAATGGAGAAACCGGGAGACAAAACCTGTTTTTCAGGCTCACAGACTGTCTACACGGGGACGTGTCCAGCCGACACGCCCCCGTGTTCATCTCCTAGACCTGCTGTTTGGTTACTGACCTGCAATTATTTGCCAGACACGAGGCCGTGTCCACCCAACACGCCCCCGTGTTCATCTTCTGTAAGTTTTCAGTACTGGCAGTTCGCCACGGGGCCGTGTCCAATGGACACGGGGCCGTGTCCAGAATGCCAGTAACATAAATCTTTGCTTTTTAACCTACTTTTACACATTCTAATCAACCAAAAACTTTATTTTTGGACACATTGAGGACAATGTGTAATTTAAGTGTGGGGGGGGATGCTAAAACCTTGAATTTTGCAAATCCTAAATACAAGCCTTACACAAAACTCTATTGGAACCGCTAAACACCCCAAATTTTTTCAAAAACTTTTTCATTTTTTTTACTTGTCTTAGTTTAAGTTGGGAATAACAAGTTCTAAAAAGGTTATATTTTTATAAGTTTACAACCGATAGCGTCGTGATAACAAAGAACCAACATAAGAAAATTATGAAACGGCATAACAAGTTTAGTTAAAAATTCGATTATATATACTTGATCACATTAAAAACTCATTCCCACAAAAGTGAGTTTTGAGCCTTTATTGAGCATAAAGATATACATATTTAGACTAAATGCTCATTTTTCGTTTCTTGTGTGAATAGCCGCTTGGTTCTTACAACTCTAGAACTTGCCACGACAATACATTCCCGGTCCTTACCAACTTAAACCCAAGTAAGTAAATGATGGAGGCATTAGGACTAACCATATTTTCTTTCTAAACCATTATTTTTCATTTTTTTACCACCTACCCAAAATCCCCCTAGATAGCCCCTTTGAGCCTAAACCTTTCATTTCATTACCCCAAAACTCTTTTTACCCACCAAAAACCATTTTTATTTTTCACCATTTATTTTAGTAACAAGCTCGGTTTTTCGTAAACTCGCCTTTTTATGTGATGAAAAAAAAATGAAAAAAAAATGATGAAGTAAAAAACAAACAAAAGCTATATAAAAGCTTGTTTGGAGAAATACTTCAAAATAAAAAAGTCACTAAAAACAAGGTATTTCACGAAAACCGACGTTTTTTTACGATTTTCGCCCTTTTTACTAACCACTAACCCAACCACCCACCTTTAACCCAAGCCTGACCCTTCACCCCAAAAGTCCTCTTGATATTTACAAAGGTAAAAAGTTAAAAAGGAGGAGGATTGATTGCTTGGCAAGCCTATGGAAGGCGTAAGTTCCATGCCGCTCTCGAGTTATTCACCAAAAATATACACCTTCGGCCGAGTGTTGAGTGATCCCCCGCGAGGTATGTGAACTTGTATATAAATGGAATTTTAAAAAGGCATGCTATGCCCAAATAAGTAATTTATCTTATGAAACGTTCAAAATAAATCATAACGAATAGGATTGTAAATAAATAAAAATAAAACTTACAAAGACCTTGGATTCCCGACACTCTAGGACAAGCTAAAAACTTTCTCTTCTACCTATTCCATTTGGGAGTGTAAGCCACATTTAAAGAGTTTTGCTTGAGGACAAGCAAAAGTTCAAGTGTGGGGTATTTGATGTGTGTAAAATGCAACATATAAATCACATCAATTAAGGCATAAAACTAACCCTTTTAAAGTACTAATGTTGGAAAAAGAATGTTTTTGTCTTCCTTTTGTATTTTCAGGATGAAATGAGCTCAAAATCACAAAAGAAGCAAAAAGACAACTAATTCTAGCATAAATACAAGAAAAGGAACAAAAGTAGACTGCCCGAACCCTCAACGGCACCTCCCAAGGCAAAGAAGAGAAAACAGAAGACTGAACACGCCCCGTGTTCAGCGAACACGGGGCCGTGCCCAAGAAGCAGCAGAAAAGACAAACCAATAGAAGCTTCCATTGCCCACCACGGGGCCGTGTCCAGCGGGCACGGGGGCGTGGTGAAAGTACAGCAGGCGCATTAATTGTAATTGCGAATTACAATTAATGAAGAGAGAGAATGTCAGACGGGCACGGGGGCGTGTCCAGCGGACACGGGGCCGTGCCCAGCCTTCTGTTCAGCCTATAAATAGGGGTGCTTGGTTTCATTCCATCTCATCCCTTGGCACACCACCTCTCTCACACTTCATCCACCACCCACCACCACCATAACACCATCATCCACCACCATCATCCATTGTCCATCATAGAGTGTATGAGTCGTCTCGGGATCCAAGATTGATCGTAAGAGTTCTTGACAATCAAGGCCATGTTTGCCTAAGTCTCTTACATCACTTGGTGAAGACAAGTGTTTAGTATAATACTTTTATTTTTAATCTTTTGCACTTTTTATTTGGTTTTGTATTAATGACTTTAATAACTAGTTACTTATGTTGAAGGTGATCTTTCCTTATCGTTTGTCTGTGGTGTCTTGGCATTATTTTACTGTCTATATAAAATAAAAGATTTTCACCATTCATATCTCCACGGTCTATATGGAGGTATGTTGGCTACCTGGTCGGGGGTTAAGGGAACGGTTTGGTAAGGGTCTTGCCCTTGTTCAGCGTTTAGAGGTCCTGCTTGGGACCTGGGTCAAATTTAGTAGGATCTCCTTCAATGCCCATAGGTATTGGATGGCGGGGATCCAAACTCTTTGACCCCCTCATAAGTTAACTACTATTAATACTATAACCCGGCTATTTAGGACTGTATCTCTGCTGACTCAGACTACTTAGCCGAGGGTAACGTCACCGCCGAAAGCGGGGCCTACCACAATTTGCATTAATAACTTAATTCATTATCTTTCAATAATCCGACCCTTTAGGATTGTATCCTTGCTGACTCAAACTACTGGGTTGAGGGTAACGTCGCCTTCAAAAGAGGGGCCTACTACAATAACTAAGATAATCTCTTAAATAAGTGCAAAAGTGCGAAAATAATCAAAGGTTATACTTACACACGTGTCGGATCCAAGTGATTCATCTTGTCTATCTGTTTTTATTTTATTTTATTTTTCAGCATTTAGTTAGTTTTTATTTTTCTTAGTTTAAAACATTTTTCTCACTTTTTGATTTGATTAGACGTTGAGCATAAACCGGTATTAAAAGCTCTTGTGTCCTTGGACGACCTCGGTATCTTACCAACACTATACTACGTCCACGATGGGTGCACTTGCCCATATGTGTGTTTAGTGTTAGTAAATATCGTGTTTTATAAATTTAAAACTTGGCTAAAAGTGTAAAAAGGGGGCTTAAATATACATCTAAAATATATTACACTACACACGCATCAATCGAAAACAAGTAACTTTAGATTTATCAAAACCTAAAGTAGAGACATGTGCATCAAGAAAGTCATTTCTTCCGGTAATGGTTTTGAATTTCTCAGCTCGTCGAAGAACACTAGCAAGACACCATTTGATATACATTAGTTCCATTTCTTCGGCGTCTATCTGATCATAATCCTCTTTGGTAAGCATAGGATTTCCGATCCGACCAGCAACAAGACCTTCATAGGATAACAGAACTGAACCAAGAAGTGCCATGTGGTCTTTCGCAGTGTCTTCTGAAAAGCTTTGACCTTCTGGAAGATTAAGAGCTATGTTACATTGAATTATGTATCCATTTCCAGTTTTTGTACTCTGAGACTGAAAACTCGTGTTAGTCTCTTTCGGATTCACACTCGGAAATGATGAAAACCCGCTGCTACTCTTGTTCGAACCCTGATCTGCTTTTTCAGTTGAATCACCAGCACTGAAAGCCGTTTGAATCTTTGGACTTCTTTCAGACTCAGTAACTGGAACACTACCCCGGTAGTACATCTTCACGTCCTGTTGACCACTCGGACTGTTCATTCTCGCGATCTTTTACTGCTCAAGATCCTGACTCTCAATTTTCTCAATAAACTGTGAAATTGTCAGCCCATCATATACACCAGTATTTTTCAAGATCATCAAATACGTTCCCCACTCTTTTTGAGGTAACGCGTCAGCCAATTTATCCACCCATTCCTCACGACCTTTCTCAACTCCCAACATTGATAACGATCGCACCAAGTGACAGTATCTCTCGATTAACTTTTTAGTATCCTCTCCCGGCAAACTGCTAAACAAATCGAACTCTTTCTTTAACAATGCCTTCTTGCTTTTGATCTTGTTTTCACTTCCCTCGAATTTAACCTTAAGAGCATCCCATATTGACTTCGTAGTTTTGTCATGCTGTAACAAGATGAATATATCTTCCTTTATTGCCTGCTGCAACAAACTAATCATCATTTTCTCAGCTTTATACATTGCTCGTTCTTGATCAGTAAACTCGGATATCTCTTTAATAACTTGCAAATCTGTTCGAGGCAAAGTGTACTTTTTCAATATGCATTCCCATGATCTGAGATGGTTTGCCTGAACCCAATTTTCAAACCGATCCTTCCACCCATAATACTCCTCAATGCTCATCAATCTACGGGGCTTTTGAGTCGTTCTCGTCTCATTTTCTAAGTTCATTGCTTGAGCAATTGCGGCTGGAGTAGTCGATGTAGCAAAAGCGTTGTAAAACTCGGAATCCATATTGACTCGGCACGATTTTCAAGGTAAGTGACAGAAAAGCGAATCAACTAAATTGTCCAGATAAGCGGATGTTCGTTCGAGCGGACCAGGATACTGTTCGTACGAGCGAACCAGACTATAACTTTGGAGCGGTCCAGACTTAATGTCCGTTCGAGCGAACCAGAGACTATTCGATCCAGCGGTCCTGAAGATTGTTCGAATAAGCGATCCAAACTATGACTTTGGAGCGAACCAGAACCAAATTTTGAGCGAACCAACTGAAATGTTGTATAAATGAGCGAACCAGGAAGTGACCTAAGAGCGGTTCATGATGACGTCACTACGAGTGATCCACATATCGAACATGATTTGACCTGTTAAAACTTCGAATTTTGACACAAAACTTTCCAGGGTTTATCTCGATACAATTGCGCACAATCTGTAAAAATTTGAACAAATTCCGACCATGAAATCTATCCGAATCAGTAAAAGAAGGTGTAGAAGTGAGAAGAAATGATAAAATCCAGCTATAAACTGCAGAAAACCTCCTCCTAGGCTCTGATACCAGTTGTAGGATCGATTGCTGACTCGAACGAGTCGTTCAGAGGTTGTCTCTTGCGTTTCAGATGCAGAATAATAAGAAATGCAAGTAGATATAGCTTGTTCTTCCTTCTAACTGCTTGTTTTATTGATTTGAAACGTTTTACAGTTCAATCTTCACACCGGCAGAGCTTCGGCGTGGAATTCGACAATTACTTACTGAGGTCCGCCCTAAAGACTCCTATATATAGTGGATTGGGTCCGCTCATGTGACACATGTCCATAAGAGCGGACCAAGCATGTCCACATGAGCGGTCCATACTTGACAAATAAGCGATCCAGGAACAACTGACTCTATGAGCGGACCTGATTCCTAAAACCTATACAGACTCACGTTTTCTCGTAAAACGTGCCCTATGCTATACAATACGATGTAAGACCTGATCCTAGACACCTAGACGCAATCAACAGATGTAGTGCACTAACATCATGCTTATCTAATACTCATGATAAATGATTACTCGGCTAAGTAGGAGAATGTAAGATTAAATATATTAATAATGTGATATTTAATCTAGTAGCCATATAATCATTTATATAACATATAGATCAAAATATATTATACCTATTATATAATTAGTTGATAATTGTTGATGGACCATATTGCTCTTATTAACTAATTAGGTTTCCTCTTGGGTCTATATATATAAGGAGATAAATAGAGAGGTTAAAGGTTACACAACTTGGACTACCATAACATCACAAATTCGTCCCTATATCTCTCTCTCCATTCACGAACTCTTAACCCTAGAGTTTGGTACTACCATTAAGAACTTACATCTACGGAAGAACCAGATCAAGCTAACAATCATGTCAAACTCCGTGGCTGCGTCTGTGACTGGATTCTCTGCTGGCATGTCTACTGTTACAGGCATTTCTGCATGTTTTCCATTACGTTTAAACATAACTGATCAACAAATACCATACACGATCAGAAGGAGCTATGCACAAAACACAATCGCCTACATAATTAAAAGTTTTTAGCTCACTTTCAATGAAGAGACGAGTTCTGATGATCCAAAACAACTAATTGTGAATAAGATGCATTGATGAACACATTAATAAATTTTCTAGAATAATAACCAATGAGGTTGCTGGCTCATTAACAAAGACAAAGTGTTTAGTAAATACTTAAGTTTAGAGATATTGGGTTCAAATCTCATAAAAACAACCAAAATAAAGAAACTCGTCTTTAAAAAAATAGTAAGTTTTAGTTTTGGGTAATTCAACCAAAATAAAGAAACTCGTCTTTAAAAAAATAGTAAGTTTTAGTTTTGGGTAAACACAATTATTATTTTCTTGTTCTTTTCTTTTGAAAGCAATGTGTATGTTCAAAAAGAGGGAAATCAAAGACGATAAAAAGAAAAAGAAAAAAAAAGGTGCGGATTTGGAAATTGATACGGAAAGTAGTACGAACTACGGATGGTACCACACTACCACTACCAATCTTGTGGGGTCTGATTGGATGTGTGTATGGGAACCCTCTGTTAATGCAACCAATTTTGGTTTGTCCACACTCACATGCATGTGCCATCTCACATGGTTTTCTATTCCTATTTTGGGGTAATAAATCATTTAATGGGATTCTTTCACGCCACAAGATATGGGTATGATAATGACATTCCTAATAGTAAACGAAAAGTAGGGTGTGTATGGGTAAGTTTTGACCTAAAATCATTATCGAGATAAAGGTTAATAAATAACTATAACCGCAATAGATCAGTTATGACGGTTTTGGTTATTCGATTTTGATGATTATAGTGGGTCGTTTATGATCGGTTAACCGTGAATTTAGACCTAGCTAAAAGTAAATTAAAACAATATTATTATACATTATGTGGGTCTCATAGTTTGCGCTTAAAACTTATGACCATGAAATAAATTGTTATGACACAGGATATAACCCATATAATTAAACAAACGATCAAGTAAAAACATAAAATATTGAAAAATGATGAGAAATTAAAATTCGACAAAGATTTTACTATATGTTGGTTCGGTTCAGTTCAGTTAAGGCGGATTTGGAAACATTGATAACCATAACCGACCAGCTACATTTGGTCTTCTGAAAAACAATTAACCAACCCACCGGTTTTTTATTTGACTCTGTTTTTCGATTAGTTCGGTTTTTTGCACTCCCCTACCGGAAAGGAAAACCGAAAAAATAAAGTTGTGATACGTCCAATAAAATAGGGATACATGTTTTACATTGTTTGAA
Source organism: Helianthus annuus (assembly GCF_002127325.2). Classification (NCBI taxonomy): domain Eukaryota; kingdom Viridiplantae; phylum Streptophyta; class Magnoliopsida; order Asterales; family Asteraceae; genus Helianthus; species Helianthus annuus. The sequence continues at coordinate 130,605,386 of NC_035440.2, forward strand.
ACTATAAAAATGAATATCGGTTCCGATAATATCTATACGGATGTTGTTTGGACGGTTTCGGTTCGGTTTGTCATGGTACCGGTATCGTATGGACACTTACTATAGCTTACGATACCAAAAAATACTCTATTGTGAATACCAGTCGGGTTTCAATGAAATTTATACTGAAATGTCGAGAGAAAAATTAAACACAACTACGTATACATTTTTTTAAGTTAACGAATGAAAGGTGTTATAAAAAATGAATTGAATAGGTTAAAGATGTTTATTATCTATAACATAAGAGATGAAATTGAAATTAAAATTTTGATTTTTTTAAAGATATTTATTGGCCTTCACAATACACACATTAAAGGGGTGCTTGTGCGATGTGATGGGAAATACGAACAATGATAATCACGTAATATGTTAAATTTTTTAATTAAAAATATAGCAATAGCATACTGAAATTAAAGAAATCAAAATGCTTGTTTTATGGTGTA